>NC_042620.1:36879308-37515558 GCF_901001135.1 Rhinatrema bivittatum
CCAAGATGGTTAGTTTGGCAGCCTCACCCTTCCATGCAGGCAATCTTTACATTTGATTAAACCTGTAACATCTCCGATTCTCAAACATGGCAAGTGTCATTTGCGGGTTGTGCCAGCGCGTCTAAGGAAACAAGAAACGCAGAGTGCTTTGCTTTCCTGGTCTCCACGCAGTACTGCCTGCGCACACAAGAGGCCGCTGTAGCCTGCTGACCCAAGTCCTTTCCACTTCCAGCTCGGGCCTGGATTTCAGGCACAGGTTTGCTAGGCTTGCGGCTAGGGCAGTGATGGCCAACCTTTTGCGCTCAGTGTGTCAAAATTCATAAAAAAACCGAGCATAACTCGGGTGATGTGTCACTTCTAGAAAAATCCATAATTTTGTGATATTTGTAGCTCTAATATTAATAACAAAAAGTTATAATTTTAATATATGTTCTGTATTTATTAATAAAGCAAAAACAAATAATTCTTTACCTTACCTGCTTAGTGACTTTTTTGTTGCTGAATTTCATTGGCTAAATCTTCAATTAAAACACTCTCCCCCCCCCCCCCCACACAAACTCTTTCTCCCCTGGATTTTCTCATACATACTCATGCTCTCACTCTCACTGGCTCCCTCACATACACAAAAACACACACACCCAGGCAGGTTCCCAGTCATTCTCACACCACTCCCTCCCCATTCCCCAGGCAGGCACCAATTCATTCTCTCACACACAGACCCCCAGGCAGACTCCCATTCATACACATGCACACTAAAGGCAGACCCCCTCTCTTTTGCCAGCAACCTCAGAACCTCTCTCATTCCTCTGCTGCCACTGTCACTGATGCCGCGTGGCTACTGGGGTGGCGCTGATTGCTGCTACTGACACTGAAGCCCATTCTGCTGCCTCCTCTGTGCAGGCCCCGTGGGCTTCCACTTTCTCCATGCTGATCTCGTACATTGTGAGATCCGCATAGAGAAAGTGCTATTCTTGCACATTCCCAAAGACTACATGTGCCAATCACTAAGAAGTAATTTATTTTGTTTTTTACCTTTGCTGTCTGATCTTCGTTTTCTAATTGGTTGGTCACAGGCTTTTTTTCCCACTTCCCTTTCTTATTTTTTCCCACCTTCCCTTTCTTATTTTTTTTGCCAATTCCTTTTATATTGTCTTTTTTTCTGTTTCTTTTCTCTCCATCTTCTTCCCTCAAACATACAGGTTCTCATTCTCACATGCATTTCTCTCTCTCACACAGACACACAGGCTCTCACTGTCACATGCTGTGTCTCATACAATCATTCATACACTCAGTCTCTCACTCCCACATGCTGTGTCTCATACAATCATTCATACACTCAGTCTCTCACTCCCACATGCTGTCTTGCTCAAGCACAGGCTCTTACTGTCACATGCTGTCTCTCTCACACACACAGAGGCTCTCACATGCTGTCTCTGCAAACATTCAGGTCCTCACTCTCACACACAATCTCTCAACTCATCTCATACACGCACACACACACACCCTCTACAGATCCTCAGCCTCTCTCTCACCTCTGGGCCTCCTCTTCGCGGGTCGCCGCAGGATGGGCTCTGCGGCGGCCCTGCTACCGGGCCTCTTCTTCTTCTCGGGACGCTGCGACTTGAGATTTGCGGCGGCCCGTAAACGCAAGTGCTGCTCCTCTTCTGCACGCGCTGATGCTTCCCCTCCTTCCTGCCCACGCGGCTCCGGCAACGTTTACTTCCGGGGACGCACAGGCAGGAAGGAGGAGGAGCATCAGCGCGTTTAAACACGATCTTTTTCTTGGCCTTGCCGATCTGCCTGTCGCTGCGCCCGGGGGCATTGGGGGGATAATAAAAAACTAGTTTTAAAGGGTCGGTGCAGCCGATTAAAAAAAGGCTCTGCGCAGCCGATAAAAAAAAAAAATTCCCGATAGTCCACAAAACGCTGCGCGTGTCAGCAAAAAGTCTCGGCGTGTCACCTCTGATACGCGTGTCATAGGTGAGCCATCACTGGGATAGGGCGACAAAGTTGTTGCCCCGCGCCTCCGAAACCGCCCCTCTTGCCACCGCCTACCCTGCCTCCCTTCCAGCCACGGAATCCTCGAATTGCAGTGAGCTGCAGGTGGGTGGGGGGAAAAGCAGCATCTGCCCAGCTCAGTCACTGATCTGTTTGCTAATTTTTAATGCTGAATTAAAAGCAGTGCGGTTGTCAGCTCCAGTTCCAAATGATAAACCTATAACCAAGATACCAAGAATCATGGCTTTGATTCTGCAGAGTTCAGAAGAGTGCAAAGTATCATGCACAGGAATGCATTGATCAAATAGCCTCTAAACTAGCCCAAATACAATTTATTTTTTTTTTTTTCCAATATAATTTTTATTCAGAATGCACAGAATAGCAACCATATGTGCATTATCTGTTCCTTTGTATTACTTGAGCAGTTCTTCAACTGTATACCTGTGGTTGTATTATGGTTGCTATTCTGTGCATTCTGAATAAAAATTATATTGGAAAAAAAAAAAAATACAATTTTTTTAATTGTTTTTTTGCATTTGAAGTAAGCATCCAGTTCTTTGGTCATTTATGTGTCTCAAATACTTTGTTGTATACAGGTCTCTATGATTCTCTTATCAAGATACAAAGGTGACGAAAACTATTAAATCAGCCTCTGGAAGATTAAACAGTTTTGTTTTTTTAATCATCATTTCTGCTGGCTCAGAACTCATCCAGGCTTAATTTCCCTCAAGGGTAAGTGTATATAGAGTGGAATATAGCACATTTTTTTAGAGTTATTTTCGCCATCATTTATGGCTTGGTTAGGCACTAAGGTAACACACAGCTCTTCTCCTGCAGTAACTCCACTGAGTCTAATTCTCCCATCACTACATCCCTCCTCCTCTGCAGTTCTAACATCACTGCGGGCTCTGTCAGGGTGAAAGGGCAGCTGGGTGCACTGCACCCAGAGGAAAACAGCAAGTAACAGATAAAATAACTTCCTACTGAGAGTTACTCTCTTTTTGTGCATGTGTGCATGTTTTAGCACTGTACATCTGCCCAAGGTGGGTGGAGAACAAGTCAACTAGATGACTCACTTTTCAGGCAGTGACACTGAAGTTTCTATTTAAGTAGCTATATTTTCTGTAAAAACGTTCCAATAGTTTCCCAAAACATTTACGGGCCGATTCAGTAAAGTCCGCGGGAGAGCGGACGAACGCCTGCTCTCCCGGCGTGCGCACAGGCCACTTGCCTGTGCGCGCGATTCTGTATTTAAATTAGGTGGTGCTGTAGAAACGGGGAAAAGGAGGCGTTAGGGACACTAGCACGTTCCTAGCGCCTCCTTTTGAACCGGAGCGGCGGCTGTCAGCGGGTTTGACAGACGACGCTCAATTTTGCCGGCGTCGGTTCTCGAGCTCGCTGACAGCCATGGGCTCGGAAACCGGACGCCGGCAAAATTGAGCGTCCGGTTTTCGGCCCGACAGCTGCCGGCCCATTTAAAATTGTTTTTTCTTTTTTTTTTTACCCTTCAGGACCTCCGAATTAATATCGCCATGATATCAAGTTGGAGGGTGCACAGAAAAGCAGTTTTTACTGCTTTTTTGTGCACTTTCCCGGTGCCGGCAGAAATTAGCGCCTACCTTTGGGTAGGCGCTAATTTCTTAAAGTAAAATGTGCGGCTTGGCTGCACATTTTACTTTCTGTATCGTGCGGGCATACCTAATAGGGCCATCAACATGCATTTGCATGTTGAGGGCGCTATTAGGTGCCGCGGGTTGGACGCGGGGTTTCCGCCCCTTACTGAATAAGGGGTAAGGGACCCTGTAAAAGATAGAGAAGACTTAAAACAAAAGCATGTCCTGAGCATGTAATATTTAAAGAAGGGGAACCAAATGATCCATTTGGCATGTATTTTGTTAGAAACAGTAACCAGAGCTAGTTCTATCACAGACTGTAGCAGTTATAGGGGATCAGAGCTCCACCGAGCAGCTGTTTCCTTTCTCCATCAAAGAAAGAATTGCACTCACTCCATCTCCAAAATAAAAGCAGGTGGTCACTGGCCTAAGATCACCGGTTAAAATTGCCTCAGGGCCGACAAAGGAATTCATTGTTGGTCTGAAAAATTTCTTTTACTCCTTTGGGTTTTTAGCTCAGACGGAACCAGCTTCAACCAGGTTACAGTCCATGAGCCTTTATTCATATATACCTGTGTTTTCCCCCCTATTTTATAAACACATCCCCACCTAGTGCAGCCATTGCACTAGTGTCACAAACTGAGGCTCCCTCCAGAACTCGGTTTGCATGCACCCTAAGGTCCATATTCAGTGCATTTGCCCAGCTACATTTGGCACTGTTGCGTTCAGCAGTTCACGGGTTGCTCCCACGAACCACCACTCTCCCCTCTGCGGCTGAGTCGGCCCCTCTTCTCCCCAGCATGGAAGGATGCCTCCAAGTCTGCCCCCAGTGAGAGGCTGGATGCTGCCAGCTCCAGCTGTCCATGCCCCCCCTTAAGCACACATGCACCTGACCTCAGGCCATTTAAAGGGACCATGGTGGGAAAGGTCTCACAGCCCCTACTGATGACATCACCGAGATTGCCCTATATTGCCTGATGCAACAGGTCAGCTATGATTGTAGTGCATGCTGCATCCTGCCCAGCCTGCCCAGCCTGCCTCAGCCCTATCCATTTCTCTTCCTCAGGTGGATACCTGGTTTTGACCCTTGCCTGGACTCTCAAATCGCCTGATTGCTGCCTGCCATTGACCCTTGCCTGGACCCCTGACCACCGCTTGCCTACGACCCTAGCCTGGCCTTAGTCATCAGCAGAGACCCTTGCCTAAGTCCTGCCAGTTCTGGCACCCAAAGGCTCAAATTGAGGGGAACGTGGGCTAGTAAAGGTGAAGCTCCAGATTGGTCTCTGCTCTGCTGGGTCGGTCTACTGACAGTGAGAACCTGCAGGTAGAGCCAATGTCATCTCAGTCCAAGGGTCCACATATACAATAGGCACTTAATGGAACTAATGCAAGGATTTTAAAATACCGCTGGTTATTCCGCTAACCCCCGATTTTGTGAAAAACATTTTTTATTGAGTAGATCAAACAAACTCAGCAGAGGTACCGGGTTGCACCAACATGGCGCCCACCCCCGATTTTAAGCATTATCTAGCCAAGATACATAAGAGGTTGCCATACTGGGTCAGATCAAGGGTCCATCAAGCCCAGTATCCTATGTCCAACAGTGGCCCATCCAAGTCACAAGTATGTGGCAAGTACCCAAATATTAAATGAATAGATCCCAAGCTACTAATCCTTATTGAGTAATAAAAGTTTATGGACTTCTGCTCTAGGAACTTATCCAAATCTTTTTTAAACCAAGCTACACTAACTGTTGTAACCACATCCTCTGGCAATGAATTCCAAGCTTAATTATGTGTTGAGTGAAAAAGAATTTTCTCCGATTTATTTTAGATGAGCTACTTGCTAACTTCATGAAGTGCCCCCTAGTCCTTGTATTATCTGAAAGAGTAAATAACTGATTCACATTTACCAGTTCAAGTCCTTTATCATATCCCCCCTCAGTCATCTCTTCTCCAAGCTGAACAGCCCTAACCTCTTTAGCCTTTCCTGATAGGGGAGCCGTTCCATTAGGACAGCCGAAGACCAGCCCTACAGCCAGATAAAAACGTATCCAGCTAACTTTAAGATAGCCAGGTATATTCAGCGGCATCCATGCTAAGTTACTATAGCAAAATAAGTTTATCCTTGCTAACTTTCCTAGCTAATCAGCGGCTGATTATGAACCTCCCCAAATCTGGCCAGAAGGTGCCACTTTTATGCAATGGCTGAGCCTTCTTACCCTTTCCCTCCCCCACACATGGGGAGCAGGAGGCAGATCTGGGAACTGCACAACAGCAGTACTTCCACTGAGGCACCAGCCAGCTCAGTGAAGCTTCAGAAGAAAATATTTAAGCCTAGTTCTACAAACCAGTTGTAGAGCCTGCCTACAAACCAGCCTGTCTACAAATCAGTTTCTAAAGCTGAACAGATGCCTGTAGCAGGGAACAGCTCGGCAATGAAGAAAATGCCCCTCTTACTTACCCCTGCCCTAGGTCAGTAAAGCAAACAGCTTTTGCAATTAATCTGCAAAATAAACCTATTTACCACAGACATCACTATCTATGCAATGAATAAGCTGATACTTATGAATCAGTGTTGTGATGGTTCCAATCTCTCCACGGAGGAATTTACACCAACACAGATGAAATAGTGGCAGCACCCCCATTCACACTAGCTCAAGCTGTAATGTGGCCTTGGCTGCTTTTGAGCATCTCCTTAAGTCCAGGATCAGCCTGCTGTCCCTCAGGGTCAGGATGGCCAGCCTTGTGGAATCCCCTGAGAAAAGACAGCAGGGTGCTCCAAATCACTTGTAGATCTGAAGATACAACTTGCACGGTCACCAAATCTCACATGCCGCAGCACCTTGGCATAACTCTTATGCTGATCCAACGCAAAAGAGCACAGCCCGCTAAGATTCCAGTTTTGCAAATCTGGGAATACAGAACTCAGTCCAAAATCCAAGCAAACAGTTCTCTACATAACCCCCCCCCCCCCCCCATATGTAATCATTTCGCTCTGCCTTTATTATTTCAAAGTTGGAGCCTTTGAAGGCTGTGCTACCTTATTTAAAGACCAACCCGGAGGCTATAGCAGTGCACAAGCTTTCCAGACCACACAGCTCCCTTCGGCAGATGTGACACACATCTGGTTTTAAACTGGATCATTTTAAGTACAAAAATAAATACAATTACAAAAAAAATATTAAAATATGTGTTTAAACATAAATGGCAGACCAATGTAGTTATAAAGAATATGCATTTGGTACAAAACCTGGACTCCTGCATATAATTACAGTAAATTATTAAATAAAAACTGCCTTCTATTCTGGCTATAAATATGCATGCAGCATAACTTAATCACAACATACATAGCTCTATATTTTCTATTCTTAGATCTATTGTACTGTACAAGGCCAGCAGGGGGCCCTCTTGCTCAACGTCAAAGCCCTTCACACGCATCACGTCTAACCTCAAGCTACGCTGTGCAAAAACTCAGCGGTTCTGTCCTCATCCTGCTCCTTTTGAATACTAAGAGACCATAAACCAAAACAGTAATACTCTGCCTTCACCAGGTTTTTGCAAACATGAAACTTTTTATCATTAGTAAGCAAAATGGCTCGCCTACTTCTCAGCTGGATTGAGAAATTGGGAAAAATCTGGCTTTTCAGTTTTGGTTTTGAAGCCTTTCTCTCTCCCCTCCCTCAACCCCGCCCCCATCCCCATATGACTCTGACCCAAGAAAAAGGCGAGTGCACGCCCTGTAAAGTGGCGTTGGTGGTCACGGGTTGCTTTGCTCTGTGTGGGCCGATGCAATATCATGCACTCAGGCTAGCGAACAGTTTAACCAGCAATTTGGACATGCGTTTTGGATGCGCCAGGCTGACACCCGATGCAATAAGGGGATTAGCACGTCCAAAACGCACGCTTAGGGGTAGATTTTAAAAAGCATTTACTCGAGCAAAACTGGTTTTTGCTCGAGTAAATACACTTTACTCAAGTAAGTGGGCTTTTCAAAATTGCTACAATATATGCCATTGAATTGTCCATAGGATTTACTCAAGTAAGTGCACTTTACTCGAGTAAATAGCTTTTGAAAATTGCTACGATAGTATGTCACATTTACATGCGTAACTCCTTTGAAAATGACCCCCTTAGCTAATAGCGCTCATTGCATGTAAATGCCAAGTAGATGAAGCTATTAGCTATTACCCCGATGCAAAAAATTGCCGTGCGCCCAAGGCGCACTTTTTAATACAGCAAATTTAATGCCAGCCCCAGAGCTTGCCGCATGTCAAGGGCTCACTGAAAAAAAAAAGTCCAGCTTTCTGTGGTTCCTTCTGCTTTTACAATCGTTGTGATACTAAGTAGGAGGAAGTACAGAAAACAGCAAAAAAAATCTTGAAGGTGACCAGCTTAGGAAAACAGACGCTCAATTTACCAGCGTCCATTTTCTTAACCCGTGGCTATGCGCACAGCCACGTCTCATGGACACCTGATGCCAAGGACGTGCTAGGACATGCACAATTGATCCCCAGCGCATCCTTTTTAGCGCGGCACCTCATTACCATACTGTATCAGGCATCCAGGTTACGTGGCTGTGCGCACATTAAAAAAATGAGCGCCCAGTTTGGACGCATTGGCCCCTGTGGGTGTCGGCGAGACCGGAATTTGGGGAGTTCACGTTCATTTATGCAACAGTGTGCAAAGAATGTTTTACATTTTTTTCTCTTTTAACAATTGTGTGATTTCCTTCTGCAGCCCCGAGTTTACTATTTCTCTTTGTTTCTCAGCTCCTAAATTTAAAAGGCTTTTAGCAATATTGTCTTCTTAATTTATGTTTTATGCCAAGTTCCAGTGCATGCGTACAAGTGAACAGAAGGGAAGTCCTGCATCTGGTATCAATTATATATATATATATATGAAATCTAAAAAAAAATCCTGTTAGGGCTTTGTCTCAGGATGGCATAGTGTGACCAATGTCCGTAGAACCATTGCCTCATTGGAGTGGAGTCATCGCCAACAGATATCATCGTTGGTATTAAGCCTTGATGCAGAGAAAATTTTTGATAGGCTGGTATGGGATGTTATGTTCCAAATTTTACAGGCTTTTCAAATAGAGGGATTTTTTTTTTTTGTCCAAGTTTTGCGAGCTTTATACAGGGATTTACAAGAGGCTATCTAGTCAATGGCGACTCTTCTGATGCTATTCGTCTGGGGCGGGGCACCAGACAGGGATGCTCCATTGTTGTTAATTTTGTCTCTGGAACCTTTGCTTTCCCAAACTAGAGACAATAAAGACATCAAGGGAATCCCAATAGGGACTGCCTCAATGTCAGAATTTAAATTAGCAGTGTTTGCTGACGATATAATCCTTCACGTGGCAGATCCAGTTATTTCTTTGAGAGGTTTAATGGAAGAACTCTCACAGTACGGCCGATTGCCTGGTCTGAAATTAAATTGTGCACCAGAGACAGCTTTCGGGAGCAGATTTTCCAATGCAGTGAATAACAGTCTTTTATATACTTAGGGATACTATTGCACAGGGATCCGCCACAAATATACAGGCTGAATCTTTGAAGTTATTGAGAGCCACAAAAACTCTTTTTCAGAATCGGAGGGATTTCCCCCTGTTATTGGCAGGTAGGATCAATCTTTTTCAAATGATTGTGCTACCTAAATGGCTTACTTATTCCAAACTCTACCATGTTATCTAATAAGAAAAGTTGTGAGGTGGTTTGACAATTGCTGAGAGGATATTTATGGAAAAATGGAAAGCCGAGAATTGCGCTAATTAAATTAATGGGCAAATGGGACAAGGGAGGTTTAGGGTTGGCGGATTTGAAGTTCTATAACATGGCACGTAATATGAGGCATGTGGCTGATTGGCTCCTTGACACCCATTTTTGTACTCCCTTGGCTTTGGAGAAGCATGTTCTCTCTCCTTTGAATTCAGGGGCTGTCTTGCATTCTTCTGTAGCAGCTTTGCCGGATAATCTTAAAAACAGTATTGTGGTAATGCCCCTTCTCCATACCTGGAGCTATGCGTGCTCCACACTTAGGGGTAGATTTTAAAAGGTGCGCGCGGGAGTAGATTTGTTCGCGCAACCCGGCGCAAACAAATCTACTCCCGATTTTATAACAGGGTCGGCACACGCAAGGCTGCGCAAAATCAGCAGCCTGCACGCGCCGAGCCACGCAGCCATCCTCTGTTCCCTTCGAGGCCACCCCCCCTACCTTTATTTTACAAGTTACGCCTGCCCAAGGCAGACGTAACTTGCGCCAGCTGCCGGCGCGCCATGTTCCGGTCCGGGGGCTGGTCCGGAGGCCACGGCCACGCCCCTGGGACGGAACCACGCCCGCCCCCGCCCCTGGTAGGGCCCCCGATGACGCGCCGGTTGCGACACGCCCCCGACGCCCCCACCCAGGAAAGCCCTGGGACTTACGCATGTCCCAGGGCTTGCGCGCGCCGCCGAGCCTATGCAAGATAGGCTCAGCGCGCGCAGGTGGTGGAAGGGGCATCTTTTTTCGGGAGTTACGCACGTAACCCTTTGAAAATCTGCCCCTTAGGTTGTGACCTTCTGTTTCCCAATTTTGCCATTTTTGGTTAACAAACATTTTTTGTTGAGTTTTCCTAATCGGGTTTTTATGCAGTTGGTTAGAGCAAGGATTGGGGGTGCTTTCAGAGTTGTTCAGATTTTCTATAGTCTCATCCCAAGAATGACAAATTTGAATCACAAACTGGATATCGTCTGTATACATTTTATAGCAATCAGTTAGAGTAGCAAGATTTTTACAAATGGGGGTGAGATGGATGTTGAATAAAGAAGCAGATAGTGATGATCCCTGAGGAACACCAGATTTTAATAACAGAAAAAGAGGAGAGAATATTATTGAATTTCACAGCGTGAAACCGACCACCCAAATAAGATTTGAACCAGCTGAAGACAGAACCTGAAATTCCACATTCTTGCAATCGAAATAAAAGTATAGCGTGATCCAATGTATCAAATGCAGAAGAGATATTGAGTGAAACAAGTAAATATTTATTGCCAGAATCAATTCCCCTTCTTAAAAATTCCGTAAGGGATGGAAGTAATATTTCACTACTGAGATTACGGAGGAAGCCGTACTGATGTGGATCAAGAATTTCACAGCTCTCAAAATGTTTGAGTTGAAAAAGTACAGAAGATTCAAGTGGTTTAGCTAAACATGGCAAAGAAGATAGCGGATGAAAATTACTAGGATCGGTAGGGTCATGCGTGTTTTTCTTTAAAAGCGGACAAACAACTGCTTTTTTTTTTTAATAAGGAGGAAATAAAACCCTCACTCAAAGAGAGGTTGATTAATTTAGCAAAAACTGGAGAAAGTATATTCCTTGAAGCCTTAAATAAGAAAGAAGAGCAAAGAGTTTGAGGGCATAAAGTGCCATTTGATTTAGATATTAAAATATCTACTTCAGTGGAAGTAGATGTGGAGGATCCTGATCACCACACGATATCCTTCTTATACCGGAAATTGATAGGAAATAAGACTCAGGTGGTGTATGGGAAACTGATGCAGGGTTGGGGAAGAGAACTAGAGTTTCGTTTAATGTGAATGGGAACCTGACTGGAGGGGGGAGTTATGTGAATGGGAACCTACCTGGTGTGTGTGCGTGCATGGGAACCTGTGTGGGGTGTGTGTGCATGCTCATTCATGAGAACCTGTCTGGCATGTGTGTGCATGCGCGGGAACCTGTCTGGCGTGTGTGCGCATGCACATGGAAACCTGTCCAGTGTGTGTGAGCGGGTGCATGGGAAGCTCTCTGGTGTATGCGCGCGCACATGGGAACATGTCTGGTGTGTGTGTATATACATGCGCATGGGAATGTGTCTGGTGTGCGTGCGCGGAAACCTGTCTGGTGTGTGTGTGTACACACACATGGAAACCTGCCTGGTGTGTGTGTGCATGGGAACCTGTCTGGAGTTGTTTGTGTGTGTGAATGGGAGCCTGTGTGCGTGTGTGTGAAGAAAATTTGCGCTGCCTCACTAATCAGGATGAGTGGAAATAAAAGATTTTCAGGTATGGAGCGTGGTGAATTTTCCATCCTTATTAGTTTTACTTATTGGATGTCTGTATCTGCCATTCTGAAATGATTTATTGTTGTTTAGGAAATTTTTAAAATTTAGTATGAGCTCTTAATTATTGGATGTTATTCTATCCCTTAGATCATTAGGAATATTCCTTTTATAAGTATGGTTTTACTAATACGATTGATTTATATTCCTTGATTTTATTGTCCAAATTTCCCCTTCAATAGGGATATCACATACACTGCAATGATCGCACTTGCGATGGTTTCCAGGGGTCTTAAGTGAGTTAGAGCTCAAATAAGAATGTACAATTTGGTCTCAAATATTTAACCCACGCAACATGGCTATTAATGGGGGCTCTTTAAAGATATCATAGAGGGCTAAAACATGCCAATGCTTTCTTATTGATATTGCTATAGCTGATGTTAGCGTACTTTGTTGTAACACACACACAAGCCGAGTATTTTCCTTTGTAGGTTTGTATTTTAATAATTCATTATGATCTGAATATTTAGCTCTCTTGTAAGACCGTATTTCATCTCATCTTGGGTATCCCTTGTTTTTAAATCTATCCGCAAGTAGTTTAGCTTGTATCTCAAACTATTCCATTGTTGAACATATGTAGCGTATTCAAAAAAATTGACTCCTTGGTAATCCTTTTTTTAAAAGAAGTAGAATGATGGTTGTGATATCACAACGATTGTTCTTGCAACGATGGAACAATTCTAAATATTTGGATCGTAATGAATTATTAAAATACAAACCTACAAAGGAAAATAATCAGCTTATATGTGTGTTACAACAAAGTACGCTAACATCAGCTATAGCAATATCAATAAGAAAGCATTGGTATGTTTTAGCCCTCTATGATATCTTTAAAGAGCCCCCATTAATAGCCATGTTGCGTGGGTTAAATATTCAAGTCAAAATTGTACATTTTTATTTGAGCTCTAACTCTTATATCATGTCATGTAAAAGTTATATGTACTTAGCTAGTTACTCAATTAAGCTGTTACATTGTATCATGTCATTATAAGGCTAGCCTTAGACATCTTGTTATATATATGTAAACCGATGTGATATGTCAAATCAATTGTCGGTATAGAAAAATAAATAAATAAACAAATAACTCAGTTAAGACCCCTGGAAACCATCACATGTGCAATTATTGCAGTGTATGTGAGATCACTATTGAAGGGGAAATTCGGACAGATCCCATTACGGGATATCAAATAAAGAGAAGATTTATCACTAATTTGACATAGAAACATAGAAAAATAGAAATGACGGCAGGAAAAGACCAATCGGCCCATCCAGTCTGCCCAGCAAGCTTCGAATCTTATTTTCCCATGCTTATCTGTTTCACCAACTACCAACTTCAGGGCTCTTGTTGGTAACTGTTTGATTCAAATTTCCTGCCATCTCCTGTCATTGATGCAGAAAGTAATGTTTGAGTTGCATCAAAGGTGAGCTTATGTTTAAGGGTTGTAACCGCTGCATCAAGCAAGCTACTCCGATGCTTGTTCACCCAGACTGCACAGATTGATGTCTTGTTGGTTGTTGCCTGAATGTAAATCCTGTTTTCTACTTTTTTTCTCGGTGCCGTAGAAGCAGAGAGCAGCACTGTATATGTATTCAAAGTGATGTATCAGGCTTAATTGGTTTAGAGTAGTAACCGCCGTAATAAGTCCCCCATGCTTATTTGTTTACCCAGATTATGAAGTTTAGTCCTTGTTGGTTGCTGTCTGAATGTTAATCCTCTTTTCCACATTTCCCCCTGCCGTAGAATCAGAGAGCAATGGCTGTGTATGCATTCGAGGGATGTATCAGGCTAAGGATGTAGTTTACGTGTTAATATGTCCTTGCCCGAAGGTTAATATGGGACGAACTAACCGGGCAATAAACATTTGATTGATTGAACATCGATCCCGAATAAATACTTCAACAATAATGGCTATCATAGCCCATTGGCAAAACAACACACACAGGCCGATACAGTAAAGTTCACGGGAGAGCAGGTGAGCGCCCGCTCTCCCGATGCACGCACAGGTCACTCTCCTGTGCGTGCGATTCACTAAAAAAAATATTCAAATTAGGGCCCGTGGTAAAAAGAGGCACTAGGAACACTAGTGTGTCCCTAGCACCTCTTTTTTGACAGGAGCGACGGCTGTCAGCGAGTTTGACAGCCGACGCTCAATTTTGCAGGCGTTGGTTCTCAAATCCGCTGACAGCCATGGGTTCAGAAAGTGGATGCTGGCAAAATTGAGCGTCTGGTTTTCAACCCGCGAGCAGATTTTAAATTTTTTTTTTTAAATTTTTAATTATTTTAAACTTTTGGGACCTCCGACTTAATATCGCCATGATATTAAGTCGGAGGTTGTAGAGAAAAGCAGTTTTTACTGCTTTTCTGTGCATTTTCCCGGTGCCGGCAGATATGAACGCCTATCTTTGGGTAGGCTCTAATTTCTGAAAGTAAAATGTGCGGCTTGGCTGCACATTTTACTTTCTGTATCGCGTGGGAATAACTAATAGGGCCATCAACATGCATTTGCATGTTGCGGGCGCTATTAGTTTCGGGGGGGGGGGGGGGGGGGGGTGGTTGTTGGACGCGCGTTTTTGGGTTAACAGTGTGCTCCGCTGGAGCACACTCTACTGTATTGGCCTGACAGTTGGCCAATTACGCTGGACAATCATTGAACAAACTGAACATACTATTTGTGGCGGTAATTACCCTTCGCGATTAAATTACCGAGAGCAATTTTGGATTTACAGGTTACAAACAGTCCCCTAAGGGCTTAAATGAAGAATTTGATTGGTTGTCGTTGGTTTGAAGACGTCTTTCCTAAGACTTCATTGGTAGTTTCCAAATCACATGGTAATATATTTAAACACTGAGGGGTAGATTTTAAGAGATATGAGCGCCACCTGGTGCGCACACATGTACGTCCAATTTTATAACATGCGCGCGCATGTTATAAAATCGGGGGTCGGCGCCACAAGGGGGTGCACAATTGTGCACCTTGCGCGCTGACTTGCTGCCTTCCCCCGTTCCATAGCCGCTCCGTTCGGAGCGGCCTCGGAGGGAAGTTGCATGAAGAAAGACGTTCCCTCCCAGGCCGCTCCGAAATCAGAGCGGCCTCGGAGAGAAATTCCCTACCCCCTTACCCTTCTCTTCCCCTAGTTCCCCTGCCTTTTCCCCCCTACCTTTTTCTTTTTTTCTTGTTGTAAAACTTTACTTCAGCCCTGGGACTGAAGTAAGTTGCATGCGCCGGCCGACTGCTGGCGCACGATCCCCGGCACAGCAGCAAATGGCCACTGTGATGGGAGCCTCTGACCTTGCCCCTTTTTGCAAGCCCCGGGACTTACACGCATCCTGGGGTTTTAGGCCCGGCGCGCGTAACCTTTTGAAAATCCGGCCCTGAGTGTTTGAAATAGTTTCTTTTCACCATTTATAAAAAGGCAATGGAAGTTGCATGAAGAAAGAAGTTGCCAGATACAAGGAAGGAGCCTTATTTAACAGCATATAGATGTTAACATCTCGATTGTTTCCCTGACGAAAGACGTTTTCCAAAACTTGGCCATGTTGGGTAACAATAAGTTAAGTAAACATGGGTGAAGTTAAGATATATGAAATTCAAGTCTATGGAGATAGCTTTCTCAATAATTAGAATGGAGTGAGTGAACAGAGAGTAGTGGTTGATTGACATCATAGTTTGTGAATGGTGATACATTAAGAAATTTAGTGATTTGATTCAAAGACACATATGATGCAAAAAAAATATTTTTCAAAAATGTTTTTTGTGGAACTGCATTCTTTAGATAAGGGTGGCTGGTGGGCAGTTAATGATTATAATTTACCAACTAAAGGGTAACTAGGATGGTACCTTAATTGGCGAATATATGAACTACCACCGTCCATCATTCACATATTTTTAGAAATTTAAGTGGATAAAGCAGTGTCCTCCACATATGTTTGTTATTACATGGATGTGTGGCTTAAAATGTTTTTTTGTATTTGTCTTAAAGTGTTAACCCTATGAGTGGAGATTTTTGGCACTTTTTGGAGTCCAAGCTTCTGTCATGCAGCACAGGCCGCTCTTGTGCTTCCCTGCACTTATAACCACAACTCTCTGTGCTCTGAAGCCAGCAGTAGCAAAGCACAGGCTGCGGTGTGCACCACAGGGATGCTGAAGGAGCATGGGTGAGTGCACGCTCGCTTACACTGTGGCAGTCCTTCTGCTGCCTCTATTTGCAATGGCAGTGCAAGTAGAGGAGGTGGCACAACACTACCTGGGGGAGGGACAGTGAGCATATGCACCTTGAACATCCCCCTTGGTGCACACGACCGGCCAAGTGCCGTTGGAGGATGAGAGAAGCTGGAAGGGGAGCACTAGGGGATGACGAGTGAAGGCGGAGGGAGTACAGGAGGGAGGAATGATGAGTGAGGCCGAGGGAAGATGAGTGAGTTAGCAAGAGGAGGGAGGGAGAGAGGGACGCATCATAAGGAAAGATAAAACAGAAAGAACCAGGAAAATAATTCAAGAGGAAATACATGAGGAAAGATTCCTAAACCTTATGATGGAAAAAAAAATCTCTCAGACCACAAAGGTACAAATAAAATCTGTATTTTTGGTAATTATTGAAATATTAACCTTTTGCAGTATTAAACTACTACATTTTCTAAACAATTTTTAGTTGATCTAAATTGTGTGTAATAACTGATAAGTGCCTTGTTCGTCACCATAAGACAATTTTGATATCCTGTTTTATCTGGCGACTTTCATCCCTCCGCCTTCCCCCGTTCCCCACCTGCTAATTGCTGCTGAATTACTGGGTGCCTGGGTACTTGCCAGGTACCTGTATTCTGGATTGGTCACTGTTGGAAACAGGTTGCTGAGCTTGATGGACCCTCACTCTGGCCCAATATGGCAACTTCTGGGTGAGCAGAATGCAAAGGTTCCCAGGTTTGCTTAGGAGCCATATTTGCCTTCATATTTTGTGCTCCTTTGATACTAAATGTGGATAACATTCTTAAACACTGGTGGATATTTTTGAAAATTGTATAATTTGCTTTCTTGCCTGGATCTTTGCTTGCTGTTTAACCTCAATGAAAGTCCAAAAACTGATGCAATCTTTCTGTAGCTTTCAGGCAGTCTGTACATATCATCTGCATTCTGGAGTAGTTTGGTTGAAATCTCAGATACTATAAAACTTGAAATAAAGGCTTTTGGCTAGCCCCCCCCCCCCCCCCAAGAGGTCAATTATAGTTTCGCTGAATGTGGAGCCTCCGCTGCCAACGCAACGAGCCTTGTATACTAAACTGTAAATTTGCTTTGGTCTTTGCTGTAGGTTCCATAAATCATCAGAATCTGCTTATTGTTACATTGGCTCTGGAGAGGTTAGTAGTAGTGAGAATCTGATTTCGTAAGTCTTTTATTAGCGTTTAAGAGGTCCATAAGGCTTGAATTAGTTCTTGGAACCCATGCCATCATTAAGTTTCAGTAATGGAAGAATGTGTACTGATTTTATGATAAAATTGTTTGACTAAGACTAGTTATACAATACATCGAATAACTATTAGAATATTTAGGTTACTGTAAAATGGGCAGAACTGAAGATTTTTGTGATTGGCTGAAAGTAGCCTTTTGGGCATATGCAAATATTTTTACAACTGTACAATTCAAATTTAATTGTGAATCCATTTGCTTATTTATTTTTCCATTTATAGACTGCCTTTTACAGAAAAGACCATCTGTGCCATCCAGATATCCAGCATTGAGGCTGTTGTCAATTAGAAATCCAAGGCTCTATCATACAACTTTCATCATTTGCTCAGACAATTTTGGAAAACTAATTGCTTGAAGGAAAAAATGAATTTCCTAAATTCTGTAGGTATTCCTAAGTCCAATGTTTATATTTTTGAAAGGTTTGGACCCATCTGAGGAGCTGTTAAAAGCCTGAATTATCTCCGTTTGGGATCATTGTATATTTTCATTTTTAAACTTGCTGTGGGTACAAAGTATATATGGTCACTTGCATCTGCTTCTTCTGCAGCTAGATTTCTGCTGGAAGATTATGCCTGATGATTTGAAAATACTATTGACACGCATACTTTTCCTATCCCAACCTAAACATGCCCCTTTCAATATGGCTAAAACTATGCAGATTGTGGAATAACGCGTGGTCTTCTAGCCACATTGAGGCAAGGCAATTTTCAGACAGCTGAGTAATGTGGGTAAATTGCTTTTCACCTGTCTAAATCACTTTGAAAATTATATTCCCCGATCGTGATGTAAAGCTCATTTGCAACTGAATCCACAGTTGTTTACATAGATGGAATTGTATATCCAATTGTTATGCATCAAAAGTTATAGACGTAAATTTACTGGGTGTCCTATTTTCTGTGTTCTGAAAGCATCCACTGTAGAACAGAGCTTGCATATTACACCTTGAAATAAACAAGCCTCAGTGCGGTGCTAGAAGCTTCTTTTGCCCCCCCCCCCCCCCTTATGTGATGGAATTATTCTCCAATTCTTGATCATGAAGTTCCAGCAAAAGGTACAAGGATGGATCTTTCGCATCAGGGCAGTCACTTAACCCCTAGGGCTGGAGATTTAACATATTGATCACATTACTGTTACTCGTAGGATGCAGTATTGTGACCAGATGTTGGAAGGAAAGCAGCTATGGAGGACATTAGCAATAAACAAGCTCCCATCTTGTTTATGGGAGAGAGAAAAACTGACAGACTTTCCTCAGTACAGACGAGCTGTCTTATCCGTTACCTTTTACATTTCAGTTGCCTTTGTTAGAGGAATAAGTTCCAAAATACAATATATAAGGATTTTATTTGCTGTAGAGTTGCACTGCGTTTTCTACCTTACTTTAGTTGTCTCCTCCCTCGCATGCATGCATGCATTTGGCAGGCAAAAGCTTGAATGATATAATTCAGTTTCATCCTTCAGCAAGCAAACAAAACAGTAGAGAGTAAAGCTGAACAAAGAGAGAGATACCCCCCACATTATGAAAACAGCCAGACGATTGTGCAGAAAATCAGTCTTGCGCTAAAGGAAAAAGTAAATATAGGGAGAGAGGAACTTTCAGAAGCATTTCCAGGGGTGAAACTGAGCTTTATCTGTGGAAAGGGCACGTTACAGAATTGCCTGCCTGATATGTCCTGCATGTGCGTAAGTTTTCCCAAGACCGAGGGGAAGCATTTCTGGGCACGAGCTGTGGAAGGGGTTTGGACTTTTGGATTTTCAAAAGCATACACGAAAAATTTCTCTGGAAGCTTCTGCATACATTTCAGCCGGTCAAATTGTACGCATGCGGTTTTGGTGGGTTAAATTTCAGGGCAAACATATGCACACAAAGTCCACTTGGGAAAACCTGCTGCAACTTATACAGGCTACAGGTGAATTTTCAAAACCCCACGCACGTTAAAAAAAAAACAAAACAAAAAAAAAAACAAAAAACGGTAGATATGCGCGTGGCCGGGCTGAGAACATTTTTAAAATGGCACGGAAGTGCCAGGGGTCACAAAAGGGGCGGGCCGGGGAGCCAGCCGGGACAGCACCATTTTGCGTTCACCTGGTGACTTGCGCTCCGACAGCTGGGCAGCGCCTGCACCTTATTTCTACTCGGAGGAGGAAGTAAGTTATAAAACCACCGTGCGCCCATGGATGCGTACGCTCGGGCTTTAAAATCTAGCTTTAAGGGTGGGGGGGGGGGGGGGCACATTTTTGCCCTGTCCATTCTGGGACAAAGTCTGCGGGTACTTTTAACCTGAGGACCTCGTCCCAAGTTTCCAAACAAAAGTGCGTGTGTGCTTTCACTTTGAAACTTGCCAGGGGAACTTGCACCTGTTTTTTTGTGCAGGGAGAATTTTGCTAGACATGGATGCAGGTAAACTTGCAAAAGCGATCTACTTTTCTCCCCCCGCCCCTGACCTAAACAGTGTCACTGAGATTCTCTTCCCCTGCCAGGGGATTTGATTTAATTGGCTTTTAGAGGGCAATTTTCAAACAGACGATTTAAGCAGGTAAATGGATTTTTACCCGTGTAAATGACTTTGAAAATTGCCCTCTAAAAGCCAATTAAATCAAATCCCCTGGCAGGGGTAAGAGAATCTGAACGACACCCATTGGTGTCGTTCAGATTCTCTTCCTTAACTCACAAACTACACTCCATGTAGTTTGTGAGTTAAGGATCATGGCACCACAGCCCAAAAGAGGCTAGTTCTGATCAAGCTGTATGCCCGAAGGCAGCAAGAACCAGCTGGTAGGTAAAGGAAAAATTAATGCCAAGTGATGGGAAAGAAAGCATAAAAACATCAAGAAGTCATGTATGGTCAGACTGAATGTTTTAAAACATTCTTCAGCTACAGTCAAACTTGTGGTGGAGAGTATTCATGGTAGGCTGATCAATATCTCAGAGAGAACAGATTTCAAGCTTGAACTATATAATCAATCTGGGGACAACCACATCTCATCTCTGCTTCATGGTCAGGAAGAAATGCTTCTGCTGCAATTTCCCACCTGGCTTGTGGATTTTGTAAACCTTTTTCACCTTCTTCAGGGACAAAGCTGCATTACAGAGAAGAGGAAAGTTGGTGCGAGAGTTGTCCTACATGCTGGGTTTCACATAAAGCAGGAGTACAAAAACAGCAAAAGTAAAATGGCTTCCACTTTACTCTGCTTAATGTCTACTGAATGGAGACCACACAATTTTATGTTTCTCCATTTAACCAAAAATAAATGATTTAACCTAATTTGACAGAAAGGTTCAACTGTACTCCATGTTTTTCCCCAAGACACAAAATGGAAAAAAAAACAAACTTTTAGTACATCTGGAACTAAGTTTACCCAAAACATGTGGTTTATTCTGCTGCTGATTTAGTCCAATCTCAGGTTCCTCAGTGACAACAAACCTTACCTTCCTCTCACCCCAGGTAGTTACTGAATATCATCTTGTAACTCATAGCCATTGCCTTACCTCTGAACTGCAGCAGATTAAGCCAATTTGAGAGGAAATATACAGGCTTGCTGGTTGAGGAGATGGCATTTTAGAGATAACAAAAACACAAGTTTTTGTCTTCTACATCTGTTCTGTAAGGCTCACTTTGTCTAGCTCTTTTCTATTCACTACTTTTCAGGGAGTCATCTAATTAGTGCAGTTCCTATTATCATTCCCATAAGTGAATTGAAATGCCACCGATCTGCTGCAAGTTCGGTATATTGGCCACCAAAGAGGGTCATTTTGTCACACCATGGGTAGCTTATGCAGCTGCTACACTTACAAGTTACAGCAATTTTCAAAGTGAATTTGCACGCTTAAGTTCACTTTGAAAAGTACGTGAACATGCGCACACAAACTCCCTTGCACAAAGTCACAGCTGCTCTTTGTAAACCCGTAACTTGTGTATGGGAATTTATGCAGTTTTTAAAATCAAACAAAGAGTGTGCCTCAGTTCAAACTCCACCCCCGAAACGCCTCTTTCTTCTGTGCAAAGACGTATGCACAAAATTCGGTTACACGCATATTCTTACATACACAATCCCCAGGCAATTTTATAATAAACCATTTACTTGCATAAATCTGTGTTTTGTGCACAGAAATGGCTTTGAAAATTCAATCCCCAAGTGCTGCAAAAGAACCGTACGCAAGTCTTCCTTCATTCAGTGGCTAAATTCTTTAAGCAAGAGATTAGCGGGCCAAAGTTAAAAAAAAACAAAAAAACCCCCTTTTTTTCAGGACAAAGTTATGAAGTAAATATAAACCAACTTTCATTTTACAACAGAAATACACAGGCCCCACTGGAAGGGCAAAATAATCTCAAGAAGCAATATGTTGCCATCTCTGTCCTTTCTCCTGGTGAATATTTTCCAGTGTCTGCCTCATCAGGTAATATTTGCCATGTACATGATAAATAGCTGCGCCCCTGACTTTAGTACTGTTATGGAAAGGAACTGGCAGGATTACCTAAATACACAGATGGAAAAGACAGGCAATCCAGTTTCCTAAATATACATTTGCCATTTTGATTTTTGACAATCTCTAACCCTGAGAAAATAAAAATTGTTCTTTATCCTTTCCCATTAATTAGCATCCAGCGAGTCGGTGCTGTCTCTCCTCAATCTGTCCACTTTGGTTTTGACACCAGTCTGTTTTGAGTTTCCTCTCTTTGGATCTTGTTCCAATTTTCATCCGGGTCGTTTTGTTTACATTTGCTTACATTTTTCAGTTGTACTTTGGTGCAGTTTTTCCATTTACTTACGAACTGTTATATAGATTGCATTTTTATTCTTTTTGTGTAGGACACCATACAAAATATAGAATTCATCAGTGAACCAAAGTGGTACAGTCCTACTGTATGAATGAGGATGATACCATGGTTTTAAAAAAAATCAAGTTATCTATTAATACGCAGATTGGTAGCAGTGCTAAATTTGTAGCACATCCTAGTTACCTGCTCATCAGCATTACAGCTTCTGCGTTCCTTGTGAAAAAATACTGTGGTCTGACAGCTCTTCATAAGGTTATTTCTGTGTAGTTAGGTGCTACACAGTAATAACACATATAGTGCCTATTGAAAATGAGTTTGTAACAAAGCTATTGTGAGGCAGTTAAAAGCTCTGCAAGGCCCATTCTCAATCATCCTATGTCAAATTTTTCTTTCCTTCAGTGCAGTAGGGACAGTGCTACTAACCAGAAAACTTGTAAAGAACTGGAAAACCTCTGGACTTTTTACAAAGTCTCACCGTGTAATACAGACCATCAAAATTACAGATTATGGAGTATCTGGTTTTTGGGTTTTTTTTTTTTTTTTTAAGAGAGGAAGAAAGAAAAAACTAATCTTTCAAAGTTGGAAAATCAACAAACACTTTAAATTTTGTATGAATAAAGACAAAATATTATTAAAGAATAGTTTTATTCAGCATATTTGGCACAAGGCTTACAAGAACAATTTTGTTCCCATCTTAAATTTAATACAACTAGCAAGAAACAAAAAAAAAAAAAAAAGAATACTAATACATTTCATACATTACATGTGAAATATGGAAAACCCAGGCACCAGAAATATCTCCTATCAAAGTCAAAGTGCATGAAAAGTATTTTACCCCAGGTGCCTCGCAGCATCAGATTAAGGCACCATGCGAGGCAGAGCGCTGACAGGACAGGTCTAATGTTTAGCTGTCATTTTGGAATGTACTGTACAAGTCTTCCTTCTCAATGGTCCTGACTTAACATAACACTATACAGAGTTCACAAAACGGGAATGATTATCCGAGTACACACCTGTACTGCCCGGAGGCCTTGCCACCTCGCCGATAGCTAGGAACATTTGAAAGAGGCTATTTCTCACCAACAGAAGAGGGGCTGGCCTTATTCTGGGCCCCTGATTTTTTTTGCTGCAAGCACAAAAAGTCAGAGAACATCCCCCAAGTCAGTTTGTCCTTTCCAATGGACCCTTCCGTAAGTGAGGGCGAGTATGTAAATGGGAGATATCGTCGTATGAAACCCACGATTGGATGCTACTTAATTGGCACGGTATTTTTGCACTCTTTCCAGTCTTTAAGGATTAATTTCTGGCATATTTAAATGTGATACTTGTAAACAGCTTAGCTTATGCTTTGGTATATTCCAATTTCAGCAAAACTGCATTTGGCTTTGCACTTAGTTCTGGCAAATCCTCCCAATTTCCAGTTACAGCCAAATAGTGGGAAAAAGCCAGCTGCTAAATGGTTTTCTTAGTTTCTTATATAATTGTAAGGCGCATGCTGACACGTAAGAGTCCACGGAGTTAGCAAAAAGGGGGAAAAAAGTTCCAAATGCTTGGCCTGTGAATACAGTATGAAGACAAACTCACTATATTAATTCATCTGTTCATTTTCCCTTTATAAAATTACAGATAACCAGAGGCAGAGAGAATATTAATGAAGTTAAAGAACATGCAGTGCACAAATATAACTTGCAGGCTGAAATGGCACATTACATGAGCCAAAAAAAAAACCAAAACAAAACACAGACACATATTAGCTAAGATTTTTCTGCACATCATCAGAACAGCTTCCATCTATGGTCTAATATTAGGCATTCCAGACCTATTGAAACACCACTGTCCTGAACAAGCTCCAGTACTGTGTGAACATGCACAGATGTTCTCAGTTGGCAAAATATTGAGTAGCAAATCTGCCTTTTTTTGGGGGGGCAGCTGAAAATTCACCAGTCATCAGGTGGCAATACCAAGATGTGGGAGTATGGATGGGTGTGATCAGGTAAACTGTTAGTTAAAAAAGTACTGTGTGGCGGAGAAGTATTCTACCTGTGGATACATGAGGGCTGAAACATCTCAGGAGAGGGAGGGGACGGTTCATTAATGTATCGTTTCTATATGCAGCCTTGATCACTTGATGTGTACAGGTGTAATCAGCAGAAACTGGGAAGCCTTCCCACAAAAGTTAACATTCACAGGCATCTGCTGGAACTCAAGCAATTCAATTTATACCACCACAAATCAAAACAAAATCTCTACAGCATCCTGGGATATCTGGGAATTATCTATGACTGCACAGCTTGCTGGTTCAGAATCTATTCATGGAGACCAACTCAATGGCAGTTGTCCTTCTCACACTGAACTATACTTTTCCCAAAGTATTTGTTTTAATGGAAAGCTTATGGTCTTCACTAATATGTCCTTTTGTGCCTTATTAAAGAATGCAATATACCAACTGCAGCTGAGTTATTGGCTCATTTGTGTCTGTTTAGACCATGAAGCAATTTGTTACTGACGTGTGGGCACTTGTGCTTCTCTTCTCTGGCACTTGGTTGACGAACTAAGTCTCTGCACTTTTACATCTTGCTGAAGCATTCTTTAGCATTTGTCCAAACTTGAATTCCCTACCAAAAGAAGGAAAAAAAAGAACCTTTAAAACACTTATATGTAGTCTAGAGCAGAGTACAAGCAAGGCGGGCAAATCTTTTTTTGTGCCTGTTATGGTCCTTCGTAGTACCATAGGTACAGTCACCAAACTTCAACTTCCAGGTAAAGATTCAAGCAAGATGAATTTGATTTTTCTCAAATTCATCTTTAGTAGGCATTTGCCCATATTACAAAACAGTTTAGTAAAGCAGGAAACCCAAGTTACCAATCAGTGTTTCCATTCAGTAAGTTGGCAAGCCTATGATAGTGCCATGTGCACCATTCCTTAATCAAAAGACAGTGCACAGTTATTTTTCTCAGTCTTTGCAATCAAGTTCATCAAATATAAAAGCATTTAAACTATTAATTTCTAGAAGATGGTTTGTGTGGGAGACAGGATGCTGAACTTCTATAACGGATATGGGGGGTCTCAGAATCTTCCAAAATTCTTCTTGTCGCTCTCCTCTGGGCATTAGTCTAACATTGTCTGTAAAACTATAGTCATGCACAGCGCCAAGTGCACAGACGCACTACTGAACGTTCTGTAAAACTAAACTCAATTTATAACTCATTTTACACATGTGTTAATGCCAAAACAATTACAGCTACTGACTTTATTGAGAAGTAGGTCTGGAAAGAAAGTTTAATGAGCACGTTAACAAGAAATGCAGGGCATTTTGGCCAGGGGCAGATATGGCAGCAGAATCGATCCTTTTCTGCAATAGTTTAGCTTCTATAAAGGTATTTTGAAATAAAAAAAAATGGTTTGTACAACTGAGTGTTAAACCTCAATAGCTGAAAGCAGGAGAAACAGCAAGAAAAGCATTTTAATAAAAATATAGTCTAAGGCAGTGATTCTCAACAAGTGTGTCGCCAAGCACCAGCTGGTGTGTCGCAGGCTCCCCGGTCCTCCCGCTGGCCCGGCTGCTTCCCTCCCCCCCTTCCTTTCACCCCAGCGAGAAGTAGATCATCCTTCCACTAACGCTGCTGCACATTCTGATCAGCACATTCAAGCCCGGGAGGGAACAGCAGCAGCAGCTTTAGTGGAAGCTAACACAGCAACACGGCCTTTTCTTCTAGCTCCCACGACCCGGAAAAGGAAGTAGCATGCGCGGGAAGAAGAAACAGCCGTGCTGCATTCAAATATAGCGGCAGCATCGGCCTGGAGCAGCAGCCAGCGTGGCCTGGAGCAAAACAAGGATCAGCCTTAGGAGAGAAGGAGTGGAGTGTTACGCGCAGTGCTGGAAGGTGAACCTCCTCGCTGGTTGCTCGCCGTTTGTTTTACCCCTATCTAGTGAAAGGGTGACAGCTCGGGCGTTCCACGCACCCGCCGATCCCCCTCCTCCTCCCTCTTGGCAGAATCAGAGTGAGCCACGGAGTCGGTAGCGGCATGTCCCTGCCAACAGTATCCAAACTGGGGCTCTGAAAATTCAGAGTTTCCAGGAAAGTAAGTTGCAACTTTTCCCTGAGAACGGGGAGCATGAAGCAACAGTTGCCCCCCTACCCTATGGACTTTCCAGCTCTTCCTCCACAACCGTGCGATACCTGCGGGGCGAACATAGAGTCCCGTAGCCCACGCTGCTGGCCCCCATGAGGGGCAGTATAGGGAATGGGATGTGCTCCCGCAGGCAGAAGCAGGTACTACAGACCCTAGCGCTGCTGGCCGTCGTGATTGACTTCATATATGGTGCGTTGGTGAATTATGACCTGCAGAACCAGCTGAAGAAAGCCGAGGCGGTTGCACTCAAGGTGTAAGCTGTACATGAGCATTAAGTCTCGATTAGAAAAATCATTGCAAAAGGAAAGATTTGAAAATAAACAATTTTTTTGCCTATAAATCAAAGCAAAATAAACACTAAATAAAGGAAAGCAAAACTCCAGTAACAGAAACAGTGCACTGAATGTACAGCATCAAATGGTGAAGAATCAACATGAAGATCTCAAGAAACAATACTCAGAACAAGAGGAGGCAAAGCAGCGTTAGACCCCCATGGGACTCTTCTTTCTTAGGCTGTAGGGGCTGGAGGAGGAGGCTGCTGCAGCTGCTATGTGTACTCGGGGGGAGTGACTGAGTGAGACAGAGAATGAGCCAACATGTTATAAATGAAAAAGCATGTGTGTAAGAGAGAGAAGGCATGTGGGAGAGAGACTGATCAGAGAGGTGTGTGTGTGTGCGGTAAACGAGACTGGTCAGGGAGGTGACTATGTGTGAGAGAGAGACTGGTCAGAGAGGTGACTATGTGTGAGAGAGAGACTGGTCAGAGAGGTGACTATGTGTGTGAGAGAGACTGGTCAGAGAGGTGACTATGTGTGAGAGAGAGTCTGGTCATGGGTGTGTGTGTGTGTGTGTGATTAGTCTTGGGTCCTAAGTAAGAGGACTGTAAGGTCAGAGCTTCAGCAGCCCTTGCTGCTGCTGGTGTGTGCTATGGCCTGCAAGGGAAAGGAGTAGCAGAGTTGCTGGAGAGGGTAACGGGAGCTTTTTAAGTTTATTTTTCTTGATTGAATGTCATTTTAATTATTGGGTATTATGTGATGTGTCTGCTGTTTGAAATATTTTATTGGTGTTTGGAGAATTTTTAATAATTTTAATTAGTTTTTAATTGTTGGATATTATTCTGTTCATCAGCTGTTTTGAAACATTCTGTTTCTTACTATTTATAATTATTATTTTATATTACTTGAGGAATCTTTAAGTAGACAAGTGCAGACTAAATCTGAACTGGAAACAGTATGAACCCATACTCTGTATGCAGTGTAACAATGGAAAACTAAAAACATTAACTTTATGATCACTTTATTCTGTATTTGTTTGTGTTCTGCATGTGTGACTGAAGTGAGGCTTTCTGTAAGCTTGTAGTTTCTATAGCAGCTTGTCTTGTTCTGTTTTCCTAATAGGAGGTGTATTGGTGTTTAGGGTCTGGTTAAATATTTGTAGCATTGCCTTTTCATAAGCTGAGTTGTTACTGTTTGAGTGTGTTCCATAATGCAGGTGTAACTTTGTGCGGATTAGTTTGTGTGCATTATTGCAGATCCTGGGACTATCTTAGGTTCTATATTTCTGTTTCCATTTCTCCAGTTTTGCACTGCATGCAGAGTGCATTTTTTTTGGGTTTCCATTCCAGTTTGTGTCTCCATATTTGTAATTTGAGGTCTTTCTGTTCTTGGTGAAGGTTACTTCTGTGTATGTGACCAAGGTGAGGTATTTTACTAGCATGTAGGCATTTGTATCACTTATTTGTTGTGTTTTCTGAATAGGACATCCATTGGTGGTAAATTGCTACCTTTCATGAGTAAGGCTATTGCGACTGGTAGTGTTGCTGTTACTAAGATAACACCAGAAATATCTTTTTGTATAATGAGTTGTACAGGCAATGTCCTAGTTCTGCCTGCAACCATTTTTGGGGGGGTCCGGGTTCCTGTGTATGTAGTACATGTTTACATCTAGCCCCACGACGATCATGTGTTCAGTGTGTCATGCATGTGAGAACCATCTGTCAAGTGTATCCCAACAGTTAAAAGGTTGAGAACCACTGGCCTAAGGAACATCTGCTGTTTTATACAGATGCTAAGGAAAAGCAATGGTCTTGTGAAGTTCAGCTAGCCAAAAATTGAGCAATATGAAATCAGGAAGGCATAAATGAGGGGGTGAGAGAGATCCATTCTAGCAATGTGCCTTATCTGGACTTAGCCAGATAGGTAGACCATCAAGATCATAACAGGATAAGAATGGGAAAGCCAGGCAAAACAGCTCTTGGTAATTTCTTTAGAATCTGTAACATAGCAATGATAGAAGCTGAAGCCCAATTATCCCATCCAGTCTGCCCAGTGTCTTCCGATCTGATTCTCTAACACTAAAGGTATAAATTTTCAGACCAGTACCATCTCCCCCATGTCTTGTACGCATTCTCTCAACCTTGTTCCTATTCCAGTTCTCTGTATCTGTCCCAGGAATGTTTCAATTCTGTCAAAGTTCTGGCCTCCGCCCACTCCACTAGCGGGCTCTTTCAAGTCTCATCTTCCTCTTTGGTTCTTACAATTAATTTCACTCATTTTAATTAACACACTGTTGTGCTTATTGCCATCCTGGTAAGAAAGCAGATGCCTCCTTGCATCAGTTTCAGAATTTGCAGGGATTAGTCAGCTTGCACTGCTGGATGCTGCTCCACTTCCTCTGTTTAATAAAATGAAGGTACGGAAATTTGTTTCTAGAGATCTGAGTTCCGGGGTGTTGATTTCTAAGACTATCTATACACTATTAATAGCAACAAAGCCTTGGATGAATACATTAAAACTAGGAGCATGAAGAAAAAGACAAAACCTGAGATACAGTTTATCTGTTCTATGTCAAAACTCTGTTTTCTTGGATACAGCATCTAAGAACTAAGAACATAGGAACATAACAAACGTCTAAGAAGTAAGATGGGAGAATTAGAGTGTATAGCAGCGAACGATGAATAGACTTAATTGGCATCTCAGAGACATGGTGGAAGGAGGATAACCAATGGGACAGTGCAATACCAGGATACAAATTATATCGCAATGACAGAGAGGAGCATAAAGGAGGTGGGGTGGTGCTTTATGTATGGGAATGCACAGAGTCCAACAGGACAAAGATTCTGCATGAGACTAAATGCACAATCGAATCTTTATGGGTCGAAATCCCTTGTGTGTTGGGAAAAAGTATAGTGATAGGAGTATACTATCATCCACCTGGCCAAGATGGTGAGATGGACAGTGAAATGCTAAGAGAAATTAGGAGTGCAGTAATTGGTAGTGAGTAATAATGGGAGATATCAATTACCACTATACAGAAACAGTTAATAATTAATGTGCAACGAACCACACTTGTCTCACAAAAAGACGTCGCAAAAGCCAAAATTTTTTTAAATTTTTGTGTGCATAGAATTTATCTCGAAATGTGGACCATCATACCACCCTTGGTTGATTCAGGCAGTAAGCCACGCTTTCAACCACAACGGGTCACATTTAATCATCGGTCCAATAAAGTCTTTTGAATTGCTTCAATTTTCTATTTTATTAAATTTACTTTTTTTGTCGTTTTTTGTCCAGGTAAGAGGATTAGGCGACTGAATGCGGCATTAAACACCGTATGAATCAGACGAAAGCAAACATTAAGGTATTTAAATATTGAAGCAATTTTGGCGGGAATTAACCTTGTACTTTTTCAAGTCCAGACACTACAACTTTCCGATTAGGACATAGTCCCTGAAGCAGCACAATCGCGAAACGTACGTCGGGACTACAGGAGCTCTTAGTCGTATGAGCACCTTCAATCGGAAATCTTCGCCTATAAAGCACGGCAGTATTGAAGACAAAAGTTTGGAAGCGCGGCGGCGCTCCGCACAAGTAAGGAAATTCCGCTTCAAATATATTTACCCTAACATCGTTAAAAATATTTTATTATAAATGGACAAAAAACGACAAAAAAAGTAAATTTAATAAAATAGAAAATTGAAGCAATTCAAAAGACTTTATTGGACCGATGATTAAATGTGACCCGTTGTGGTTGAAAGCGTGGCTTACTGCCTGAATCAACCAAGGGTGGTGTGATGGTCCACATTTCGAGATAAATTCTATGCACACAAAAATTTAAAAAATTTTTAGCTTTTGCGACGTCTTTTTGTGAGATATCAATTACCCCATTATTGACTGGGTAAACATAACTTCAGGTCATGCTAGAGAGATAAAGTTCCTGGGTGGAATAAATGACAGTTCTTATGTTAACTCCAAGAGTTGTTACTAGAGAACAGTGGCGTAGCCACGGGTGGACCTGGGTGGGTCGTGGCCCACCCAATCAGCATTGCTCGGCACCAAGAAGAGGAGGCCTGTCGCAGAGATCATTCCGTGAGGCTTGATGCAGGGATGTAGAGCTCATCCCACACGGCCCGAGAAGAAGAGGCCAGACGCAGTTTGTGGAGCTCTTCCCGTGTGGCCCAAGAAGAGAAGACCCAACACAAGGCTGTCATGGAGTTCATCCTGTGTGGCCCAAGGAAGTAGCCAGTCATAGCAAGGAGGCCCAGGAGAGAGGGAGAGCCCTGATAAGAGTGTGTGGGAGTGAGAAGCCTGTGTGTATGTTTGAGAGACAGCACAAGAGTGAGAAGCACGTGTATGTGTGTGTGCACGTGCATGAAAGACAGCAAGGGAGCGAGAAGCCTGTGTGTTTGTGTGTGTATGAGAGAGCGAGCATGTGGGAATGAGCCTGTATGTGTTTTTGAGAGAGAAAGAGAGCATGTGGAGTGGAAAGCCTGTGTGGATATGTGTGTGAGGGAGAGAGCATATGGCTTTGAGATCCTATAGATGAGAGAGCAAGCATGTAGGAGTGGGAGTCTGCATGTGAGAGAGCATGTAAGAGTAAGAGCCTGTGTGTACGTGTGGGAGTGGGATGCAGCATGTGAGAGAGAGTATATGAGAGCCTGCATGTGAGAGTGGGAGCCTGGGTAAAAGAGTGTGTGGAGTGGGAACCTCTGAGGTAGAAAGGAAAGACGAGAAAACAGAAAGAATAAGAGACCTTGAAAAAGGAATTAGGAAAAGACAGGCAAGTGGAAAAAAAGAGACTGTGACCAGCTGATTAGAAAAATAAGGACAGACAACAAAGGTAAAAAAAAAATTATTTTGACTTTCAGTAACTGAAATATGCCATATTTTGGAATGTGCATATCATATATTTGTATTTTACTTTTTCTTCAGTATTCCACTGTTCACAGAGTCTGGTTTCTTGGGGTTTCCATTTCAATCTTGACTGTGTGTTTGTTTCTAATTTCTTATTCCCTCTGTGTTGCACATGTGTGACAGAGGTGCAGTATTTTGGCTAGTGTGTAGTTTCTGTGTAGGGATTTAAAGTAGTCTGGCTTGTTTGTCCAGTAGGTGGTGTATTAGTATTCTAGGGCTTGGTGTAATATTTGCTTGCTGCCTTTTCATAGATAAGGTTGCTGCTGTTTGAGTCCTGAGAGTAACTGCTGTTATGGTATGGTATGGTATGGCTTGGCAAGGTTCTAAATGTATTTTTTATTAAATTTTGTAGGGGTTTGTATTACTTCACAAAGTGCTTGTCAGTGGAGGGAGGCTGTTTTGCGGTTACTGAGGTGCCACCAGAATCTGAATATATTTGTTTTTTGCATGTTGGGTTATAATATGAACAATCCTAGTTCTGCTCGGCACCCACTGCAAGCCTTAAGTGTTATGATTATTGCTGTTTTATTATAGTTATGAGATATTCAGTATTTTTGACAGAGGATTCATAAAAGAATACATTGATATTTATTACATGATTGGATCTGATGTTTCTGTGACGTGTTCTTTGCTTACTTTTTATATGATATTGTTGTGTATTTATAAACTGCAATACATATAAAATAAATGAATGCATGATGGCTACTGCAGATTACAAAGAAATCCATTGTCAGGTGCATTCTAAGGTATTATTTATTGAGAAGATTACAACTAGTAGGGCTCAAACCTATATGCCTATTGCCCACCCATGTTAACCTTGGGCCCCCCCCAAAATTCAGTTCTAGCTACGCCACTGCTAGAGAACACGAATTTTCAAATAGTCAAAAACACAGAAGAAGATTAGTCTTAAGTTCCAACCAAGCCCTACCTTTTTGCACATACTAATCTGCATGACAGCATAACTTATAAGGGCCTCTTTCAAGTCACGGTTCTTTTGCTCTTTGAAGTGGTCAATATCTGCCCAAGCATTCTTCACAAATTCTCTGAAAGGAATACAGAGTCAGCAATTATTTAAGCCTTTCCATTCTCACCAATATTACACCGTTCTACCTTGATCACTATAAGGTGCCTTGAATAAAAGCAACATTTAATAACAATTTCGTTATAAGATTTGCTTGGCAGAGCCAATGTAGGAAATATCTGTTGCAATGAAATGGGGCATTACTAGTCAGGTCTAGAGTTGTGCTTTTGTTTGACATGAAATTTACCATTTTGTTTCATTTTGCTTTGAAAATGAAACAAAAGAAAAACAAATGAAATTTATTTTATTTTTCTTTTCATTTAAAAAAATATAAGAACATAAGAAAATGCCATAACTGGGTCACACCAAGGGTCCATCAAGCCCAGCATCCTGTTTCCAACAGTGGCCAATCCAGGCCACAAGAACCTGGCAAGTACCCAAAAACTAAGTCTATCCCATGCTACTGATGCTAGTAATAGCAGTGGCTATTCCCTAAGTATAATTGATTAATAGCAGGTAATGGACTTCTCCTCCAAAAACTTATCCAATTCTTTTTTAAACACAGCTATACTAACTGCACTAACCACATCCTCTGGCAACAAATTCCAGAGCTTTATTGTGCGTTGAGTGAAAAAGAACTTTCTCCGATTAGTTTTAAATGTGCTACTTGCTAACTTCATGGAGTGCCCCCTAGTCCTTCTATTATCCAAAAGAGTAAATAACCGATTCAATAGTAGCAAGGCCTTGGGCTCCCTTTCCCCACCACAAAAATTACAATTCTAAAAAATAAAACAAAGTCTTACCAGACCTTTTTTCTAGCACCCTTACCTTTCCTGACACCTCCTCCCTCCCCCAGCTTACTCAAAATTGTCTCTTTATAGGGCAGGAGCAATCCCTAGATGCTTCTGCCCCACCAATGCCCTATTCAAGATATGGCCTGTGGGCCCTAAGGCCGGCACCATTTTATTGTATGATTATTACTAGCTGCAGCACTGAAGGCCTGCTATAAGCATATCGAGTTAGTCAGGGAAGATGAAAAATGAGGGTAAATAGAAGCATTTAAAGAGAAATGCAAATTGGTGTATTATCCTCCAGATCCTCATCTTGTATATCCTTTAGTCTGTGACTAAAGAATAGTCTTTGACTATTAGAGTTAGGAATAAAAGATGTCTATGCCCAGGGAACCAGAATCCTTCATAAATGGCAAAGGAAGTTATCATGCTGTCACCTTTAAACTACCTAAATTCTTCTGAATAACTCAACTTAACTAATTAATGCTTTCAAGTGAGATATGGCCAGAGAGCAGATATCTATTACATAAACCTGTATGCACGAGCAAAGTCATCTACTTTTTCACTCATGTGTCTCAATGAAGAAATCACAAAAAATATGCCCTTAAACATCAACGTATTCCAGGACCCTCACACGCTGTAAACACACATCAAAGGAAGGGGGTATCACTGGTCTCAAATAATACACATTCAAAATAACCACATGTGCAGTGCCTGTTATATTTATTTGTAGGACCTACAACTTAATGAGTTTGACAGACGTACAAGCTCATTCTCCATGTAGAAGGTCCATTTACTTTATTTTAATCTCTAAATTTTTACGTTTTTATTTTAGTTATTTTAAACTCCACTGAGTTACTTTGAATAAAATTCTATGTCAAATGAATTGAAACTGCCGCACAAAATTCTAAATAAGTCATATGTGTCTAGAGCAAATGCTCACAAAAATGGTCTGACCTCTGTCCACTTAGAAAAGAGTCCCGTAAACACATCATATGGACCCATCAAATCGCCATATAATTAAGGAAAATACTCATCTGTGTCTTTGAAGGCAGAAAAGTCCATTGCAAACCAAGTCCCGACACGAACGTGTTTCGGACCATTCCAGGTCCTGCTTCAGGGGCAACAGACTCTTGAAAGTAGCTCTTCATAACCAGATACCAACTTTAATACTTTTTTTCAAAGTTGGTGTCAGGTTATGAAGAGCTACTTTCAAGAGTCTGTTGCCCCTGAAGCAGGACCCGGCATGGTCCGAAACACGTTCGGGTTGGGACTTGGTTTGCAATGGACTTTTCTGCCTTTAAAGACACAGATGAGTATTTTCCTTAATTATATGGCGATTTGATGGGTCCATATGATGTGTTTACGGGACTCTTTTCTAAGTGGACAGAGGTCAGACCATTTTTGTGAGCATTTGCTCTAGACACATATGACTTATTTAGAATTTTGTGCGGCAGTTTCAATTCATTTGACATAGAATTTTATTCAAAGTAACTCAGTGGAGTTTAAAATAACTAAAATAAAAACGTAAAAATTTAGAGATTAAAATAAAGTAAATGGACCTTCTACATGGAGAATGAGCTTGTACGTCTGTCAAACTCATTAAGTTGTAGGTCCTACAAATAAATATAATAGGCACTGCACATGTGGTTATTTTGAATGTGTATTATTTGAGACCAGTGATACCCCCTTCCTTTGATGTGTGTCAATGAAGTAAACCATCAACATATTTACTTATGCACATTTGTTGAAGTCAAACTATTTACATTAACATAGAAATGGCAGCAGAAAAGGAACAATGGTCCATCCAGTCTGCCCAGCAAGCTTCCCTTGGTAGTATCTGCCGTGCAGGTTAACCCTATGTATCAGTCATTTTTGCTTGATGTTCTTTGCTTAGGGACTTGGCTGTAGAAGCAGTCCTATGTTTTTTTTTAATGTCTAAGCATCAGTACCTCCAGACTGTAAAAAATAGTCATAGCTCATGCTGGTTGTCTCTGAATTCAATTTTCTCTTTCCTTTCAGCCCCTATCCCCCTCCTTCAAAGTAGATGCATTTAGCCAGATAGCTCAGAAGTTATACAGCTAAATTAATATTGGGGCACTTATCAGACTAAATTGTAGTCAAATACCTTATTATCCAGCTAAAATGTAGCCAGATAACTTAGGGTTGTTTTGAGGGGGGAGTTACGTTAGCCGGATAGGTTATCCAGCTAAATCTGATATTCAAAGTTAGCCAGCTAAGGCTGGGTCGGGCCAAAGAGCTGTCCTAATGTTAGCTAGATAAAGTTAGCCAACTAAATGTAAGATAGTAGACTATATTCAGTAGCACAGTTGAATTATTGAACATCTCTCCAAAGTTAGCTGGATAAGTTTATTCAGCTAACTTTGCTATCCAAACTGTGACGGAATATGGACCTCTAAGCATTTAAACAATTTACCACTATATATTAATTACACTATCAAATATGAGGTTAAGCAACTTTAGCATTACCATTTTCAATCTAGGTGACACTGCACAGATAGTTTTTGATATCCAATTACAAAAGCTGTGTGGAATATTTAATAATTGCTGAAACTGTTCTTGCTGACAAGGCAGTAAAAATTATACCTGCTCTCTAGGTTTTTAGCCTTCAACTGTTCTTCATCTTCTTCTATCTGTTCTTCTAGCACTTTTATCTTTGATTCTCTTTGCTCAGGTGTTTCCTGTCCAAACAGCTTGCTGGTCATCCCTTTTAAAGAGAAGGTCCGCACAGTCTAGGAGTAAACAAAAATAGGACATGAAGGCTCATCACGTGCGACACTTTTCTGATTGTTCAAGTGGGATTACAAACATTACAATAGTTTCATTTGTTAAAATGAGCCACCTAGATAAGCAACCTGTGACTATGATTGGCTGCAGGGCCAGGAGTTGATAATTGAGAAATACCTCGAAAGGGGGAAAAAAAAAAAGGGAAGCCAAGAATCCTTTACCAAACCTTTTAAAAATGACTTCTAACGGTTGTGCCATATTTGTAACGGGAACTACCACATGGGGTCTTACTAGCAATTTTAGAAACATGCACCAGAGTGACAAGAAAAATGGCCAGCGTTCCTTTGGAGATTGAAGTCCCTTGGGGGTTCAGCCATTTCTACAATGCTATTTTACAGTACAGAGGAACCTTCATCTACTGGTGGTAAGTTTGGACTTGCTGGAAAGAGGCTCTTAAATCTTAAGACAAAATAAAATACAATTTTTGGAGAGTTAAACTGTTACTGGCTGTTTAGATTATCTGCTCATTTTAAGGTTAGTATTTGTTTACCAGTGTTAGAATTGTTTGCACTGTGGGAAAATAAACTGCGTCTCTGAGCCAGTAAGATATTTCTTTGCCAGTGTTTGTATTGTGAGTTTGCAAAAGTCATTTACTTGATCTGAGAAGATGACAGTACCTTTTCCTGGGCAACTAATTACTAGTTTGATTCCCACCCTCCTCCCTGTTTCATTACTGATAGATTATCACCTCCACTGAGACAAATGTCTTCAAAATAAGTCAATATTAATCACAAAAAATATGCCCCAAAAATACCTGAATTCCAGAGACCCTCAAAGAAGTTATACCAATGAAATAAGTCATTGGTCTACTGGTCATATTTCAAGAATTATTGCAATTTGTATTATTTATTTTTATTTTTTATTTATTCAGTTTGTAGGATTGACACTGAATCGGCTTCTCAAATTGGAAAGCCACTCTCAGTTTAAAGTCCACTTTACTTTATCAATGTATTAATAACTAAAAAACCTTTTTTGAAAACTTTTTTACCAGTTTCATACGAGTTGAGTACCCCAAAGATAGATTTATTTCGTTTCAAAGTGAGAAGATCCAAATCGAATAGTACTTATCTTGTCGGACATATGACAATCAAACCCCTACATGAATTCATGTTTCGAATGCCAAGCTGCATGAGGGGGTATCTTCTTCCAAACACTCACGTCACCCAACCTCAAGAGGTCCATCCCAATTGAAGATTTCTATATACAAATTCACTTCATCCTATTGAACTTAGTCGATCCTCATACAAATACATTTAAATAAATTTAAAACATGGCAGGGGAGGAGGTATTTATGTTCTGAAAGGAAATGACGTTCAAGCCAATCAAAAATGTTTTTTAGACTGATAGGATAATCAATTACTCATCCTAATGAATACCAGTTGATTGATTCAGGGGCTACTGTGGCCCCCATCGCAACTCTTTGTACTTATAGATAAGACGTGTCCAATTTTTAAAAAGTTGTGAAACAATTCCAGTTCCAATAAAGCCGACAAAAAACTAGTTGGAACCCTATGTGGACGAGGACGTGACAATAGAATATTTCCCATCAAAACAAAAACCTCTCTCTGAGGGACTTTAGTATATAACGCCTCAATATCAAGGGTAACTAGAAAGCACTGATGTGGAAGAGGTGGTAAATCATGCAATAAAGGTAACATAAGAGACATATCCTGTAAAAATGAGGCGTCCCTCAGAGAGAGGTTTTTGTTTTAATGGGAAACATTTAATCGTCACGTCCACATAGGGTTCCAACTAGTTTTTTGTCTGCTTTATTGGAATTGGTACTGTTTCACAACTTTTTTAAAAAATTTGACACGTCTTATTATCTACAAGTACAAGGAGTTGCGATGGGGGCCACAGTAGCCTCTGATATATCAAATCTGTATGTGTCTGTTTGAAGATAAAATTTTGTATCCTTCCATTTGGTTTCGTAATATCTTGATGTGATGTCAGTATATAGATGACGTTTTCTTCATTTGGTACACAAATATTGTGCAGAACAACCTCCGTTCAAAATATGAGTCATATATCTACATCAGAGGGACACTCGGCAATATTATAATGCCACCATGATTTTTTATTTAATTTTTAATTTTTAAACCTTTGTACATACGTAAATTACCCCTAAATGTGGACCATATGCATATATATAAAAATTTTAATAAAACATATCATATTACATCATATCTCATTTATCCATAATACCATTCACACCACTCATTCATAAAGTACAGGCTGAGGGAAGCAGGAGAAATACGGAGGAGATTGACTATGAAATTTATACTTCATTGATCCCGAAAATTTCGGAGGTCAGATTCGCTTGCGATACAATGATACATATTGCGGAAAGCAGACTGTGATAGAGACGTTGGTCACAATTTTGAACAAGGATATGAACAACAACGCCGCTTTGGTAGTTAAGAAGAATTTGATGTTGACAGAGTGAGATATAATATTTATACGGATGTTACAACGGTGTATGGGACCATTGTGCATTTTGATTGAAGTCACAAGATATATGCATCAGAAAACAACGCAACGTGAAATAGAATAAGAAGCATTGAAGACCAAAAAATTCTTGTAACATTTTATGTTATATTCTCGGGGATAAATAATAAATACATTGAATTTAAGAGTCCACAGCATGTAAGTTTAAAAATTTTTTTTCCCTGAAGAAGCCTGTTAGGTCAGGCGAAACGAGCGGTCTCGTCGGGAACAGCATAAAAATGTTAATGGATCTTTTGAAAATGATGACTTCAAAAAGTTAAAATTGGGGAAAGTTTGTATATGTATATTTATTATATATATATGTTTTAGAAGGGAATCGGGATGCACTGTATATGTACTTTATGAATGAGTGGTGTGAATGGTATTATGGATAAATGAGATATGATGTAATATGATATGTTTTATTAAAATTTTTATATATATATGCATATGGTCCACATTTAGGGGTAATTTACGTATGTACAAAGGTTTAAAAATTAAAAATTAAATAAAAAATCATGGTGGCATTATAATATTGCCGAGTGTCCCTCTGATGTAGATATATGACTCATGTTTTCTTCATTTGGACATCATCGGTTGCAGACCTACAGGATTTTTTGAAGTGATTGAATAATGAAGATGTAAATCTCAAGTTTTCTATGCAATTCCATCAGGTTTCCATTTCGTTTTTAGATATTACAATCTTTAGGGATGGAGATTGTTTACATACTACTTTATTTTGAAAAGAGACGGATCAAAATCAACTACTGAGATATTCAAGCTACCACCCAAAAAGATTGAAGGACAGTCTCCCGGTATCCCAATTATTATGATTGAGAAGGATATGTTCTACAGAGGCAGAATTTAAGTCTCAAGCAGTGGATTTGTTTTCACGTTTTTCACAGAGGGGGTACCCTTGGGTCGGTTATTAAAAAAGCTTATCAGCAAGCTTTGTTTGCAAATCGGTCATTACTGTTAAATTATCAACAGAAAATTGAAGACAAGGGTTTGACATGTGTGGTACATTATTCTGACCATGTAAAAGAGGTGGTGGACATTCTTCGCTCACATTGGTCTATACTGGTGTTTCATAAGGTTTTTCAATTGAGTCCCAGATTTGCATACTCTCGGGATCAGAACATCCAAGATATAGTGATTCATTCCACCTTTCAGTCAATATCAAATGCAAGTTGTGAGCACTTTATGAAAGGACATTTCCCATGTGGCGCATGCGACATGTGCACTCAAGCGTTGACAGGCTTGCAGTGGCATCATCCAAGTTCGAACCGCACTGTTTCTTTGAGGTCCCTTACTTCCTGTGATTCAGAGAGAGTTATTTATGTTATTCAATGCCCGTGTGACCTGATTTATGTTGGACGGACTAAAAGGAAAATACAAGTACGTCTCAGGGAACATAAAAGCTGCATTAAGACTTTAAAAATGACAGCAGTATCATTTGGGCCGACATGGATGACCAGCATCCAACAATCTCAATTTTCGGCAATCTCTCCATAATATCTTGGATTTTTGTACTAGGCAGACAGCATACTTCTCAATTTAATATGTCTGGTTGGCAGATTAATGCTTCCATGCCCCTCAGAAGTGAGTCAACTGTCTCCACTATCCTCTGTCTCCTAGATGCAGTGGTTGTTGATCTCACAGCTTTGGGTTTGCATGTTTCATTTTCTCCTCATCCTGGAATATTTTCTCAGACAGATCATTTGATGCTCTGAGATGTATAGCGAGGTGGTCACCTTGAGAACCCCCATGTTTCTCCACAACTGAAGGGATACCCTCATCTCAGTAGGTTATGAATACTTTGGGGAATAATAGTTGATATTGTTGATCCCACTGGCTTTGAAGGACCCAAATGTAAGAACAAGCCAAATAAACTACATGCACCGCTACAGCCATGTGTCCCAGAATAACCAGAGCAAATCTCACTGGTGCTTGATCCTGCTGTAGAAAAGAGTGCACTAGGCCCATCAGAAATGTGGCTCTTGACTAGAAGAAAAGATTCTCTTTGACTGAGTTTATACAGGCTCCTACGAACTGAATTCTTTGAAATGGGTCAAGTCAGACTTGCAGAATTTGACCAGGAATCACAGAGATTGGAGAAGTCGAATGGTTGCTTCGAGGGACTCCAGAACTCCTGTCAGAGATGGGTCAGACACCAAACAACTGTCCAGTTAAGGGAATTAAGCAGACTCTCTGCCAATGCAGATGGGCAGCCACTACTGCAAGGCATTTTGTAAACACTCAGGGCCGCAGAGAGGCAAAATAGAAACATCCTGTACTGATAGTGCAGGTCCTTCACCACAAACTGGAGGAACTTCTGGTAGGAGGGGTGAAGAGAAATGTGTGCATAAGCATCTTTCAGATCAAGAGCCTTCATCCAATGCCCTAGTTGAATGAAGGGAAGAATCATCTTGAAAGAGTTCATCTTGAACTTCTCCTGAACTAACCGTTTGTGCAGCCCTAACAAGTTTAGAATATATCTCAATCCCTTTGACTTTTTGAGGAATCAGAAAATACTGAATAGAAATCTGGCCACACTTCCATGAAGGGACAAGCTCAAGAGCAACTCTACATTCAGCTGCAGCTGGGTAGATTGAGAGGGATTGTAGATGAAGATTGAAGCCTTTTAGGTTAGGAGGAGGAGGAGGAGGAGGATGGTAGCCAGACTCCATAATTTTCAAGACCAACTGGTTTTTGGTGACACTAATCCATTTCAGAAGGAAAGATTGGATCCTCCCACTCAATGGGTGGAGGCAGACATCAAAAACTGCTGCTGCGGCTTCAGTTGATGCCTTTTCTTCTGCCAGCCTCTAGCAGGCAGCTGCTGATGAATGATAGAAGCCAGAGGGCATTGAAAAGTACAGAAATAGCATCTTTGGAAGAATGGATGCTTGTAGAAAACATTGTGTCATTGGGCTGGCGCCAGCTTATCCCATACTGCCACTGACAGAGTGAACTGATGCTCCTGAATCAGTGCCACTGCCTCCTTCTCCTTGATGCCAAGCAAGCTGTGCACAACACAGGAAACATCTGCCAGATGGTCATGGACATCATTATGCAGAACACTCGCTTTCAACTATATGAACGTTTGAGCCCCAACAGAAGCGGCCTAAGACTTGGCCAGAGTTTAAAAAGCTTGATCCATAGAGTAGATGAAATGCATCTTATAATACTCTATATCTTCCCCAACAGAAGCGGCCTAAGACTTGGCCAGAGTTTAAAAAGCTTGATCCATAGAGTAGATGAAATGCATCTTATAATACTCTATATCTTCCACAGCTCGATGTAATTTCACCTATTCCAGACCTGACGATTCCAAAGTTTTCAGTTTCTGCACACATTTATTCAAATACTGTACCATGTATAGTTGATGAGCCACAATCCGGGTGCTAAGCATGAATCCCTGGAAGACCTTCTTCCCAAACATATTTAACATCTTTAGGTTCTTCCCAGGTGGTGTGTTAGATCATGAGTACACTTCACATGTTTCACCGCTGACTTCACCAGTACAGAGTGGTGCAGTAACTGAACCACTCAAACTCAGGGAGGCCTCTATTCTATATTTCAGATCCAGTTTTTGGGCCATCAAAAGTCATGATATCTGCATCTGCCACATCCTTATCTATAAGGCTTTGAGGAGCAGACCCAGCATCTGCTAGTGGCTGAAGAAACTGAAGCAGCCTGAAGACATATGCTCTCAGGTCTACCTTGTTTCTGGCACTGATAGAAAGCATCTTGCCAGCTTATCCAACATGAGTATCAAATATCTTTTAGGGGAAATGATTGCTGAGGCAAATCTGGTAAAGGGTCAAAAGGAATCGTATAGAATCTTCTTTCTCCCCTGACCATAGTGGTATGCTAAGCCACAACCCTATCAATGATGGCAGTGACCAGGGAGAAGATTTCTGCTGTTCTGAAGTGGAAGCTTCTGGGAGAAACTCAGAATGCCACTTCTTCCTTTTCTGATCACTAAAGGGACTCCCCCTGGGGGAGGTGAATCTATGACTTAAAGGAGATGACTTACTCTCACTGCTAGAAGCCCCTGAGGGACTTTAAGCAGCACCCTATGGGTAAAAATGTTCTCCATTTTGGATAGGAAAAGCTCCTACCTCCCTCTCAAGTCCTCAGGGACTAAAAAGGCAAAATTATTCACAAGCTCTGACAGATGGGCTCCAACTGGCTAAGGGACCCTCTATGCTGGAGGTCAAGGAGAGATATCTGCCTTAGACTCAGATCAGCTCTTCACTTAAGGCCTAATGATGATGTCAGTGCTGAGTGAGAGTTTGGAACTGCAGTAGTGGCTATAGCTGCGATTGTCTCTGGAGCACTCCATGCTGAATGTATCAATTTCCTGTTTATCAATGCCATGTCCAATGGATGGTGCCAGAGGCACTGCCTTCTGCACCATAGCAAAACTTATTTCTTAAAAATATTTTCATCCCGCACAGAGGTACTCTGCCTTGACAAGGATGGACTATAACAGACCTCGCCATGAAGCCGCTCTATGCTGAAGAGATGAAATGCACCCTGGACTACGCTGGGTCCAGATAGAACAGGTGGCTTGGCGTCATGTTGCTCTTCCCCACCATGAGCAAGGCTGGCACCTGCACTAGGAAGGTCCTGTCCCATCTTGAAGTTGAGGCTGGCTCCACTTTCACAGAGAACTGTGCAGATGATACAGGCTTCTTTGGCACCCTTAGTCAATATCAGAGTTTCTCCCTCTGCATGAGTCCCCAAAATATCAGATAGTGTGACAGCTAAGATTTAAAACAAAGGAGTTAAGACTTGTGCATTTGGGGCATAGAACTCTAGAACAGCAGAACATGGTGAGAAGTGATTGAATAACAACCACCACATAGAAAAGGCATCTGTCAGTTATATTTGGTCCAGTTTTAGAGGCTACATCCTTGAAGGTAAGAGCAGAGGCAATTTAGAGGGTAGCAGCAAAACTATGCTGAGACTGCCACTATAAATCTATAAGGTGATATATAAAAGCATAAAATGTTTATAACCCTGGAGGAGAGAGAAGGGGAATATCATAGAGATTCAAATACTTAAAGCATTTACAGAAAGATAAGATTTCTCGCTGAAAAGGTCATTTTAGAACAGCTGTCCAAGTCCATCCCTACCACTTGCTCTCCATCCCCTCCCACAAGCCTATCCCCAATAGTCTCACTTGTTCTCCCAAGTCTGTCCCTTCTTTCTCCCCTTTCTTTCCCAGTCTGTCTCCACTAGTTTCTATCTCCCACCCGTTAGTTCCTTTACGCTCCCCTTCTAGTCACTTCCTCTTGCCCCAGTCCGTCCCAAGTCTCTCTCTTCCCTCCAGCCTGTTCCCCCTCTCTCCCTCCCATCCCGGCCTGCCCCTACCAGTCGCTCTCTTTCTCCAGCTCATTTCCACTAGGCTCTCTCTCTCTCTGGCCCTTTCCTCAAACCATCTACTACCTTATCTCTTACCTCCGATCCCCACCACTTTATATCTCCCTATCCACCACCGTATTTGCTGCACTGCTAATTTGGTCACTGCTGCTGTTCTCAGCTCATTGAATCTCACCGCAACTAGTGTTCATGCTACCACTGCAACTGTTCCCACCGCCAATTCTACCATTGCTGCTTCTCTTTATGGCCTGCACTGGCCTCTACTAAGCCCATCGTCACCACCACTCCTGTTCCAGTCCACCGCAGACTGTCCTCGATAATGTCACCACTGCCATTGATCTCCATGGCCCTTGTGGACTGCACTGTTCTACAGCAAGGGGTCAAAATACAAGGCTGGATAACATTTCATACGAAAGGGCAGTAGATGCATTACAGATCATATCTACAAGGTTTATAGGTTTTAACCTAAGTATATCATTTTTTTCCACATAACTTTTGTAAACATGCATGATATCATCATCAGGGTTACTGATTTTCACAGGCCTGTACCATTCCTGAGTTACTTTATACAGCCTTTAGCACAAGCTGCAGTTCTGCATTTGCAGATTATTGCATAAAACTGGGCCTCTGTAAACAGCATAAATCACTGTGCTGTAAATTACTCTGAGCCACTACAAGACCCTAAGGCTCGCAGGCTGCATCACCTCATAACCAGCTGTCAGCGAGCTACATGTTAAATGTCATTTATGGGTCACAGCTTAAGTAGCTTGGATCTCCAAAAACTGGGATTTAGACCAAGGAATTGGAAAGTGAGACCTACCCCCGTTGCCAGCTCCTCGCACTGCTGTTTCTTTGATGTCAGATCCAGAGCTGCCATCTCCAAATCACACTGCATAAGCTCATGCTTCCTGCACACTGCCCTGAAATCACAATTATTGAAAGACTGGATACTTAATACTTTATTTTGTTACTTTCTTCCTTTAACAATGGAGGAAAACGTTTCCTTTTTGGGGATAAATGCAGATTGTTGTTGTAATCAGTCATGGATTCAAAAGGTACCATCTAAAAAAACTGTTGTCAGATTGCAATTACTACAACAAATAATTTATATATAAAATCCTACATTTCAATCTGTGTCAAGACTGTAAAAGAATGATTCCATATCAGCTAGTTTTGAGCAATGTATTTTCATTTTCATTTCAGGTGTAGATCTTTTCAAATTCAGGAAAGTTTTAAAAACCTGCTTGATGAATGAAATTGTTATTAAACAGAAGGTCCTGGTAGAGAGGAATTAAAAATTTGCCCAGAAGTATTGAGGATGATGTTATGTATTTTGATCCTATGAGTTTTGTAATTCTTTATATTATGTTTTGAATTATGTTGTCACTTAGGAAGATATTTTCTGTTAGGCGATAAATAACATGATTTTAAATAAAGTGTTTCCTCCCTTTGCCTTCAGATGAGAAGGGAAGTGGGACCATTTCATTAATGATAAGTCACTTAAAGATTTTCCAACACATTTAACAAGATGTAAAAAAAAAAAAAAAAGATGTCAAGTGAACATTTTAAGACTAGTATGATCCTAAAGAGGAGGTCACACCAAGGATTTGTCTAATCTCATGGCAGTATGGAATTTGGAAGCAGTCTTCTCAAGAAATGTGTCCTCAAAGTTAGTCCTTTACCATCAGTAACCTAAGTGACACAAGGAACTCTACCTGAAACGAAGGCAAGCACGATTCAGGTTGGCATCCCAGCCATTGCACAACCGCAATTCCTGGGGGTCAGACTTAGGGTGCACACTTGCCTGGTTCCTGAAGGAAGTATGTTCTGTGACTCTGAGCCAACAGCTGTCATTACATTGGCTGGACTAGATAGGAGGCGGAAGATTAAAAAATAAATAAATAAAAAATGGGAAAACCTGGGAAGCTGCAGATTGAAGGCTCTTGCATCTAGAAGCCCTAAGGAGCGACAGGAAACTGCTAGGCCAAAACAAAAAATAAAGTTTGTGTGATCTTTACAATCAAATAGTTGTTTTGACACAGTCTACCCATCAATTACAGGCCAATGGCATCAACCCCGCTACATATATATTCTATTAAAATCATCTGCATCATTTTATAACTCACAAGTTAATTTCCACTGAAAATGCTTTAAAATATAATTTTGGTGTTTGATCATAAGAAGATGATAGTGGGTTTTATCGCATTTTTATTTAAATAAGATGGATTTCACACCTGAAGCTTCAAAACTATATAATCTTGTTCAGAATAGAGTTGGCTGATAAAGTTTCTGCAACTGTAAAAGCTGAACTGTAAATCTATATTTTTCTTTTAAATTAAAACTGGAAAAATGTATTTAACGGCCATAGGGAGGATAATTTTTCTAACAACCTGCACAAGTTAGGCATTGCCTTTGCACACAAGTTACCCCAATATTCAAAACTGCACTTACTTATTTAGCACTTATTTATTTATTTAGCACTTTTATATACCGACTTTCCAATAACAGAGTTACTGATCAATTCGGTTTACATTCTAAACAGAAACATTGACAAGTTAATGTCTTACAATGAACAGGTAGCAGGAACTTGGATACAGATATATGGGGTTAATAACATAACGTAAATGCTACGGAGCCAAATGTTGGCTAAGGAAATGGGTGATAGGTATAAGGCTGGGTATTTGATTTTTAAGACTGGGTATTTGATTTTTAGACTGCCAAGGATTTGATTGTAAGGCTGGGTATTTGATTTTTAGACTGCCAAGGATTCATAGATGACCTGATAGTTCTTTGGGGGTACTAGAGAGAACTAGAGATGATTTATATAGTTCTCTGCTGGTTACCAAAGAAGGGATCCTTGGCAGGGAAAGTTCCGCAGATTGATGATTATGAGAAAGCTTGGTTACTTAGATAAGTTCACTTTGAAAATTCACTCTAAGTGTAGGGAGAAATCCCATATTTTACCACTGAAAGCACCAAAATGAATCATAATAGCCAAAGAAGTATGCAGACAAATACTGACAGGCCAAAACATGTCACACTGAAAAAGAAGAAACTTTGGCCAGATGAGAACTGTAAATCAGAACTGTAGGATGCTATCAAGACCTGCCTGTTTGCAAGTGCCTGTGTAAATAAGACCAAGGCAAAGGGACAATGCAACAACTTACTCATAAGCAGGAGTCATTTACCGGCCAAGGGAGTCCAGAAGTTAGAAGGACCCTCACCCTTGTAAGAAGGGAGGGCAGTCTGAGACAGAGAAATCACTGACACTGGCATAATAGCTGGCCATCCAACCTTGGTCCAAAATGTGGCAGCCCCCCTCCCCCCCCCCGAAGAAATGGGGAGGGGGAAAAGACCTACAATGCACCAAGGACTCCCCCGAAGAAATGGGGAGGGTGGAAGACCTGCAATGCGGCAAAGACCCTCCACCCACCACGTGATTATGCATGAGCTTATGCATATCTATCAGCTGGAAAGTATAAGACAGGGAGGGGGGTAATCAAATAAGGAGGTGGGAAAAAACAGAGAAGTGACCCTGAAAGAGTGGACCCAAAGCAGCCCAGCAGCCCATGCTATCAAGGAGAGAGAAGACTAAGTTGTGGTCAGGAGTCAGGAGGAGGAGAGGAGAGGCCCTGCCCTGGGTTTGACGGGGGTATGGAGCCTGAGGTGATGGGAAACCGAGAGCAGCCAGACAGCTCTGCTAGTTTGGGATCCAGAAGCAAGCCCCCAGACAGCCAATAGCTCTGCTAGTACCTCAGAAGCAAGTCTCCTCCCCTGCCCACATTCTCCAGACTTCCAGCCAGCGTCTGCTTCAGAGGTGAACAGAGCAATATTGCCTGAAGTTGGGACCAGGGGTAAGTAAGTTAGCCAGAAGTATTAACATATTAAGCAGGCGAAGGTTTATGGCATGTTTGAAACTACCCATGGGACAGAACTTTCTTAGGGTAAATTGGTGCTTAGTGGCCAGAATGTTAGAGACAGGAATTGGTGTTATCTTGGTACAGAATAATATATGGCGAAGGCACTGAATGGCTTAATGTCTCTATCAGATTACATCCCCCCCAAAGAAATCTAAGACAACCTAACTCTCACCATATGAACCCCCCCCCCCCCCGGCCCTCACAGCCAGAAGAACCTATATAACTATTTTAACCTCAATAATTTAACTGTATCTTAACCTTAAGAACTTTTATATATTTATGCATGACTAACCTTTTCAATAATTTAACTGTTTTTTAACCTCAATATACGCTAACCCATTAACATATTCTATCCCATCGAATACTGTAAACCGTTATGATGGCGAAACTGAAAGACGATATATAAAACTCGATAAATAAAAAAAATAAATAAATAAGGTCAAATAATAGAGCTCTCCTATCCATTCCTTCAGTTAAATCGGCACAATTAATGCAGGTCAGAAATAGGGCGATATCTCTCGCAGGACCAAAGATATGGAATGAACTTCATGAAAATATCAGACTGCAGCAGAATGATAAAATGTTTAAAAAAGACCTAAAAACTTGGCTTTTCCGTAAAGCCTATAAGGAATACAACCAGCAGAAGTAGATGGTGTATCCAGTTACAATTTTATGTTTAGTATTAGGTTTTATTGTCCTGCCTTTTTCTCAGTTTTTTTTAACTATTTATTTTTTACATTTGATGCATTGTTATATTTAATTATTTTTACAAATATGCTTTTATGACTTTTGTGATCTGAAGTGTATCTCATAGTTAAGAATTGTTCTTTTAAGTTTTCTTGACTTTTATGGTATTGTTTTATGTTTATTTTATGACACTGTAAACCATTGTGATGGAACCTCTCTAAATGACGGTATATAAAATGTTATAAATAAAATAAAAAAATACAAATAAATGCTAAATCCTGTCAAATCTGATAAATAAAAGACTATTTCTGAAGAGAACATGTCTCTTTCCATTCTTAGGATCATGAAGTAAAGTGGGAGGGCAACTGGAAGTGTCCTGTAGCAGATAGGTCCCTGCACCCCTAAACTTACTTACATAAGTATAAGCACAAAAGTTACACCTGCTCTTTGCAGGACATAAATTTTGCATGTTAATTTACCAATATACTTTTTAAAATCAAAAGTATGCATATAAATTCCAACTCTGCCTTTGCAGCACCTTTTTTTTGTGCACATAAAAGTATTGTACAAAATTGGGTTATACATGTATTTATGCATACAATCCCTGGGCAATTTTACAGCAATCCTTTTACAGGCATAAACCTGTGTTTTATGAATATAAATGGTTATGAAAATTGCCCCCTTAATATACTTTTTTGCTCCTTCCTGTGCCATTACTATTCATGATTGAAAAACAGTGGCCAATAAGCTCTCTCCTTTATGGCCAGCATTCTCATGTAAAAGTCAAATGCTGAAATGCAAGATCTGCAACATGGCTTTCTTTTCTGTAGCAGTCAACTGCTTAATTGCATTGCAGGCATTGGTCCTTGACATAACTAGAGAAGAAGACAAGAAAACAGAAGAAGACAAGAAAACATGCCTACTTAGAGTTTCTATGGCACACAGAAATCAGCAGCAACAATAAGGAGAAAACACAGACACACACAAAAATATGAACAGTCAAATAAGGTTTGGTTTTTCATAGGATGTACTATTTCTGTCAGTAATCAGTTGGCAGATACAATACGAGCAAAAACTGCTGGAGTCCAGAATTGCAATTTTTGTGCTTACCGCAGGGCTTCAGCATAAAAAAGATATTCTTTCAGCTGATCTGCATAATGTTCCTCTTCTTCTAAGATATCATCAATAGACGCTGCATAGCTGTTAAAGCACACCAACAAGACAGATTTTAAAAATCTGGTATAGAATTTAAGGACAGGACAAAACAGACTTGGAAAAGATGTACCCAGACATCTGAATTTACACAAGCATAACCAACAGTCTCTGCAGCATCCCCATTGCTGCTGCCTCTTTACCCCCTTCCCCAGCTCCTGGGAACTGGCTTGGCTTCTCTTTCTCCTACAGTCTCATCCAGGGCATGTGCAAGAGTGTTAGGTGCCCTAGGCAAAACTTACAGCCTGCCGTCCCCCCCTCCTCGGGTCATACCCTCCCCCTCCCACACAATTAAAAATTATGCATTTATGATAATTTTGCAAGAAAAAAAACATTCAAAGTACAGTCTTCTGAGGTAAAAATATCACTTACAACCTGTATATTATATTTACGTGCACTACTGTGGTGCCAATCAGAAAACTCTGCAGAAAAAAAGTAAAAAGGCCACTTGGTATTAGGAGTATTGTAATAATTGTTGGGCATGGGCTTGGTCCTCAGAAAGTCATGAATAAAGCAGAGCTGCTTACCTGCAACAGGTGTTCTCCCAGGAAAGCAGGATGTTAGTCCTCACATGTGGGTGACATCAGATGAAGCCCAGCATGGAAAACCTCTGTCAAACTTTCTAGAACTTTGACTAGATACACTGAGCATGCCCAGCATGCCACTATCCCAGCCACCTCCCCGGCTACAACAACTGCGACCAGCAGGCCCCGAAATCCACCTCCATGGTGCCCGACCTACCTCCGCGATAGGCCACATCAAGACCTAACCCCCCAGCCTGCAGGAGGAGGGACCTCCCACGAGACACCCGCCCCCAACGCATGCGAGGCGGCGACGAGGGACCAGACCACCTCCGCTTTAAAACACAGGCAAGCGTGCCGCCATGGCCGATTCCCAGCCACCTCCCCGGCTGCAACAACTGTGACCGGCAGGCCTCGAAATCAACCTCCACGGTGCCCGGCCTACCTCCGCGATAGACCGCATCAAGACCTATCCCCCCGGCCTGCAGGAGGAGGGACCTCCCACGAGACACCCGCCCCCAACGCACGTGAGGCAGCGATGAGGGACCAGACCACCTCCTCTTTAAAATACAGGCAAGCGCGCCTCTGGCGCTACAAGAGTGCGCCTAAGGAGCACGACAAAGGGGCATGCCCCCTTGGCACACACCTTAGCGCGACCCTCTAAAAAACAGCAAGAAATTCCTGCCTGACTGATACTCGCCAAGCTACCTCCCTCCAGAAAGCCATAATACCAATCATTAAGAACAGACTCGATAGGCACAACTCTGCTCCAGCACCCCAGCATTCAAATAAACACCCAAATCTGAGAGCAGAAAGAAAACCATACTCAACACAATCATGGCCTCAATTCCCAACACGAACCTGCTGAAAAGTCACAGATACCTGATCAATATCCCCCTCAAAAAATCCATAAAAACTTGTTCTATCTCACTTTCTTCCTCTTAAACGCTCAGTCATTAACCAAAAAATTCATGCTAATATCAGACAAAATTCAAGAAACCCCCCCCCCCCCCCGACTTTATCACCATAACTGAAACCTGGTTTAAAAATACTGACCATGTAATCACAAACCAACTAAATCACAATGCTTACGATCTATTCTCAATCCCCCGGAAATCCCGAAGAGGAGGGGGATTACTATTAACCATAAAAAAACATTTCTCAATGAAACCGATCCCACATTCTCTCCCGCAACAATACGAAGTAACACTTTTCGACTCAGAAAATCTGCAAATTTGCTTAGTAGACTGCCCCCCTCCCCCCCAAACTGCTAGACAATGAAATATCCCCACTCATAGAATTCTTTATAACAAACATCGGTATGAAAAAACCCACAATCATACTTGGAGACTTCAACCTACATACGGACTCCAGCCCAAGATCTCAAAACTCCCAAACCATGCTTGACGTGCTATCCACTTTAAACCTCAATCAACAAGTGAACAATCCAACACATTAAGCTGGCCACACACTGAATCTGATTTTCACAAGCAACCATTTCTCTAATACTTCATTATCACATAAACCAGTCCCGTGGTCTGATCACTACCTCCTTCACTGCAAAAGACAAGCATACATCAATAACACGACCAAAAATGATTCATGCTCCTTCAAATATCGACCACCCTTCCAAACCAACATACTCCAACAAGAACTCTGAGAACAACTAATAAATATGGATCTCTCCAATATAAATAACGCCATACATTCTTGGTTCCAACTCACAGAAGTTACCGCCAACAACATAAACCCAGAAAGAACAAAAGAGATAAAAGAACAAAAGAGATAAAGAACAAAAGAGATAAAGAACAACCCATGGTTCAACTCTCAACTAAGGGACACAAAATCCAAACTAAGGAAAAAAAGAAAAGGAATGGCAAAAAAATAAATGCCCCCTGACACTTGAAAGGTACCGCACTCAACTTGCTACATAAAAAATGATCAATGACACCAAACGAGACTACTATAGTAAAAAAATAAAAAATTCTTCTAACAATTCCAAATCCCTATACAATATAGTAAACAACAACAATCCCACAGCACAAACCAAAAATGTAAGCCAAGAACTTGCCCTGTTCTTCAAAAACAAAATCAGTAAAATAACGGGAAACATCAACAAATCCACGATCACAGATGACCAGTTATCGTTCAAAAACATAACACCATGGTCTAATTTCGATCCAATCTCAACTGCTGAAACAGAGAAACTTAAGAAAAATTAACCCTGCCCGCCATGAACTAGACACAATCCCAACACGCGATCTAAAGGAAATAGCTCATATCATTGCTCCAACCATCGCGGCAATTATAAATAAATCGCTCGAAGGCGAGCTACCAAACTAAAAACTGCAACGATCAATCCAATAAAAAAAAAAGAACCTCAACCCTGATGACCTGAACAACTACCGCCCAATCTCAAATCTACCTCTCCTCGCCAAAATGACTGAGAAAGCGGCCTTGAAGCAACTCAATGAACACCTCGAAAACAACATCTTACATCCCGCCCAACATGGTTTCAGAAAAAATCACAGCACTGAAACTCTGCTAATCAACCTCACCATACTAAGAGGTTTTGACAAAAATCTAAGTCATCTACTCATACTACTAGACCTCTCTGCTGCATTTTATTTATTTTTTATTTATTTAGAGTTTCTTCTATACCGATAGCCGTTTGCACATCGTATCGGTTTACAAATAACAAAGAACTTTTGGGCATGGCCCTTACATAGAACAGATAATTGCATAAAAAAATGAAACAGTAAACATCAGAAATGTTAAGGATGGGGACTATGTAATACGGGTATCATAAGCAGATAAAGGTAAAAGTAAAATAACTACGTTACAAAAATACAAGAGACTATAATACATTGTACAAAGAGCATTTGACACGGTGGACCACAAAAGTCTAATATTTATTTATTTATTTTTATTTTGAGTTTTTTCTATACCGGCATTCGCGATGGGAATCGCATCATGCCGGTTTACAATTAACAAGGTGTGACAAACTATTATAATAAGAACATTAATATCCAGACTATCCAACATCGGTCTCTCCGGCAAAACTCTCGATTGGTTTACATCCTTGCTCAAAAACAGATACTTTAAAGTAAACTTCAACAATCTCTCCTCAGAAGCCATTCCCCTTGAAACCGGAGTACCCCCAAGGATCCGCGATCTCCGCCACACTCTTTTATATTTACCTACTTCCCCTCTGCCAACTTATCTCAGACCTCGGCGTCACATACTACATGTACGCCGACGACATCCAACTACTCATACCAATAACAACCACCATCGAGGATACAATGATAATCGCAGCTTCCTACCTCGAATCCATTAGAAACATGCTAAACCACATGAAGCTATGTCTAAACATGAGCAAAACCGAGGGCATACTATTAGAGAAAAATAACTCAGGAGTAAACATTAACCACTCCATACAAATCGACAACTTATGCATCAACCTAAAGGATAACGTGAAAGACCTCGAAATATGGATAGACACCAAACTCAACTACAAAAAGCACATATCTACGAAAATCAAAGAAGGCTTCCACAAACTGCAAATCCTCAAACAACTAAAACCATTACTGTACCACCAAGATTTCAGAGCCGTCTTACAATCCCTCATTCACCAGCTTAGACTACTGCAATTCACTTCTGACAGGTCTACCTAAAATGACATTACGACCACTCCAATTACTGCAGAACGCCGCAGCCAGAATCCTCACTGGCAAAAGAAAATCTGACCACATAACCCCGGTACTAAAAAGTCTACACTGGCTACCTATAGAGAAAAGAATTGAATTCAAAACACTAACCATCTTACACATCACTATATATAACGTTGAAAGCACTTCCCTAAACCACATTATACGAAAACACAGATCACAACGCATTACAAGAACCACTAGCAAATTACATCTAGAAGTTCCATCAATATCAGATGCCAAACTATCCAACATAAGAAACAGAGCCATCTCCATTGTTGGTCCTAAGCTCTGGAATTCACTACCTGAACACCTAAGCTCTCAAACCAATACCAAGTCATTTAAAAAAGAACTCAAAACATGGTTCTTCAGGCAAGCCTTCAAAGATGGAATCGGCTAATTACACACCACATAATCATCCACTGACTGTTGTATATTTTCTCTGACGTTTACAGGACGGTCCACGATTATCTCTCGAATATTATTTAAAATGTTGATATCTAATATATAACCATATTTTTAATTTACGTTACTTTCTGGTATCATAATCCAATTATAACTTTCACCCTCCCTGTTACACGTTTTACTAGCTGTTACTATTCTTGAAATTTCGTTCCATATCTTGTATTACGTTGATTTATCAGTGGTTCCAATACCTGTTGTTCCACAACTTGTAATATATTGTTTCTACAGTTGCTTCCCAAATTGTAATATGTTGTTGTTGCCTGTAAACTGGAGTGAAGGCATCTAGCTAAACTTCGGTATATAAAAGCCTTTAAATAAATAAGTAAATATCCACACGGGGTCCCTCTTCAGTCTCATAATATAGAATTACAAAAAAAAACAAAACAAATACAGGAGAAACCCAACTCCGTGGGGTGGCGGGCGGGTTTCATGAGGATTAACATCCTGCTGTCCTAGGAAAACACCTGTTACAGGTAAGCAACTCTGTTTCTCCTAGGACAAGCAGGATGGTAGTCCTCACATGTGGGTGAATGCCTAGCTATATGCTGCTCCCGAGTAACATATAACCAACATGCACCCAACCAGGTGCCAACGAGCACAACAAAACTGGTGCTATTGGTAACAGAGGGAGTCAGCCTGAACCCGAACAAAGGGCTTGAGGTAGGAAGAGTTGGATTTCACAGATGAAAAAGATTCCGGCGACTGGCCAAAACTACTATCGTGTTGGCCATCCCTGTCTAAGCAATAGTGTGACGCAAAGGTGTGCAGGGAACTCATTTTGCTGCCTTACAAATCTTGCTCACGGGGACCACTCGCAAGTGGGCCACTGAAGCTGCCATGGCTCAAACAGAGTGAGCCTTGACATGGCCCCCCCAGCTGCAGTCCTGCTTGCATATAGCAGAAAGAAATGCAGTCTGCTAGCCAGTTGGACAAGGTTTTGCTTGGTCACAGCAACTCCCAAACGGTTCTTGTCAAAAGAAATGAAGAGTTGTGTGGATTGCCTGTGACCTGCTGTATGTTCTAGGTAAAAGACCAAGGCCCTCTTGCAATTGAAGCTGTGCAGAGTCTGTTTGCCCCGGTGCAAATGAGGTTTTGAAAAGAAGGTGGACAGAACGATTGACTGGTGCAGGTGGAAATCAGTCACCACCTTTGGCAGGAACATGGGGTGTGTGCAGAGAACCACCCTATCATGGAAGAACTTTGTGTAGGGTGGATATGACACCAGAGCCTGAAGTTCGCTGACTGCGTGCCAAGGTGACCACTACCAAGAAAATGACCTTCCAGGTCAGATACTTCAGGTCACAAGAGCACAAAAGCTCCAAAGGAGCCTTCATCAGATGGGCCAAGACTGCTTTGATGTCCCAGGAAACCACAGGAGGGCGAAGGGGAGGCTTCAGTTGAAGGAGACCCCACATAAAACACCCCATAACAGGCTGCACCGAAATGGGCGACCCATCCACCTCGTGATGATAGGCCCCAATTGCACTAAGATGTACTCTGACAGAGTTGGTCTTCAAATGGAGAATCTCTTCCCATTTAGACTGTAAGACTTCCTAGAATGCTTCCTGGACTCCACCAGGACCTGAGACACACTCTCCAAGAGGTCCAGAGCTGTAAGGTCAACCTCTCAACATCCAAGCCGAGAGAAATAATGCCTGGAGGTTAGGATGGCACAGCTTGCCCCGATCCTGTGTGTTGAGATAGGGAGAGGTTCCCAGCCTGATTGGCTCTCTCAGGGACAGATCCTGTAGGAGTGGGAACCAAATCTGCCTTGGCCAATAAGATGCGATGAGGATCATGGTCCCCCGGTCCTGTTGGAGCTTCAGGAGAGTCCTCCACACCAATGGAAGTGGACGGTAGGCATACAAGAGACCTGTGCCTTAATGGCGGGCAAAGGCGTCTGATGCCGACCTGCCGTTCTCCTTGGATAGGGAGCAAAATTGACCTTCCTGTTGCAGGAGGAGGTGAAGAGATCCATGTCCAGGTTCCCCAGAGATGGAAGATCCGATCCGCAACCTCCTACTTCAGGGACCACTTATGCAGGTGGAAGGAATGACTCAGGTCGTCCGCCAGCACATTCTCTTGACCCAGCATGTACATGGCGCAGAGAAGAATGCCCTGGGACAGGGCCCACGACCAGTGTCCAGTTGTGGCGAGTTCTGCTCTACTATAATGTGTACTCCTCCTGATTCCCCCCCCCCCCCCCATCCACACCCACACATTCCAATATATCATAACGGTAGCTCTAGGAGGCCCGGGATGTCAGCACTTCCTGCTGTAGACAGGTCACGCTGACATCCCCCTCCACCCCCCTTCTCCAGGTTTATAACATTTCCAACAGTGTCATCAGTAACAGCTCAAAAAAAAAGTAACCTATCAGAATAAAATAGGGATTGGAATGGGCCCAGTGCTCCACCCATAAAGCACAGGCCCAGGCCTAGACAGGCATGATCAGGATCTCCCTCTTAGTGATAGAGACATCCTGGCCACCTACTGTTCCCACATCTAGAGGTTCAGAAACCATCCTCCAAGCTGAGACTTCCAGGCCAGTGAGCCGCGGGTGATAGGACTGCTGGGTATCCTACCCATTGGGCCATTAGTAAGGAAAATTGTATCTGATAGCCAGCTCGGGCACAGACAGCATTGCAAAATCCGAACAGTAGTCCAGGCTCAACCTACATTTTGCTGCAGGGTAAGCACATTCATCTTTTGGCCTGCTAAACAACTCTAAATATTCAGCTGGCACACCATGCTCAGGCCCTCTTAGCCTTGGGCAAGTGGTAGCTTAGGGGCTCGCCTCCTGAGCGAGAGTCACCAGAAAGCGAGACGCTTCTTTTTTGGTAAAGAATACAGTCTTATTATCGTGTTGTATGCGTAGCTTGGCAGGATAGAGCAACACATAGGGGATACCACGTTTATGCAGTTTGATACACGTTGGGGCCATAGCCTTTCACTGCACAGCCACTGCAGCTGAAAAATCATTAAAGAGTAAAATGTGGCTTCTCAGGTATTCAAGCGCTGGCTGTTTTCTGTACTCTCTCATCAGTTGAACATTAAGCAACCAGTTTAGTATCCGAGCCATTATGGGCCACGGTCTGCTTCCCACTTCTCGGGCCTGGCCCACCCGATGAGCCCTTTCGCAGTGCAATTGCCCTGCGATTTGGGCCAGGCCTAGCTTATTTGGAAGCCATTCTTCTATGAACTGGTACAGCTCACTCTTGGGTACAGACTCTGGCAGCCCCACGATCTTAATGATATTACGGCGATTTCTGTTCTCTTGGACCTCAATCCGTTCCACTAATGCTGCCTGTTTCTCATTTAGGAGCTGTACTTGCCTTTCTGCTGCCACGAGGCGGTTATCCTGCTCCCCCCACACACTGCTCAACGCCGTCTAGTCTTTTGGCCTGGCCTTCCACTGCACTTTTGATATCATCCATGGCAGATTGCAGCTTAATTAACCGCTCATCCAGGGCAGCCGAGACTCTTGAGGAGATCTGGAGCAGCACGTCTTCAGAAACTGATGCTAAGTGCTTCACGCTGTCGGCCCGGTCGCCATCTCAGCCATGTGACTCCTTCGCTCCATGATAGCTTTGGAGCCGCGGTGGGGCATTCCGCGCTCCCCGGCCTCAAATCACCCCGGAGACGCGGCAATTTTAATCCGGGGGTATTCCCCACGCTAACGGCAGCAAGCGGGAGCACGATGGTCTGGTTCCCCAGCTGATGGTAGGATTTGGGGAGAGGGGGTTACGGAGCTCGTTGTTTAAGCTTCCGCCTGGGGTGATGTCATCCCTGGAAGTTCCCTCCAGCATCTTATGCCTGGAGTCCTCTTCAGTTACGAGCTGGAAGGGAATAGATTCCGTCATGGCACAGACAAAGCCTGCAAATGTCAGATCCTCTGGAGGGGATAGACATCTTTCCTCAGGAGGAGATGGCTCAGAAGGCAGGTCCTTGGAATCCTCCAAGGAGGATACAGAAGCCTCGTCCTCTCACGGTTCCATAAGGGGCGTCCTCATCACGGAGATTGTCCAGAGACACTGGTGGGGGAGCCCTAACTGCATTCTTGGGTCCAGGCGCCAGGGGTACTGAGAGCCCTGAGGGCACCGCAGGCATCGACGGACCCATCAGCTCGGACAACGCTGGCCACGAGATTGGCCATGGAAGAGGAATCATCGTCCCCGACAGCTTTCCCTCATCCGAGGAATCTGCGATGAGTATGGTCTCCGGCCAGGGATTCATTGGTGCTCCCCGTGGCAATGAGGGCCCCATGGGCACCGGCAGGGGCTGCGTTGGCAGTGCACTGAGGAGCAAGTCCAACTGCTCCAGCGACGGCGCCAGCACCAATGGCTCAGACTCCGGTGGCTCAATGCCTTGTAGGGCTCGGCTAACCACCAAGCACACTCTGTGCTCCAACTCCTCCTCGAGTGCTGTCGATGACAAGACAGCCTGAGGAGGCGGCGGCGTGATCGGGTCCCCCTTGGAGCCCCATGGAAGACTGATGCCTGGCACCGGAATTGGTGTGGACCGCATCAGGCCCTCGGTCTCGATGAAGGGCAGCGCCTCCTTGGCATGTGGCCACTTCAGGGACATCTTGGCTAATGCCGATGCCTTCCTGAGCTTGGAGTCATGAGATGACTGAGACCGATGCCGGTGCTTCCTCAACTTTCCACGATGCTCGGCCCAGTCTTTCCCTGGTGCTGAGGGAGATTTTGATGATCCAGACCTAGAATGGGAAGAAATAGACAGAGGCTGATCCCCAGCACCTAGTTGACCTGGGGAACAGGCAAAGGAGAAGAAAGGACAGGACCGGTGACTACTAGGTCCTCTTTGCCAGGAGGCGTTGATGCCTCGAAGCAGAGGTCAAGGATTCAGACTTCCTGGAGCTGAAGAGTTTCTCCATCTTGTCAAGAGACGAGTGGCAACCCTTGGGGTGATCTGATCACAGAACGAACACCCCAGGTGGTCATGTAACGCCCTCAGGCACAGAATACAGACCTCGTGGGGTATTAGTCTGGGGACACTGGCCATAGGGGAAAAAAAAAAAAAAAAAATCAACCGACAAGAGGTTGATGGCTGACAGCCACCGAGAGACGGCACTGTTGGTAATTGACCGCAAAGAGTGGGTAACTTACCGTGATTCCCTCTAACTAAGGCCGGGAAGAATCAAGGGACCAGGCGTGGGAAGAAAGAGAAAAACTTGAACGTGGCAGTTTTCCAAGACAAAAATACTGTGAGCTCCACCTCCATGAGATGATAGCTCTGCCAAAAAGAAGAGACTGAAGAGGGACCCCGCGTGGACAGTTGCATGCTGGGCATGCTCAGTGTGTCTAGTCAAAGATGTAGAAACTTTGAAAGAAGTTTTCCGTGCTGGGCTCCATCTGATGATGTCACCCACATGTGAGGACTACCATCCTGCTTGTCCTAGGAGAAATTGTAATACAATTTCAATATAGTAAACTTCCCATACCAAAACAGCACTAATTGCCATTACTCAAACAGTAAACACCTAACTATGAAAAAGCAACACCAGACCCTAAATCACCAATATGTCTCCTATTAGGAAAACAGAACAAGCCAGGCTGCTATAGATCCATACACAGAAACTACAGGCTAGCAGAATACCTCACCTCGATCACACATGCAGAATACAGATGGACTTTCACCCAATACAGAATAGAGACACCATAAACAGAAATGTGCAGACAAAACTGAACTGGAAGTCACAAGAAGCCAGATACTACATGCAATGCAACAATGGAAAACAGAAAAATCACCATTTCTCACAAAAACAAAATAAAGAAATATACATTATCAATAGAGTAAAACCAATACTAATAAAAAGAATATTTCAAAACAGCTGTCAAACATCCAGTAATTTAAAAATCATGCAAATTTTACAAATACTAATAAACAATTTAAAAACAGCAGACATCATACAGCACAGAGCAATCATAATTAATAAGGACAAAAATCCCCTGCTGTCCATACCTAGGATCTTTTCATTTCCAGATGCCCTAAGATTGTCGTGGATTAACAGGGGGAGAGAAGAGGGGTTGGTGCTCACAGGGATGGTAACTTTCAAAGTGGCGCACAGGCGCTCTTTAGTGTGTGTGTGCGTTGGAACGCACCTATTTTATAACTTTCACGCTTATATGCATGCATGTTATTCTGCTTCTGTTGGCAACAGCATGGCTTCTTTTTCCTGCCCACACAGGACCATGCCATACCGCTTTCTATTCCAGGCCATGTGGGCCTGGAATAGAATAGAAGGGCAGGAAGGAGAGGCTATGTCATTGCCGCCGACCCCTGATTGGTGGTGGCTGCTTTCACTGGCCCTGGTCTCAGCAGCTGCTGACTATTTCTCTGCCGCCTGGCCATCACTGCCTCTCTTTTACCTGCTCCCTTCTAGGCCACAGGTGTAGACAGGGCTCCTGGTTGTCAACAATGCTGCAGCTACTGCCAAAGAATTTGCCTCAACCTACAGAATCATAGGAAACTATTTAATGGCCTACCACTGCTCTGGATCACCTCCTTCCCTCAACTAGCTCTGGATTGACAAGTACATTCTCTTTCTGGTGTTGGCAGCAGCTCATCCTGTTCCCACAGCTCAACTTTGGTTCCTATCCCCACATCGTCATCCTGCAGACCTCTTCCAGTCCCTTTACACACCTGCCTCCCCCCCTTCTCCGACTGCTGCAGTGCTTCCTCCCACTGCAATTCTCTTTCAGTTCTATCTTGCTGACAGTTTTCTCAGGAGCCTATTTACTAAACTGTGATAATGCAGCAACACATGTTAAACCTATGTTATTGCATGAATGTTGCCAATATTGCACAAAAAAGGAGACTCAACATAAGCAAAATATTGATGAATTGCAAAGTAGCTCACTAATATTAACACAGTCCCCCATCCCTAATGCCAATGGCCCCTTCAATTCCCCCTTACTGCTGCCTGGCATAGCTCCCACTACCAAAGTAGAAAGTTGAGCATTTAATCCTAGAGTCAATAGAAAGCACAGCAACTCCTGTTACAGTTTACTGGATGTGTGTCAGCTATTCTCACAAGTTTGTTTGGTGGTCTCAGAGTGTAGCCACACTGGCAATTTTTCCTAAGATAGTTAGCTAACTCCATATGCAGTGGCCACAAAAAAAAAAACAAAAAAAACCCCCAAACCTGTTGGTGGCTGCATTTGAGAAAGGCTATGCTAGAATAACAAATGCCCTGTTGTGTTGTGCGTTAAGTCACAGATTCGCCTGCTATGCAGACTCTCTGTTTCCTGGTTCTGCCTGCCATGACTCCTCCTCACTTGAAGAGGCCATCAGCAAGCCCTACTACCAGCCTTGCTAAGCTCCCCATCACTATTCTTGCCATGTTCAAATCCTAGCCCTGTGTAAGCCAGTCTTGCCAGAGCCACCTTGCCTCTTCATGGAGTCACCCTTAGCTCTCTGACCTGGCCATTCTAACCTTGTACCTTCTTCTTGTGGCCTCAGGGCCTTCTATTTTTGTTTGGTATCTTGCCTTGAAGCCTTTGGGCTTGGCTCTGCCTGGTATTCTTCCTTGTGGCCTTCGGGCCTACTCTACTCTTGTATCCTTTGTGGCCTTCCAGGTCTTTCTGAACCTAGGGGCCTTTGAGCCTATAGCTTAGTGGCCTTTGGCCCTCCAGCCTTGCTGCCTTCGGCCATCTATGTTCTTTGTTCTGTGATGTCTTGCCTGGTTCTTGTCCAGTCCTTTCCTGTCTGCCATATTCAGTACTGTCTTTGTTTGGTCTTGTTTTTCCCTGCCTAGTCTAGCCTTGTTATTGCCTGCCTTGCCCTGCCATCAGTATCCTGCCCCAGTTCACGTCTGGTGTCCTAGCCTTGTTTCTGTCTGTATTAAGCCCCAGTCCTTGTTCTGTGTCCAGCTCCAGTATCCAGCCCAGCCTTGTTCCAGACTATCCAGCCTTGCCCCAGCCTGTCTGAACTCACCATGATGTACTGCCACCGTAAAGACATACTGACCCCCAGGCTCAAACTGTGAGGGAGAGCGCTGGCTAGGTGGAAGGTAGGCCCTTGTCCTGCCTAGTGTCCTGCACTGCTCCTGGGGTGATTTACCCAGACTCCAGTAACTATGACAGAATGAAGAGACTACCAGCCGCTACGCACAGGTGTGGGTAAAGACCCTCAGCCCAGCTGGTGAGTCCAAAACAGATTTTTCTGCAACCAATAAGAATAGTTATGTTTCTGCCTTAGCAACTCAATTTTTTTTTAAATTGGATTTTGCCTGTCCTGTTTACAAAACTCAAAGTCCTTCTGACTGCAACCATTGTCTATTTTAATCCTGATAGGTGGAGATGCCAAAAATGTCATAAGAACATAAGATATGCCATACTAGGTCAGACCAAAGGTCCATTAATCCCAGTATACTGTCAATAGGGGCCAATCCGAGTCACAAGTTTCTGGCAAGTACCCAAACATTAAATAGATCTCATGCTACTATTTATTTCACAGATTTATAGTCCGCAATTTGCAGAGCATCAATGCGATTACAACCAAAATACACAATAAAACAAAATATAACAAAGAAATTAACAGGTTCAGAGAACAAATAAGTACTAATGCCTGCAACAAGAAGTGGCTATTCCCTATTGATTAATTGTGGTTTATGGACTTCTCCTCCAAGATCTTATCCAACCCTTTTTTAATCTAACTTCCTTAATGAACTCCAGAACTTAATTGTGCATTGAATGAAAAATAAATTTTCTGCGATTTGTTTCAAATGTGCTACTTTCTGACTTCATGGAGTGCCCCCTAGTCCTTGTATTATCCAAAAGAGTAATTAATCTTTTCATGATTTTGTAGACCTCTATCATATCCCCTTCTCAGCTGTCTCTTCTCCAAGCTGAACAGCCTAACTTTTTCAGCCTTTCCTCATAGGGGAGCTGTTCCATGCCCTTTATCATGCTGATCTCCTTCTCTGTACTTTCTCCAATGTAACTATATCTGTTTTGAGATGCGGTGACTAGAATTACACACAGTATTCAAGGTGGGTCTCACCAAGGAGGGAAAGAGGCATTATATGACATCCTCCATTTTATTATTCCATTACCTTTCTAATAATTCCAAACATTCAGGCCGATACAGTAAAGCTCGGCCGCGGTTACCCTGTTTCTAACCCGCTTTCTACCCACAATTTGGCCGCATAAGTCTAACCCGCGATTCACTATCCGTTTTTACCAATCTTTACCGCTTCTTTAAATAGACGCGTATCCCTTTCCGCCCGCGGCATGTATATGATATGTAAACGATCGGATTAGCTATTCCCTCCCATACAGTAACGTGCGGCCCGATTATCGCCTTTTTAACCAACTGTTTTGCCGCGTCTTTAACCCACTAATTTACCGCCTACCCTGACCCTGGCGTTAGAGGGATGTGACAGCAATAGGCAGGCTCCGGTCAAATAAGTAGGTGGGTTGGAGCAAGCGAGTAACATGGTGTGGCCTGGTTTTCCTACACTCGGGCATCGGGGATTGCCAGTCCTCTCTCCCCCCCTCCCAAAGCAAGGCGCAGGGCAAAAATCGACTCGACATGTTATTAAAGCAAATAGAAATTGTAAGAAAAGTAAACTTACTGCATGCTTCCAACAGCCCCAGTCCTCTCTCCCCTCCTCCCGAGGCGCCCACAGCGGCTCCCCTGCCTCCCGGGGGCAGCCGGCGGCGAAAGCGGCTTCCAGCAGCCCCGCCGGTGAAAGTGCATGAACGCACGTCCAATTTGGGCGCTCAAGCAGCGAAGGCGCACCCAGGATATTGTATAGGCGCACCCAGGATACTGTATAGCCGCTATATAGCACTCTATACAGTAAAATGGATTGCGCTTCATGGACGCGCTTTGGACGCGGCTTGCATTTGCATGCCATTTAAATACAGTATCGAGCGGTATGTGATCCGAACTGTGCGCGCGGCAAACGAGCGGGCGCCCGGCACTGCCGCACTTTTTCTTACGCGCCCTTACTGTATCGGCCTGTTTGCTTTTTTGTCCGGCATAGCACATTTAACAGACAATTTCAATGTAATAACTTATGATGCCCAGATCTTTTTCTGGGTGGTAACTCCTAATATGGAACCTAATGTCATGTAACTAAGGCATGGGTTATTTTTCTCCATATGCATCACCTTGCACTTGTCCACATTATATTTCATCTGCCATATGGATGTCCGATCCAGTCTCGAAGGCCCTTTTGCATTTTATCACAATCCACTTGTGAACATAAGAACATAAGAAATTGCCATGCTGGGTCAGACCAAGGGTCCATCAAGCCCAGCATCCTGTTTCCAACAGAGGCCAAACCAGGCCACAAGAACCTGGCAATTACCCAAACACAAGAAGATCCCATGCTACTGATGCAATTAATAGCAGTGCCTATTCCCTAATTAATCTTGATTAATAGCCGTTAATGGATTTCTTCTCCAAGAACTTATCCAAACCTTTTTTGAACCCAGCTACACTAAGGGCCAGATTTTAAAAGGGTTACGCGCATAAGGTACGTGCGTAACCCTTTTAAAACCCCCCTGTGCACGCCGAGCCTATTTTACATAGGCTCGGCAGCACGCGCAAGCCCCGGGACAACGTAAGTCCTGGGGCTTACAAAAAGGGGCGGTCGGGGCATGGCCTGTGTCGGGGCCTGCTGCGCCGGCACGCGTAAGTTACTACTGCCCGGAGGCAGTAGTAACTTTTCAGATTTATTTATTTATTTTTAGATTTTTATATACCGGTGTTCCTGTATTAAAATACAGATCACATCGGTTTACATTGAAACATAAAAATTACGCCAAGAGGCGGTACATATAACAAGGTTATAGAACTTGGAAAACATGGAAAACAGGTTCGAAAAAGATAAAGGTAGGGGGGAGGGAACGGGCAGCGCGCACAGGGCTCGGCGCGCGCAAGTTGCACAAATGTGCACCCCCTTGCACGCGCCGACCCCGGATTTTATAAGATATGTGTGGCTACGCGCGTATCTTATAAAATCCAGCGTACTTTTGTTCGCGCCTGATGCGTGAACAAAAGTACGCGCACACGCTGTCTTTTAAAATGTACCCCTAACTGCACTAACCACATCCTCTAGCAACAAATTCCAGAGCTTTATTGTGCGTTGAGTGAAAAAGAATTTTCTCCGATTAGTCTTAAATGTGCTACTTGCTAACTTCATGGAATGCCCCTACTCCTTCTATTATTCGAAAGTGTAAATAACAGAGTCACATCTACTCGTTCAAGACCTTTCATGATCTTAAAGACCTCTATCATATCCCCCCTCAGCTGTCTCTTCTCCAAGCTGAACTGCTCAAACCTCTTCAGCCTTTCCTCATAGGGGAGCTGTTCCATCCCCTTTATCTTTTTGGTTGTCCTTCTCTGTACCTTCTCCATTGCAACTATATCTTTTTTGAGATGCGGCGACCAGAATTGTACACAGTATTCAAGGTGCGGTCTCACCATAGAGCGATATAGAGGCATTATTACATTTTCCATTTTATTTACCATTCCCTTCCTAATAATTCCTAACATTCTCTTTGCTTTTTTGACTGCTGCAGCACACTGAGCTGACGATTTAAAAGTATTATCCACTATGATGCCTAGATCTTTTTCCTGGGTGGTAGCTCCTAATATGGAACCTAACATCGTGTAACTACAGCAAAGGTTATTTTTCCCTATATGCAACACCTTGCACTTGCCCACAATAAATTTCATCTGCCATTTTGATGCCCAATCTTCCAGTCTTGCAAGGTCCTCCTGTAATGTATCACAGTCCACTTGTGATTTAACTACTCTGAATAATTTTGTATCATCCGCAAATTTAATAACCTCACTCATCGTACTCCTTTCCAGATCATTTATAAATATGTTGAAAAGCACCAGTCCAAGTACAGATCCCTGAGGCACTCCACTGTTTACCTTTTTCTAATACAAAAACAGACCATATAATCCTCTGTCTTTTAACCAATTTGCAATCTACAAAAGGACATTGCCTCCTACCCCATGACTTTTTATTTTTCTTAGAAGTCTCTCATGAAGGACTTTGTCAAATGTCTTGTGAAAATCCAAATACAGCACATATACCACTTCACCTTTATACATGTTTATTTACCCCTTCAAAAAAAACGTAGTAGATTTGTGAGGTAAGACTTCCCTTGGGTAAATCCTTGCTGGTTGTGTCCCATTAAAGCATGTCTGTCTATCTATATGTTCTGTGATATTATTCTTTAGAATAGTTTCCACGATTATTTCCGGCAAAATCAGGCTCACCAGTCCATAGTTTCCTGGATCACCTCTGCAGCCCTTATAATAGGTTACAAATTACTTGTAAAAGATCTGAAATTTCATTTTTTAGTTCTTTCAGAACCTTGGTATGTATACCATCTGGTCCAGGTGATTTTCTACTTTTCAGTTTGTCAATCTGGCCTACTACATCTTCCAGGTTCACCGTCATTTGGTTCAGTTCATCTGAATCATCACCCTTGAAAACTTTCTCTGGTACAAGTATCTCCCCAATATCTTCCTCAATAAACACCGAAGCAAAGAATTATTAGTCTTTCCGCAGTGGCCTTATATTTCCTAAGCACCCCTATAACCTTTCAATCATCTAATGGTCCAACCAATTTCCCCACAGCCTTCCTGATTCGGAGATATATATATATATATATATATATAGTCTGTCATCAAGGGCAGCACCGACCGTTGAAAGGCACCTTGCCACTGGCGCAGTGCGCCGAAGGGGTGCGACAAAGGGGCCCTCCCCTTTGTGCACCCTTTAGTGCAATCCGTAGTGCAAGTTCCAGTCAATATCTTTGCAATTGGATTTCTTTCTTTTTGTTTAATATGCTTCCTGTTATGCCTTTTGCTCAATTGTTAAAAATCTTGCATTTTGAACTTTTGTAAACTGTTATGATGGCTTTACCGAATGACTGTATATAAACTCAACAAATAAATAAATAAATAAAGAATGTTTTATATTTACTTACCAATGCTTATACTTTTTCCTATTTTCTTCTGATGGCTCCTTCTTCCAATTTTTAAAGGAAGATCTTTTAGCTAAAATAGCCTTTTTCACCTCACCTTTTAATCATACAGACAATTGTATGGCCTTCCATCCACCTTTCTTAATGCAGGAAATACATCTGGACTGCATTTCTAAGATGGCTTTTTTTTTTTTTTTTTTTAAATGTCCATACCTGTTATACACTTAACCTTTGTAGCTGCACCTATCAGCTTCTTCTAACTATTTTTCTCATTAATCAGTTTGCCTTTTGAAAGTTTAGTGCTAGAGCAGTGGATTTACTTATTGTTCCTTTTCCAGTCATTAATTCATATGTGATCACTTATTGCTAAACAAGGAGTGACCTGTTACTTAGTGATATTCATTTAGTATGTTAACAGTCTGAACCATGCAGCAGTACTAAGTTCTGTCTGCCCCAAGGCTGTCATGGGTTGGTTTGATAAATAGTAAATCGCGGTTGACATATAATGCTTGTTTTAGAACCTGTTTGATAATTTTAGGTGGATAACCACGTTGTAGAAATTGATTGTACATGATGGGGGCTTGTTTCAGAAATTCATCTGTTTGAGAATAGGTGACGTAAATGAAAAAATTGGCCAGTTGGAATATTGTTATGGAGGCTCCAAGGATGGCAACTAGAGTAACACAAATGAGTGTTTTTATCGGTTTATGAAAAATTATAGTGAAAAAAGAAGTGTGGGATGCTGGTATAAAGGAATTATATGTCAATCATGATTTATTATTTATTAAACCGCCCCATGACTCAGATGATGTAGTCACATGTGTGCTTTACACTCTGACCAGCCATCACATTTGTTTATCATCTGTAGATACTGGCAAAATTTGGCTCTACACCCTCTCTTTAATAAACATTTACGGTTTTGCTTTTTGACAAAGTCGGAACTTAAGGGACATGTTAATTTCTTCAAAATACAGTGTCGTTGATATCCCTATACTACCACATACTGACCATGTAAAACGCTTGTAGCTTTTTCCTGTCATTACAGACAATAATATACCTGGACTTGACCAACATTACTCAAATAATGATTTTATTTATGAAACTGTAACCGAACTTTATTGGCACCTGTTAGAATGTACGATATCCTACATTTACTTACCTTAGTCTATGTGCCTATTTGTAAACCGTTGCGATGGTATATAACTTAGCGACGGTATAGAAAAGTTTTTAAATAAATAAAATAAATTAAATAAATACATTTATAAATCCTTCCATTGGTGTTTCCCCTTTGTTTTGCCTCAAATTGTTCTACATGTGGTGTAGTTTATGCAATTCTTTGCCCATGTCCTCTGGTTTACATAGGAAAAACCTCGCTTAGCACAAGGATACGTATCTATGAACATTATTCTTGCATACATGCTGCCCAGGACAATGCCCCTTTGATAGCCCATTGGTCAGAACTGCAATATTCCCTTTCACAACTCCAGTTCTGCATTTTAGAAATAGTCGCTCAGTCATCACGGGTTGGGGATTTCTCCCGTCTATTAACACAACATGAACAAAGGCGGATTCACATTCTTAATTACTGGGTATTATGGTGCTGCAGTTTAGTTTCTTGATCCTGAATTTTTTTTTAGCTGCACCTGAGAAAGCACAGAACTGACTTACATAACCATTTTCTTACTCATTTTTCTGGCTCTCCCAGCATTCAGTCCTTCTTGATCAGTTATCTGTCTTTAATACACCCTTGCTCACATTTCCTTGCTAGCCACCATCATATCCTTGAGAAGACTGGGAAAAATATTCTCTTATTTGTCCAATGGCTCCTTCTCTACTTTTGCACATGACTCCTTGTCTGATCCTTCTCCTCTTGCAGATGAGTCTCTCAAGGTTTTGTCCTGGGTCTTCTCCTCATCTCTGTTCTCTTATTTCCTCTTCTAGCTGTAACAATCATTGCCATGCTGAAGATATGTAGATCTATTTAACTTTCACCTCCTCCCTTTCTTCCTGTCTCTCTGTGGCTGCTACCTGGTCAAAATCCAAGCAGCTTATGTTCAACAAATCCAAAACTGAGATAGTCTACATCCAGCTAACCTTTCTGATCTAACTTCCTCACCCGTGGGTTTCATAAGCCTTGGTTTCACCCTTTTTTCATTTTCCTTGGCTAAAAATGTTGGTGTCCACATGAATCCTTTATCCCTCCCTGTACGTATATGCTCTCTGATTATCCCTTAGCTTCCATCTATTTAATATGAGATAATCATGTGTCCTTTGACTCCTGCTATCTTCTCATTCATGTACTATATGCTGTCATACTCAATTATTACAGCACACTGCTGGCTGGTTTCCCCAAAACTTCTCTTTACATCCTTCAGGCATTACAAAATTCTGTTGCTCATCATTTTTATTCTCTCCACTTTTCTTATATCACTCCCTTACCTCATGCTCTCTGTCAAGCAACAATACTAATACTTTTCAGCAAGCATATGGAAACAATGCCAAAGAGGGTGATTGAGAAACTAAAGATTGACAGAGGGATTCTTATTTCTATTTTCTTAACTATATTTATTTTATTTTTAATGAGTAGATTTTAATTATTTTGTTTTTATTTTTTTATTGAATTTTATTGTATTTATTCTGTTTCTAATCGTTGTATAATAATTTTTACTATGTAAACCATAAAGATAGAATCTTGTGTACTGTGTAACGGTATATAAAAATTGCATAAATAAATAAAATAATAAAATACAAAATTCTCCTGCTTACTTTTAAACGTATTCAGGGTTAGTTCCTTATCCTATACTATGTCCCTTCCCACTCACTCCACTCTATGAATTGTACTGTACCACATTTTAGATAGGCTCCTTTCTGCTTTCAAGGACTCTCTTCTTTCACCATTCCTTTCAGATTATCTTCCTGCTGATATTCAGGATACTCCCGTTTTATTTTCCTTCAAATGTAAATTAAAAACCTATCTTTTGTCTCACTTTTGATTACCACAGCATCTTTTAATATGGACCATCTAACATGGATATATATTGACTGATCTCTTTGTGAGGGCACCATATAAATACAGAACAAATTAACAATATTTAGTATAGCTTATATGTTTTAGTAACCATAGAACACCGTGCCAGGTTATTGGGGTCACCTCCATTCCAGGATTCCACTTTATTTTCGTATACAGTTTAACAGAAAGCAAGTATATCATGACTTACATTTGTAGAGTTTGATATCACATTACAGGACCCTTCTCTTCAGGGTTAACAAGAGAATTCAGGTTCAATATCAATTCAAAGCAGATTCAGAAGGCAAGCACACAGTTCAGTTCTGTCCGGTTCAGATCCGGTTACATGGTTAACACAATAATTCACTATTTCGCCTTACAGGCATAGATTAACTTAGTCATCAAAACAAGACTCACAGGGTCTCCCTCCAGGTTTTCATGGCTTGGCCCTCAACACTCAAATTGGCAGGAACGATGTGATGTTCACAGCAGCCCCTTTTAAGTCACTAAGGACCAAGCTAGATCCTCAGGGGCTGGGGTACTAATCTAAGTTTAAAAGGGCAAGCAAGCCCTTCCTGCTTGCTTTCTCTCTCTGGGATGAGACAAAACTCCTGCAGACCACTGGTTAAAAAGCAGCTCAAGCCTTTTCCCCTCACACACAGATAGGTGGTTCCCTTTGAGGAAAAAGTATTTGTATGACTAAAAATATGATTTTAAGTGCTTCTGTGTTATTTTGTTCCCAGATTCTTCTTCATTTTCACAGAGTACAATAAGAGGTGTCTTATGCCTTACAGGCTGCTTTTAGTTTTGACTAACTTTCTTTCCACCAAGAATCTTGTTCTGTATCTTTGTCTTACTAGATTGTAAGCTCTATAGAGCAGGGACTGTCTTTCTGTATGTACTACAAATACTACTACTACTACTAGTAGTAGTAGTAGTACTACTACTACTAGTAGTAGTAGTAGTAGTAGTGTAAAATTCACAGGCTGTTCCTTTTCCCCTGTTTCCTTTTCCCCTGTTCTGTTATTTCTGGTTTTCAAACTCATTCGAAATATTCACATTTCCTTTCTGTGCATCAAATATGGTGAATTTTCATCCTTTTGGAGAGTTTAAAAGGGCTGCATGTGTGCCACTGCCTCTTGTTAGGCGCAGGGGAGAGAACACAAGAGAACTAGCATTGTACAAATCAACTCCTTTTCATCACTTATAAAGTCAAAACTTCTTTAATAAGGTCAATTTTACAATGGATACCTCTGAATGTGTCTGTAACACTGCCCTAACCCCAACTCACCTCCTGAAAACTCACCCCGAATCAAAGTGCCCCCTTACAATGGTGCATATATATAGTATCAGACGGAGCCCTTTAAAAAGGCTCTCTCTCTCTCTTTCTCCCCCTCCCCACGATGTTCTCCTGCGCCTAACAAGGAGCAATAGCAAAGTGGCACATGTATGCTACGCTTTTTCTGGGCGCACATAAATCGATGTACATGCGCCCTTCCCAGCTATTTAAAAAATCGCGTAGCTTCTGCTCGGGCCACTAACGCGCGTAAATGGCCGTTTTTGCACGCAAGTCTTTTACAGTATCATATGCAAACATAACTACAAATGTTTTCAACACAGAGTGCATATCTATGGATGATGTTTTCACATAAAGATCACTATTATAAATTTATAAGCTTAGAAAATCTTAATGAAGTGAGGAATTTAAAAAGGAAATTACTTTTAAATTAAATGTCATTGGCTCTCAAAGTTTAGGCTTGATGCAAGCCTAGAAGGCGTCCGTTCTTTCCGTGGTGGTGTCCGATGCCTTTTGGAGCCTATCATAGCATTTGCGCGCCCAAGCCGAGAGATACACGCACAAGGCGGGCTGGTGTGTGCTGAACGGATTTTAAAAGCCACCCAAGGAAGTGAGCATCCACCGCTGCGCGCACAAGTGAAAGGTTTCCAATAAGGGGTGGAACATTGGCGTGGTCCGGGCAGGACATGGGGCGTGACGGGGTTTAGCCAAGAAATGTGTGCATATTAAAACAAAAAATATCTAGGTTAGGCAAGGGGTTTTAAGGGTTGAAGTTAACAGGGGGAAAGGGAGGCTAATAAATGACGGGGGTTTGCAAGTCCTATCCCTAAACTGGGTGAACTGGGAAAACTAGCTATGGCATTGTCACACATCCCTCATAAAATTTGGCGCGTGTCCATTTAAAATTGTGTGCACATGTAAATTATATGTGAATGTTATAAAATGGATGCATCTCTGGATGCGAGCCGGCAAACGTGTGCACATGTACGTCCACGCGCTAGTATTAAAATTACTGTCCCTGTGTTCCAATATTACCTGCAAGAATTGCGAGGATAGTTATGTTTGCAGCATCTAGAAACAAGCCCTAACGACTTGGAGAAAATGACTAATTCAAATTGGGGCGGATTTTAAAAGCCCTGCTTGCGTAAATCCGCCCGGATTTACACGAGCAGGGCCTTGCACGCCGGCGCGCCTATTTTCCATAGGCCTGCCGGCGCGCGCAGAGCCCCGGGACTCGCGTAAGTCCCGGGGTTTTTTGTCGGGGGCCTGTCAGAGGCGCACCAGTCGCAAACTTTTGTTTGCGACTGGTGCGCCAACAAAAGTACGCGAACACGCATTTTTTGTACATCTACCCCATTGTTTTTATTTTTTCCCTGAGGGTATATGGTGGTGATATTGCAGTGTCCAACAGGGCTGGGCATTCAGGAGAAATGAATTGGAAATGAGAGAAAATTTCCTATTTTGTTTCGGGTCTTTTTCAAAACGGAATGCCAAATTTCGTCAGAATCCCATTTCGTTTTGAAACCCAAATTTAAAAAAATAAAAAGCTGCTGGTCAAGTTTGGGCTTAGGCCCAAAGAGAGGGTCTTACCTAGGGAATATGCCGAGACCCAAAGCAGGGGCCTCGGCCTATGCCTGAACGCGACCCCGACACCTAGGCCAAAGGTCTGGGCCACACCTAGGTATAGGGCATTGCTTGACGAAGGGGCCACAGCCTATGAGCAGCATACCGCCAGGGTCTCGGTCAAGGCCCTGGCCTGATGCCGGGGCTTGGCTGAAACCTAGTAAAGGCCCAGGCTATTTCCTAACCCCCGCCCCCCCTACTTACCAAATATGACGCTCAATCCTGGCTCGGTCCCAATGCCTGGGCCTCAGCTCATACTCAGACCCAATGCTAGGGCCTGTCCCGGACCCAGGCCTGACCCGGAGGCTGGGTCCCAATGCCTGGGCCTCAGCCTGGCCTGGAGGTCAGGTACAGACACTGAGGCCTTGGCCCGGGACCAAGATCTAGTCCAGGGCCTGGGACCAGGCTGATGCTGCGGCCCAGCCCGGATGGTGGGTTCTGAATCCAGGACTTCTGCCTGGCCCAAGGTCAATGCTGGGTCCTGACATCTCAGCTTTAGCCCAGAGTCAGGGCCAGGCCCGGAGCCCAGGCTTGGAGGTCCTCTTTCTTTAATCTTCGTACTTGAAATGGCAGTGTCCGCTCTGGCACATTCTGCTGGATTTAACTAACTCTAGCACGTCCCCAAGCAGATGCTGCTATTTCAAGTAAGAAGATTTAAGAAAGTAGACCTACAAAGAGGACCTCCAAGGCCTGGGCCTGAACAGAGGCCTCAGTGTTGGGACGTGGCCTCTGGATGGGGGTGCGGCATCAGGCTTGGGCCCAAGTGTCAGGTCCAGGCCTCGAAGCCTAGGCCTTGTTCCAAAGCCTAGGCTCAGGTCAAAGCCTCTGCTTTGCATAGGCCTAGGCTGCGATAGGTAGCTGCAACCTCGGCCCAGGCCTCAACTGGGAACCTCCCCCCAGACCGGGTAAGTGGAGGCTGGGAAGAAAACAATATCTTTCTATTAATCACTTTACCATCTTGCTTCTGTCATGAGACACTTCCTTCCACTTTCACGCCAGATCAACTTTATGGTGTTGACTCAGATTCCTATGCTCAAAGTATTTTTCTTTCATTCTTTGACCACAGGGCCTTAGCAAATGACTCTGAGAAGTATTTTTTTTAAATTTTATTTATTTTTATTGCACTTCTTTATTGACTGTGAGCCAATAGTCTAAAACGTCTCAAATAAAATATAATTAGCTTATAAAAGCACTTTCTTTTACCTTGAAGTCTCCTTTGGCTTTGCATTGGGTTATGCTTAAATTATTCAACATTTGCAACATTGCTATATTTGTGGGCTGTATTTCTTAAACTAAAACAGTTGAACTTGAAAAGTTAGGTCCTTTCAAGTTTCTGACCAGATTGTTTAGATTACTGTTTTAAGAGAAAATCACAGTGAACTGTTGTGTGCATGTGTCTGGCATTCCTAAGCACAGTATATTATGTTGGGCACTAGGGAACAGAGAGGAGGGGAAAACTGCTGAGATGTAAATGAAGGGTAAAGATAATGTTTTTATTCTAGTAACATTTTTTTGGCATAGTTGCATGCCTGTATAAATAACTAATGCTGTGACAAAGTGAAAACAAACTAACAGGAGTATTCCACACAAAAACATATTTGTTTTTTGTATTGAAAGCATTCCTATATTTCTTTACGCTATTAAGTACATTATATTTTTGTTTTCTTTGTAACATTTGAAAAGGAAAGATTTTCCACTGTGAAAATTATAGCTGTCAAAAAAGACAGAGGTGCAAGAAATATATTCTAAATTTAATAATAATATGCATGTATATGTTCCTAGTGTGGTAAAGCTACATCATTTTTTTTTTTTTTTAAATACTTAAGAATTTCCACAGCACACTGGAAACAAAACATTTGAGATTAATGCTTCCGTGCTTACAAACCTACATTTCCATGGAGATTTGCTGTGAGTTGTTAATATGTGTGTTCCTGTACATTACAAATGTACAGTATCATAACAAAATACTACAAAAATCCTTATGAGTGCCAAAAAATCAAAACCTTCAATAAATTTTAAAAAGTTGAAGTCTTCATATAAATCCTTATATAAGGATTTCTGGAGTGTTTTTGACCCAGAATGATTATTATGAAAAGGGTTGTTACAACCAGAACAAATTTTTGGACTGACTGGGTCTTTTTTTCTCTTTAAGGAATATTTTTATAATTACAGCACAGTGTCCTAATAAAGAATAGAGTAAGTGTGTTGTGTGCTCATATACAAGGGATTTTTCAAAGGAGTTTCGCATGTAAATAAAACATACCATCATAGCAATTTTCAAAAGCTATTTACAAACATAAAATGTACTAACATGGGTAAATCCAATGGACAATTTAATGGCATATAGTGTATCAATTTTCAAAAGCCCACTTACATGGGTAAAGTGCATTTACATGTGGAAAACCCAGTTTTAAGTGTGTAAATGCTTTTGAAAATCAGGCCCATAGTTTTTTGTTTATTTATTTTATTTATTTAAAAGTGTTTCTAAACCGCTTTCACAAACAAAGTTTAGTCAAAATGGTTTACATAAATGTAAAACACATAAAAGTAAAAATAACTAAAAAAAATTACACAAATCTCATAATAGGAATAAAATGAATATATTGTGGGTCTTAGTTTTCGTACTATGGCCTAGATTTATCAAAAAGCAGTAAATATCGCATGCGATAATAAAAGGGGCATGTTTTATGGTAATAGCCTATTTATTGCATGTTCCTACCTGCAAAGTGCTCATTTCTCGAGAGGGAGGGAGAGAAAGAGAGAGAGAGAGAGAGAGACTGAGACTATCTACAAGGCTCTTGTTGTAGTTAGCTATTTATGCTTTTATAGGAGGCCCACCTAGCAACTTGAGGTGAGGTTTAGGTAGTAGTGTAGGGATTAGGGGCCACTTTTACATGCAGAATGAGACGTACGAACAGAACAGTATAGTACTGTGAAGATTTTTTTTTTTTTTTTTTAAATTTTATATTTATCATTTTCAATATACACCATCGTAACAATATAAGTGAAATCACAAAGACAGATCGAAACAACAAAGAAAATTAGCTGTCATATCATACTAAACAAAACTATCTTATTTTTCACAACAAAAGTACTGTGAAGATTTGATGTCCTTCGGAGTGAGTGAGTGTTCTGTTCATACGTCTCACTTTGCATGTAAAAGTGGCCCCTAATCCCTACACTATTACCTAAACTTTACCTCGAGTTACTATGTGGGCCTCCTATAGTAGCATAAATAGCTGCTTGCTATGTGTCACCCCCAGAGGCTCTCTCTCTCTCTCTCCCCCCTCCCTCCTCTCCAAATCTCAGGCCCTTCCCCAGCCTAAAAATGCCCAAAACGGAATTTGTGAAAAAAAAATCGCAATTTGCGTTATGGGCATATTGCATGATATCACACAGCTTAACACTAATGAAAAAGGTGCAGTTATTTTCGGCATTAAAACTGTGCGATATCATGCATTATGGTTTAGCAAACTGTGAAGCCAGCCCACTTTTACAAATGTTCCGCCCCCGACTCCTCCCCAATCCCTCCCCCTTTAAAAATTAGCATCGCACCATGCGTTACGGTGCTTTTCGCATGCGAAAATTCTTTAATGCATGTAAAAATGTCATAACGCGAGTTGATAGATGACCCTGTATATTTGGTTGCGGCCGCGGAGCACACTATCACCCCCACAGCACCCCTGCAAAAGATGTAGCTATTTCCAGTGCTACTGCTGGCGATAAAGTGTACAACATTATCGCCCACAGCACAACCGGCCCCCCAATTTTTTTTTTAATCCCACCCAAACCGTCACCTTTCACTCATTTAAATTATATCACCGCGATGCGGTCATTAACGCATACAATAAGGCCCTAACGAACATGATAATGGCCCATGGCATTTTGAAAAATGACCCTGGTTTGCTCTTCTTTTCCTCTATTCATCAAAATGTCACTTTCTGCCCAGGGTTTGTTTTTTTTTTGTTTTTTTTAAGCGGTATAAAATTACATTGAGGTAATTCTCTTCTCATTCAATGTGGATCCTGAGAACCAAACAATATATGATTCTGAAATCTGTATGTTTTTAAATTGTTACTGATACCGAGATTCTTTCATGACAACTTTTCTCTATAAAATAATTGAAAACAAAAGAAACACTCTGACTTTCTGATTGAGGGTGAACACCACCATACATACATCTCCAGATGGGCAATTAAACTTTACTGACTTTTTTCAGCTGCCGTAGCTGAAATGCCTCCTTAATAAGAGTTTGCAAAATTAGGGAGGCGTACCATCCAGGGCACGGTGCAAAGCACTGCTGTCAAAAAAACAAATGAATTCAATCAGAGCTGCAGTACATTATTTTTACTCCTCTGTTTTCTGGCAGAGCAGCTGAAAAGAAAAGCCTGGCACACTTCCAAGCACGTCTATGGTTTCAAAATAATAAGAAGAAAAAGCTTCTAAAGCCCCAGAGACTTGATATTTAGCTACTTGCTAGATGATCCCCCCCCAAAAATACACAACACTATGAAAATCAAATAAAGACTTTTTATATATTAGCAAGATTTTTCCCCATTTCACATTGGAGTTCATGCACAAAAAATACTTTCTGGTCCATCTGGAGAATGTCAACATATTGGAAGCCAGCATGCTAATTTAATACTTACACATCCATGTGATGGCCAGCACTCTGCAGCCCATCTCCCATCTCTTTTTCTATTGCACTCCATTCACTATATAGAAATAAAAAAAAAAAAAAAAAAAATCAACTAAGAAACAAAACTGTACCCATAAGAACAGCGAGTAAAGTTAATGTGATGGTTTCTTCCAAAGCGATAACTGAACGGAAGTCTCCTTCTATTGTTTTTTGTAATACAGCAGCTTGGCTTCCCTACCTCCTCCAAGCAGCAAAGTCAAACTTGCAACAGAAGAGTCTGGGTTTAAGAGGCACAGATGGTACCGGAGGAAAGAGAAAAGGCTAAAAGATCCAAATAAAGCGGAAAGCAGAAGAGAAGGAAGATATGGGCTGGACAAAGGTGGGCACTAGAAGCTGAGGTAGCAAGTGACGGAGTAAAAAGAGCTTAGGGACCAAGACTGTCGTGGAGGACAAAGCAAAGCTAATTTAACAAAAAAGAAAAAATGTTACTTGGTTATCATAAAAAAAAAAATCAAAGGGCCTGATTTTCAAAAGCATTTTCATGCTCAAAAATGGGTTTTACAAGTGGGCTTTTGAAAATTGCTACAACATATGCCCGTGGATTGTCCATAGGATATACCGGGGTAAAGTGCACTTATGCGGGGGTAAATAGCCTTTGAAAACTGCTACGCTAGTAGTTACATTTACATGTGTAAATCCTTTTGAAATTTATTCCCAAAGTCTTTAGGTATGTGCTAGTACACTATCGGCCGAATTTTTAATCGGCCATCCACATAAAAAAACGGGGGTTATGTGCATGGCCGGGCCTTGTGTGCGCCGCTTGCATTTTCAAAGGGGCCCGGCCACACGCGCAACTCCTGTTATGCAAAAAAGTGCCGGGCCGAAGGAAAGGGGCGATCCAGGGGGATGGGGCTGGAGGCAGCCAGTAAAGCGGCCATTTACAGCTATGCCGGGGAAGGGACTGCCGGCGTGCGCAAGTTGCTTCTGCTCCAACTGGGCAGTAAGCAACAAAATAAAAAAAATAAAAGGTAGAAGGAAAAGGTTTAGGGGGTGGGGAGGAAGGTTAGGGGGGGGGGGGGTAGGGAAGTTCCCTCCCAGCCGCTCCTTAATTGGAGCAGATTGGGAGGGAACTGGGGAAGGCCGGGATGCGTTGCCACGCAAAAATTTCAGAAGTCTCCCCCCCCTTGTGTACGCCGCCCGCACATGCGTGCGCTGGCGCACAAATGTTATAAAATCGGCGCGTCCATGTGTGTGCACCGGGAAGCGCGCACCTTTAAAAATCTACCTCTAAGAATTTACAAGGGCAAATTAACTACTATTGTAGCAATTTTCTAAAGCCATTTACCTGCGCAAAGTGCACTCACGTGGGTAAATCCTATGGACAATTCAAAGATATATATCTTAGCAATTTTCAAAAGCCCACTTACATGGGTAAAATGCATTTACACATGCAAAGCCCATTTTTAAGCATGCAAATGCTTTTGAAAATCTGGCTCAATGTGCATTTTCCACCATTTGCCACTGGTTTAGATAGGGTTATAGAGAAATAGAAGATGACAGCAGATAATGACTGCAATGCCCATCCAAAGACCCTACTTTTTTACCCTCACTTTACCACAAACTAAGGATCCTCTATATTTGTCCCATGTTTTCTTGGATTCCAATATTGATTTATCACCATCAGATATGTCTAAGTCTACACCCTCTTCCTCTATCAAGACTCTCTGTAACATTGCTGATTAGACTGAATGAAATTCAGAAAACCATCAAGCTCTATGCTAACACAGATTTTTTTTTTTTTTAATAAGTCTTGCTACAGATATAAAGGTGTATAATTCTCTCAAAGAACCTGTCCCTTTTCCCACTCAAAGCATACAAATATAGTCAATGCAGTGGCTTTGTAAGTCAATAAATACTTATAAATGGATCAAAATGTTTTTACTGCCACGGTGACCAAGGGATTGGCAGAAACATTATTTCGGTGTTTCGGTTACAAGTAAGGCCCATCCTGACAAACTATCCATCTGTGCCTGCTAGAAATAATTAACACCCTCTATATGTATGAGGGCGACAATTGGCTATGGTTTCAGCGCTGCCTTCCTTTATCGAAGAAGCTATGTGATTCTTAACATTTTGCAGAATGAAATTGCTGCAAGCCAAAACAGTTAAGAAAAAATACACAAGAGACAAAAAAAAAAGGTAATGCACTGTTAAAAGTACAAATAGAGAAATGGTCACTAAATTAAAACAGGACTTTGTACAATATACTTGTAACTCAATATTTCTCATTCATTCAGTTAAGGGATCTAAATCTCAAATTGTTAGTGCCCTCGGTTATTTCTTTTTTTTTTTTTTTTTTTTTTTTTTTACACAGAAGCTAAGTAGCTCTGCATTATTTTCAACCGCTTTAACAATCTGACCCAGTTTGCAAGCTCACATGTTAAATATAAAAGGTTTTTTCTTTAAAACGAAGTAACTATGTCTTTACTATACTAGTACCTTTCAGCAGGTCCTCTGGTTTAACAGATAATTTTAACCCTCTTTTCTCCGCCAGGCAGCTGCAACCATAGTTCCCTCTAAGCTGAGCATGTGAGCGATTAACTCATACATTTTGGAGCATCGCTCACAGGTTTTACGTGGTCGCTCACATACATTTCTTTGTAATAAATACAGAAATGCAATGATAATTCTGGCACGCAAAAATTACTGGTTTAAAAAAATTGTTGCTCATATGAAAAAAATGTGTGTACACCCCTAGTCACTCCTTGGAGGGAGCACTGGCTGCAGCGCATTCACCAAAAGCTTGAGGTTCTAGAGAGGCAGGAGTTAGATTCTTGAATTTTGTAGGTCTTGTGCTAGAATTTGATTATGAAAAGCGCAACATTTTTAACTGCTTACTTAAGACTAATTATTTTGTTTGGATAGTGCTTTTATACAAAAAAACCCAAAAAACCTCCAAAACCACCCACATGAATCAACCAGGCCAATATGCAACAGAATAGTTCACACTTCTTAACTGATTTGCTGTATATGTTTTTTTTCTACAGGGTGAATTGTATTATGCCAAACTGTATATTCTGGGGTAGATTTTCAAAGGGGTACACGCGTAAGATACGCGTGTACCCCCCGAAAACCTACCCCAAACCCCCCCTGCGCGCGCTGAGCCTATTTTGCATAGGCTCGGCGGCGCGCACAAGCCCCGGGACGCGCGTAAGTCCCGGGGCTTGCATGGAGGGGCGTGCCGGGAGTGACGCGCTGTTTCGGGGGCAGCGCCGCGGGCGTGGTTTCGGCCCGGGGGCGTGGCTGCGGCCTCCGGAACAGCCCCCCGACCGGAACATGGAGCGCGGCAGCCGGCCCGGCGCACGCAAAGTTACACCTGCTGGAAGCCAATTTCGGAGCGGCCTCGGAGGGAACGGAGGCAGGCTGCGCGGCTCAGCGCACGCAGGCTGCCGATTTTGGGCAGCCTTGCGCGCGCCGACCCCGGATTTTAATGGATACGCGCGTATCAATTAAAATCCCGCGTACTCTTGTTCGCGCCTGATGCACGAACAAAAGTACGAGTGTGCGCAGATTTATAAAATCTGCCCCTCTATGTTTCATTTTGATTAACTTCCCACTCCAGATCCTGTGGGGTTTTTTTTTTGTTTTTTTTTTACAAGTGTCCTCAAGTACCTTGGTTTTGAATACCTCATCCAAAAGACAGCACCTCAACAGCATAGTCTCTTCACCTCGGGTACAGATTAAAAGGTAGATTTTAAGAGTTGCGTGCAGGCGCAAACGTGTGCGTTTGCCAGCTCGCGCATGGACATGCTGATTTCATAACATGGGTGCATGTGCACACGATTTTATATCAACGCACGAATCCTCTCTCGAGCGCTTAAGGGGGAAAATTTTAGTAGGTACGTGCAGCGACACAATAGGCCTATTTCCCAGTTTCCTCCCAGTTCACCCCAGTAAAGAAGCCGACTTCCTAAGCCCCCACCTAACTTGCCTCTGTTTTACCCTACTAGCCTCGACACCTAAAACCCCATTGATTACCCCTTTTTTTTTTTAAATTTCACTACTTACACGCAGTGCATAGCAGAAGCAAGTTACGCGGATGAGGGATCCCGGTGCGTGCTAGAATACGTGAGTGACTTCATAGGTGCAGCCACAGCCCGCCCTTGCCCCGCCCAGACCACGTCAACATCCCGCCCCTTTGCTGTCAAATATTTTTTTATCCGTGTACCAGGAGATACGTGCATGGCCACAGGCCTTTTAAAATCTGTGTGGCTGAGTCACGCGCGTATCTCCCGGTTTTGCCAAGCGTAGGGCTTATAAAATTCGCCCGTTAGATTATAAGCCTTGAGGGGCCAGGAAAATACTTATTGTACCTGAACATAATTGCGCCTCGAGATGCCAATGAAAAGGCGTGAACTCTGCTTCGTCTTCAATTGCATGAACAAACAGGTCCCAGAATCTCTCTCGCATGTCCCCAAGAGAGCGCACGGATCTTCCCAACTAGCTCTACTTTCCACCCCACCTCCTGCAGCAGACTGCGGGCCTTTAACCTTTATGCACCAAAGATCTGGACCGTGCTTCCATCATCCCTACGCTTGGAAGAAAGATAAAGCATGGCTTTTTAGCCAAGCATTCCCAACAAAGACTTCCTGCCCAGCAACCTAGTTACCACAGAAGAATTCCTATTTCTACAGCAACAACAAAACAAGCTAACTATGAATCTATCTTCAAATGAACAGATCCTCAACCACTGTTTGTTTGTTGATCTAATACTATTGAAACCTACTTTAAATTTATTGCAATCTGATTTAAGGCCATTCACAGTAAAAAGCAGAATATCAAATGTCAATAGATAAATAAAGAAATAACCAAATACACAATAAATCATGGAAGAGCATTAGTAAATATTGACTCAGAGGAATGTGTTGCACCTCCAAGAAACACTAGGTGCTGAAAGAAGTTATCCCATTCAAGGGCTGAGAAATACCATAATATCTGAATATGATACAGAATGACTGAAGCGCAAAAGAGTATCGTAATTTGAAAACAATATTCTGTATTAGAAGAGTCAACAATGCAGAAGGCATTTGATTTAAGATTTTTGCTTTTTGTTTTAAAAATATAATGGAAATTGGATTTGAGGAGTAATACATGTAAACCCCTCCAACACTCCTCGTTTCCCTCAACTCTGCATAGAAAGAAAAAAGCATCAAGGCAGGTCATGCTCTTCTCTCTACACCTGGAGCTCTCAGCCTTTCTGGGACCCCTTGTTAGCCTCTAAAGGTTTTTGCCAATTCCCATGTGCTTCTCTTTACATTTTCAATGACGTTATGGACCATAACATAAGAAAATGCTATGCCCTCTAGAATCATTGATAATGTATACGACTTTATATTTGTATTATGATTAAGGAAAATGGACTGGAAAGTGAAACGCTGAGCTCTGATTTACAGCGCAGCATTGCTCGAGACAAAGGCACCTGCACTGTGCAGAATAAGCTCTTGTCCCCAGCCCCTACCCTTCAGAACAGACAGAAGACACTAGATGCAGAGCTGTTCTCCTGCACAAGCTGCCCTCACACCTCCTTGGAGAACTCCTTGAATCTTACACCAGCTCCTTGGGTGGGGACAACACTACTTATCTATTGGGGGTGTGAGATAAGGGAAGTAATCTCAGGTTGTTGGATTATATTATCTTATCTCTCTCTTTTTGCTGTTCTGTATATGTTGCTAGAATAGTTTTGTTTTCACTCTGTTTACTTATATGCACATCTGCTATATGTATTGCCTGTGCCACATACTAGTCTAATTTACTCCTCCGTCCTGATATTATATTTTTGCCAGTATACTTCTGTAATATAATACTGTTTTATAAACAAAACTATCCCGCTGATCTCCTGTGTCCATTGCAATCTCCTTTCCTACCCGATTTATGATCAGTTTCATGGCCATTATAATATTAAACAATGTTTACTGATCGAAGCTGAATGCAGTGGGAGGGAAGTTTCCAGCGGCGGCCGCCACCACCTTCCACTCCAGCTGGCAAAGGGTTCCAGATTGCCAGCATAGTATGAGCTGGCAGAAAAACCAGCCCTGGTACCTGCAGGCCTGCAAGCTCATTTTCAGAGAAAACTCCCTGCGGAGTTCCCTGTGAAACCCTTGGCTGCTAGGCAAAGTAGGTACTTTCACACGCGTACTCTTGTACTTGCTTCAAAGCAGGCACAAGTACATATGAGGACTTCACAATTAAATCCCCACCTGTGTTTTACCTTCTCCTTCCTAATGCTACTCCTTTATTCCCCATAGGTAGGAAAGTATTTATGTTATGCCTTTTACCGTCAGTGGCAGGGAGAAGCCATTTTCAAAGGGCCTTTTTCCTGAGTAGAACAGGTGTTTACCCACATACAAAGTTCTGAAAATTATCCTCCCTGAAAAGTGTATATGAGATCGCCATGGCTCTGTGTGAGTTCCCCTAAATTACCACAGGGGTGAATTTTAATGGCCCTGCGTGCGCCCAAACCGGGAGATACGCAAGTATGTCAGGCTGGTATGTGCTGAGTGGATTTCAAAGCCACCCGAGTACGTGCACAAATAAGAAACTGAAAAAAAAAAGGATGGGATGTGGGTGTGGTCTGGACAGGGCATGGGGGAGACATGGGTGTAAGAACAAGCAGCTGACATATTGGGTCAGACCAAGGGTCCCTCAAGCCTTGCATCCTGTTTCCAACAGTGGCCAATCCAGGTTAAAAGTACCTGGCAATTACCCAAACATTAACTACATCCCATGCTTCTAATGCTAGTAATAGCAGTGGCTTTCCCTAAGTCAACTTGATTAATAGCAGTTAATGGACTTCTCCTCCAAGAACTTATCCAAACCTTTTTTAAACCCAGCTATGCTAACTGCCCTAACCACATCCTCTGGCAACAAATTCCAGAGCTTAATTGTGCATTGAGTGAAAAATAATTTTCTCTGTTTAGTCTTAAATGTGCTACTTGCTAACGTCATGGTGTGCACCCAGCAATCTATTATCCAAAAGAGTAATTAACTGATTTACATTTACCTGTTCTAGACCTCTATCATATCCCCCCTCAGCCATCTCTTCTCCAAGCTGAACAGCCCTAACCTCTTCAGCCTTTCCTCAGAAGGGAGCCATTCTATCCCCTTTATTATTTTGGTTGCCCTTCTCTGTACCTTCTCCAGTGCAACAATATCTTTGAGATGCGGCGACCAGAACTGTACAGAGTACTCAAGGGGCAATCTCACTATGGAGCGATACAGAGGCATTATGACATTTTCCGTTTTATTAACCATTCCCTTCCTAATAATTTCTAACATTGTTTGCTTTTTTGACTGCCACAGCAAACTGAGCCAATGATTTCAATATATTATCCACTATGACGCCTAGATCTTTTTCCTGGGTGGTAGCTCCTAATATGGAACCTAACCATATAACTATAGCATGGGTTATTTTTCCCTATACGCATCACCTTGCACTTTAAATTTCATCTGCTATTTGGATGCCCAATTTTCCAGTTTCACAAGGTCCTCCTGCAATTTATCACAATCTGTTTGTGATTTAACTACTCGGAATAATTTTGTATCATCTGAAAATCTGAATACCTCACTTGTCTTATTCCTTTCCAGAACATTTATAAATATATTGAAAAGCACTGGTCCAAGTACAGATCCCTGAAGCACGCCACCATTTACCCTTTTCTACTGAGAAAATTGACCATTTAATTCTACTCTCTTTTTCCTGACTTTTAACCAGTTTGTAATCCATGAAAGGACATCGCCTCCTATACCATGACTTTTTAGTTTTCTTAGAAGCCTCTCATGAGGGAACATAAGATATGCCATACTGGGTCAGACCAAGGATCCATCTAGCCCAGGATCCTGTTTCCAACAGTGGCCAATCCAAGTCACAAGTATGTGGCAAGTACTCAAACATTAGATAAATCACAAGCTATTATTGCTTATTAATTACCGTAAAAGTAGTTTATGGATTTTTCCTCTAGGAACTTATCCAAACCTTTTTTAAACCCAGTTACACTAACTGCTGTAACCACATCCTCTGGCAATGAATTCCAGAGCTGAGTGAAAAAGAATGTTCTTCGATTTGTTTTAAATGAGCTACTTGCTAACTTCATGGAGTACCCCATATCCTTCTATTATATGAGAGACTATATGCCAGACTTTGACAAACGCCTTCTGAAAATCCATCTACTGGTTCACCTTTGTCCACATGTTTATTCACCCCTTCATAAAAATGTAGGAGATTTGTGAGGCAAGACTTCCCTTGGGTAAATCCATGCTGGCTGTGTCCAATGTCTATCTAAATATTCTGTGATTGTATTCTTTATAAGAGTTTCCACAATTTTTTCTGGCACTGAAGTTAGGCTCACTGGTTTATAGTTTCCCTGATCTCCCCTGGAGCCCTTTTTAAATATTGGGGTTACATTGGCCACCCACCAGTCTTCAGGTACAATGGACAATTTTAATGATAGGTTACAAATTTTACTAATAGGTCTGAAATTTCATTTTTTAGTTCCTTCAGAACTCTGGGGTGTATACCAACCGGTCCAGGTGATTTACTACTCTTCAGTTTGTCAATCTGGCCTACTACATCTTCCAGATTCACCATAATATGCTTCAGTTCATCTGAATCATCACTCTTGAAAATCATTTCCGGTTCGGGTATCTCCCCAACATCCTTTTCAGCAAACACTGAAACAAATAATTTGTTTAGTCTTTCTGCAATGGCCTTATCTTCCCTAAGTGCCCCTTTAAGCCCTTGATCATCTAACAGTCCAACTGACTCCCCTGCACGTTTTCTGCTTTGGATATATTTTAAAAAAATTTTATTATGAGTTTTTGCTTCTGTGTCCAACATCTTTTCAAATTCTCTCTTAGCCTGTCTTATCAATGTCTTACATTTAACTTGCCAATGCTTATGCTTTATCCTTATTTCCTCTGCTGGATCTTTCTTCCAATTTTTAAATGAAGATCTTTTGGCTAAAATAGCCTCTTTCACCTCACTTTTTAACCATACCAGCAATCATTTGGCCTTCCTTCCACCTTTCTTAATGCGTGGAATACATCTGGACTGTGCTTCTAAGATGGTATTTTTAAACAATGTCCATGCCTGTTGCATACTCTTTACCTCTTTTAGCTGTACCTTTCAGTTTTTTTTTGGGGGGGGTCCCCCTCATTTTGTCAAAGTTTCCCTTTTGAAAGTTTAGTGCTAGAGCCATGGATTTATTTACTTCGGTGTTTACTGAAGAGGATGTTGGGGAGGTACCCGTAATGGAGAAGGTTTTCATGGGTAATGATTCAGATGGACTGAATCAAATCACGGTGAACCTAGAAGATGTGGTAGGCCTGATTGACAAACTGAAGAGTAGTAAATCACCTGGACCGGATGGTATACACCCCAGAGTTCTGAAGGAACTAAAAAATGAAATTTCAGACCTATTAGTAAAAATTTGTAACTTATCATTAAAATCATCCATTGTACCTGAAGACTGGAGGATAGCAAATGTAACCCCAATATTTAAAAAGGGCTCCAGGGGCGATCCGGGAAACTACAGACCGGTTAGCCTGACTTCAGTGCCAGGAAAAATAGTGGAAAGTGTTCTAAACATCAAAATCACAGAACATATTGAAAGACATGGTTTAATGGAACAAAGTCAGCATGGCTTTACCCAGGGCAAGTCTTGCCTCACAAATCTGCTTCACTTTTTTGAAGGCGTTAATAAACTTGTGGATAAAGGTGAACCGGTAGATATAGTATACTTGGATTTTCAGAAGGCGTTTGACAAAGTTCCTCAAGAGAGGCTTCTAGGAAAAGTAAAAAGTCATGGGATAGGTGGCGATGTCCTTTCGTGGATTGCAAACTGGCTAAAAGACAGGAAACAGAGAGTAGGATTAAATGGGCAATTTTCTCAGTGGAAGGGAGTGGACAGTGGAGTGCCCCAGGGATCTGTATTGGGACCCTTACTGTTCAATATATTTATAAATGATCTGGAAAGAAATACAACGAGTGAGATAATCAAATTTGCAGATGACACAAAATTGTTCAGAGTAGTTAAATCACAAGCAGATTGTGATAAATTGCAGGAAGACCTTGTGAGACTGGAAAATTGGGCATCCAAATGGCAGATGAAATTTAATGTGGATAAGTGCAAGGTGATGCATATAGGGAAAAATAACCCATGCTATAATTACACAATGTTGGGTTCCATATTAGGTGCTACAACCCAAGAAAGAGATCTAGGTGTCATAGTGGATAACACGTTGAAATCGTCGGTGCAGTGTGCTGCGGCAGTCAAAAAAGCAAACAGAATGTTGGGAATTATTAGAAAAGGAATGATGAATAAAACGGAAAATGTCATAATGCCTCTGTATCGCTCCATGGTGAGACCGCACCTTGAATACTGTGTACAATTCTGGTCGCCGCATCTCAAAAAAGATATAATTGCGATGGAGAAGGTACAGAGAAGGGCTACCAAAATGATAAAGGGAATGGAACAACTCCCCTATGAGGAAAGACTAAAGAGGTTAGGACTTTTCAGCTTGGAGAAGAGACGACTTAGAGAATAGCCACTGCCATTAGCAATGGTTACATGGAATAGACTTAGTTTTTTGGGTACTTGCCAGGTTCTTGTGGCCTGGATTGGCCACTGTTGGAAACAGGATGCTGGGCTTGATGGACCCTTGGTCTGACCCAGTATGGCATTTTCTTATGTTCTTATGTTCTTACTGACCCCCTTCCTGTTATTAATTCAAATTTGATCATATTATTATCAATATTGCCAAGTGGCCCCACCACCGCTACCTCTCTCACCAGATCCTGGTCTCCACTGAGAATTAGATTTAAAATTGCTCCTTCTCTTGCCAGTTCCTGAACAGATTGTGCCATAAAACTGTCATTTATTCCACCCAGGAACTTTTTCTCTCTAGCATGTCCTGATGTTACATTTACCCAGTCAGTATTGGGGTAATTGAAATCTAGAAAACGACATTGTGACAAGAATTTGACTAGATAGGTATCAAAGCTGAAACTCTAATATTCACATTTGCATATCGCATTTGTAGCTTAGGGACCTTCATAACATCCACGGTGCTGCAAGTTAGTACTTGTGTTTTGTACTTTTGTGGATCATGTTTAATCATAGGTCCATTAGTCCATCAAGTAAGCAAAGAGTTATATGCATTTTGAGACCCCTGACTCCGGCTGAGCACAAATAGGGACGTAATCCCTTCAGTTTTACATTAATTCAAAAATTGAAAAAAATATAATATCAGAGTCTCATAATGCATATAACTAAAGTTTTAAAATGCATAACACTCTGTGCTTACTTTATTTATTTATTTATTTATTTAGAGTTTTTATATACCGGCAATCATGAAAACATATCTTGCTGGTTTACATCGAACAGGAGTGCATTATAAACAAAAAACTAGAACTGTGGTGTCCGAAAGTACAGTTACAATTAACAAGGGTAGCCGAACTTGGAGAAGGAAGAAGAGAGGAGAGAAAAGAGATGGTTAAACAATATACAATTTAAATATAGTATACAGAATAAATGTTATATACAAGAGGAGTGGAGTTTTAGGAGTCATTGGAATGTGTCATTGGGTTGTGTCCGGAAATGCTTGTTTGAATAACCAAGTCTTAAGTTTTTTCCTAAAAGTTGGGAGGCAGGGCTCCTGTCTGAGGTCTGTAGGAATGGAATTCCACAAAAGAGGGCCAACTGTGGAGGTGGCGCGATCTCTTATGGTGATGTGTCTGGTCGTTTTCGCTGGGGGAACTTGGAGGGAGCCTCTATAAGCATCTCTAGTAGGTCTGGTAGAATTATGTGTTTGGAGAGGGAATTGAAGATCGAGAGTGGTAAGTTGATGTATAGTTTTGTAGGTGATGGTTATGGCTTTGTACATGATGCGGAAGTAGACTGGTAACCAGTGAAGCTCTTTCAGGACGGGGGATATGTGGTCTCTTTTCCTTGCGCCTGTCAAGATTCGGGCTGCTGAATTTTGAACCATCTGTAGGGGTTTGGAGTATGATGATGGTAGACCTAGCAATAGGGAATTGCAATAGTCTAGTTTCGAAAAAATGACTGCTTGGATGATCGTTCTGAAGTCTTGAGCGTGGAAAAGGGGTCTTATCCTTTTCAGGACCTGAAGTTTATAGAAGCAGTCTTTGGTTGTTTTGTTGATGTGTGCCTTGAAGTTTAGCCGGTTGTCTATTATTACTCCTAGGTCTCTAGCTTGTGTGGTAGGCAGATTGGTAGGAAGAGAACTGTTGGAGGTGTTGTTCTCAGGAGAGATGAGTAGGATTTCAGTCTTAGAGGAATTTAAGATGAGGTGTAGGCTGTTGAGTAGTTGTTTGATTTTTTTGTGGCATGATTCCCAGTAGTCAAGAGTATTAGAGTATGTGTCTTTGATAGGGATGATGATTTGAATATCATCTGCGTATAGGAAAAACTTTAGATTGAGGTCGGTGAGAAGTTGGCAGAGAGGAAGAAGGTAAATATTGAATAGAGTCGGAGATAAAGACGAACCTTGTGGGACTCCTATGGCAGAGTTGAATCTTGAGGATTCCTTGTTTTGGAGTTTAACTTTGTAACCTCTATTGTTGAGAAAGGTTTTAAACCAGGAAAGGACGGTGCCGCTGATTCCTATGGATGACAACTGGTTAAGGAGGATAGCGTGGTTGACCGTGTCGAACGCTGCGGACAGGTCCAGCAAGATCAATAGGTATGAATTTCCTTTGTCAAGGCCCAGTAGGATATGGTCTGTCAAAGAGATAAGGAGGGATTCTGTGCCTCGATTTTTCGGAATCCGTGTTGTGGGGCGAAGAGAAGATTGTTGTCTTCGATGTAGTTTGAAAGTTGAGAGTTGACTAGTCTTTCCATGATCTTGGCGATGAATGGAAGGTTAGCTATGGGGCGGAAGTTGTTAGGGTCCTTCGGATCAAGGTTGGGTTTCTTTAGGAGTGGTGAGATTGAAGCCATTTTGAGATCATCTGGGAAGGATCCTTGGGCTAGAGAGCAGTTAATGATGTTTGTCAATGATGTGGCTATTGTGTCTGGAATAGATAGAAGTAGTTTGGTAGGGATGTGGTCTGCGGGGTGAGACGAAGGTTTCATTCTTCTCAAGATGGCATGTATCTCAGTGGAAGAGACGGGCTCAAAAGTGTTTAGGCTGGAGTTTTTGAAGGTTGGGTGTTGATATAATGGAAAGGCGTCAGCGGTATTGGAAGGCAGTTGAGTTAAAAGATTGTTGATTTTATTTTGGAAAAACTGAGCGAGTTCATCAGCTTTAGATTGTGCCATGTCGCAGGGGATTTCTCGCGGTATGGTTTGAGTGAGGCTGGAGACATAAGCGAAGAGAGCTTTAGCATCAAAGACCAGGTTGTGAATCTTAGATGCAAAATAATCTTTTTTAGATTTTGAGGTGAGGGCTTTGTACTGATATAGTGAGGATTTGTATGAAGAAATGGTGCTGTCACAAGGGGTTTTACGCCAAGTCGCTTCTTTCTTTCTTAAGCTTTGTTTTAGTTTTCTAAGTTCATTGGTGAACCAAGGCTGTCTGTTGGAGGCGTTGGTGTGGGATTTTTTTATAGTTGAAGGGCAGAGCTTGTTAGCTATGTTTTCTGTTATGTTGTTCCAGGAACGAATGGCAGTGTTCGGGTCGGTGAGATCTAATAGAGGGAGCTGTGAATCCAGCTGGTTGTGAAGGTCTTCTGGGGGGCATCGCCTCCTGTATTGGAATGAAGGTGAGCGGATATTAGGAGAGTTGGTTTCTTTCAGAGCGAAAGAGGTAGAGATGAGAGTGTGATCCGACCATGGGACCTTTATGTTCTTCAAATTGGATGTAGTAGTAATGCCTTTGTTGATGAAAATCAAGTCCAGAGTGTGACCCGCTTTGTGTGTGGGTTCGTTGACTAATTGTTGGAATCCCATTGCTGACAGGGCTGTGAGGAGGGTTACGCAGCTGTTAGAAGGTGAAGGATTGTCTTATGTGCAGATTGAAATCTCCTAAGATGATTGCTGGAGAATCCAGGTTGATGAGCGTAGTGGTGATTTCAAGGATGGGGGAGACATCGGATTCTAGGAGCCCTGGGGGGGCGTAGACAAGAAGGATTTGAAGATGTTGTGATGTGAAGAGACCGACTTCCAGTTTTGTGTTAGAACTGAATGGGTGTTGGGAGAAGTTAAGGCTTTTTTTGGTAGCCAGAAGGATTCCCCCTCCTCTTTTTTTCAGTCTTGGGAGTGAGAAGAAGTCATAGGTCAGCGTAGGGAGTTGGTTTATTAAAGCTGTATCTGAGGGCTTGAGCCATGTTTCGGTTACAGCGCAAATATCTGGCTTGGCGTCGGTGAGGTAATCATTGAAAATTAGAGATTTTTTTGTTAGGGATTGTGCATTGAAGAGTGAAAGTGAAAAGAGGGTGAGGCCTAAAAGCTGGGTGATTGGTGCAATCAGAATAGGGGTGAGTGTTTTCAAGTTGTAGTGAAGGGCTTGTCTGGCAGATGGTCTTTTAGGTAGGAGGTGGTGTTGCAAAATTGGTATTGGAAGAGCTGGATACATTTTGGATGGTTAGCTGGGTGGTTGCTGCAGGGTGAGCGCTAATGGAGGGTGATGGACTAATGGACCTATGATTAAACATGATCCACAAAAGTGCAAAACACAAGTACTAACTTGCAGCACCGTGGATGTTATGAAGGTCCCTAAGCTACAAATGTGATATGCAAATGTGAATATTAGAGTTTAAGCTTTGATACCTATCTAGTCAAATTCTTGTCACAACGTCTTTTTCTAGGTTATATTACTCGTTGTACATTTGCTTGAAAAATATCATATATTTTGGTAATTGAAATCCCCCATTATTACTGCACTACCAATTTGGTTAGCTTCCCTAATTTCTCTTAGCATTTCACTGTCAGTCTCATCATTTTTTAAAATTTATGTGACAGTGTCTCCTACCTATAAATCAAAGGTGATCCTCTCCTTTCAGTGCTCCCACAAGATTTAATATGATGCTACCAATCATCTCACAAGAAACGTACTTAATTGCATAATTTGGCATTAACTGGACCTGAGGTAGTCTATATAGAGTGCTGCCCCCACCAACCCTAACAATAGTTAAAGAGGTCATTCTAAAATGAGATTTAAAAAAAATGAATATAATGGATTCTGGAGGATTGCTTTGCATAAGCAATTGTTAATTTTTAATCATGAACTGGCTCCTCACCCCTGTTTTAGCCATTATTAGTTTAAGAGAAAAAAAAACATTCATAAAAGAAAAGAATAAGTCCATCAGATAAAGACCAAATTATTTAAAACTGCCAAAGATCTTTGTCTAATTAAAAAAAAATGCTTTTACTCATAATGTAAAACATTTAGTCCATTTTCTGCAGTTACTTACCTGAATACTCTTCCATAATTCCCATGAACTTTGTACACACCATACAAACGATCCGCCACCCTCTAAAAAGGGGGATTGAAAAGTGTCAGTGTTCTTTTAAAAGCCGATTTGCACCATAGTTTATAAACTGTATCTAGCAGCAGAGATAAAAACATGTTTACAGTTTTTGAACAATTACTCTTGCATAATTTACTATAGGCAAATTAGAACAGATCAGAGCTCAAAGTGGAGCAGTACAAACTGGTAATTTGTGCTGGCACTTCTAACCAACTCCAATTTGACTCCAGCCAGTGAAATGGGAGCAGCAACTTCAGCCCAGCATTGCCTAGGACCTATTCCTCTATAGTTCCCCATCAGGGAAGTAACCAGAGCAGTCAGCAGCGCAGGGACACAAGTATACATTCCTGCACCCCGCAGCTGCTCCTCCTCTGCGCTTCCTACTTAGAAAGGAACTGGAGAAAGGAGATAAGTGAGAGCTGAAGAGAAATAGGAAAGGAGAGTGCCAGAGAGTAGAAGTTGGGCAAGAAGGCAGAGGAGAGCCAGAGGGGAAAATATCTCAGCTAAACTACATGGGATATTCAGCAGTACAGCAAAGCAGCTGAATATATCAGGATAAGTATCCTATGGGTCACGTCTAACTTTTCCTGTTAACATAACCAGGTAAGGCTCAATATCACTATTTATCTAAGTATAGGATAGGTAGAGTTGCCTAGTTATGCCCACTGCCCACCAATTGATTATACGGCCAATTATTTCCCTTGATAAGTCACTTATCTGGCTAAGTGGTTTAGATGGATATTCAGTGGTAGCCACTTAGCTGGATAAATCCAGTTTATCCAGCCAAGTAGTGTTTGAATATCTACCCCTAGGTGTCCAACCAATCACCATCCATTATAGAACTCAACATGCCCCTCCAAGGTCAGGCTTGCCTAGACATAACAAAAAGAGATGCAATCTACTATCCAATTCAAAATGGTACATTTTGTCACTGTATCCCCAGACCTATTAGGGTCAAAAGAAATAAAAAGCCGACTGGATTTCCTATAGGCTTTAGTCCATTCAAGATAGAAGACAAAAGAGATGTGGCCTGGGAAAAAATGCTGGAAGGATAATGGACTGATTAAGGTGGGAAGTCAACACTGCTTTAAGCAAGAATTTATTTATTTATTTATGAACTTTTATTTACCGACATTCGTGAAGCACATCATGCCGGTTTACAGTGAACAGAAAGGAGGAAAATTACAATAAAACAAGGGAGGGGGAGGGGGAAAAAGGCGAGAAGAGGAAGGGGGATGGGGAGGGGGAGGAGACAGGGAGGAGATGGGAAAGGCAGTAAAGATTGAGAAAAAAAACAAATAGAGTAACTATATACAGTTGAATATATGTACAGTTACAAACAACTTATGTAGTACTAAAATGGTACTATAAAAGACTGGAAATATTTTATCAATTCAATGGTTGTTCTCTTAAATATAAAGTATTTAGGGGGTGGCAGGGAGGGGTGTAGAAGGGCAGTGGAGGAGTTGGACAGATAGGGAGGGGCAAATGGGGATTGGAGGTCGAGTGAGGGTGGAACTGAATAAGGGAGGCAGTTTATGTTTATGTTTGGGATAGGGATGAGTATCATCTAAATATGATGAAATCTGGTATTTGGATTTTAGATTTAATTGCTCACCTTTCCAAATACGAGCTCATGGCAAGTTACAATTGGGTATAAAGGTGAATAAGTCACTGGGGCAAGGATGGCCAATTCCATTCCTCAAGAACCAGATCAGGCTTGGTTTTCAGGATACTCATAATGAATATGCAAGTGATATATTTGCATACAATAGAGCCAGTGCATGCAAATCTCTCTCATGAATATTCATTGTGGCTATCCTGAAAACCTAACTTGTTTAAAAGCTCTTGAGGACTAGAGTTGGCCAACCTTGCATTAGGGCAGTGATGGCGAACTCCAGTCCCACAAACAGGCCAGGTTTTCAGGATAGCCACAATGAATATGCATGAGATAAATTTGCATACAATGGAGGCAGTGCATGCAAATTATCTCATGCATACGCATGGTGGATATCCTGAAAACCTGGCCTGTTTGTGGCACTCGAGGACTGGAGTTCACCATCACTGCACTAGGGCCTGGAGCTCATTGATTCTGTGGACCAAAGTGATGACCACCAAAAACGTTAACATAGTAATGATGGCAAAAAAGAACCAAATGGTCTCTCCAGTCTGCCCAACAAGCTTCTTATGGTAGTATCTGCTACACCGTGCAGATTACCCCCATAACACTCTTAAGAGTTGCAACTGTCACTCCATGCAGTTATTTCCAAGCCTTAATTTACTGCTAGCAACATTTTTACTGGGTGAAAATTCAGACAGTGCTGATGTGTTCTGCTTATGGACTTGGCCTTAGAAGCAGTCCTGTACTTTTTCACTTGTGCCTGCATATCAGTTCCCTAGACCATAAAAGTCAAGGCCCGTGTTGGTTGTCATCTGAATCCAATTCCTCTTCCATTCTCCCGCCCCCCCCCCCCCCCCCCGCAACCACCGCCGTCAAAATGGAGAATGATGTTGTAGTTGCATCAAAAGCATCAAGGCTTATTGGTTAAGGGTAATAATCTCTTGCCTTCTGTTAAAGGTAGCAACTGCTTCTCCACACATGTTACTCCCATGCTTATCAGCTCTCCAGACCATAAAAGTTGGCACCCTTGTTGACTGTTGCTGAATCCAACTCCCCTTTTCCCCCTACCATTGAAATGGAGAGCAATGTTGCAGTTGAATCAAAAGTAGCAAGGCTTTTTGGTTAAGGGTAGTAACCACTGCACCAGCAAGTTCTTCCATGCACTCTTTTCTTCATTTCCATCCTCTAGTCTTTAGGGATCCACAATGTTTATCCCATGCCACTGAATTCTTTGACTGCTTTCATCTTCACCTCCTCCTCCAGAAGGGCATTCCAGGCATCCACTACACTCTCCGTGAAGAAATATTTTCTGGTCATCTCCCTGGCGTTTCATTTTGTAACTCCTAGTTCTGATTTCTTTCCAGCGGAAAAGGATTGAAGTTCATGCATCATTAAAACCTCTCAGGTATCTGAAGGTCTGTATCATATCTCCCCTGCACTTCCTTTCTGCCAGCCTCTCTAATAAGTCTTTCGATACTGACCCCACAGCATTTTGGTCACCCTTCTCTGGACTACCCCATCCTCCGTCTTTATTCTTTTTCAGATAAGGGCTCCAGAACTGAACACAGTACTCCAGGTGAGGCCTCACCAAGAACTTGTACAAGGGCATTTTCACATCCTTTTTCTTACTGGTTATTCCTCACTCTATGTTGTCCAGCATACTTCTGGCTTTAGCTATCACCTTGTCACATTGCTTTGCCGCCTTCAAGTACCTTTCCAAGTCAGATACTTAAGCCCACCAGGGCTCAAAAGGGACATTCATCAGCTTGGTTAGAAACAAAATGTCCCATAACACTGTTAGCAGCTTAATGAGAGGCTTCAACTGAAAAAAGCCCCACATGAATGTGACAACTAGAAGCTTAACAGAAATGGATTTTCCTTCTACTTGTGATAGGGTTCATGTCAGTGTAACTAGCACACATCACCTGCTTAACAGAGCTGGCTAAAGGTCAGAACTTGAAAGATGAAGGTATCCAAGAAGCTTTTGTGTGGGACAAGAGAAGAGATAGGGGTAGATCTTAAAAAAATACGCGATCGCGTACTTTTGTTCGCGCACCAGGCGAGAACAAAAGTACGCTGGATTTTATAAGATACGCGCATAGCCGCGCGTATCTTATAAAATCCGGGGTACAAGGGGGTGCACATTTGTGCAACCTGCGCGCACCGAGCCCAGCGCGCGCTGCCTGTTCTCTCCGAGGCTGCTCCGATTTTGGAGCGGCCTCGGAGGGAACTTTCCTTCGCCCTCCCCCCCACCTTCCCCTCCCTTCCCCTACCTAACCCACCCACCCCCTGGCCCTATCTAAATCCCCCCTACCTTTGTCGGCAAAGTTACGCCTGCAGAAAGCAGGCGTAACTTTGTGCGCGCCGGCCGGCAGCCCCGCTCCGTGTTCCGGTCCTGGGGGCTGGTCCAGAGGCCTCGACCACGCCCCCAGGCCGGCGCCACGCCCCCGGGCCCGCCCCCGAAACGCCACGGCCCGCCCCTTTTCCAAAGCCCCGGGACTTACGCGCACCGGCGGCCTATGCAAAATAGGCACGCCGGCGCGCGAGGGCCCTGCGCGCGTAAATCCGGAAGGATTTAAGCGTGCAGGCCTTTTAAAATCCGCCCCATAGAGTTTTATCTTCACACTAGACTGCAAACCTCCTCCATTTAAATCCATCAGACCTTCTGTTGGACTTCCTCCTAGAAGCCAGGAGGACTTCAGATGCCTTCTCAGACAGTCCACGGAATTTTATGATGTCCTAACTTGATTGATTTCCTCAGGGACTAATCTCTTAGGAGTGGAAACTATATCTGTCTTAGGCTAAGGGGAGCTATGACAAACTTAGTTCCCCAGTCTGTTCTGAGTTTTATAAAAAGATTTGCCCTGAGGAGGATACATATTCAGGACACCTGTCCCCCAGTGTACTCATTTCAACCTACCTCAACACTATTCTCCCACTACATATCCTATAGAACGCAGCTGCAAGAATCCTCACTGGATCCAAAAAACATGACCACATCACTCCGATACTGATTTCACTACACTGGCTTCCAATAAGATTCAGGATTGAATACAAAGTACTACCCATCCTTCATAAAATTGTATATGAAAAACAAGAAAATTGGCTAAGCTCATCTATAAAACTACATACTCCAAATAGAAACCTAAGATCAGCAAACAAGGGACTTCTAAAAACACCACCTACGCGTTCCAATCAACTCACCTCAACCCAAAAGAGAGCAATATCTCTAGGTAGCCCAAAACTATGGAACTCCCTCCCAATGGAACTCAGAACTCAAGACAACCTAAAAACATTCAAAAAAGATCTAAAAACATGGTTGTTCAACAAAGCATACCAACTCACCCAATGAACAACACAAAAACTTCACCCTCCACTTCAACCTGAAGATTAAATGAATAAATGAACTTATCACAACTATGGACTATAACTAAGAAGTTAATCGTAAACAGATCACTAAATAACTAGCATTTGATACCCCTATGTTTACCAACAGTTTGAATCTTTTTGAAACCCTGTTTATCCCCCTTAACATTGTAACCTTCATATTTGTTGTAAACCGTTATGATGGATTTATAATTATGAATCCGAATGACTGTATATAAAACCCGATAAATAAATAAAATAAATACCTGCAAATCAAAGGGTATGGCTTTAGCCATCTTTTAACAGTGGCAAAGAACAGATCCTCAGGAAGAGGGCCATTCCCTGCCTAGGGCTGAGATACTCTGAAATGAAGTCAGAGGTATCACTAAGTGAGATCACGTGATCACAAAGATTCATCAACAAACCCAACATCTAAACTTCAGCACACTTGATGTACTAAGTGCCTCCTCAATTCTCCAATTTGATTTTGCCTTGAAGAGATCCAATTACAGTATCAGGGTCAGCCTAGTAGAATTAACATCCTTCATGGATCTTTGGAGGTCAGGGTCACAGGCCACTGATTGGATCTCAGGAGACGGGTGCAGCAATACCTTAGCATAGGAAGCTGAGCTCAGCTCCAGGCATGGCCACTTTGGACAAGGCAAAATCTCCTGCATCTTCTTATACTTTAAGTCAAGTACCACAGAGATGAGCCAATGTTTTGTTGCCTCCCCTCAACACTAGTCCTCTCAGGCTCAGTGTTCAAGCACCAGGAGCCCTTGTCAAGCTCTTGCTCAAGTGGAGAAAGACAGATTTGTCTTGGCTCCTGGGTTTATCCTCTGATTGAGCTGTTGAAGAAATCCAGGATCCCTTTAATATGACCACAGCACCAGTGGACAGTGTGGCTCCCAGGTTCATGCATTCAGCCTTCAGTGCCAGTTCAGTGGAGCTGGAATTTTCCTTTTCGGTAAAGTAAGCTTGCAGCTTGACCTTCCAGGCCCAAAACGCTTGGGGTGACATTCATGTGCACATACTGCAACCCAAGGCATTATGGCATTGCCCAGGCCATAAAGCTGAAACAAAAAAATACATAACAGTACAAGGAAAGACAAATAGTTCCAAAGAGACCCATAGACACTTATAGCAACTTCATGATAGACCATGGTGGGCACATCTTTTCTTAGTGTAATCTGCACTCCCTCAATCTTTGTTAGGGCTGCAGCAGATCTGGGTGGATCTCAGATTGTCTCCATCTGTCAAATGTTTATTTCATGTACATGTATGTGCTTCTAACAACCAAATAATGCGCTCAGGTTGAGTCCATATCTTGCTTATCGTCCACAATCAAACATAACAATCACATGATGTTAGCAGGGGAAACTTAACAGTTCATCAGTTAAATTATTTACAGACAACACATTGGGTAGATGGTACTTAACTCTCAGCTTAAATTTTACCAGACCCAGGCATTCTGTTCTCATCTACTGAGGCTCCTCATCAATAAGTTAATTAACAACATGACAATCACTACAAGCAGTTTGACTGAAGATCTCCAATTAGGGTTTTTCAACATAACCTCCGTGGAGCTCACATATGCTCTAAAGATAGGAGAACTGCGAATGTTAACAGAGCTCAGGCAGCACATCCTCTTCCTATTATTCCAACTGGATATTTCTCACAACAGAAAAAAACTCCTTCTACAGTGATATACCCAAACACATGGACTGTACCATTGTTGATTTTAGCATAGGGATGATTAACTATATCATTATTTTAAGTATCTATGGATTACACTTACACTTGGGGCAGAACTCTAAACTGCTGGCCTGCTTCTCTGACACAGGGAGAAAAATAGATGTAGCAAACTCAAATGAAGAAATATGTTTTGGTGAGTTTTCTACAAAGAAAACTGAAGACTGAAAATATCTTAACTAGCCACTAGTGCGACAGTAATGGAGGAAAATATTTCCCATATGCCAAAAAGTAAACAAAAAAATTAGTAAAAAAGACAAAAATCTGGTCTAAGTGCCTACAGAGTTTTCAAAAGGAAAAAAGAGAAACAAAAAATTTGCCAATGTCAGAAAGGCCCCTGAGAAAATAAACCAACATCCAACAAGAAATAGGGGGTACAGCAGGGCCATGGCAGCATAGCAGCAACCACACATGCACTGAAAGGTCTTTAGGCCTTTCCAGAAAGCTCTGGAATAGATTTTTGTTGGATGCTGAATGTGGTCATGACTCACTTATGCAATAAAATCAGTGGCCAACTCCAGGTCTCAAGAGCCACAAATAGGTCTGGTTTTTAAGCTATTCACAATTAATATGCCAGAGATATATTTGCATACACTTTGTTTATTCCTTTTTTTTATTTTATTTATTCTGGAATTCATTTATGTAATGATGGACTACATGATTTTAGAATTATTGCACATTTTATCTGTATGTTTCTTATATGTAATGATTGATTTTGTGTTTTTATAATTTGATTAGTACAGAAAGGCAGTAAATCAAAAGAAGCAATAAACTAAACTAAAACTAAACTGTTTGTAGTTCTTGAGGATCAGAATTGTCCACCCCTGAAGTAGATGAACCTGCTGTCTTCAGAGAATACTTTTAAATTTTATTTAGCTTGGAAGTTAGTTGTTGAAATATGTGCCTTTGTAAAGTATTTATTCTATAATGTATAAAGATTTTTAATTTTTACAATTATATTTGTAATAAATTGTATATTTTTTCAGGGCAGGGTATTTTTCCGGCTCTTTTATTAGGAAAGGGTAGTGAGGGGAGATGGGAAGAGAGAAAGCATTGTAGAGAGTAGGGATGGGAAGAAAGGAAAGTAGGGAGAGTGTTAGAGTTGTGGACCCTTGTGTTGGAGTGAGGTTGACGCCACCGACTGCAGAGGCTGAACTGGAACTTCGCCTCTTTCCCTGCAGGTTGAGACTTTGAGCTCCGGGGGCCAGCAGGTGAGCGTCTCTGGTGAAGAGACAAGCTCACCTGCTGGCCCCCGGTGAAGGTTAAAGAGAGGTTCCGTAGTCAGGTTTTGGTTGAGGCAGGCGGCAGATAAGGATAGTCAGGTTACAAGCTATGGTCAATACCAAAGATCAGTCCAAGGGGTGCAAGACAAGATGAAGGCAAGGCAAGGCTGAAGATAAGGAACAGCAACTAACATTTTAATAACTAACTATTTAATTAGTTTCATTAAATCTATGGTAACCCTCCGCTACCCTCCCCCCCCACCTTCCAACCCCCCTACAATCCCTCATTCCTACCCCCTCCCTCGGAATACCTTGTTACCCCAAAAAGCCAACTCTTATCACTTCTTACCAGTTTTGACACGTTACTCCCCATGCTTAAGCTGTATCCAAGTTTTTCTCTCCCCCTGTTCTATGTAACACAACTTTGTCACTGTTTTATGGTTGCAATGTAAACCGGAGTGATAATTAACTCTGTTATTTGAACTTCGGTATAGAAAAGTTATAAATAAATAAATAAATAAATAAATAAATAAATAAATAAACACACACTCTAGGCCAGGGCTTCCCAAACCTGTCCTGGGGACCCCACAGCCAGTCGGGTTTTCAGGATACCCACAATGAATATGCATGAGATACATTTGCATACACTGAGAGAGAGTAATGAGTGAAAAGTATGAAAAAGTGGTAGAGAGGGATAAAAGTGTGGATAAGTCAAAGAAGGGACAGTAACCCAATCTTTTTTCCAATTTCATTCTCTGGGCCTGGACTTACCAGCAAAGGGAAGGCAAGCAGGTACTAGGACTGCCAGACATTCTTGGGAATGAGGGAAAAGGAGGGTAGCTGGAGAAAAGGGATAATAAAAGGAAGAGAGAAGGTGAGATTGAAAAAAAAAAAAAAGGATTGATGGGGTATAGGCGGGAACAAAGGACAGACAACTCAAGAAGAGAAAGCAACAAATAGGTTGAAATGTAAGAATGAAATACCCATTTTCATCCCAGGTCGGTGGGGGCAAGAGAAACCATCACTCCCTGCCCTAGACTAATAATTATATCCAGCCAGACTTGAAGAGAAATAAACACACACCCAGTTTCAGGAAGCCAGACAGAAATGGTATGGGAAGGCCATAAAAGGGCAGCAGAAGAGAAAGGAATAGGAAAAAAGCAAGACAGAACCTAACATTTGAAATGCAAATAATTTACTTCTGGTTGCGCACTGATCCAAGGGACTTTCAGATGTAACTATTTTTGAGGCCATTTCCTATCATCCACTCAATCTGTAAAGGCTGAATCTTGAAAAGTAAGACATAAGCAACTTCCTTCAAACGCTGGACAGCAGAGTTTGGTGACGTGACTCAACACCTGTTTCTACACATACTCCACAGAGGTTTCTAAAATTATTTCAAATATTATTGCTTTTAGTATGTTTTGCTACATACTCGCATCTAAAAAAAAAAAAGGTATGGACCTTTCACTTGAATGCATCTTACAGGACAAAGCATCAAGCAAATAAAGGGAGTATTTCACCTTACTTTTACCGATGCTTAAACAGCATTTTGAGGCCAGAGGTTAAAAGACGAGAAACTGGAGCAGCCAATATAGATATTGTAAATGGAATTTTGATTTTAATTGATTTTAAAATGCATGATGTCAAGTGTTTTCATCAGGCTATTATAATAAATATATAACAAAACATAGCAGTGTCAGAAGCCAAAGCCATTCATAATTAAGCAGTATTCAAGGTCAAATACAATGATTACTATAAACAATATTTAGAGAGATGCATGGATGCTGTTTAGGGAATATTTCAAAAAGCTTTATTTAATGCATTTTCTTTTTACAGTTTTGTAAGTCAGGCAACCACATAAATTAGCCACATGTTAACAGTGTTATTTAGTGCTCTTAACTAAACAATCTTGAAGTACATATTTATAGAATTATAATTTGGCATTTTGGGACTCTTATTTTGACAACTAGAAAAAAAAATACAATTAAGAAACATTTTAAATTGTGAGCCTTAGGAAATATATATTACTCTAATAATGAAAAACTGTTGCAAAATAAAAAGTATCTATCTATCTATCTATATATCTATATATCTATCTATCTATCTATCTATATATATATATATATATCTCAAAACAGGGAGCCTAATTTTCAAATCTATTTGTGGTACTGCATTTGTGCACATAAATGCATGCGCAGAGATTTATGCTGGTATTTTACAACTATACGGCTGGAGCTGCACGGTTTATAAAATATCTTACAGTTCTGCTCTGAAAGTACGTGTATGATTTAGTACTTGCAAATATTTCCAATGCAAGGAAGTACTTACTTTCTCTACCTATTTTATAAGCATATCCGCATGTAATTTAGGAGCAAAAAAATAGGTATGCGTAATAACCCTGATTTCTATACGGAGGCAGATATTTTATAAAGTATGCCATGTACACTTGTGAAAATACTTATTTGCATGCATACTTGAATTCTCCAGCTTGCAGATACCTCCACCGGTTCACGCAATCCATCTCCAATTTACCTAGATGCTCTATCATTTCGCCCTGAATCTAACCAGGCCACACAGGCTTTCCACCCAAAAACTGCAGATAACAGACAAGTTCAATTTCACTTGCACTAGTCAATTAGCAGATGTAAAATTGTAAGAATAAGTTTGATCATTTATTCACGTATCTCTCTTACAAAACAGCAGCTACTCTGCATACTTCTTGACCCCACCCTGGAACGCCCCTAGACCGCTCCCTCTTTGAATCAATAAAATGTGCATGTGAAACCAAAAATAAGCCTGTACTTTCAATGTTTATAAAACAGCATATACATGAATATATACTATTTATGCGCATATATGCTATTTTTCCTTGCAGAACCCCTTTCAAAATGGAATCATAAGTGAGAAAGAGAGCATATACTGGAGTTTAAATCTAATTTTTCATGAATTAAGAAATACTGCTTTAAAACCATTACAATGTTTGTCTGAAGCCACATGGGAAATACTCACAGCTCTGACTCGCAGAAGGTGTGATATGACAGACTGCAGTTCATCGCTATAATGTTTTAAATCGGTGAATCTCCTGGGAGCAGGAAACAGATACATCGTTAACCAGCGTGAACACCAGCATTCACAAGCTGAGAGATATAGGCAAAACTCAACAGCTGGCAACAGCTAGTGTGACTAATATGTCAAAACAGAGTGAACCAAGCAATCGGTACATCTGACAGAAGAGTGAAACCACAGGTTGACCACTGAAAGCAGCAATAGAAGTTAGGATATGCATACTTAACTTGTTTAAAAAAAAAAAAAGCACAAGTATTTAGTTAGTCAAGAGCTTACTGCTGCTCTGCTATCTTGAATCTGATAACATAAAAAGCAGTGGCTTCTCAACCCAGTCCTCAGGACACACCCAGCCAGTCAGATTTTTAGGATATCTAGGTGAATAAGTAAGACATAAATCTGCATACAAATAGACAGGATGAGTTTGTCAGAGGATAGAGTTGAAAATGATTGGCATAAAGATGGTCTAACACTTCAGTTATTGCTATTGTTCTTATGTGAGAAAACAGCATGGAAAATAGAAAAGCAAGTTTGTTTACTGTAAACTGTATTTTCCATAGATAGCAGGACGAATTAACCATTATATGTGGAGAAGATATCATCCGGCATCACTGTAGAGACTCTTTTCTCCAAGACAGTAGAGTTTTGAGCTCTACTGACCATGTGTGGGAATTCCCATGCAGGCGTTGCCTTGTGAGCCTCCTCAATCAGTAACAGAGCTAAATCTGGTCATGTAATCAACTCTCCAGCAAGGCAGATGGGTATTCCATGGCCAATTCATCCTGACATCTCTAGAAAACACTTTATGGTAAGTAAACTTACTTTTCTCTGTCGATAAGCAGGCTGAATTAGCCATTATATGTGGGGAATCTCAAGCTGAGAATTGCTGTGGAGCACTTGCTTAGTAAACAACTCAATCCCCACTCGGGAGAATGGACTACAGTGAAAACAAGTTTCACAAAACTGCTTGTACGAATTTACTGCCAGCCTTTGAGAGATTATCAAGATAGTAATGGGACGTGAAGGCATGAACTGACCAAGTTGTAGCTTTGCAGATGTCCTTAATGGGCATTTCATGAAGGTGAGCAACAGAAGAAACTATAGCTCTCATTTGATGAGCCTTAATAGAGTCTGTGAGTTGTAATCCTGCTAAGTCGTAGCAGTGAGGAATACAATCAGCCAACCAATTCGATAAGGTTTGCTTGACAACCGCAGCTCCAGGCTGGTTTGGGTCATAGGAGATGAAAAGCTGATTGCTTTGACAATGTGGTTGTCTCCTTTTGCAATATTCCAAGGTCCATTTGCAGTCCAAAGCACGGAGGGCTTTTTTGCCTTCATGAACATGCGGCCTTGGGAAAAATATAAGCAGAATGATTGATTTATTGATGTGGAAGGCAGAGATCACCTTTGAAAGAAACTTGGGATAAGTTCGGAGAACCACCCTGTTGTGAAAACATTGTAGATAGGGTGGATAGTGAATAAGAGCCTGGAGTTCACCGACTCTTCTAGCAGAAATGATCATAACTAAGAAAAGCACCCTCCAAGTTAAAAAAAAATGTTAGAGACGTAAACTCCAAAGATTCAGAGTCTTCATTAACTGGGAGTGAACCACATTCACATCTCATAGCATGGGAGGTTGTTCAACCAGGGGTTTCATATGCAACAGTCCTTTCATGAATCTAAATATTAGCGGATGAATGCATACAGAATTACGGTCCAACATATTATGGTAGGCTGCAATGGCACTGAGATGCACTCGTACTAAACAAGTAGCAAGACCTGGGAAAGGTGAAGATACTGTAGTAGATGCCAAGGCTGACATGTGAAAGGGTCAAGTGCATTCTGAAGACACCACTTAGAATATATATTCTATTTGAAGGCATAGCTCCTTCTAGTTGATAGTTTTTTAAATGAGATTAATATATCAATAATCTCTGTAAGTAGGCTGAGATCCACAATTACTGAGCACTCAACGTATAGGGTGTTGAGGGTTGAGAGTTTAGGATGAGAAAGAGTTCCGTTCTCTTGCGTTAACAGCGTTGAATCTATTCCCAGCAGAATGGGAGGACTGCTGGAAAACTGTAAAAGATATGCATACCATACTTGCTCTGGGCTATATTGGAGCTATGAGGATCAGTCGAGCATGATCCTGAAGAACTTTTTGAACTGCCCTGGTTATGAGTGGGACTGGAGGAAAAGCATACATGAAATTTGTTCCCCAATCAAGGAGGAAAGTGTTCAGAGTTAACTTAGCTTGCTTGAAGAATTAAGCAGAACCAATTACTTTGCTATTCTCCTCTGAGGCAAACAGGTCTACTGATGGCTGACCCCATAATTTGAAGATTCTGTCTGTTGCAGATTGTTGCAGAGACCACTCGTATGGACGAAAGATTCTGCTGAGCCAATCTGCTAGCATTTTGGAAATCCCTGGGAGATAGGAGGCCTGCAATACTGCCTGATTCCTGTTCACCCACATCCATATCTTGATTGCTTTTCGGCAGAGGGGACATGATACCATTCCCCCTTGTCTGTTGACAGAAAACATGGTCACCTGGTTGTTAGTCTGAATCAGGATGCTTTTTCCCTAAAGTAAGTGTGTGAACATAATCAATGTGTTTTTTTATTGCTCGTAATTCGAGCAGGTTGATTTGATATTGACTTTCCTCAGATGATCAAGTTCACTGGCTTTGATAACATCAGATATGGGTTCTCCATCCCTTTGTTGAAATGTCCATTGTTAACATTATTCAGTAAGGAAGTTGCCAGAGGCACACCCTCTCAAAGTACATGAGGTTGTAGCCACCACCTGAGCCATTTCCTGGGAAATCTGAACCAACTTGAAAGGAACTGTGTCCATTGATCCTACTGAATTTTCTGAACTTGAATTTATTAAAACTCATTGTCCACACTTATCATAGAAAGCCATTTCAAGGCAGACTTCATAAAAACATACAGAAAAATTGTGATACATGTACATACATCACAGCCAACTTATGCAAATAGCTGCTTAAACCATAAAAAACTTAGGCCACACTGAAGACAACAAATATGCATGTGAGTTAGTGGAACCACTTGAATGGCCACTGCCATTTGTCCTAGCATGACTAGAAGAGATCTTGTTGTTGATCACTAAGAGCAGAGCAATTTGTAGATCAAGGAGAGCATAATGGTCACCTGATCCAAGTGTAGAAATATTCTCTTTTGCATAGAGACTATGCATACACCTATAAATTTCAGTCTTTGGGTAGGTACTAAATTTGACTTCTCAAAGTTGATTAGAAAGCTTAAGCTTTGCAGCAAGGTGATTATCGTGTGCAGAGACCTGATCACAGCCTCCTGAGATCATGCAGTGATTAGCAGTCATCCAGAAAAGGGAAGACTTGGATCCCCTGGTTTTCCAGATGTGATGGCACCACCACTAGGCATTTGGTAAAGACTCTCAGGACAGCTGATAGACTAAATGGACACACTCTGTATTGGTAGTGGCTAGAATCTACCTTGAATCGAAGGTAGTGCCAACGTGCAAGTAAGCCTCCTTGAGGTCCAATGCATCCATCCATTTAAATTTCTGAATATAGGGAAGAATTGTGCAGAGAGAATTAATTTTGAATTTCTCTCAAAGTAGATACTTGTTCAGATGTCTCAGATCCAGAATCAGCCGCAATCCTCCTGATTTGGGGGGGGGGGGGATAAGGAAGTAGTGGGAGTAAAACCCCTGCACATGCTGGGACACGGATAGGGGCTCTATCGCTTGCTGCTGAAGGAGTGCCTAAACTCCCAGGCAAAACTATAGCAGATGTGATGGATCCGACTGAAGCACAGAACAATGCGGGAGAAATGGTAGATGAGAGAAATGCAACTGGTACCCAGTGTGCATTATTTGCAGAACCCAAGGGTCTTTTGCGATAAGGCCACTTGTCCACAAAAAGTTGGATTCTGCCCTCGACTGGAACAGAGGGGTGTGGATTGTCCAAAGGGATCAAAAACTGAGTCCAGGTTTAGGGTGAGCTAGCTGAATTGTCTTTGGTTGTCTGCACTCACTTTGTCTAGGCCTGGTGGAGAAAGGCTGCTGATACTGGGTCAGAACAAGTTGCAGACGGTACTATGGATAAGTCCAGAAGAACAGTCTATGAAAAAAAGGCTGCTTATAATGATAGAAAGGCCTTTCCGGTGTGGATGGCTGCTTGAGGAACGAGAAGAATTGTACAGCAACACTTTGATCTTTTATCTGCACAACAGTTTCCCTGAGTTTTTCTCCAGAAAAGTTCATCTGAGACAGGGGAGGTCAGCTAGTTTCTCATGCATGTCTTCCCGTATGCTGCTGGCCTGAAGCTATGCCATATGACATGCTCCAATGGATGATGCAGAGGTTCTAGAAACAATTGAAAGCTTCGTAGACTGAACAGAGGTGGCAGCGAATACCTTCTTCTGTACTTAAAAAAGATTGGGGATATTTCATAGAACATTCCTCTAGTTATGGGAAAGGCTTCAGCTTTTGTAGTCATTCATGGATATACTGCACCATGTAGAACTGGTGAATGGTAATATATGCAGTCAGCATGGAAGCTTGAAACATTTCTTGCTGAAAAGATCTAGAAACTGGTGGTGAATTGGAATGGATCTGCATCTTTTTTGCTTCATCTTGGATTCAACTACCACTGAATGGTGTGGCAATTGCAAGACACGAAATCCCAAAGACTGTTGAATCCTGTAATTCAGGTCCAATTTTCTCGCAGTTGGCATGGCAGAAAAGGGCATTTCCCACATTCTTATCTGCAGAGCATTAGGAATAGCATGGACGGGTAATGCCACTGGCTCCGATGGAGTATCTAGAATTTGTAGAAGACCTAGAAGCTCAGAACAGGGGTCTTTGTCTTTACGAACATGGTCAACCAGGGTGCAATCCATCTTTTCAATGAATTTTAGAATATGAAAGGTCTTCTGGAGATGAGGTATGGCATGGAGGTTCTGGCAGTGAGTCAGAAGGTATGTCTACAGAGTTCTCATCCAAGCCCAATGGCACAAGATCACTTACCCAGGAGTACAATGAAGATGAGGGAGACAGGAGGCTCCTCTGGCAGGAGCGCAGATTGTGTTGAGCATCTAATTTCTGGAAGATTCTGCTGTAATGGAGTGTGATGAAGAAGTCTGAAGAATCGGTTCCGAAACTGGGACTGTGCTAGGTAGAGTTGTTGATGCCAGATTTTGAAGCACAGGCTGAAGGTATTCATCATACTGCTTGGATAATGCAGACATAAAACTTTTCACCAAAATCATAATCTGATCTACCAATTGATCCAGCCTCTGATTCATTGTAGGTGGTCATACATTCTCTTCCAATACAAGAATGGATCCTCCATTTGGGTCTATGGATGACCCAAAGTGAATGAAACTACAGAACATATAGGTCCTGTTATCTCAAGAAGGAATCCCACTGCCAATAACCTGGGGAGGGGTGGGGGGGGAAGAGAAGTGCATTGGTGATTGGAGGAGAAAGGGGTAATCTTTCACCCTTCGCTGCAGATCTAGGATGTGCTGTGTTGATATAGAGCAACTGCTAGAATCAGCAATTTAGATAGAGTAGAATGCTCCAAGGCCTATGAAGACCTAGACTTTTTACGTTTAAATGAAGAGTAATCTGATTGCGTCAAAGAATCTGGAGTAAAGCATTAATGTTACATTGATGGAAGTGCCAACTGCATTATCGCTGTGCCATGCGTCCCCATTTCGGAGTCCAAGTGTGTCGGTCTGGATGCATCGAGCAGCCACAGTGCCAAGGCTTCAGAATGCATCAAGAGTGATGTGGTGCCTCATTTTTGGTACACATTGCATCAACTGCTCCGAGGCAGTGTGTGTCATGTGGTCTGCATCAAATTGTCATCGAATCATGCTCCAAGCACGGCAATGTGCCAGTCGTTAATGCTCCATGTGTCGAGTGCAGCAGTGGTTCTTGCATCAAGCAGTCTGATGTAAAATGTACCACATATATCGATGCAGCTTGTGCTGATGTCACCAATAGTGGACATGTTTATGGCACCGGCACCAAGGTACCACGCTATGAATGCTTATGTCTTTTCAATGCAGATTCCAGTGACTCCGGTGACTGGTGGTGCTTTTACTTCGATGTAGGGAGACTGCATGAATTCGACCCTGCAGCCTATGCTGACAGGGCAGTCTTAAAAGAGCTTCCACTCCAGTCTTTCTCCAGCAGGGCAGACGACACTGCACTGTGGGAGGAGGATCTACTGTGACGCCTTAGAGGTTTATGAAACTTTTCAATGTGGTGGGTCCTGGACTGTTGTGAGCACAGGGACATCCATATGCAGGCACAACAAATCTCCTCTGGGCCCAAACAGAGATAGCAGAGTTCATGGCCATCGGTAATAGACATTACCTTTCCACAAATACACTGCATAAAACCACTCACAGTTGGTTCCTTCTTGTGTGCCACCTCTAGGAGTCAAGGAATATTAGAGAGGAAAAAAAAACTGATGATAGTTTCCTGCCCTCTTAGACCATTTTTTTTTTTTGTTAGCACTGTGGGGCCTCTGAGGCAGCAAGGCAACAGAAATTGAAGAAAACTTGAGGATAAAGTGAAGAATTTAAAGTATTGTAGAGAAAACATGAGGAAAGAGAGTACACAAACATGCTTGTGCTTGGACAAAAAAGGACTAAGAGGGCTCGCAAGGCAAGGCCTGTATGGAAGTTCCCACACATGCTCAATAGAGCTCAAAGCTCTACTATCTTGAAGAGACGAGTTTGTTCGGTGCCGCCAGGTAAATTCACCACCACATATAATGGGTAAATAAGCCTACTTATAGCCAGAACACACATCTTAAGCATAGGGACACAGCATTAAAATAAAAAGTCCATTGTGCTTTTTTGCAAATAATTTTGATTCAGAAAAAGAAAATTAGTCTTTATGGAGTAAGTTGCTGACAATTATATTTACTATGAGTACACAGAACTGTTCAAGTTTACAACTGTACACATTGCTTGCCAGACAAATATCTCCTTAACATGGTTAAAAAGTCTTTTTACTCCCTCACAGGAGACTTTTTTTTATGTTATGCAGATCCAATGGATTTATTGGGGCATGGAGGGGGACTGGTTGCTTTGTTTTCTACCTTCAACTTCCGGAGAATTATTCACTATGGAATCGATCTCCAGTTGACAATATGATATGGAAAATCTCCTTCAAAGATGAGCCCATGGGCTCTAGTTGTAGCAGGGTGAAACAGCATCTGAGCAAATCCTTACACTATGCACCCCCTGAACCCTGGAAAACCTGGTTACATGAGTATGAGCGCACTGAGCCATATTAGCAAGTGCCGGCCCAAACTATTGATTAAAATCACTGTGAAATACTTCCCCATTCTTGCTAAAGTAAAAATGTGCCTTGCCAATGGCACTATCTACATTATCTTCTTGCATAGTGTAAAATTTGTTAGAGTACTGCAGCATACCAACATTTTTTCTTTAATACTTCTTTTAAAAAAAAGTTTTCATTTTCATAACAAATTTCTAAGTAGGCAGGAAAGCAAAGCATCCTTTTAAAACTAAATCTTTAGCATTAATTGGGTTTCTGTACATATACACAGTTCAATACGAATCTATACAACAGGAAAAGCAGAAAAAAAAGACAGTTAACTTCTACTTATTTGATCTCCTTTGTTTGCTGTTCCCTACCTCAGACTCTTCCATACATACTAAACTGGAGACAGGTAAGCAAATAATTTCTGATGTTTGTTAAACAGGGGCAATCTAAATCAGTGTTTTTCCACAGATGACTGGCAAGCACCAACTGTGTGTGTCAGCAATGAACTTGAGGTATTAAAATAAAGAAATCCCAGATGACCTTACTTGCTTTTTGTTAAAGCTCAGACCCAGACAAAATTCTCTCTCTCTCTCTCTCTCTATATATATATATAAAAAAAACCTGTGTTTTTCGTTTCAACAAGATTTTCTCTTTCAAAGCCAAATAGTATTTGCTCTTTTAAATGTGAAACAATCTGACTCCACTGCTAGTCTGGCAAAATGCTAGCAAATTACATTATCCCCCAGAAACTTCATTTCATGATACTATAAACACACATATATATACTAGAGAGATATTGTAAACAATACTGCATTTCAGTTTAAATAGAGAAATACAATGTATATTTTAACAAGTCAGCCTTCTGAAGTATATAGCAATGCCTGTCTATTTGTAACTGTTATAAAACCATTTAATATCCCATTCACAAATCAAGGTCAACATGAAGTAACTCTTCTGTGTGAGGGCCAAATTTCCTTTCCTGGCAAGTCTTTAAGGATTTTATGGAGAAAGGGGATATGAGAGAAGCTCCGAATGCATCAGTTCTTGGTGTGCAGTTCAAGGTTTCTAGTCAAGAGCAGAAAATACAAATTTCACACTAAAAATGTGTTATAAAATCACTGCAGATGGACAGAGAGACAATCTGTTTCATAGCCCCTCAATACTGTATTTTTTTTTTCCTGTTGCCTGGGTGGTTATGACAATTTAGTCATGGATTCCACAGATCCCACCCATGGGTTAAACCCCAGTTTATAGGCAAAGGTTACAGCTGCAATCAGACCACATTCTTTCAGTCCATCTCCTAATTGATGCAGCAATTTGCATCACACTGTTTTGATTCAACGGCTACTCAGTTCCACAACAACGTTACAAGAATTCTTTTCTGTTTCAATGACTATTTAGACCAGGGGTGGGCAAACTCTTTTGTGCAAGACCACAACAGGGGCTGATGGAAGAGGTCCCCCTTGGAGCTCCTCATCATGACAATCAAATCCCCAGCACTTGCTACAAGCATTTCAATATCCAGCAGGCTTAAGCACCACCATTTTTAGCACCCGAGGAGCCCCTGGAATCATGGATCCCAGTCTCTACCAAAATCAGTAAAATCTTCAACCCAACAGTGATGCATTTTAAGGGCAAGAGCTTTAAAGTTTTCCTGGCGAGCAGACTACCTCATCTCTGTCACAAATGCAGAACAGAGACAAACCCTGCCCAAATAAGAATTAAAAGCCCATGAAGTATAAATAGAAAGGTGCAGACAAAAAAACTGAACCAGAGGCTAGACTCATATGCAGTGCAACATGCAAAAACAAAATCATCATTCCTCACAAAATAAAATCAAGAAATATAAATCAATCATAATAGTAAACCATACTAATAAAAAGAATATTTAAAAACAGATGATGAATAGAATTAAGAAGGATAAAAAAAAAAAAAAAGACTAAACATTTCCCAAAAATCTATGAAATATTTCAAAACAGCAGACATATCAACCACCACGCAATAATTAAATCTAATGAGGATAAACAATGCCCCCCCAAACTTGGAAACTTTTGATTTCCAGTCATTCTGAGATTGTAGTGGATTAGTGGAGGGAGGTGGGAACAAGCAGACATCCTCCTTTATCTCCCATATACTCACGTTCATTCATATATACATACACCCTTCTATCCTCTCTTCTTCTCACTCTTTTACTTCCTCCCTCCTTCCCTCCTTTTCATTCCCCTCATTCACCCCTTATCAGTCACTCAACTCCACTTCCCTCTTAATCACTCAACCTCCTCACCCTACCACTTAATTCCCTTACTTTCCCTCTCACTCACCCCCCTCATTCCCATTCACTCTCATCCCACCTGTCATTCACTTCCTTCCCTCTTACTCCCTCATTTCCCTTCCCTCCTCTGTCACTCATCCTCCCAATCAATCACCTTCCCTTCCCTCTCAATCACTTACCCTCACTGCCATTCACCCTCTTGTTTCCTCATTCTCACCCTCTTCCCCTTTCCTCTCAGTCATTCACCCCTCACACCTACTCATCCCTTCTCTTCCCTCTGCATCACTCACCCCTCCCTCCCATTCACTTCCTTCCCTTTCCTGTCACTCCCTACCTCCCATTCACTCCCTTCCCTCACCCACCCACTCAATCCCCTTCCGTCACTCACCCCCTCCCTCTCTCACCACTTTCTTCCCCTTCCCTCTCACTTTCTTCCCATTCCTTCCTTCCCTCTCAGTCACTCACCACCCTCACCACCCTTTCCCACTCCCCTTTCATTTCCTTACTCATACCCATATGTCTCACCCCTTCCTTCCCAGGATGTCATCTACCTGTCAAGCTGGATGCCGGAAGCCTGGTGACAGGTCACTATCACCAGCTACCACAGTGCTGGGCCTCTTCTTGCTGATGGGGGAGAATCCTGCCAGCATGCCACCACATGGCCCCAATACCGCATAGGGTTTCTCCTCGCTGTTAGGCATGGCAACCCCACCAGCGTACCACCACATGGGGTCTCTTCTTGTTGGCAGGGGTTCGGAACCCTGCCAGTGTATCATTAAACAGCACTGTCACTTGGTGGGACGTGTCACCAAAAGGGTGCTGTGCCGATGCTCTGATCTGCTTGCTCATGTGTTTGATGTTACACATCATCATGGGTGACAACTTGGCCCTTTGATGTGACGTCAGACACTCGGGAAGGCAGGTCGGAGCATCATTCAGCCATTCATAATGCAGCATTTGCAAAGGATTGGAGGGCCCAGAAGAAAGATCTTGATGGGCCAGATTTGACCAATGGGCCATAGTTTGCCCACCCCTGATTTAGACTACTCAGTATTCTTTCACACTTGTTTCTGAATTAACAATATTTAATGAAAATATCCAATTACAAATATTGTATGCCAGAGGTGGAAAATCTCCGGGTGCCTAAGAATTGGTAGCTAGTGCTGGCACTGGCTCAGACCCAGGCGGAGCAGCCATCATTGCAGTGCAACCAATAGGAGCCACTGCAGCCTGAAGTTGTATCCTGCCAGCATAGAAGAGAGGCTGAAGGGAGAGAGCAAGAGGTTAAAAAGGACCAAAAACCCCCCAACTTAAAACAGAAAAAAAATGAGAAATTACTGCTTACTGATAATTTCCTTTTCTTTAAGATAGATGAATCCAGAACCAGTGGGTTTTGCACCTCTACCAGCAGATGGAGACAGAGCAAAGCTGACATCTCAATATATATACCCCTGCAGTGACATCAGCCTGCCAGTATTCTCTACAAAAGCCAACTGTGGACAGACTAGCAAAAACTTGATTAATAACAGACAACCATTCTAGTATTCTGTCAACAGGAAACACTGAGCTCAGACAAAGAATGTATTAACACTAGTCTAGGGACTGGATTAAAACTTACCAGTAATTCCTGGAACACGAAGCCACACAGGAGGACAACACCACAATCATTCGGCAGCCAAGGGCGGAAAGCTGGATTCATCTGTCTATCCTAAAGAAAAGGAAATTATCAGATAAGTAGAAATTTCTCATTTCATAGCGTATAGACAGATGAATCCAGAACCAGTGGGATGTACCCAAGCTACTCCCAAATAGGGCAGGAGGCTGCCCACAGTCCAGTCAAAACCGCATGTGCAAAGGCTGTGTCCTTCCAGGCCTGCATATCCAGACGATAATACCTGGAAAAGGTGTGTAAGGAGGACCATGTCACAGCTTGGCAAATATGGGAGACAACAATCAACATCCCCCCATGACCTTGCCTGAGCCCTAGTGGAATGAGCTCTAACCTGACTAGGCAATGGCTGTTCAGCATCCACATACACAGCCGAGAATACCTCCTTAATCCAGCAAGCTATTGTAATCCGTGAAACCGGCTCGCCCTGTTTACTACCACCGTGGAGAACAATCAGGCGATCCGTCTTCCCGAGAAGTCTAGAAACCTCCAGATACCTCACGATGTGTCTGTTAACATCTAAGGGCCTCAACAGGCGATATTCCTCTGCATCTCTCTCCCTATCCAGAGAAGGCAGGGAAATGGACCGATTCAAATGAAATTCTGAGACCATTTTTGACAAAAAGGAAGGAACAGCATGCAGCTGAATCACCTCTGGAATTACTCGGAGGAATGGCTCCTGGCTAGACAAGGCCTGCAGCGCGGATATTCTACGCGCCGAACAAATTGCCACTAGAAACACAGTTTTCAAGGTCAGTAACCACAAAGAGAAATTACGTAATGGACAAAAAGTAGGGCCCGCTAAGAAATCCAAAACCAGAAGGTTACTGGTAATGGCAAGGGAAGGCGAAGATGTTTCACTCTTTTCAAAAAGCAGACCACATCTGGAGGAGCCGACAAGGGTCCACCATTCACCTGACCCCCGAAACAGGCAAGAGCCATTTCCTGCACTTTTAAGGAATTAAGGGCCTACTCTTTATTCAACCCATCCTGCAAAAAATCCAAAATAAGTGGGATCTTAACCAAACAAGGAAGAACCCCTTGATCTTCACACACTTGCCAAACTTGCATATAGACTAAGGAAGTGGAGAACTTTCTTGCTCACAGCATGGTGGCAATGACTGCAGTAGAATATCTATGCTTCAGCAAACGAGGCCTCTCAAGGGCCATACTGTAAGACAAAATCGAGTCGGATCTTCATGAAAAACAGGCCCCTGCCACAACAGTTCCCAGAAACCAGAGGGGGAATCTACCAGGAGCCTTTGCAGATCTGCATACCATGGTCTCCTGGGTCAATCTGATGCTACCAGAAGCACCATCCCTCTATGACTCTCAACCTTCTGAACCATTCTACCCAACATGGGCATACAGCAAATTGTACTCCAGCCATTCCTGCACGAGAGCATCGATACTCAATGACTTCGGATCTCTCCTGTGACTGAAGAATCATGGGACCTTTGCATTGCCAGAAGTTGTCAGCAGGTCGAGAAACGGAAGGCCCCAGCAATCCACTATCAGCTGAAATGCCTCATCAGACAATACCCATTCTCCTGGGTTCAAACTCTGCCTGGTGAGAAAGTCTGCTCTTACAATGTCTTTTCCTGCAATGTGCGAGGCTGAGATCTCCTGAAAATGCACTTCTTCCACTTGCTGGCTCTTGGTTCCTCCCTACTGACTGATGTAAGCCATTGTTGTTGCATTGTCTGATATTATGTGGACCACACGACCTTGCAACTTGTTGTCGAACTATAAGCATGCCAACTGGACTGCCCAGGCTTCCAGCCAATTGATGTTCCTGAGATACTCTTCTGTACTCAAGCACCCTTGCACTGTCAGTTCCTGACAGTGAGCTCCCCAGAGCTAGAGGTTCTCATCTGTCATGAGTACTAGCCAGTCTGGTGATTTTAGGGAAACTCGCTTTCTTAGATGATCCACTTGTAACCACCACTGTAGTTGACAGCAGGTGGAGCCAAACTGATAGTCCTGAGACTGTGGGTTCCAATGAGACAGCAAGGAGCATCGAAGAGGACGCATATGCACCCTCGCCCATGGCACTATCTCCAGGGTTGCTGTGAAACCAAGTACCTGTAGATAGGATCACACTGTCGAACGAATTGTGTTCATCAACAGACACACCTGTGCCAACAACTTCTGAATATGACCCTCCGGCAGGAAAAGCCTGCCCTGCTTTGTGTCGAACCAAACACCAAGGTACTCTAGTGACTGAGATGGCTGAATTCTGCTCTTGGCCAGGTTCACCACCCTACCAAGCTCCTGCAACAAGGAGATCAACTTGCGCATCACCTAGAAGCTCTTTTCCAGAGACTTGGCCCTTATCAGCCAGTCATCCAAATACGGATGTACCAGGATCCCATCCTCTCTCAACTCTGCCACCACCATCACCATACTCTTGGAAAAAGTTCTGGGTGCGGTGGCCAGACCAAAAGCCAGTGTTCAAATTTGGTAATGACGTCCTAAAACCGCGAAGCACAGAAAATGTTGGTGCTCTAATTAGATGGAAATATGCAGGTACACCTCGAACAGGTCCAAGGAGGTCAGAAATTCCCATAAGTGCATGACCATTATCACTGAGCGCAATGTTTCCATTCGAAAATGAGTCATCTGCAAATGGATGACTCATTTTGAGATCTAGGATGGGACAAAAGGAGCCCTTCTTCTTGAGCACAAGGGAAAAATGAAATATCAGCCCGTATTTTCTTGAGATGTGGGCAATGGAACCATAGCCCTCAGATTGAAGAGCCTTGACACCATACACTCCACTGCCTGCCTCTTCTGCAGGGAGTGGTAGAGAGACACCATGAACATGTTCCAAGGAACACTGCGAAGCTCCAGTGCTTATCCATCTCATATCACCTCTAGGACCCACTGGTCTGATGTAATTTTGACCCACTTCTGATAAGAGAGAGAAGCAACCCGCTATCTCCTGTTCCCAGGGGTGGGTCGGTAAACCTTCCCTGGGAGGCTCGGGAGGTTCCGCTACCCCAGCCAGTGCCCCATCTGGGCTGTCTGGGAAGAAAGGACTGAGACCTACTGAAAGGTCGAGCCCTCTGAAAGTTCGCTCCTCTGTAGGGTCGAATACGCTTGGATCCCCTAGCACAAACTTGACATGCCAAAGGAATGAGGCATCTGCTTCTTATCCTCTGGCAACCAAAGAACTAGGGACTCGTCCCACTTATTGGCCAGTTTCTCCAACTCACTTCCAAACAAAAGCGAGCCTTTTATGGGCAGTTTTGTAAGGTTAGCCTTGGAGGTCGCATTGGCTGACCAATTTCTCAGCCATAACAGATGCCTAGCCACTGTTACCGAAGCCATCCCTCTGGCTGAGGTGCAGACCAAATCACAGTCCGCATCTGCCAAAAAGGCGGCTGCTGGCTCCATAACTGCCTTGAAATTTTCTCCAGATTCATTGACCTCCTGAGAGAGAAGTGAACAGGAGCGAGCCACCAGGGAACAACAAGAAGCTATCTGCAAGATCATCACTGCTTCAAATGCTTGCTTAAGGATGGCCTCAATACTTCTATCGTGCTCCTCTCTCCCGAGGATAGTCATCCGCTTGGAAATGGCACACACAAGTGCGTCCACTTTCGGAAAACACAACCGCTCTTTCACCACTGGATCCAGGGAGTACAGGCCTTCCAAGACTCGACCCCCTTTGAAATTAGCCTCTGGGGCACCCCAGTCAAGATCAATCAATTCTTGAATGGCCTCCATAACAGGGAAAAAACAAGAGGCTTTACGTAAAGAAACCAAAATGGGATTTTTCTTTGGCTCAGACGTGGAATCAGTCCCAGGTACTCCCAGCATCTTTAATGTCTGGGAAAGCAGAGCCGGTAACTCATCTCTATGAAAGAACCACAACATAGTCCTATATGATTCTAGTCTAAGAGGAATTTCTCTATCCTCCAGAGAGTCAGGATCAGCCTCATCACCCTTGCCATCCAGATCCCTATCGGGAAGACCTGCTGCCGATCTAGGTGTACTTCGGTGCTTACCGGGCGAGTGAGAGATCACCATCTGCAACTCTGACTAGATTGGTCGGGGCTGAGGACTACATCTGAAGAAAGGATTGCAATCCTTGAAAAAATTCCACCCAAGAAAAGCAGAAGGATCCATGTCAAAACCAGAAGGCACCTGTGCTGTGCCCATTGAGCTACTCCCCTGCTGACGAACCAGTTAAGGGAGTTCCAAGGTCAGGCACCCCTCCTGACATGTCTTTACCCAGGCCCTCATCAGGCTGGGAAGAACCGGCCTTAGTAAAATCAGATGAAGGTAATTCTCCCTGAGCCTCTAAGCAGCGCTGGAACAAGTTAGAGGGAATGCCAGACTGCGATGCCCAAATATGACAGGCAGCACAGAGGGAGAGTCACTTGTATTTCTTAGCTACAGGCGCCATGCGTCCAGCTGAATTTGTGCTGTAAAATATATGCGTCCCAAATTTAGGAGTCCAAACCTTAAGCACATAACCATGTGCTTAAGTGCCTTCAATGCAGCCCAAATTGTGTGTACAGGTAATCACTACAACCTGGACGTCTAAGCAAACGTCCAACTAAGCATCCAAAAACTGGATGCACAACCAGACGCATTTGCATGAACAGTCGATCCTGAAGAGGGCAGCCTAACACGCAGGAAAAATGTGCGAAAACGCTGCCACGGCCTAACACACGGCGCACAGAGAAAAGCCTAAGAGCCGGGCCTAGCCCAAAAGGACTGCTTGACCCACCAGGCTGCCCACGACCCTTAACCTCCCTTGGGGGCAGGAATGAATGCCAGATTGGCATGCTGAGCATGGAGACTGGAGGAAGGAGGAAGTCCAACAAAAAGCCTTCCTTTTCTATTCTCTTTTTTTTTTTTTAAAGCTTTACCTGAGCTCAGCCCGTCCCGGCTGAGTACAGAGACGGTCTCCTGCTGCGGCAGGAGAGGACATATACTGTCACCACCGCGTTCAGCTTCCTGCACCCACTGCCTTTCAACTGTTTTAACAGCTAAGTCCAAGCCAGCTGACAAAACCAGCTACTAGGCACTCATCTGAGGGACCACAAAAATCACCTCAGGAATTCTCAACTGGGAGAGGGACCATTTGGTATCACCGCAGGATAGCAGGGCAAGTTAAATGTCCTTCTTTCTCCCTTCTAAAACTTGAGGCAATCCTCTGTAAGCAGATGCACGTCCACCATCTGCTGGAGACAGAGAAAACAGGCAGGCTGATGTCACTGCAGGGGTATATATACTGTGATGTCAGCTTTGCTCAGTTTCCATCTGCTGATAGATGTGCATAACCCACTAGTTCTGGATTCATCTGTCTAGATGCTAAGAAAAGAGAATATTATTAGTCAAAACAAAAGCAAAAAACAGAATCCAAATATAGCAAGGCAAACAAAAATAAAAGAAGGATTCCAAAATATAGACAAAACAAGCAGCAAAAAAAAGTCCAAAAACAAATTAAAAAAAAAAAAAAAAAGGAAAATAACTGTTTGTCCTGGCTCCTATAAACTGTTTGAAGGCACACAATATTTTTTTAACCCCACTGCCCACACAGTTCTACAATTACTGCTAATATTTAAAGAGGTATGTCATGTTTAAATGTCTTGAAATTAATTCTCACTGTCTTGGTGCAGACCCCAAAAGGTGATGAAACAGTAAAAGCAGAGCCATGACTGCTGTTTACCATTGATATGTATCCACCCAGCTATTTCCACCTGCTTCTTTGACATTCCAGCTTAATCAGAGATGGCTTCTATTGGGGGTCTAACACCACACATCTTCATCCAAAATAGCTAATTGTTCCCTTATTTTAGATCCTATTCCCAACGTAGCCCAGTCATTGCAGTGGCAGTCCTGAGTCAGGGACCACAAATCACAGCTCCCTCTGGAATCCGATTACCAGGGATTCTAAAGTCTGGCCACTAAGTGTTACAGTTAAGTGGAAGTGAATACTCTCTCTCTCTTCCCCCACACATCAAGAGGAGCATTGCCAGCCTTGGTCAGCCTGGGGTGCAGAAGCCCTTTCCGGCAATCAGCAGCACTACCACTGTGCTCCTAGCCTAGCTCGGGCCAGGCTGCTGCACTGCTACTTCCTACTTGAGCAAACAGCAAACCAGCAGGCTGCATAGTTAATGCCACCAGCTGGCTCTCCAGTCATACTGGATAGTGGCGAGGGTATAGCACACAGCTCTTTAGCTGGCAAAAACAGACTTCTTTTTTTTTTTTTTTTTTTTTTTTTACATAGTTCTTTTTTTTTTTTCTGTGAAGGAATGCTGCTGTTAAAGCTCCTAAAATTTAGAGATCATTAATAAACGCATTTCAACATAAGTCATTTCAAGTTAGTTTCTTTAAAAACAACAAAAAGAAGACAGGGAGACAAATTTAAAAACAAAAACAAAAAAAACAACAACTTACTTGTCTGGATTTTTCACTCTAAATGTTGCATTTAGAGCTTTTAACCTGGAATCTGCCTGAAAAACATAGCAATTTAACAAATTTAACAGTCTAAAAATGCCTTGAACACAAAAACAAATGAAATCAATTTTCTTTGCGGAAAACTTGATCATTAGCCTCCAAGCATACAGACGTAACTTAACAGAAAACAGGTACAGGATAAAAAGATTATTGAACCTGAATGGCCTGGTGAACTGGTACAGGAGATGGAAAACATTTCCCCTTGGTCACTGGTTCATCCCAAATCCAAGTTGCTAGTGACCAAAAGTGTAGCTGTGCTGTTGTAAATGGGGAGTGGGGGATCCAGAATCAGTCATGGTAAACATGCCAAAACTCATAGAAATCAGAGTAACAAATGCCAAAGTTACAGGATTCTTTTTTCAAAATGTTTTACTAGGTATCACATTACTACATACAAGCAAAGCAAATCAAAGACAATGTGTGTATTACATTGCTTGTTTAGTCACTTCAGACCAGGATATTTTCTGGGAAAAGTGTCTTTAATTTTCCATTCAGAGTGACCCTAAAATTCGATTAGCATTCAAAAAGTATGGTTTAAAAATACTAGGACTTTAAAACATTAAAAAAGCAACCTGAAAGCAATCTTCAACCAACAGACAATGGACTATGCCTAGGAGCAATAGTAACACAGCAAATCAAGACAAAATAACGATCCAAATGGTCCAACCAGACTGCCCAGCAAGTTGTTTAGCATAATGACTGCCACTCCATGCAAACTACCTCCACCTCAAGCTAACACAGGTTACCCCCATCTCCAGCTTGTAGGAATCCTGGGCGTTTATCCCATACCTGTTCTTATCTTCACCACTTTTTCCGGGAGGACTTTCCATGCATCTACTACTCTTTCTGTAAAGAAATATACATATTTAGGTCCTCATTGTCTTCCTACAAGTCTTTTGGTGCAGACCCAGACACCATTTTGGTTGTCTCTTTGGACCACTTCCATCCTGTCTCTATCCTTTTTGAGATATGGTCTCCAGAACTGAACACAGTACTCCAGGTTAAACCTCACCAAAAACCTGTACAGGGGCATTATCACCTCCCTTTTCCTGCTGGTTGTGCTTCTCTAGCCTTAGCTACTGCCTTGTCACATTGCTTTGCTACCTTTGGATCAGCCAACACTAATTGCCCCGAAGTTTCTCTCCCAGTCCATACACCTCAGTCTTTTGGCCCCCATAACGTACACCTCCTTTGAATTACTGTACCCCAAATTCATGGCTCTACACTTTTTGGAACTGAATCCTAGCTGTCATGTCTTCATTCCTTGAGCTTTCTTAGATCACTTCTCATTCTCTCTACTCCTTCTCTCTTCTCATTCTCTCTACTCCTTCAGGTGTGTCCACCCAGATCTTAACGTCACCTGCAAGACCCCTCTACAATATCACTCACAAATAGTAAAAAGAATTAGTCCCAGAACAGATCTTTCAGGCACTCCATGTTCTTTCCTCAGTAGGCTCCATTTACCACTTCTCACTGTAGTCTGTCAATCAACTAATCTGTAGTCCATTCAACTACCTTGGGATTCATTTCCAGGCTTCTCATTTTATTAATGAGCTTCCTATGTGGGACCATATCAAAAGCCTTGCTGAAATCCAAGTAAACCACATCAAGTGCTCTTCCTTAATCTATTTTTCTAGTCTCAGAACATTCTTTTGGTAAAACCATGTTGCCTCTGGTCCTGCAACTGACTGGACTACAAGATAGTTCACTACTGAAATATTAAACAAGTCACAAAGAGCAACAAATGAATTAAAGAGCAAAACAAAACAAGAGAAGTTGCATAAATTATAGTTAACATAATGGTAAAAGTTTAAAAAAACATGGAAATTGCTTAACATTTTAAATCATACTCCATCCTGCAAAATCCTTAGAATCACAGAACACAGACATCATGGTTTCCATAGTATTCACACAGCCCCAGTTGTCAGACAGCCACTTGGTGCTTTATATAAAATATAGAGGCAGCAGTGCATACAAATATATCTCAAGAATATTCAGTACAGATAGCCTCAAACCCTGAATGATTATAGGAGGAGCCAAGGATCTCTTAGCACCACTGCACTAGGCTACAAACTAAGGGCCTTTTTCATCAAGGCAATTTCCCATAGACCCAGAATGGGAGAAAAGCTTTAGTGCATCAGGTCCTAAGGCAGAAACATAGAAGATGTCAGCATTTGAGGACCACTTGGGCCACCTGATCTGCCCATTTGTATTTGTCTACTCTTCTATTACACAGCTTACTCAAGATGCAAGCTATATGCACATAAAATTATACTAAACATAGTATTTAGCTGCAAAATAAAAATATAAAACTACATTTTTAGATGAACCAATTTGGGAAAAGCCATGCATATCCAAGTGTTTTATATTTAATTCCTACTCCAATAAAATCAGTGGCTCTGCACACTCTGCATTATTGGAAGATTAGCAACGGAATTACAAACCTGAAATATAATGTGTTGCTATATGAAAAATATAATACAAGCTGATGAGAATTAGGACACCAAAAGTACTGCAGAAAGCCTCTTTGTGGGCTGCAAAGAAACAGATACCACCACTAATTTTGCTAATCCATTCATAATCTCTCAAAGCAAAATGTACAACCGCTACTCCCAGGGGAATTTGTCGCACAAAAATTTAAAATTCTGCAACATTCTGCACACTTTATATTGGTCAAAATAACACAATACACATCACAGTTTGAGTAATTACGGTAATTTAAAATGTAATATAGAAAAGCTATTACTAAAAGATGCAGTTTTAAATATTTTGAGCAGAATTTCCCTAGAACTACACTTTAAGAGTGTCCCTTCCGCCTTTCTCCTTACTTCCCTGGCCAGACCTCTTTCACTCTGCCCTCTCAAGCCCCAACTCCTCAGCTTTCCACTATCTCTTCCCTTCCTCTTCAGGCTTAACCCCTTCCACGCTACCTTCACTCCCAGAGTTTGACCCCTCTCTCATATTGTCCTTCACACAGACTCCAATCCCCCCCATACAAGATCCCTCTCTCTTTTGTACAGCTCCGTACTCTCACAAGACTCCCTCTCTCTCTTACACATATCCACACACAGGCTCCTTTCTTCTGTGCATTCACCCTCACACAGGCTACCACTCTCTCTCTCACACCTCTGCACACAGGCTCCCTCTCCTTCTTAAACATATGCCCGCACATCCCAATACAGGCTCTTATCACAAATAAAATGCACCCTCACATATATACAGCAGCTCTCAATCTCTCACTCATATACACAGTTCCTCACAATCTCTCCACATTCACAGACACCCCATGCACCCTCACACAGGCTCCCTCTCACATTCACACACACACATACACACCCCCTTGCACACTGGCTCCCTCTCACCGGGCCAGTCAGATCTTCCTGCACTCATTCCCCCAAACTCCTCCCCTAAAATGCTTTCTTTGCCTCTCCCTCTGCACATACACCTATGTTGTTTCTCCTCTTCTGGCAAAAACAGCACTTGGATGGGCTCTGCCCGTGCCCGCTGGGCCTGAGTCATCTTCGCCGTGAGCGGGATGGGGTCCACTCGCGGCTGCCAAGCCTCAGTCATCTTCACCGCAAGCACGATGGGCTCTGCTTGTGGCATGTCAGACCTGTGAAATCTTTGTCACGAACAGGATAGGCGCTGTGAGCAGACCCTCTCTTCAAATTCTGCGCCAAATATTGAAATTCTGCGCAAATTCTGCACTCCGCAGTAGTGCAGAACTCCCCCAGGAGTAAACTGCTTTAAAGAATATTAGAAAATTGCTTTGTACAAACATTCAAAGGGAAAGTCCATGTGTGCTTTCCCTTTAAAAAAAAAGTGCCCATGGATACTACTGGCCTGCGAGATCTGCACCTGCTTTTTGTGTGGACTGTCTGGCTGAGAAATAGCACATGTACTTTTGAAAATGCAATGCAAGTACTATTTCTAATCCTGTTACAAACATATCCCTAGGAACACTTCCTCTTCATCCAGCCAAAAGCAAGCACTCTGTGGAACCCCATGCATGCTTTTGGCTAGATAAAAAGACAGCCCATTTGCCAAGGTAAATTGTTATTTTATCAGGATAAAATGGCTTTGGAAACTGTTCTCTTCATAATAGATCAGTGTAAAAATCAACATACATTCTGCATTAATAGGCCAATATGTTTAACCCAAAATAGGCTTGCACTTTAGAATTTCTGAGTTATAAAGAGAAAAATTTTCTCTAGATTTCAGATTTTATTCAGCATTGCCAAGCAGCACATCAATATAAAACCTAATATTTCAAATTGAAATTATGCAGGCATTGAGTCCTTTTAAGTGGATTATAATTAATAGAGGTTTCTCATGATAGAGCCAGGATGTGGCAAAATAAATGAGAAATCTATGCCAAAACTAGTTCAAGGAAATGTTACAATGCATGGAAGGCAAACTGATACCTGCGTCAGGTAAAATATTTAATATAAACAAAATATGCTGTCATAATAGGCTTATTACAATCAACTACTGTCAGGACAAAGGGATCTGATCTAATGATTTCAGCATGGGGTTAAATTCCAAAGATGTTTTAAAACAACCGTTTTAATGAAATGTTGCTATTGAAATCAAAAGTAAACTGATCAGCGTAAGAAACACTCTAAACAGAAACAGAGGAATTGAACAATCACAATAGACAGATTAGCTGCCACTGACATCATAAAGACATAAGGAAATTAAAAAAAAAAAATTGAAAAAAAAAACCCCAAAACAGCATACGTTTTCAATCGTGCTAATTTCCTCCTTATACAAGGATACGAAAGTCCTACATCATTGCTAAAGCATGCAAGTAACTGTTTACAGCGTTCACTAATCTCCAGTGTGGACAGAAATACTGAATATTGAGGGGGGAACAAAGGTCTAATGCATACCAAAAGTAATCTTTCTGCCCAAGGATATAAATTATTTTTCCGGTGGTGTAATAGCTTTTAAACTAGCAATCCAGTGGTCCCAGGAGGGACCCTCAATTTATTTCTGGTTTGGTGCAGTGTCTTTTTGAATTATCATGAAAGCTAGAGAAGAAGATAACAGACAAAACAGTAATAAGTGAATGTTTTCATGACAACTTAATATAAAAAGTAGGATGAATTACTGTATTTGGGACTCTCATACAGAATAGGGAAAAGATTAAAGTTTTATCAAGGCCCTAAATTTATAACTCCTAGGCTCCTGGTTTTCTTTAAACAGATTATAGTGCACCCCAGGCCTGGATTTCCCAATCTAGGCCTGTGGCCTAGAATGGCACAATTTTGGGAGCGGCTCCCTTCTGCCCAGACCTCTAATCTCATTAACCCTCCTCCCCTCTTGATCCATCCTAATTCCCTCCTGCTGCCCCCTCTACAGAATTCAAGGGGCAGCCAGACCGGGCGGAAATCCCCAGACCCCCCACTGGCTGAAGAGAAGAAGAGGCTGCTGGAGATATCCAGGCCCCACCTGTGGAAAAGGAGGTGGTGGGGGAGAGATGGGACCAGAAACTTAAGGCTGGTGGGGTTTCCCAGGCACTGCTGGTAGAAGATGACAGGAGGAGCTGGGACTAGAGGTGGGGGTGTTGGGGGGGAGAGGGAAGGAGACAAGAGATTGAAGGGATGGAAAGAGGAGACCAATGCTAAAGTGGGACTCCAGTCAGGAAGAGAGATATTGAGTTCAAAGGGGGGGGGGGGGGACGACAGATGCTGTGGCGGGATTAAGGCATCCATGGACACCTCGGGGGAGGGGGGGGTAGCAGTACCTAGAGACAGAAAAAGCAGAAATCTGCCCCTTTTAGATTGAAAGTTTCTATGCACAGAGAGAAGAACCACTGAAGCAATTTGAAATCCAAATTTGGACACTGATACTGTGACAGCTTTGGCAAGTCAGTTTAGCTGCCTGTGTCCAAGTTTACCCAACTATAACTGGGTAACAATTCTTGCAATTGCTAGGACTGGAAAGCATTTGGAGATCCTATCTGGAACATAAGAACATGCCATACTGGGTCAGACCAAGGGTCCATCAAGCCCAGCATCCTGTTTCCAACAGTGGCCAATCCAGGCCATAAGAACCTGGCAAGTACCCAAAAACTAAGTCTATTCCATGTAACAGTTGCTAATGGCAGTGGCTATTCTCTAAGTGAACTTAATAGCAGGTAATGGACTTCTCCTCCAAGAACTTATCCAATCCTTTTTTAAACACAGCTATACTAACTGCACTGACCACATCCTCTGGCAACAAATTCCAGAGTTTAATTGTGCGTTGAGTAAAAAAGAACTTTCTCCGATTAATTTTAAATGTGCCCCATGCTAACTTCATGGAGTGCCCCCTAGTCTTTCTACTATCCGAAAGAGTAAATAACCGATTCACATCTACCCGTTCTAGACCTCTCATGATTTTAAACACCTCTATCATATCCCCCCTCAGTCGTCTCTTCTCCAAGTTGAAAAGTCCTAACCTCTTTAGTCTTTCCTCATAGGGGAGTTGTTCCATTCCCCTGTTCTGTTCTGTAAGGCTCACAATGTAAATTCATGCCCTGCCAAAGGCAGTGGTATAGTCCTGTCGCTACATTATATCTTGAGCATGTCTGTTCTGCCAGGAGGGGGTATGGACCCCAGGAGAGCAGGCAAGAGGAGCTGATGAATATTTTTCTAGAAGGATGCCCGGGGATTCTGGTGGCCCTTCCACTACCTGCCATCCTGGCTCTTCAGGAGTGGCACAGGAGACACTATCAGCAGTTAAGGGGGCCAATCTCACTAATAACATGGATAACCATACTTTCAGTATCCTTGACAATCCAGTAATCAAGTTCCTTTGGGAAGGGAGTGAAAAACTATGTGTTTTGCAGTAGTGGCCAGGAAGCAAAACACTGCTGGATTTAACTTCGTAGACAGGAAGTCAGTGAGAGCTATTCTGCCAGATACAAAAGAGAGAGAGGCCCACTGGAGAAGCCGCATCTCTGGCATGGAAGAAACATTGCTGAGATAGTGCAAGTCCGTTGGAACAGCATGTTATTGTGTAGGGTCACATTTTCGGAGTCAGAAGTACAGAGTTTCCCCCACCAGGAGTCCAAGTCTGTAGTTTTGACTTTCAAAAAACCCTTTGAATCCATGTTTCAGTCTCTAACCAAATACCTAGCTATAGTACCACATGCATTAAAGCAGCAGTAAAAATTTGCCAGACTAACCTAACAGGTTTAATAACTACTTTTTATAAAAAGGCTCTACTTTTACAATAGCCTCTTCCTCCTCCTCCTTTCATTGCGCTCCAGCTTCCAATTAAAAAGTACCTCTAAAGCAATACAGTGTCAGTGGTTCCTCTGCTTTGCTGCAGTGGTCATTATCCTAATTGTGACATTTTAATTCTTCAATGAGCATGAGGTATATTTGTATGCACATAAAGTACTCTCTGCAAAGCGTCATCTTTCATATGAAACACACATTTATTACATCTACATATGGGAAACAAAATAATTGGCTAAATAAATAACCATCGGCCAATAAATCATAATATCATTCAGGAAAAGTGCCTTGAGCAAACTCAAGATCTAGACCTGGTCTTTTCAGACTTGACAAATGTCTTCGATACAATTAACCGCAATGACATATGGAAAAATCCTCCAAAACCTTGGCTGCCCAGAGCAGTTCATTGCCATCATCAGATCTTTCCACGAAAGGATGCAGACCAACTTTGTTTTGTATTGTGGTGGGTTATTTTTTTTTCAATTATTTCTTTATTGAGTATTTTAAATTTTACAGACAGCAATTAGCATGCCCAAGACATTACAGGCAGTGTATAAGGCAATACACGAACGGAGTAATCACCTATTACCTACTACACTACGTGAATTACAATGCAAACTAGAGGGGAACAATATTTCAAAGGAGAAATTCAATAATTACTAGAACATAATAAGAAAAGAGATGGTGCGGAGTATTTAAGCTACGATGGCTACATTGGTCCCTTCCCTAGAATCAGGTAGAGAATTCAAAAACACTTCTAATTGAGAAGGATCCATGCAAACATATCTAGCATTATTTATTTTTAAGAACATTTACTTGGAAACCTAATTACAACCTGTGCTCCTAATTGACGGGCTCTAGGACACATTGCAAGAAATGTTTTACGACGGTGTTGTGTAGCCCTGGCAATATCTGGGTATACCATCAAAAAGGGAAAAACCAAAACATTTATTTTATTTGTACTCCGCGACTCAAAGATCTATATACCATAACTCATTTAAAAAATATATATTTTTGGGTAACTTGACCGTATCGGCAAGCCTGACGACGCACAACCCCACCGTTTTTTTAAAGGGAGCCGTCCGGACTTCTCATCATTTACGGTCTAGTTCAATTTAACCAAATTCCTATAAAATGTTCAATTTTATAAATTTTTTGCATTTTTAAATTTTTGCATTTTTTAAAAGAATTTTAAATTTGTATATATCCCTATATATATCCTATATATATAGGAATTTGGTTAAATTGAACTAGTTTTGATTGTAACCCTCTGTCCTCTCAGCTGCTACCCTCCTCTGCCTATCTACCCCTTTCTCACCTGTCTCCATCACCCGCTCCCTGTTTTGTTTTATTGTATTTTATTGTATTTTATTTTGTTTTATTGTATTTTATTGTATTTTATTGTATTTTATTGTATTTTATTGTATTTTATTGTGTTTTATTGTGTTTTATTTTGTTTTATTTTGTTTTATTTTGTTTTATTTTGTTGTAACTTTTATTTCCTCCTTTCTCAAGTTTTACTGTAAACCGGCGTGATGTGCCCTACGAACACCGGTATATTAAAAGCTGTTAAATAATAAAAAAAATAATTAAAATAATATCTGGGTATATCCATATTTTCTGCCCCAAATATAACAAATTCCTATTGCGAAGAAACAATCTTAATATATTGTCCCTTTCTGCTGGCAAAGTGAAATTAACCATTAAAGCTCCTCTTTTTTTCCACTTGATCTTCTAAAGATGTTGCCAAAAACTCTGACAGATTCATTACTGAAGGTGCAGACTCAGCAGGTTCCACTGGATTGTTGGTAGTTGAATTCTCACCCTCTTGTATGGTTTCAGGCAAAAAGATTTTAGATATAATTGGCAAAGCTTCCGTTGAAAGATGTAATATTTCTAACAAATATTTCTTGAATTGTTCCCTTGGTGAGATCATTTTACACTTCGTAAAATTAACCACTCTTAGATTCAGATATCTAATATTATTTTCCAGGTTTTCCACTTTTTATTTCCAATATAGAGTCCCCTTGAATTAGGCCCGATTGAATAGTTTGTATCTGAGTGATTTTTTAATCCATTGCCTCAATTTTAGCAGAATGAGCTACCACCACCGGATTCAAAGAATTAAATTGAGCCTGTGAATCTCTCATCACGGCTGCTGAAGTAATAATAGCATTTTCCAGCAGCGAGATAGCGTTCCACAATGAATCTAATGTCACAACCATAGGCTTAACCAAAAACGTTTTACAGGCATATTTACCGCTGAGTCAGGCTGTATATCTTCTAACTCCTTTTTCCTCCTTCCTTGGGTGGCTGGAAATAGCGGAGAACCGCCTAGGCCATCCAAATTCCGATGTTTTGCTTCTCCAAAGCGGTCATAGAAACTCTGCTTTGGACTTGCCCTGCCATATTCATGGGTGGGCCTGCTTCGAGGGCCATTTCCTCTATGAACGCGTTCCGTCCTGGTACCACGACTGGCCCTGACGTGCTGGCAAAAGCTGGTGGGGAAGGGGGGGGGGGGGCGCTGGTGCTCCGGTGCTCAAAGATGTCTCACCGCGCAGTGCCAGAGCTTGCTCCTCCTCCGAGACTGCAGCCGAACCTCCCGAAGCCATCTCCGCTGCGGTGCAAAATCCTTTAATCGTCGTTTGTGTCATGGTAGACTTAAGTGTGTGTGTGTGGTGGGGGGTCAAGGCTCCGTTCTTTACCTTCCCCTCTCTCTTGGTATGAGGCATACTTAGTTCAAGGCAATAATTTCACAAGCGACTCGGGAGCTCTTGCAAACGCTTGTACTATGATGTTTTAAATAATTGTGTGCGCACAATTGTGAACCACATTAATCTTGAAATTGGATTTTGCGGAATATACACATGATTAAATAAATAAATATTAACAGGAGGTATAAAATACTTTAAATAATTCATCAAAAAATTCTCAAACATAACCATATATTTAAAGATGATAACAGGTGGGTGGCACCTTACAGACTAACCAGTGAGGGTGAGGGTTCCCTTTGACTGTTAGGAGCCTAGACTCCAATAAATATGATGCCTCGATGAAGTTTCCTTCCTCGGTGCACTGGAAATTGACAACAATGTGGCTGGTACAGATACAGATGTCCCTCAGGGCATCATCATTGATAGGTTACTAGCGAATTCTGCCAAAAAGTCTCCATGACTAGATGCACCTCCATCTGTATTGCTACTAATGATTTTAATGCCAGTGCTCTTACACTTAATAAGACAGCAGTTCAAAGTCTCCTGGGATTCTTCTCCCAAACTCCTCCTCAAATATTGCCAATGCTAAAACCACATGGGAAACAGAGGGGAGAGGTGACATCTTGAGTCACTTGAGGCATATTGATGGTAGGAACCTGGGCCCTTCAAGACCGATGTGATTCCCCAGATTATCAAGAAAGTAAGTGGCTTTCTGCAGGGATGCTTAAGAGGATGTATGGCTACTGCCTGCATCTCCCTGCTCCCTCCACCATGAATCAGCAGGGGCTGATGTTGATGCTTCTTAGCCTTCACCATATACACCACTTCAGAATCCTGATGCCAATACCAATGAAGCAGAAATGAACCTTTGCAGGAAGAGCTAGATAATAACAATCAGCCTCTGATGCAGTTCCAGGGGCCTTTGAGGGCAATGCCGCTGATGCCAATGCATTTGGATTTGACTCATAAGAACCATAAAGTCTCTCCATATGTTCTTGTCCATTACGAAAACCCTTGGGAAAACATCTTCTGACAGGTGTTGTAACCAGGGATATTGTATCTAGCACCCAGACCACATGCATACATCGTGAGGTTTGGTTACTGACGGTGGCTGCACCAGGTTCATTTCTTGAACCCACTGGCCTTCTCCTTCTGGGACATCAGAGAAAAACAGATGCAGTGAAATCAAATGACTCAAACTCAGGAAATAAAGACTACTTGATGCACTGGAGCAGATAATGCAGCCACAAAAAAAAAAAAAAGAAAAATCTTGAAAACTTGTTGGAAAAACCTAACAAGATTTTAAGAAGGAAAAGGAAACTCAGCTGAGGGAGTTTCATTGCAAAAAAAAAAAAAAAAGTACCATAAAGGAAAGCTCACCAAAAAAGTGACTGTAGGGCTCTGTAAGACCTTTACAAATATTGCTACACAGAACATCCCCCACGAGTACAGCATGACAGAAAGCTCCAGTAGCTTTGAAGTCAATGCTCTGATTAGGGCTCCATTTGATGACATCACCCAGGTTTAATGACTGCACATCTTGCTTGTCCTCAGAGATACAGAAACTACTTACCTGTAATAATTGTTCTCCGATAGCAGTACAGTGAGCAATACAGATGGGGGATCATGTAACCGATGCACATGCATCAATCCACTGAGGCCCCTGATTTATTAGAAAAACGTTTTGCACAAATCTAAAATGTGTGCTTCAATTCTTAGCCCATTCTGTAGATAAGGCTTTTATTGTTGAAAGCTATTTTTTTACTTCAGGAGGAACTTTTTTTTTTTGAAATCTGATTTAAATTTCTCATTAATACAAAATTGCACCCATCTAGCTATTAGTTCCTTTAGTTACTGGAAGCTCTTTCTTGTTGAAAACGTTGACTCTGCAGAGATAGATTTGGACTGCTTTTCAATCCAAAGTAACATAATACATGACAACAGAAAAAGACCAAACTAATTCATTCAGTTTGCCCAGTTATTTCGGTCCACACTGCAAGGATGTAGACTGCTAGGTATATAGCATGACACCTTGTAAGATCTTTCTTCTTATTCAGGACAGATTTTGTCATCTTTCTTGTTTGTACTCTACCGTCTTGGGCAAATGAGCATACTAAATGCCCCACTTAGATCACACCCAGCATCTCTCACTTTCTGATACTAACCACAAAGCTTTGTTATAATGTAAAGAGATATCAATACTAACATGGCTATTGCTTGGACATCCAGCCTCCTAGGTCCCCTGCATAACCTTACATACACCTAGCTCGGTAAGTGCCTACATTTTCACTAGGACCTCTAGTTGTTACTGTATCTGTAACTTGCCAGACAAACCAAGCTTCTAGTTAATTTTATCACCGGTGTCTGCCAGACACATCTAGCTGTGTGGCTGCATGGGTTTCCTCAATGACTTCTAACATTTCATACTACCCACTTTGCCATTCATCTGGTAGCCCAACACTCTTTGGGTCTGATTTTCAAAAGCATTTACATGTTTAAAACTGGGCTTTACACGTGTAAATGCACTTTATCCATGAAAGTGGGCTTTTGAAAATTGCTAAATATATGCCATTGAATGGTCAATAGGTTTTACCTGTGTTAAGGGCACTTAACATGAGTAAATGGCTTTTGAAAATTACTATGATAGTATGTTACATTTATATGCGTAACTCCTTTGAAAATTCACTTGAGTGTACACAGCTACTAGGAGTAGGACAAAGTGCCAACATAGAAGACAATCTTTGGAATAAAATGAGGAACAGGCCTTATGAACACTTTTTCCTTTTGAGAAAAGTAATATTCTCTAGCTAAAAGAGCCTGAACTTCCTTGACCATATAGTTATCAAGAAAACTCTATTAAAACTGATATTTATAATAAAGATTTCAAAGGAAATGCATTAAGCACATCATCTACTAAATTTACGTCCCAGAGTGGTTCTAAAGGCCTTACTTTTGGATGAAGGATCTCGATTCCTTTTACAAATCCTACAGCCTAAGGATAAAAAGCAACTGAACAAAAGCCTATTTACTTCTGATGGCATTTATGACTATTAACTGAACTTTTAATGAACTCCAGAATAACTGAAGATCAAGTTCTCTCTGTAAACACTAAAACCAGGATAGAGACTTTTCCTGCTTAAATCATCTGCCTGCATCAATAGGCTGCTAAGCCATCATGAGGGTCTCTGTTGCACTTTAGGGAAGATCTTATTTCCATTTACAAGTAATACTCACTTTATGCAATGAACAATTAAAGGAATCTTAATTTAGAGTTTGAATTCATGTCCAGAGAGAATTTGGAAAGGTTAACAGGAGTAACCGAGCCTTTATTTTGCAGAGAGAAAAAAAATGAGCCCCAAGTGGACGGTTCTGAGAACGGAGAACTTTGTCTGATCAGAATATATATATAGACTTGAAAGCACTAAAGCTGATGTAAAATGAGCCAAATAAATTCACGGTGCTAGTCAACATAAGAAAACCAGTGCAAAGGCCATAGGTTACAAAATATTTTCAAACTTTACATCAATGCAGGCAGTTTGAAAATTGCCCCCCCCCCCCCCCAGGTAATATGCATTTAGGACACTTAGGTACATTTGCATTAGGTTTTCCACAATCTTTTTTTTTTTTTTTTGGTTGAAAAGAGTTTATTGTCAAAATAATATAAACATACATGTAACAGCTGTACATTGTACCATATATACAACGGTTCTCACAAACTTGGCAAACCTTTCAAAGAACAACAAAATTACTCCATGAAACAGACATAGAGAAAAACTCCTGCCAAACCAATTTCATATCCCCTCCTATATCCCCCCGGTATCCCCCCCCCCCTCCCCATGTTACCCTAGCTCTTGAACACCAATGACACATTAAGTATGGTAATAATAGTAGTAGTGATAATGACATTAATGGAGTAGGCGGATATCATTAGGACCTTTATGAATAAAATAAATAAAAAGATCCACAAAAGGAAAAATGTACTGACTAACTTAGGAAAGTATACAAAATCACATAGGACCATATATAGCGAACTCTTACCATCCCACCTGGCCCCTGCTTATCCTACTGAGTGGCCGCCTCAGGATTGATATAATGCGAGAGGAAGGGTTTCCAGGTATCGGTTATCAGTGCTTTCTTACTTACAGCAATTCGTTTAACAGTTATGCCTTCGAGCCCTGCCAAATGAGACATTTTATTGTGCCACTGCTTGAAGCTGGGCGCTTCACTAGAGAGCCAAACAGACAAGATCGTTTGCATCGCCAATATTGCAGCCAGCCTCAAGAACCTGAATGTAGCTTTAGATATCGGCAGCGAGGAGTCTGATGGGAGACCAAATAACCAGAACCGTGGTTGATTGGGGACATCAATCCCGTATATCGTAGAGCAAAGGGTCCAAATTTTTTGCCAGAGGGCCTGAACCCTGGGGCATGACCAGAAACAATGAAAGTAATCCCCCCTAGCCTCAGTACATTTCAAGCATTGGGAAGTGGAGCAGATCTTCATCTGATAGGCCTTAGATTTTGAATAATAATATTGCCATAGAAATTTATATTGTAACTCTCGGAGATTCGAATTTTCCGAGGTCTTAGGAATGTTGCCCAAATAATCTTTTATATCCATCTCGGTTATGTTAAGTGTTGGACTGTTATCCCATTTATGTGCGATTGCCTCCCACAAAAAGTTTCGAGTACCTTGCTCAACCACCTTTACTAGCATAGATGACACAAAATTGTGCAGAGTAGTTAAATCACAAGCAGATTGTGATAAATTGCAGGAAGACCTTGTGAGACTGGAAAATTGGGCATCCAAATGGCAGATGAAATTTAATGTGGATAAGTGCAAGGTGATGCATATAGGGAAAAATAACCCATGCTATAATTACACGATGTTGGGTTCCATATTAGGTGCTACAACCCAAGAAAGAGATCTAGGTGTCATAGTGGATAACACATTGAAATTGTCGGTTCAGTGTGCTGCGGCAGTCAAAAAAGCAAACAGAATGTTGGGAATTATTAGAAAAGGAATGATGAATAAAACGGAAAATGTCATAATGCCTCTGTATCGCTCCATGGTGAGACCGCACCTTGAATACTGTGTACAATTCTGGTCGCCGCATCTCAAAAAAGATATAATTGCGATGGAGAAGGTACAGAGAAGGGCTACCAAAATGATAAGGGGAATGGAACAACTCCCCTATGAGGAAAGACTAAAGAGGTTAGGACTTTTCAGCTTGGAGAAGAGATGACTGAGGCGGGATATGATAGAGGTGTTTAAAATCATGAGAGGTCTAGAACAGGTAGATGTGAATCGGTTATTTACTCTTTCGGATAGTAGAAGGACTAGGGGACACTCCATGAAGTTAGCATGGGGCACATTTAAAACTAATCGGAGAAAGTTCTTTTTTACTCAACGCACAATTAAACTCTGGAATTTGTTGCCAGAGAATGTGGTTCGTGCAGTTAGTATAGCTGTGTTTAAAAAAGGATTGGATAAGTTCTTGGAGGAGAAGTCCATTACCTGCTATTAAGTTCACTTAGAGAATAGCCACTGCCATTAGCAATGGTTACATGGAATAGACTTAGTTTTTGGGTACTTGCCAGGTTCTTATGGCCTGGATTGGCCACTGTTGGAAACAGGATGCTGGGCTTGATGGACCCTTGGTCTGACCCAGTATGGCATTTTCTTATGTTTTCTTATGTTTTCTTATAGAGCATTTGGGCGACCCTTGAGAAGGGCGCATAAAGAGGGTTTCTAGAAACCTGTAGTCTGAAGGGGCAAAGCCCAATAACCCCTTGGTAATTATATAATGCCGTACTTGTAGATAATTGAACACATCCCTAATTGATAACTGATATTTGTCCTGCAATTCCTGAAATGTGTAAATACAACCCTGTGTCCAATTTATTAATTGGCCTACAAACTTTACACCCTGCCCCTCCCATCTAGAAAAGACTGTGCTAGCCAGTCCTGGTAGGAACAGCGGGTTACCACACAATGGTACCATGGGCGTCTCATTACCAGAAGCACCTCTGTAGGTCCTTAAGAAGGACAAGGCTTTCCTGCCCGCTTGTAGTATCAAATAATTCCTGGCAAATGAGGGAACTTCACTCACCGGCACTTGAATGAGCGCCGCCAGATCCATACCCTGAAACCACGCAAGCAGGTGTGGATGAGAGGAGTGGAAAGATGTCCCACCAAACCAGTCTTTGATGTGGCGTAGCATACACACAAGATTGTATTTTTTAAAATCCGGGCAGGCCATTCCTCCCTTGAGGAGAGGTTCCTGTAACCAACTCAGGGCCACTCGCGCCCTGCGGCCCTGCCATAGAAACTGACGTAGCTCCCTATAGATGGTCCTGAGGTCCTCTCTATGCAACCACATCGGGATCATCTGCAGAAGGTACAACCATCTAGGTAATTCGATCATTTTAAACAAGTGTATGCGCCCCGTAAAGGAAAGGGGTAGGTGTGACCAACGCAGCAGGCGATCCTTAAGGTTTTTCAACATTGGACGCAAATTCGTGTGGTAGAGGTTGTCAATATTGGATGGGACCAATATACCTAAGTATTTAATGTGAGAGGGAGCCCAGCGCAAAGGGAAAGAGGGACCCCAGGTCTTGGCCAAAGTACCATAAACCGGCATGGCTTCCGACTTTTCCCTATTAATTTTAAGGCCGGAAAATGCCCCAAACTCCGCCTGATATTTTAAAACATGAGGCAGAGAACCCCTCGGATCCGTCAGAAAAATGAGTAGGTCGTCAGCAAAAGCTGCAATCTTAAAGGACGTATTTTCCACCTCAAGACCCCTGATACTAGAGTCCGAAGCTATCCTCCGTAGTAAAGGGTCGAGAGATAGAATGTATAATAAGGGTGACAATGGGCATCCTTGGCGGACCCCCCGGTGAGGTGTAAAGGAGGACGTAATGGAACTATTAACTAGAAGGTGGGATGTTGGGTTTGTGTAAAGGAGCTGAACATATTGTAAAATATTACCGGAGAAGCCAAATCTGCCTAGGACTGAGAAAAGGTAAGGCCAAGCTACCCTATTCAAAGGCCTTCTCTGAGTCAAAACTGATCGCCATGGATTCCAACTTGTGGTACCCACAGTAGGCCATTGCCATGATAAGGTTCACGATATGGGAGCTGGCTGACCGACCTTTAACAAACCCTACTTGATGGGCAGAAATCAGATTCGGGAGCACTGCACCTATTCTAGTGGCTAATACATTTGCCAGTAGCTTTAGATCACAATTTAACAGTGATATTGGCCGATAGGACGCAGCCTGCGCTGGATCCTTCCCCGGTTTCGGTAATACAGTAATGTAAGCCTTATTAAAATTTGGTGGGAAAGCCTTGGACTCCAACCCTCGCCGATAGAAATCACATAATGGCTCAGAAACATGAGTCTTTAAGATTTTAAAATAATCATAAGAGAACCCATCCGGCCCCGGGGCTTTCCCCGCTTTGCTGTTCTGGATGACCTTAATGAGTTCGAAGGGAGTGATGGGTTTGTTAAGCATCTCTAACTGGGAAGGGGTAAGAGTCGGTAGAGAAATACCTGAAAAGAACTTTTCCTCCTCCATGTCCCCACCCTCCCGATCTTCAGAGTATAGGTGAGCATAAAATAAGCGGAAGGTCTCTCCAATATCCTTGTCTTTAAGGGCCCATATACCTTGTTGGGTCCTCAATTTATCAATGTGTGTTTTACTTCGTCTAGTTCTAACTAAATTTGCGAGCCTTTTCCCCGTTTTGTTTCCAAAACGAAAAAAATTGTGTTCAGCACATTGGTAGCTTTTCACGGCTCTTTGATGCAAATAGCCCTGCAATTCCCCCAAGGTATGCCCGTGTTGAGTCTACGGTCCGATCCTGAAGCAAACGCTGCTTCGCCTTATGTAGGTCTTGTTCTAGTTGCAATATAGTAGAATTAAGCCTCTTATTGCGAGCATGAATATAGGAGAGGATTTCGCCTCTCATCACAGATTTGCTAGCTTCCCAAAAAAGATTGGGATCTGATCGATGAACTCCATTCGTGTCACTGTAAAACAGCCACTTCTCTTGAAGGAATTTCTGAAACTCTGCGTCATTTTTTAAATAAGCAGGAAATCTCCACCATCTATTCTCTGACACGGGCATACCAAAACTGATATCCGTCCATATCAATGCATGATCAGAAACACACGCATGACCAATGGTCGCTGCTTTGATACAGGGGAATAGTGATCTGTCACCCAATATGTAATCTATGCGAGAAGAAGTTTTATGGACTTTAGACTCATGGGTATAGTCCTCCTCTGGATGTAAATTCCGCCAATAATCCAATAATTGTAATTGATTACAAAATTTACCTAAGGAAGTGGCTTTACGGGGCGGGTTCCCGGCTCCCCCAACTGATGTCCTATCCAAACAAGGGTCCATAACCACATTGAAGTCCCCAGCAACCAGGAGACTCCCCACTTTATGTTGTAATATTTGGCCCGTAATATGATGGAGGAATGTGGGAGAACCTGTGTTAGGTCCATACACATTGCAAATTGTGACCTCTTTACCATGCAGAGATCCCGTAAATAAGGAGTATCTGCCATCAGAGTCCTGAAGTTCCGAAAGCAGTTTAAAATTTAAAGATTTATGTATAAGAATCGCCACTCTTGCTTTTTTCCCTAAGGCTGGAGAAAAGTAAACCTGTCCTACCCAGTCCCGACAAAGTTTGGTACTCTCCACCGCCGTAAGGTGAGTCTCCTGTATGCAGGCTATATCTATTTTTTGTCTACGCAAGTGTTGTAGCACTTTTGTCCGTTTAACCGGATTCCCAAGGCCGTTCACATTCAGACTGGCCAATCTAACCGCAGGCGGAGTCATGGAGGTAGACTATAGGCCGTCATAAGTAAACTGCGATTGGTTAGAAAACCGGCAGCCAAAGAGCCCCCCAGCCTAGGCTCCTCAGCCAGTCGAACCTGGCCAACAGTAAAGTTAAAACCATACCCAATGAAACACCACCTTTGTTTAGAGCTAGTAACCCCCAATCCCTCCTCCCTCCCCCCTCCCACCAATCCCACCCCTCCGCCCCTACCCATCCCCCTTATACCCAAAACACGCCTTCCCTTAAACCCGGGAAGAGAAGTGTCACTAAAAATGTGACCGGTTACCATTCCTGTCTGTACCTATAATGCCCCCCACCCCCCGAGGGGGCAGTGTACCCCCCGTTCCCCACACCAGGGCGAGTTAAGCGTTCACCCCAGCAACATGATGATATAATAAACAGTGAACCCAGAATCATTGAACAATAAACAGTAAACAGTGGGTGACTCTAAGCAGAGCCCCCCGAATCTTTGCAACTCATACGGCCGAGGTATAATGGTTGGCGGTACGGCAGAGGTGGACCTGGCATATGATAACAAAAACAAAGAATAAAAAAAGAACGTGATACTCGAAACCATACCTTAGAAAGTCCATATCCTGGTTGACTTACAGCTTATGTGCTTAGGATCCCCCTTATTCTTTAAAGATGGGGAATTGATAATAAGAATAATAAAATTAGCCTCACTGCGCCTGAAAATAAAAGGAGAGGAGGGGGGGGGGGAGAAAAAAAAAAGAAAAGAGAGAAAAGAAATGCACATGCTCCCCAACATATTGTCCCTCCATTGTGTCCATACTGTTATGTTCCTGCCGCAGGTGCAAATACTAAGGCGTGTAAACGGCGAGTTCTCATCACTCGCCCCTTCAGTTCTAGTCGCCAGTGTTCCCGCCACGTGGTAATCGCCATTATACCTCCAAGGAAAGTCTAAGTCTTTCTCCAAGGGAATCTCGGAGTCCTTCCAACTGTAGAGTGCACCAAGCCTGTAATCAGGATATGTATCCCAAAGCTGCCACGGGAAAAAGTTCAGTCCCCAGCTATGCTAGCCATGAATGCTTTCGCCGCTGACAGTTCCTTAAATTGATGTAACGATCCGGAGTGCCAGATTTTCAGGGTAGCTGGATATTGCAGCTGAAATTTTATATTCCGCTTGAACAGGTCCGAGCAAATCGGGCTGTACGCTTTCCTTTTCATTGAAAGCTGCGAAGAAAAGTCCTGAAACATACGGACTGGCGTTCCCTGATACTGCAGATCTTTCTTCAGCCGGGCAGCCTGCATAATCGTTTGCTTCTGGGCCCAATTTAATATACGAGCAATGACAAGCCGCAGCCGTTGTTCATTATCCGAGTGCCTCCCGAGTCTGTGTGCCCTTTCAACGCACAACTTCCCCTCCAAGTCAGAGAGACCTAGCGCTTCGGGCAGCCATTTTTCTAGGAACTGGGGCAGAGACCTTTCTTCCAACGTTTCAGGTAGGGCCGTGATACGAATATTGTTACGTCTCGCCCTGTTCTCCAAATCATCTAATTTGTCTATTTGGTCTCGCGACTGGCTTTCCAAAGCCGTGACTTTCTGCGATAGGGCATTGTTTTCGTCCTCTAAGGTCGCAATCCGCGATTCTGCCTGTTCAATTCTGGGCGGGAGATCTGCAATAGACTTTTTAAGCTCTTGGAATTGCCCCGTTAAATCGTTAAATCTAGAATCGAGGGCTCGAACGACCGCTGCAGTTATCTGCTCAGTTAGATCGCCCGGGGGGTCACGGGGTGGAGAGTTTGGCGAGGCACTTGCTGAAGGAGAGGAGGTTTGCCGGTCAGGCGTGGGCGCCATTTTGAGAAGCGCGTCTTTGAGTCGATCTCTGTCTTTTTTACCCCCTCTCAAGGGCATTACCGACGTCGTTTTAGACATATATTTGTCTATAGACATTTACCTTAGCTCTGATGTGGTTTTGGTCCGTTTTCGAAGTGTAATGAAGGGGAAATTAGCCGATGTTACAGGAATGGTACCCGGAGCTGAAGCGGATACGTCCGTTCAGCTGCACCACATCACGTGACCCCAGTTCGTATTCACAATGCTTCCGTCTTCTCCCTGGCCTCCCTAATCCTTCATGCCCTCTCCACAATCTTAACAGTAGATTTAGTTCATAGGAAAGGGATATTAAATTTCTTTAATAACCTTACTATGGTATGTTAAAGTTCTACATTTCAAGATTACATTCCTCAAGCACTCTTTACCTTTATTTGAAACCCAGTCTCATAAACTGCTTCCTTCCATCCACTTTCCTAAAAAAAAAAAAAAAAAAAAAAAAAGAAATGCAAGTCATTAGGACTAGAACTAAACAATAAGATTACAAGTGTTTTCCAGGCTTCAGTACTTTACATCATATCATCATTCAGTCTTCCCTGCAAGAACTTAAGGCACACACACTATCTATTTGACTAATCATTGCATCAGTGATGTCCATTATGTCCAGCTTCAGTCTAAGTGACCTGAAAGTATTATTTAATATTTGCTACTAGAAATCAACTATAGAAAGCTCAAACAGGATTTCTCTTTAAAGTAAGTGAAACCAACCTTTTAGAAAAGCATCATCACCACAGCCTCCCAGATCAGGGACATTAGCTATAGGCCAGAAGAAAACCAAAACTGCTAAGTACACCAGCAAGAAATTCTAAAAATGTTATCACAAAACAAGCCCCATCCCTCGCGACTCAGCTGTAACACTTTGCACTGGTGAGCAGAAGACCCTAGTTTAGACGATATCACGTCCGACAAGGTGGACTGGGCATGGACACAGCCCAAAGCAGATATGCTTCGGCTCTCTTAGAGAGAGGCCTAGCAGCCTTGAAGCAGGCTTCCCCTTGTAGTCGCCAGCTGGCAAAAGTACTGAAATCATCTAGGCCAAACATCTATATGCATGGATGCATTACCACTTTAATATTAACTCAGCATGTTGTCTGTTCGTGTGGAAGTGATTGGAATTTTCTATGTTAGAGACAATCAAATAAAACCAGCAGATACAATACCTGTGTTAAAAAAGAATAAAAGATTTTGTCGTGGCAGAGGATGGGATGAGAAGCCACTCGTAAAAGGAAGTTTTCCAAACCAATCCTCCGTCTTTCTACAAAGTCAGGGTCCATGTTATCCGCTGACAACTTATGCCAGACAAACTCTGCCTGAGGAGAAGAATGGTAAAACACATCAATGGAACGTCCTCTTTGGCTAGAATATCACAGAATAGCATCGTGTGTCTAGATGTCAATTTCCTTACCCTTTTTTCCGGTAAAGGTGGGACAACGATATACGGGTACGTAACTAGCAAGTAGTTTCTCAATAATTCAAATTCACTATATCGCCGCCATAGTGACTCTGGAGGAGTGTTTTGACCCTCAAGCTGGTTCTCAACAGATCTGAGAACACAAACACAACAGAATGCATAGTTAACCTGAATATTTAGCATGCTTGCATAATTTTATTTCTAGATATACACTGTTTCATTTGTCTTACAGTATCTATTGAAGCAAAAAGGTTTCAGCCTAGAGATTTTTTGTTCACCTTTGATATTTAAGTTCTTTCACAGGATCGTACCCTAATAAAACTTAAACCTGTAACATACTGCTGTTATTCAACTAAAAAAGGTAAGTCTATTGAAGTAAAAAGAAAATGCTTGCATTGTTTTTATTTTTTCTTCTGTTTCATCTCACAGGCTCACAGAAGCACTTCTGCAAGATGATGCAAGAGTCATGATCTTTATTTTTGTTTCAGTCAGATTTGAACCGAGTTCCACACCAGAGGACTACTATATATTTTCAACTTATACACACCACCCTTTCATAAACACTCTAGGCTGGTTTACAAAAGCAGTACACAATTTTGGCCACTTCACAAAAATCACTTCTCCATTTGAGAGTGGAGGAAAAATGTAAGAACTCTGACGTCTCTTATTGTGATTATGCATGGGTATGCATGGTTTAAATGTGATTTGAGAATGTATGAGTTGAATGTGTGGGTTCTAATTTAAATTTTAAATATGAAGTACGGCTGTTGTGTGTGATATTTGGTATTGTGTACATATTTAAGAAAAGATATTCTGTAAGAATTGTTGAATAGATATCTGTATAATATTAAAGGTTTGTGATATATATTGGAAAAAGCTGTTTCAATGATATAAAACAAAATACTGTTCTTTGAGGAATATATAAATGCTTTGTCTGTGACACTTGCTCCTATCTTTATTGTTCTGCATTACAAAAATAGAAAACATAAAACCCTAATGGCCTGATTTTAAAAAGCATTTACATTCTTAAAATTAGGTTCCACAAGTAAGTGGGCTTTTGAAAATTTCTATAATATATGCCATTAAATTGTCCATAGGATTTACCTGTGTAAGTGCACTTTACGCAGGTAAATGGCTTTTGAAAATTGCCCCCATAATAAATATACTATGGAGCTTGTCAGTGACAGCCACTGGTGTGGAATAAGAACGCAGAAGATTCAAACCTAAAAAGGGTGTTCTCTATTTTCTAGAAGTTTCCTGTACATCGGACCATTTCGATAATTTTTCTGTTGGTCCAATAAAAGGCAGTGTCACCCACCAAGAGCAGTCAATGTATTTTTAGTATTGCTTTTAAGAAAACAAAACAAGTGCAGTTTGTTCTAAATGGCCTTCATAACAACCATTCAGGAAGTTTTATTTATGAATTTCCCATAAATGTACAAGGGTCATATTTAATCACTGGTCTGTATTGGAAGCTAGTTTGTTTTTTGTTTTTTTTATTTCGGTTGCAATTATAAAGTCATTGCTTCCCTTGAGAGCTGTTCATGCTGTCAGTTTTAGAAAACACGACAGTACTCAGTTTTGATGCTCTCTGTCAGGGGTTTGCACTGCACTTTTTCATTGTCTATTGGGCTTTCCCTACATGTCGACGTTATCAATATATGTCAATCTGTCTTTTAAGCATAGATATCATGCGGCTCACCTGCTGACATTTGGAAACAGCACGCTGACAGTCGACTTCCGCTTATAAGCTTTGCTTAAAAGAAGAGGTTTTTAACAGATATTAAACCATCTAGAGCATTTTGATGCAAGTTGGTCGCCAGATGATTTATGTAATAATATTAAACATATGTACTTTTCTCATTATTTGTTTCAGTAAACGGCAGCATGGGAATGAAAAAGTGCAGCGCAAACCCCTGAAGCAGAGCATCAAAACAGTTAGGTTAGGTTTTTGAAAACTGACAGCATGAACCACTCTCAAAGGAAATAACGACTTTTTAATTTCAACAAAAATCGTAAAAAATTATATATATATATATATATATATTAGCTATAAAGCTTCCGATACAGACCAATGATTAAATAAGACCCATGTACATTTAAGGGAAGTTCAGAAATAAAACTCCTTGAACAGGTGTTATGAAGGTCCATTAGAACAAAGTACCCTTGTTTTGTTTTCTTAAATATATTGAAAGCTATTGGTAGGTGACATTGCAGTTTATTGCATTCAGTTTTTGTGACTCTCTCTCTTGTATTTGAATAAGGTCCAATAAAAAGAACAGCACTGCCAACTCATGAAAACTTTTTTTCCTAGCACCCTTTTTCCCCTGCTGCTTTGTACGTTCAGCTCAGTCAGATCCAGCGCAGGAATCTGATGCCTTTATCCTTCATTCGCAAATACCCTGGGATTTCCCCATTTTATTTATTTCCTCCCTTTGTGGGTACAAAACATGAACTTCTGTGTATAAAAGTTATGCCCCAAATAGTTAGCATAAAACGAGTTAGATTGGGCCCTTAAGAGTTGAGGATGTTATGCTTCTTAAAAGTTGTGTGCTTTGTGTACATATATTTTATGCATAGAAACCCCTGCACCATGAACTCCAGGTTCAGTCCCAGAGACCAACTATAGCCCCAGAAACTTTACTCCACATCTGACCAGGAGTTAAATATCCAGCATTAATTAAACATGAGTGAGACCTACACACCTCTGTATTTGGGAGTAATATCTAATGCCATTATTAATATGGAATTTGCATGGAGAAGCGCAAATCTGTGTGCATATTTATACTCAGGGTTGCGTGTACGATTTTTGAGATGAATTTTAAAAAGGCATGCATGAGCCAAAATTAGGAGGTACAAGGTGTAGGTAGCATATGCACATGTCCACCCGATTTTAAAAGGCACCAACATATACGTGCAACTGCCGATGCACAAATATCTCACTCCAAAGCAAAAAGGAGCCTGGTATCGGCGAAGCCAAGGGATAGGCCCATAAGTATCCACGTAGAAGTAAGCACATGCCTGGCCTGTGCCTACGTCTAATGCCACATAACTTTACTTCTGCTACTGAGGAGGTTTAAGTTCAAAAAGCAAAAGATATAGGCATCTGTGAGGGATTTACAGGGTCTGGGGTAACTGATGGGAGTGCGGGCTAAAGAACCAGAGGGATTTTGAGGACCTAATTGTAGACTGGGAAAACTGGTGGACGAACTGGTGAAACTGGTCATGATGTGGACACACACCTGCTATAAAAGTCCCCCACTTACACGGCTCAAATGCGACTTTATGTGGCTGTGCGCGCCCACTCGCAAAATTGGGAACACACATACATGTGTATGTGCGCAGGTGTTATAAAATGGCCACGTATCTGGGCACGCGACCCCCCTCTCCCGTTTGAAAGTTACCATGCCAGTGTGTAAAACTCTTTTGCTACACCACAAAACCTTTACGCACAAAGATGTGTACAGAACCATACGCTGACGTGTGTACACGGCATAGCGCACCCTCATACATCAGGATCAAAGTAACTGATCACTGAAAAGACTCTGGAAATATAGGGAGCTACGCTATAGGGCCATACAAATGAACCGAAGCGGTAAAAGAAAAAAACCTTGTCGTCATAAACTTCTAATTTGAAAATCCCTGTGTACTATTCCTGTTGGTGAAGATAAGCAAACCCAGACAATTAAAAAGTAGGATTTAATCTGCAGACGTGAACTGAGCCTGAAATGTGAGCTGTGGTGCAAATGGCATGGATACAGATGTGCTTACTCTTTTGGAATTACTGGGGAAGTAAAAGTCTGCTTGAGGGAGTTAAATATTTTAGCAGGGGACTGATCCCAGTTACGAAGTCTGGTGGGGCTGAGCAGTATTTCTGCCAGCAGATTTCAAGCATTTCAGGCTAAAACCGCAACGCAGCTGACATATTTCAGCTGTACCTATGGACAGGCATCCAAGGTAGAAGGGCACCAAATATAAGATCAAAAACTAAAACCTCGATGTTTCTAAACCCAGAAATAACTTCAAAATACAGATACTGCACCCCAGACTTTATATCGTGTTTATGTTTCACGGCTGAAAAATCGACATTCCACTCCCTGCAAGACACGCCAGCTACAAACAAGTGCTAGCAATAACAAATCTTTATTCTGCAGGATGCTTAAACCCTTCTGTGCATTTATAATCCAAACATACTAAGCAAATGGCTTGCTATTTTTAATAGCTTCTCCATTATCATTAGCTTCCATAATTTAACAATTCGTATCCATATGGGCAGAGTATGTTTCCAATCAGCTGGCCTCAAGCATCCTTTTAAAATTGAGCAGCTTTGCCTCGGATAACTGAAATCACAGACACATCCAAAGAGTGAGGGTTTTTTTTCTTTCCACACAAAATGGTACAACGTGAATTGATAATTCCAACATGTACTGCTGCTGATGATTAAGAACAAACCAGATGAACTCAGCTGAAGAAAAAATAAATAAAACTCTACCAGCAAATTGTTAACAGGCAGCAACTTTTTTTTTTTTTTTTTTTAATAACATGTAAATCACAAGCTGTAACTTTAACCAGAATATTATTACAACACAGCCCAATTTCTGAAGCAAATGAAGCAGTCATATCCCTAGGGTCCAGAGGGAAGCTTACAGTCAAGGTCATGTCTGAATTTACACCAGAATACCAGCCCCTTTAACAATGAGCTTTTAAAAGCATCCTGCTCATTCCTGTTTAATGGCCAACACTATCAAGGAAAACATTTTTCCCACCAGCATGTGTACCGTATCAGTCTTGCTGCAACAGCTTCATTTGCAATTAGATTTTCCATGTTCAAAAGCCCACTTCCTTCTGATCACAAAGGATAAAAATCAATGATTTGTTTCAAAAGCATCAGAATTTTTTAAAACTGGATTTACAATTATTGTAAGGGGTATGGGCAATGCTGGGACTTGAACCCACGATCTTCTGTTCAGGTTAGGGTTGCTGGGGAGCATTCTCAGCCATTGGGAATGGGGAGGAAGTCAGAGCCATCATGCAATGACAACATTTCCTGTCTGGCTTTAGGGCCCATTAATTGCAGGGTTCTGGGAGAAGCCCTGTGCACAGTCCCCATCCTATGACTATGATTGGACTAAAGTTTCTATTCTGAGAAAATACTGGGACCAGTGGTGGTAGGGAGTCAGGCTTGAGGTGCGAGGGCTGTACCATGCTAAACTCAGGGCCTAGCTGCACTCTGTATTTGAGATCCAATTTCCTAGTCACCAGCAGACACGTAAGTGGGATCCTGCCACATTCTGGACTGCAGATCTTGGAGCAGCCTGTGGCTCTAGAAGCCGCAGAAGATCACAAATCTCTCTTTTCAGGTCACCCTCGTTCCTCACAATATTTAATGTCTTTGCCAACTTATCTAGAAACTTGGAATAGAAAAGGTCCTCACGTTCTGATGAGTGCTGAAACAAGATGTAACAGTAAAATGTTTATATTATGTATGAACGGTATCACTACTGTAAGTACTTGTAAAATACTGTCCAGTGTAGCAGTGTTGCTCAAACATTTAAGCTCTGCCGCCTTTTTTCATCTCTGTATTAATTTTAAACCCCATAAAAATAAAAGAACAAATTAACTTTTAGCACAATATACTGCAATCAGAGATACATGAAACGAAGCTTCTCATGACCCCTACCATGCTCCATCCCTGATCCCCATCCCAAACCCCACCCCTGGAGTAGGTGAGAGTTGTCCTCCAGTTTGAGAATCCCTCCAATATACAAAAGGAGGTCATTTTTTAAAGGTTTTATACATGCAAGTCCTTTGAAAATTCACTCCATAGGGCTGAATTTTCAAAAAGGTTTTATGCATGTAAATGCACTTTGCGCCCATAAATGAGCTTATGAAAATTGTTACATCTGCTACTTTTATGTGCATAACTCCTTTACAAATTACCTCCAAAAAGCATAAGTTGTTTTTTTTTAAACTACATGTCATTCATGTGTGTGTGTGTGTGTGCTGTCTGTTCCCCCCAACTCCTCCCCTCTCCAACACTGTCCCTCCCTTTCACTCCACACCAACCAACCTCTTCCCCTCCTACGTATCATTCATATAAAAGTGTATACATACTGTGAGTTCTCCCAACTCCTCCCCAGCACCGTCTCTTCTGCCCCAACTCCCCTTCCCCATTCTTCCACCTATTCCTTCCCCCTATACTCTAGCAGTCTCTCCCCCTCACCCCTTCCCCATCCCCACACTCTCTTACCTTTTCCTCCCCTCCCCAGCACTGAAAGCGTAGGAGACTAACAATATTCATAACAATCACTAACGCCATTCCATACAAGAAAACTTAACACTCATTACTTTGAACACCTTGATTATTCTACATGTTGAAACTATTACTAACATCTATAGCACTACCAAATGTATGCAGTGCTGCACAGATACACATAAAAGACAGCACTGTTGCCACATTATAAACCAAATCATTAAAAAAGTAAGTACAGTTATTCCATCCTCAATTAAGATTAGGATCAACTACTTATGTTCAGTCAACCTTTCGTTTTTTGTTTTACTGTGAGACATACAATACGAAGCTTGTGCAAAGTTCAGATAGCAAAACCATATGTTTTCCTTTAACAGCAGGGCTTACAATACATTTTATTCATGGCCTGGACACACTTGGCTACAAAAAAAAAAAAAAAAGTTAAATTTCAGAAATAAAAAACTCTCAGCTCCTACCTCCATAACAAACGATATAAAGAATTAGAAATACTTACATTACTGCTAGAAGTCACACTCATTTGCCTTCATTCAACATGTTAAGCTTGAAAACTCCGTTTCTTCTAATATGCCAATTAAACTAATGGCTGGAAATGAGCCATTAAACAGTTTTGAAGGTAGTAAAAGGGAAAGGGCTTCAGGAATCTTAAATCCTAAGGAAGGAAATAATATCAGGCTTATTTCCTTATAAAAATAAACTTTCCCTGACCAGCATGCTCTGCATGAGTAGGTCAGGCTCCAGTTTTCGAGGCAAGAATTGGCTGGCATTCCTAGCCTCTTTAAATCCAGCATTCTTTAGCTGCGATGGAGTGATGACCTGAGAAGAGTGGTTAGGCACAAAGACTGCACATGGTGAGTTACCATATGAAAGGTCACAAATAAGGAGCTGAGGACATGTCTTCGGTGAGACCGTGTGATGCAGTTTGCCTCGGATACATAGCAGCGCTGTTCCTGCTTTGCTTTTTCACTCGGACGTTATAAAAACTATTTGACCACTGACGCACAAAAGCACTGGATATCTTCTTTGCTGCTGGGCACCACACAGAGCGCCAGAGTGCTTTCATAAAAAGTGGGCCATAAATTATTTTTGCAAATATTTCATTGGATCTTTTGAAAAATATTTTATTTTGTGCCTGATCTGCAACCACGGTTGAACAAATAAACGTGGAAAGGTGCACTATTCTTGGGAGCACAGCAGCATTCCAAATGTGTTCCTTGTGGACGCTGTACTTCCTCCATTTTTAATAGCATGATAAAGGACTATGATTCATCTTCCACTGCCGACAGTTATGCTCTTAAGTCCAAATGGACACACTCTCTCCTAAATGCATCCTTTTTCTCTACTACACACAGAATGCATAATATAAAGATTCTTGGAAACAAAAATGTAATACAGGGTTTTCATTTAGATCAAAACATAAAATGCTATCAAACACAAAACAAACAGTTACACTAAAAACAAATACCATTCTTTTGACTATTTAGACATATCAATTATATACAGTACGTTATAACTGACCAACCGCTAAAAGTACAGAGAAGTAACATTCAAAAGTAAAATACAGTAGTAATGTGAAAAGATGAATCATGTAGGGGGAAAAAAAAAAAGATAAGAACATGCCATACTGGGTCAGACCAAGGGTCCATCAAGCCCAGCATCCTGTTTCCAACAGTGGCCAATCCAGGCCATAAGAACCTGGCAAGTACCCAAAAACTAAGTCTATTCCATGTTACCGTTGCTAGTAATAGCAGTGGCTATTTTCTAAGTCAACTTAATTAATAGCAGGTAATGGACTTCTCCTCCAAGAACTTATCCAATCCTTTTTTAAACACAGCTATACTAACTGCACTGACCACATCCTCTGGCAACAAATTCCAGAGTTTAATTGTGCGTTGAGTAAAAAAAGAACTTTCTCCAATTAGTTTTAAATGTACCACATGCTAACTTCATGGAGTGCCCCCTAGTCTATTATCCGAAAGAGTAAATAACTGATTCACATCTACCCGTTCTAGACCTCTCATGATTTTAAACACCTCTATCATATCCCTCTTCAGCCGTCTCTTCTCCAAGCTGAAAAGTCCTAACCTCTTTAGTCTTTCCTCATAGGGGAGCTGTTCCATTCCCCTCCGTGAATGCCTCTGTGGCAGTAGCCACAGAGGCATTCACGGAGCGGGATGCCAGTGGCCAGTGGTAGGTGTCCACCTTCATGGAGCGGAAGGATGTAGGGCTGTCATCTCCCAATTAAATAAAAAACAAAAACAAAAAACAAAACAGGGATGGGATCCATCAGGTCTAGAGGACACATATAAAGAGCAGGTAGTAAAATACTGCACGGAGCGGCAGTAGCCACAGAGGCATTCACGGAGCGGGATGCCAGTGGCCAGTGGTAGGTGTCCATATAAAGAGCAGGTAGTAAAATACTGCACAGAGCGGCAGTAGCCACAGAGGCATTCACGGAGCGGGATGCCAGTGGCCAGTGGTAGGTGTCCACCTTCACGGAGCGGAAGGATGGAGGGCTGTCATCTCCCAATTAAATAAATAATAAAAAAACCCAGGGATGGGATCCATCAGTTCTAGAGGACGCATATAAAGAGCAGGTAGTAAAACACTGCATGGAGCGGCAGTAGCCACAGAGGCATTAACGGAGCGGGATGCCAGTGGCCGGTGGTAGGTGTCCACCTTCACAGAGTAGAAGGATGAAGGGCATCCATCTCCCAATTAAAAAAAGAAAAGAAAAAAAAACAGGGATGGGTTCATGGGCTTATAGGTATTACCAATTATTAGGCTTTTCAATATTTGATGATAGTTAATGTGACTTTCAAGGCATTCTTCACTTTCGGTGCATGTCCGGCATGACTCCTTGCTTCAATGACAGGGGAAAAGAAAAACTGATACTTCACACATTTCCAGCATTGCCCTCTGCTTCATGGCAGAGAGCTATGCTGCCGCTTACCCAACTAATCAAACTTAATATTTCACTTGGAAGCAGCTCCAGCACTGCTCTCTACATTAATGGTGGGGGTGAAAAGGGAATTAGAACATAAGGTTACTAAGAGCCAAGAGAAACAGTTAAGTATGAGAACAAATGTGTGAAGCTTGCTGGGCAGACTGGATGGACCGGTTGGTCTTCTTCTGCCGTCATTTCTATGTTTCTATGTTTCTATGTTTATCATTTTGGTAGCCCTTCTCTGTACTTTCTCGATCACAATTATATCTTTTTTTGAGATGCGGCGACCAGAATTATACACAGTATTCAAGGTGCGGTCTCACCATGGAGCGATACAGAGGCATTATGACATTTTCTGTTTTAGTTACCATTCCCTTTCTAATAATTCCCAACATTGTTTGCTTTTTTGACTGCCGCAGCACACTGAACTGACGATTTCAACGTGTTATCCACTATGACGCCTAGATCTCTTTCTTGGGTTGTAGCACCTAATATGGAACCTAACATTGTGTAAATATAGCATGGGTTATTTTTCCCTATATGCATCACTTTGCACTTATCCACATTAAATTTCATCTGCCATTTTGATGCCCAATTTTCCAGTCTCACAAGGTCTTCCTGCAATTTATTACAATCTGCTTGTGATTTAACTACTCTGAACAATTTTGTATCATCTGCAAATTTGATTATCTCACTCGTCGTATTTCTTTCCAGATCATTTAAAAATATATTGAAAAGTAAGGCTCCCAAATACAGATCCCTGAGGCACTCCACTGCCCACTCCCTTCCACTGAGAAAATTGTCCATTTAATCCTACTCTCTGTTTCCTGTCCTTTAGCCAATTTGCAATCCACGAAAGGATATTGCCACCTATCCCATGACTTTTTACTTTTCCTAGAAGCCTCTCATGAGGAACTTTGTCAAACACCTTCTGAAAATCCAAGTATACTATATCTACCGGTTCACCTTTATCCACATGTTTATTAACTCCTTCAAAAAAGTGAAGCAGATTTGTGAAGCAAGACTTGCCTTGGGTAAAGCCATGCTGACTTTGTTCCATTAAACCATGTCTTTCTGTATGTTCTGTGATTTTGATGTTTAGAACACTTTCCATTATTTTTCCTGGCAGTGAAGTCAGGCTAACCGGTCTGTAGTTTCCCGGATCACCCCTGGAGCCCTTTTTAAATATTGGGGTTACATTTGCTATCCTCCAGTCTTCAGGTACAATGGATGATTTTAATGATAAGTTACAAATTTTTACTAAATAGGTCTGAAATTTCATTTTTTAGTTCCTTCAGAATTCTGGGGTGTATACCATCCGGTCCAGGTGATTTACTACTCTTCAGCTTGTCAATCAGGTCTACCACATCTTCTAGGTTCACCGTGATTTGATGACAATAGGTGATTAAATTTCACCCAATAAGCATGCCGAATTTATTAATATTTATCCAATTCATCTTTAAGCTGTTGTGTCAGCTATGTGATGATGACAATAGTCCAGCTGAGCAGCAGAATTCCAAAAGATGGCTGCCATTTGTCTAGCAGCATGAACTACATGGCTAATCAACTTTCATGTATAAAGTGGGATAACCGACTCATCCCAAATTCCAAGAATTAGAAGTTAGTGTGAAAGTTGTAGCAGTTACTAAAGCGATCCCTGAGGGAGTATTACTCAGGGGGGGGGGGGAGGGTGGAGCTATGTTTGCTGGGGTTCTGGTAGTTTAGTATACTGTACTTTGGAATTTAGATGGACAGATGTGGGATAGGATTATGTGGGTTTATTTGGAATGGCTGTTTATTTTTAGTTTTGTATTACAAGGCTGACCTTTCCCTCAGTAACAGTGGGGGGATGGGGCTATTCTATGCATTAGGGACTATTTTTGTAAAATTTGTGGACTCTTGTTGCTTTGGGGAGGTTAGCTCAACCTATGGGGGAGGCCCTGTAGGCCCTCACTGACATCTGATGGAAATAGGCAGGGAAGAGATGGAACAGGAGCTTCACCTATACGAACTCTTTTCCCCTTGGGTTGAGCTCTTGGTTTCCAGGGGCCAGCGGGTCTTAGGCGAGGGTCTATGGAAATGGCGTAAGCTCAGGGCCAAGACCCTAGTCAGAGGCAGGTGGCAAGCTAAAAGGGTCAATGTCCAGGCAGGGATCAGTGGCAAGCAGCAAACAAGAATGGTCAAAGTTCAGGCTGGGGTCAGATCTAGAAGTCAGTCCGAGGGCAGACTTAGGAGACAAAGAGAAGAACTGACATAGCAGGGCAGGCAGGAAGGCAAAGACTGGATAAGACAAGGCAGGACAAGCTGGGAAGATGAGGTGGGCTGGGTTGGAGAGATGAGGCAGGCTGGGCTGGAGAGACAAGGCAGACACAGGATCAGGAGCACAGGAGTCAGGAAACAGCAACTCAGACTACACACAGGATGCAAGCAACCCATTGCTGAGGCCAAGAGGGGCAGCAGGAAAGCCCATAAATAATATTCTGGAATTGACAGCATCATGGGGGCATAAGAACATAAGAAAGTTGCCATGCTGGGTCAGACCAAGGGTCCATCAAGCCCAGCATCCTGTTTCCAACAGAGGCCAAACCAGGCCACAAGAACCTGGCAATTACCCAAACACTAAGAAAATCCCATGCTTCTTTCACTTCAATCAAGATGTTATGTGTGGGATCCTCCTTCAATTCTTGATAGAAAGTCTTGATTGATAATTGTCTGTACACTTCCTGTAGATATGAGGACTTGCCCAGTGATCGCAACAACTTACTTCGCTTTGACAGTTTTCACCCGGTCAGCTTTAAAACTAATTTGCCTGTAGGACAATTCCTTAGTCTAAGGAGACTTTTCACGGATCATACAGAATATAAGGATCAAGCAAAATGCATGGCAGAGCATACCCGGTCCATTGCATTAAAGCAGCATACCCGGTCCATTGCATTAAAGCAGCATACCGCAGAACTCTGTACGCGAACAGAGATTACCTTTTTTTTAAAAACTCTCCAGACGAAGAATTGAACCCACAGACTTTGGTGCTTAATCACACCTTGGCATCAGCCCCTATCAGTAGAGCTATTAGAAAACATTGGGAGATTCTCCAACAAATTCATCCCTTGTTTAAACAACAGATTAGAATCACATACTCCAGAGATCGGAACATCAAAGGCCATGTAGTCCATGCAAGTTGCTATAACCCCCCCAAGATAGTGGAGACCACCAAACCTTGTGCCAAATGTATGTGCTGTCCATTAAAGTCAACGCAAACTACCATCACTACAGCATTGGGTCAAACGATCACCCTGCTAGAATTTACTTGCCATACCACATTTGTGGTTTATGCCATATTCTGTCCGTGCCCACTTGTTTACACGGGCATGACTAAACGTCAAATACATATTCGGCTGACTGAACACAAATGTTGCCTAAATACTGGCAGACTTTAAGAACCCTTGGTAGCACACTTTAAAGATCAAAACCATAATTTCGAGGACATACAGTGGACGGTATTAGAATTAGTACATCTACACTGGAGAGGGGGTGATAGAGTTAAACGGCTGAGACAATGTGAACAAAAATGGATTTTTCAATTGCAGTCAGTCGCACCGCATGGACTTAATAAAGAAATTGAATGGATTCATTTCATGTGATTTCTAAAGTCAATCATGATATGTCAGTCATCAGGTGAAACACATGATTTCTAGATAAATCAGAATTGTTTTTGTCTTCAATTCACCTAGCATGCTGAAAGCAAGGAAATGGTGGCAGGTCTGGTAAGCGGGATTATCCAGTGTCATGTTTTTTAGCAGGTTAGGATGTGCATTTTGTTGTTACATGTGGTTATGAAGTACAGGCGAGTAATACAGTTTCATTCACAGAAGAAATGAAATGGACCTCAACTGAATAATATAAATATTGAAGTCTTCCATAACACGAGCATTCAAAGAATTCACACAGCAGTGCTCAACAAGTTGTGTTGAGAAGTCCCCGAGGCAGCGGCTCAGCAAAACGTGTTCACATCGGACTTGGACTCTAGTCTCTGGAATTTATCGGCTCAACTAAAAGGGAAGTACAGTTCTTTGACATTTTATGAAAAAGTTTTCAAAACAATAAGAAAAATTTGAAAAAAAATTCAATCGTAAAAAAAAAATGGTGATTGGACCGGTGATTAAACGTAACGGTAGCAATACAAGTTCACGCTTCTTATCCATGGGTGGTATGAAGGTCCTTAAATTCATCTCAAAAAAATTGTTATATAAAGCACATGTGATACTAACAACAATATAAGATAAAAGTTTTTTTGACACAACATGATTGTTATAAGTTACCTTTGGTCGTTGGTCATTGGACAAACTAATGCGTTTATATTTTGGGTAATTGAAATCTCCCATTATTATTGCACTGCCAAATTGGTTAGCTTCTCTGATTTTTCTTAGCATTTCATCATCTGTCTAACCATTTTGTCCAGGTGGATGGTAGTATACTCCTATCACTATGCTCTTACCCAACACATATGGGATTTCTACCCATATAGATTCTACTGAGCATTTAGTTTCTTGTATGTTCTTTATCCTGTTGGACTCTATACCCTCCTGGACATAAAGTGCCACACCCCCACCAAGTTGAGCCTCCCTATCATTGCGATATAGCACTGTCCCATTGGTTATCCTCCTTCCACCAAGTCTCTGTGATGCCAATTATGTCAATCTCATCATTTGCTGCTATACATTAACTCTCCCATCTTATTTCTTAGACTTCTGGCATTGGTATACAGACATTTCAAAGTGTGTTTTTTTGTTTGTATTAACAACCTGTTTTTCAGTTGTTAGGGATAATTTGGAAATCATTAGCTTTGGTGATTTTTTACATATAGGCACATGGACTAAATTTGCTTTTATTGGAACCTCTCTGTTGGGATGCCCTAACTCTCCTGTTTCATTAGTATCCTTCAAGGATACATTTCTCCGAACCATGCACTGCTGAGTGACTGTCTGCTTTTCCCCTTGTTCTAGTTTAAAAGCCTAACTTCAGTGCCAGGAAAAATAGTGGAAACTATTCTCAAGATCAAAATCGTAGAGCACATAGAAAGAAATGATTTAATGGAACACAGTCAACAAGGATTTACCCAAGGGAAGTCTTGCCTAACAAATCTACTTCATTTTTTTGAAGGGGTTAATAAACATGTGGATAAAGGTGAACCGGTAGATATAGTGTATTTGGATTTTCAGAAAGCGTTTGACAAAGTCCCTCATGAGAGGCTTCTACGAAAACTAAAGTCATGGGATAGGAGGCAATGTCCTTTCGTGGATTACAAACTGGTTAAAAGACAGGAAACAGAGAGTAAGATTAAATGGTCAATTTCTCGGTGGAAAAGTGTAAACAGTGGAGTGCCTCAGGGATCTGTGCTTGGACCAACGCTTTTCAATATATATATAAATGATCTGGAAAGGAATACGACGAGTGAGGTTATCAAATTTGCGGATGATACAAAATTATTCAGAGTAGTTAAATCACAAGCAGATTGTGATACATTACAGGAGGACCTTGCAAGAATGTTAGGAATTATTAGGAAGGGAATGGTTAATAAAACATAAAATGTCATAATGCCTCTATAATCACTCCATGGTGAGACCACACCTTGAATACTATGTACAATTCTGGTCGCCGCATCTCAAAAAAGATATAGATGCGATGGAGAAGGTACAGAGAAGGGCAACCAAAATGATAAAGGAGATGGAACAGCTCCCCTATGAGGAAAGGCTGAAGAGGTTAGGGCTGTTCAGCTTGGAGAAGAGACGGCTGAGGGGGGGATATGATAGAGGTCTTTAAGATCATGAGAGGTCTTGAACGAGTAGATGTGACTCGGTTATTTACACTTTCAAATAATAGAAGGACTAGGGGGCATTCCATGAAGTTAGCAAGTAGCACATTTAAGACTAATCGGAGAAAATTCTTTTTCCCTCAACGCACAATAAAGCTCTGGAATTTGTTGCCAGAGGATGTGGTTAGTGCAGTTAGTGTAGCTGGGTTCAAAAAAGATTTGGATAAGTTCTTGGAGGAGAAGTCCATTAATGGCTACTAATCAAGTTTACTTAGGGAATAGCCACTGCTATTATTTGCATCAGTATCATGGGATTTTCTTAGCGTTTGGATAATTGCCAGGTTCTTGTGGCCTGGTTTGGCCTCTGTTGGAAACAGGATGCTGGGCTTGATGGACCCTTGGTCTGACCCAGCATGGTAATTTCTTATGTTCTTATGCTCTGTCTCCTTTTTGAAAGTTAGTGCCAGCAGCTTGGTTCCACTCTGGTTAAGGTGGAGCCCATCCTTTCGGGAAAAGTCTCCCCCTTCCCCAAACGTTTCCCCAGGCACCACAGCCTGTTCTCACTGCAGGCCCTTTAAACCTAGCAATGCCGGCTGCACGCGTGCCTAAGGATGAGCACAGACAGCAGTATTGAGGCAGTGTCTTGCCGTGTGGGTGGAGATCGGTGGCATCCACCACAGGAGGGAAGACCAGATATCCAGCAGTGTTGGGATGAGTGGAGCGAGTGCTGTGGCTTGTGGGAGCATCCCGCAAGCCACCTAACTTAACAGTAGCCCCAAGCCCCTTTCTCAAAGTCTGGGGCTTAGGTTTCAAAGGAAATTAACTGTAGAATTCTTTTCCAGCAAAGGTAAAATAAGATTAGCTGCTGGCTCCCAAGAATTCTCTTCTGGTCTGTAATGTTTCCATGCAATGAAATATTCCAGTGTCTTTCCTCGTCTGAGAGAATCTAAACGTCCTGTACCTCACAGTGTGTGTTTCTTCTTCCGAAGAAACGTCTGTGGGTTTGAGAGGCCATCAAGATGGCCAGAAGAGAACCAATGGCCTCAAATGGACACATGGAATATGATGGGTATCCTCAAAGTGGCAGGATGTTTGAGTTGATAAATTACTGGTCCAATATGACACAAGACCAGAAAAGATCTTATAAATCAAAGTGCCAGGCTGAATGAAGGGACACAGAAGTGCAGGTGCTACATACTTTACCTTGCTAAGTCTCCCACTTGGAATTGCAGGGTCAATCTGCATTTGATATCAGCGTGTTTCTTGGCTTGAACAGTGGCCTTGGAGATTAAATGGTTAGTTTGTATCCATAAGTCCTGGAGTTTGTGGGCTGAAAGTCAGACTGCCGGGCAAGCCAGAGAGAGAAAGTGACAGAGGAACTCATGGATGCTTGCCATAAACAAACAATCTGAAACAGGGAAGAGCTGGTGGCACTACTAATGTGGTTGTATGAGAACTCAGCTCAGGGTAGCAGGATGGCCCTGATTGACAGACGCGGAAGGTTTAGAGGATCTGGTTGATACTCTCCATCTGACCTTGACCTTGAGGATGGTAAGCCATGGTAAAGTTCAGAGTAAAGCCAAATTTTTGACAAAAGCCCTTCCAATATTGGGTTGTGAATTGGATGCTTCTGTCAAGACAGGATATGAGAGGATAATCCATGCATTCTGAAGACATCTGAATCAAGAGGCATGCTAATTCGGAAGCAGAAGGCAAGCCAGGAAGAGGTACAAAATGTGCCATCTTGGAGAATCTATTCACCATGATGCATGTTGTGGAGGAGCTGTGTGAGAGGGAGGACCACAATAAAATCTGTGACCAGATGGGTCCAGGGTTTCTTGGGGGCTGGCAATGCCTTTAACCCCCAGGGTTGGACACAAGTAGGTTTATGCTGTGCACAAACAGGGCAGGACTACGTAGCTTTTTACATCCGTCTTCACTTGGGGCCACCAATAGTGGCATAGGGAGCTGAAGGCGAGCCAGGCGAGAATCATAAGCCAATTTTAACACTTTGTCTCACAGACTTGGGTACTACCATGTTCCCAGGCGGAACCAGTGCAGCGGTAGCTACTATGACTCTCGCAGAGTCAATGATGCGTTGAGGCATCTGTTACATCTTCTGTTTGAAAGCAGCAGAAGAGGACATCTGCTCTCTGATATCTGGCTGCTGGTCAGTAGCTGAGCTCAAAACCAAACCAATTAAAGAAGAGGGTTCAGCAAGTCTGTCTGGGGTTGAACTGTTGCACGTACTCTAAGTTCTTGTGGTGAGTGTAGATTGTGATCCAAGCTTGGCTCCCTCTAAGAGGTGTCACCACTCTTCCAATGTCAATTTCACTGTGAGGAGTTCGCAGTCCCCAATCATGAAATTCTTCTCTTCCAGAGCAAGCTTTTTAAAGAAGAAGCAACATGGCAGGAGATTCCCTTGATCACTGTGTTGACCGAAGACAGCCCCTACCCCAAGGGTAGAGGCATCTACCTTTAGAATGAAGGGGCGAGCCCGGTCAGGATGTTGAAGACAAGGTCCTTGACAGAAAGCTTGCTTGAAAGCCTGGAAGGTTCATTGGGTATCAGTGCCCCTTCTAGTCAAGGCGGTGAGTGTCGCTGCAAGGATAGAGTATCCAGGAATAAACTGGCAATAATAATTGTGGAATCCTAAGAAACAGTAATGCCCAAAGACCAACTGGCTGGGGCCCGTCTAAGATGGCCTTCTGTGTAGCAGGATCCATATGGAAGCCAGTTCAAGAAATTATATACCCCAGAAAGCGAAGCTGTTCTTGCTCAAAGAGGCATTTCTCGAGTTTCGCATACAGATGATGGCCTCGTAGGAGTTGTAAAACCTGTTTAACATGCTCCTGATGGAGTCCCAAGACTGGGAGTAGATGAGTATGTCATCAAGATATACAACCACATGGGAGTACCGGAGATCCAGAAAAATCTCATTTACCATATTCTGAAATAAGGCTGGGGCACTGCAAAGCCCAAATGGCATGAAGAAGATTTGTAATTTCTATTGCGTGTATTGAATACGGTTTTCCATTTGTCACCCTCTCTGATGTGAATGAGATTATGTGCTCTTTGTAAAACCAACTTGAGAAAAGACCTTACAAGTGGTAAAAAAGTTCTGAGATCAGGAGTAACTGGTATCGATTTTTCTTTGTGATAGCGTTAAGACCCCTGCAATCAATAAAGGGCCGGAAGTTACCATTTTTTTTCCAACAAAGAAAAAGCCTGCTCCAGTGGGGGAAGAAGATGGGCGAATAAAGCCCCTTGCCAGATTCTCCTTAATGTACAGACTCATAGCCTCAGTTTCTGGGACCGATAATGGGTAGACCCTTCCCCCAGGAGCATTTTGTCTGGGAGGGGGGTTGATGCCGCAATCATAGGAGAAATGCAGGGGTAGCATCTCTGCCCATTATTTGGAGAATACATTGGCAAAGTTCGAATATTGTGGCGGTAGTCCAGGTATAGCAGCTACTAGTGTTAGTCTAGGTGGAGATGAAGCCGAATTGAGACAGGTGGTGAAGTAGGTGGGACCCCTACCGTGCCAGTTCCAGTCAATATCTTGCTGATGCTGACGTAGCCAAGGTAACACCAGGATAATCGGTTTCACGGCCGAGGGAGTACACGGAGCAAGATATCTCCTGATGTAGGCAGCCAGCACAAAGAGAGAGTGAAATGGTTACTTCAGTGAGTTGGCCTGGGAGGGGCTCCCCATAGATAGAGGAAATAATTATTGGATGGTGCAGCTGGATGGCTGGAATCTGGTACTGGTGGATCAGAGCTTGGTCAATTATGTTCCCGCCTGCTCCAGAATTTAGAAATGCTTCCGTGTGGAACTGTGTTCAGTGGAGTTAGCAACGGGAACAAGCAATTGGAGGGTAGAGTGTCCAAACCTAGGGTTGCCTCCCCAGTCAACCCTAGGCATGGGAGTTTCCCCACTTCTCTGGGCATTGGGATGCCATGTGCCCACAGCTGGCACAACATAACATAGGCCCAACTGCTTTCATAGAAGCTTCTCCTCCAGAGAAAAATTTGACCCTGCCCAGCTGCATGGGTTCACCTGGAGTCTAAGATTCAGGAGAAGAAGTGGGGACAAGAGGGTTCTGAATACGTGGCACCAATGCTACCGGTTGCTGAGTGCCCTTACTCTCCAGAGCCCTTTCTTGAAAGTGGCAATCAATACAGCCAGCCAAGGAGATCAAGGCATCCAATGAAGGAGGAACGTCTCGCCCAGCTAGTTCGTCCTTGATTCTGTTGGAGAGGCCTTGCCAAAAAATGGTAGTGAGACCCATCTCCCCCCCCCCCCCCGCCCCCAGTGCAGTTCAGAGGCAAGTGGGTGGAACTTGATGGCATACTCCTCAAGAAATTGGGAACCCTGCCAAATCTGGAGCAAATCCTCTGATGAGGAGAAAGCTCTCCCAGATTCTTCAAATACAGGTCTGAACTGCTGGAGGAAATCAGGAAAGCTCTGGAGTAGAGGATCGATATGCTCTCGTAAAGGAGACACCCAGGCCAATGCAGTGCCACACAGCAATGACAAGATTATAGGTTACCTTAGACCAGACGGTAGGAAACAGAGTGGACTGAGGCTCGAAATGCACATGGCACTGGTTGATGAAACAGCAGAATTTCTTGGGATCACCCAGGTATTGAGGTGGTGCTGGGACTTGAGAGACTGGTCTTGGGCGAAGACGCAGAGCTATTGGGAGAAGAGCCACAGGAGCCTAGCTGGGGCAAGAGTCAAGGGTCCATGCAGTGGGCGAGCTTCTCTAGGACTGAAGACACCTGGTTCAGAATCCACTTTGTTCCTGGCCATGTTGAGCCAGGCCTGGTATAGACTGGCCTCAGCAATCTGTAAGATTCGTGGACCCTTGCTGCTGTGGGGAGGCTGGCTCAGCCCTCAGGGTAGGCCCCGTAAGCCCTCACCAACAGCTGGCAGAGCTACACAGGGAAGTGACAGAACAGGAGCTTCATCTATACCAACCCCTGACACAGTAGGGCAGGCAGGGAGGCAAGGGATGGATAAGCAAGGTTGGATAGGCTGGGAAGACAAGGCAGGCTGTGCTGGGCTGGAGAGATGAGGCAGACACGAACACAGGAATCAGAAAGCAGTAACTCACACTACACACAGGATGCAGGTGACCTGATACTGAGGGAAAGAGGACGCAGCAGGAAAGCCTTTGAAAAGGGCTCTAGACAAACCATGGCGTCAGCATAAGGGCACTGTGTTCTGTTCCCACCACAGGTCCTTTAAATATGGTGATGCCAGCGCATGCACACCTAATGATGCACACAGATAGCAGTGGCTGAGGTGGCATTGTGCCATGCAAGTGGACGGCAGAGGCATCTGCCGAAGTAGGGAGGTCCAGAAGACTGTCAATGTTGGGGGTGAGTGCAATGGCTTAAAGGAATGTCCTACAAGTTGCCAAACATAATTATATATTTATTATTATTATTATTTTTTTTATCTATGATGTAAACCTCTCAGTTCGTATTTGTGAAGCAAGGTGGTATGAAAGTGTAAATGATGATGTAATTTAATCTCAGATTCAATTAACAGCCAAAAAACCCTACATAAATCTGCATTCCCACATGTGTAGATGAGAGCTAATGCAACCACATCTTTTCCGACAAAGATGGAAAGAAGAGGGAATCTATAGGCAAGATGAAGTTCATATATAAAGTTCCCTCTTTCAACAGACAGAAATCTTACGAACATCTGGCCAAATACAATGCCAGTCTTCAGAATTAAGACCAATCTGAAATTCTCCATTCCGTTTATGTATGAGTTTGCTAAAGACTCAGTATGTAGATCTTCAGAAAGGATGTTTTGCTACAAGTAAGAGATTAGTTTAGTTTGAAGAGATAATTTATCCAATATCAGTTTAATAGGTGTCTGTCCTTTGTCATTTAAAAACAAAATACCATGAAACAAAGATGAACAGAGTAATGAGAAACATCCATTAAACATTTTTATGTATAACCATATAAAAGGTCCACGAGAGGATGACAACCAAGAATTTAGATCTAATCTCAGAGTTTTTATTATGTCTCCTTCTCTCTATCATCCCCATCAGCATCATATATTACTGTTTTAGTCTTCACAACATGAAAAATAAAACTAATATGAGGTACAAGCAGTCCCAAATGGGAGAAGCCTTTGGACTTGGGAACTGCAGAAAAACAAGATCAGGGTTAATAATCAAATCCTTACACGCACACTTTTCTAAATCAGGCAAATACAGAAATACAAAAGAAGGAAAATCAACTGATCTCAGCAGTGAAAACAGCCAAAATAGATGGCAAATAAATTGCTGTTTAAAGACAGTAAAACATGTCTCTAAAATTAAATATAGAATCATGGGGATATGAAAAACTACCATTATCTGAATACAGTATGGGGAACATGAAGAAAACGCTTGCAGCAGGTATTAATAAATGCTGACGATAAGAACCATAAAACTTTAGGAGAAAGGAGGTCAAAAGCAGAGTGCAGTACTAATAAACGCTGCTCAATCACCAGCAATGGAAGGCGAAATTATGATGAATAAAGCTAGGACTTTTCAGATGTTTCTGCACTGCTTATGTCACTTACTCCTAGACTCATCAAAATACTATAAATATAGCAGAAGTAGCGCCTGTGATATAAAAAAATGGGTGTAGTTAGACTAATTTCCTGTCTACCGCATCACATAGGTAATTTCTGCAAAGTGCGATATGGTAGCGCAGCGCACATCATTTTACACAGCACATGTTGATTTATGCGCGTTGCGCGCTAATTTATGTATATACCAGATGCTTCTTTGGGGAAAGAGAACTTTAATAGGAAAAATAGGACTCTATATATCTAGCACTGTAGATAGAAATTCTTCAGTGATTTAAAATTTGCAATAAATTCCTCTGACTGTGTATATAACACCACCACCCCAAACACACCCTGAGTTGAATGTGCCCATCTACAGTGCAAAAGCAAGACCTAGACCTCCTATTAAAAGTTCTCTCTCTCTCCCCCCCCCCCCCAAGAGGATTCTGGTATATACATTAATTAAAAGTTACCCCTTTCATCGATTCAAATGATAGAAATTCTTCAGTGATTTCAAATTTGCAGTTAATTCCTCTGACTGTGTATGTAACACCACCACCCCAAACCCACCCTGAGTTGAATATGACCCGGATAAAGAGTTAAAAACTTTTTATCAATCAACATGGAGAGGAGAACTGGGGAAATCTGTTAAGGAATCGCTTGGCCTCCTTCACAAAGTCAGATGGCAGGTTTGCAAACACCGGTGATCTTCAAGCAAGTGGAGTACAGCAGAGCAGAGCATACGAAAGTCTGTACTGCTTCAACGCACATTTCATTTCAGTAAAGCACTGCTTCTGCTTCTAAAGGGAAGAAATGCTGGAAAAAAAATTATAATAAAATACAGTCCCTCTGCGACATGCTGCATCCATGATCTGGGTCTTGTCAGGGAAATCATGGATCCATACAGTAACAGCCCCCAGTCTGCCATCAGGTCGTGGGGGAAGATGTCAGGGCCCTGTGAGCCCGATAGCTTCACTTGTAGTCAAATAATAGCAGCCCAATCCTTGTTGCCCGATGCCAGATCTTTGCTGGAATCCTGGTCCTCAGAAGCATTTTTTTCTTCAGATCTTTGTAGATTTTACTGCATCTGAACACTAAGGAGATAGATCTTGTGCCCAGTTCTTTGATTTAGAATGTAAAAAAATAAAAATAAAAAACCCAACCCCAATAGAAATATCTGGTTTTAAGGATATTAATTTAAGGATCACAGCAGCTTCATAACAATATGTACTTGCTGAGTAGAGCAACATTATCTTCCTCCCCCCAAAATGGTACTCGCTTAATTATTAAATAAAATCATTTCTGAACAGCTCAAGCCCCCCCCAAATTTACATAGTACAAGAGTAAGATTATTTTCTCTGTAGTGTTTTCATTATGAAATTTTTTAAAAGTTTCAACATGATATCAGGAACTTCAGACAATTCTTTTAAAAAACATTACATTAATTCCATTTGTGTCCCAATAATCAGACCGATATTGTAAAGTGCGCTCAGCAGAGTGCACTGTTTTACCCACAGTTGGGCACACATTTGACACGCGCCCACTATACCTTATACAGTAAAGGGTTTAGCACGTCAAAAAATGCACGTCCCCCCCCCCCAAACTAATAGCGCTCATCACATGCAAATGCACGTCGAGAAGGCTATTAGTTATTCACCTAGGATACTGAAAAAAAAAATGTGCGGTCAATCCGCACATTTTACATTCAGAAATTAATGCCTGCCCAAGGGCAGGCATTAATTTCTGAGCAGCTCAAAAACGCGTACAGAAAAGAGAAAACGCTGCTTTTCTGTACACCCTGCAACTTAATATCCTAGCGATATTACGTCAGAGAAACCAAAAATGTTAAAAATAAATTTTTTTTTTACAAAATTTAAAAAAGAATGTATCGGCCAGTCAGGTTAGGAAAACATATGCTCAATTTTACCGGCATCCATTTTATTTATTTATTTAAGGGTTTTTATTATATACCGCGGCACGTTAGAAAACATCACCTTGGTTTACAATGAACATTAAATTAGCAACAAGCTTTACAATCCAAACAATTATAGAATGGTACATAGCTGATAAAATTAAAACTATAAAATAATTAATATCAAATAATCCATAGGAGGCACATTTGACCGGAAGATCAAAATAACAATACAAATATGTACAATTTGGGAATATAAAACAGGAAATGTAGGTTACTTGTGAGTTAGGGATTAATTGACCAATTAGGGGATCAGAATAGTCTTTACAATATAATGAGAAATGCAAGTAAATCGGTCAAAGGATGTGCTTAGCGTTATTGAATAGAAGCTGAATGGTATGGATAGATAATATTGTATAAATGGCATGTTATATAGTATTATCTGAAGGGAAGAGTTCATAAATTGTAGGCTTGTTTAAACAGCCAGGTTTTCAGGTTCTGTTTAAATTTCTTGTGGCAGGGTTCCTGGCGCAGATCTGTGGGCATTTTGTTCCAAATGTTGATTCCAGCTATCGTGAATGATCGTTCTCTCGTTGAAACATATTTTATATGTTTGAGCGTAGGAATAGAGAGTTTAGCCTGGTGCATTTTTCTTATTGGTCTGTCTGATGTATGAAATGTAAAAAGATCAGAAAACCAACGCATATCTTGGTTATATAATGACTTGTGTATAAGGGTAAGAACTTTGAATAATATCCTAGATGCAATCGGAAGCCAGTGTAGGAATTGTAGAGCTGGAGTAATGTGTTCGTGGCGGTGCGTGTTAGTAAGCAAGCGTGCAGCTGCATTTTGTAGCATCTGTAGTGGTTGAAGTGAGTTATTTGGGAGACCTAGTAAAATGGAGTTGCAACAGTCCAATTTAGATAATATAGTAGCTTGTAGTACAGTCCGGAAGTCATGTGGGTGTAGGAGGGGTTTTATCCTTTTCAATGTATGAAGTTTATTAGAAACCATTTTTGATGGTGGAAGTAATAAATTTTTTTAATGTGAAATGTTTGTCAATTATAACACCAAGGTTGCGGACTTGTTGTACAGTGTGGTGGTCAGATATAGATTGTTGATTGGGGCTAGAGTGGGTGTTTTGTGGCGAAATGATGAGAAGCTCTGTTTTGTTGGTATTTATTGCCAATGAGTTTTCAGTTAGTAGATTCTCAATTTCCGCTCAATTTCCAGGTTTGAGTGCGGTATTCCGAACAAGGTTTTGGGTAGGGAGTCATTTATAGGTATTAGGATCTGCACATCATCTGCATATATGAAGTGCTAACCCAAGGGTCTCAGCGAGTTTGGAAAACCAACGAGCGTAAAATTGAGCGTCTATTTTCTGAACCCACCGACAGCCACCTCTTCTGGGCCAAGGAGGCGCTAGACAGTTTCCTTCTATTCTTCTGGGAATTTAACTCATTAGGATCCAGCCTCCATGATACATTTGGAATTACCTGAGGTTTGTTCCCCTCTCTCACTTCCTCCTTCCTTCTCATTCAGCTATCACAGTGACAGTACTCAGCCAAGTGACATACACTGGGCCTAACTTTTCTAAATATTCCCTGCTTATATTGGTCGGTCACACCGTCTGTGGCTACCAGGTGGTGCCCAGAACAGTGAATGGTGCACTGTGCAAAGACAATATACTCTTTCTACAAAGCAGTCTCACGCACAAACAAGAACACCTGAGCAACACCGGGCACTTTTCACCAGTTAACAAATATAATCACACTTTTAAATGATCAACCACGTTTTGTGTTGTCCAGAGGTCTTTTTCTGGTTAAAAATAAGGCACATTGAAATTGAAATAATTTGCATTTGTGCTATAATGTATGTGTATTGAAATACATTGTCTTAGCTTCTCATTCAGTTTACCACTCCTGGAATATGCAATTCCTCAAGACAACAGTGAAAAACTCTTTCACACTCAGCGCATAGTTAAAGCTCTGGAATTCATTGCCAGAGGATGTGGTTACAGCAGTTAGTGTAACTATATTTAAAAAAAGTTTGGATAAGTTCCTAGAGGATAAGTCCATAAACTGCTATGACGGTAATTAATAAGCAATAGCAGCTTGTGATCTATCTAATGTTTGGGTACTTGTGATTTGGATTGGCCTCTGTTGGAAACAGGACACTGGGCTTGATGGACTCTTGGGTCTGACCCAGTATGGCATTTCTTAGGTTCTTATGTTGCCTTACTTTGGAAAAGGTTACAGCTCATAATTCAGTTCCTCAGGACCAGTATTTAAAGGGTTTTTTTGCTTGTGATAAATTTGCAATAAAGTCACAAAACAGCTCTTGGAAAATACTGATCATCTCTGAATTCATTCCAGTTGCAGCTAAGAAACAAGCAAGCAATGTACTATTCTATGTTTATCAGTGGCTAAAATTTTGAAAGGATGACAGCAACAAGCCTATCTGCCATTATCTTGGAATATCAGTATCCAACTGACTTTTACAAGCTTACATCCGTTGGACAGCATTATAGACTAGGTAATTCTGAGATGATTACACCAGTCTCCAATCAATATAGTGATTTCATCACTGGAAATGGGTATAGCCTGTGAAAATTTATAATAATGGAGATAGGTAAAATTTGTGATTTATATCCCCTACATAAGGGGTAACACTGAAGAGATTTCTGATTTCTCTCTCTTGCTTTGCTTTTGCGAATTCCAACTCTCATATTTGCTGTAACTGCAAGTTCCGAACAATAAAATATACACTAATTATTATACCAAGAACATTTCTTAGTGATACCTAAAGAAGAGAAGAGACCTTGCAGACAGAAATCATTGCTAACCACCAGTCCATAGGAGGCTCTAAACAGTGTACAATAGTTCATATAAACACAGGCAGTTCCAAAAATTGGACTTCACCTCACTACAACCATCATAATTTGGCTCTAATGAGAACCATGATTGACAATTTCTGCAGAGAGGCCAAAGACTGAACAGGTATGGACAATTACTCTCTCACCTTTAGACATAGTCCCTCCAGAAAAGGGTTGATACACATTAGAAAACAGTGTGGGGAAGATTGCACTGCTGCTGCCTGTGCAATGGAGGACTTGGGTTTTCAGTGTTATTAATCTACCACCTTTCTTGAACACTAAATTTCACCAAAAATACAAATATTTTATAGAATTATAATGTTTTTCTAGTGAAATTTAGTGCTCAAAAGGTGCTAGACTTAATTCATTACTAGTCATTCTATAAGTGACAAAATTAAAGATTCCCATCTCATATGTGCGCAGTTTCATACAAAAAAACCCCCCCAAACAATACAATATTAACAACTCACTAAAAGTAACTGAGCAAGTCAGTATGAGAAAAAAAAAGCCACACCCCTCCTACCTGAGAATGAATCTCCAAGGGAGAGAAAGGGACTGCAAAGTTGGCCAGGAGATGTTAACGGGCACACTGGACAGGCCATATGATTTTTGTACGCCATCATGTTCTCTGTTTCTATACCCTATTTTCACTTAGGACTAACAGATTATACAAGAACATAAGAACTGCCATACTGGATCGGACCAAGCCCAGTATCCTGTTTCTAACAGTGTCCAAGCCAGGTCACAAGTATTTTAAAGGATCTCAAAAAAGTTATTTTACCCAGTAAACTGAACAGACAAGATCTGTGCTATACAGCCTATAAGATTTACAACAGATTAAAGTATATGACTGAGTAAAGAGCTACTTCTGTGCAATCACTATCAGCTGCACTGGAGAACGAGTTTTCAGAGAGACAGCTCTACAATCATTCTGCTACCAAATCTTCCAGTTCTATTCCAGCACTTACCTTGTCTCTATGAGATAAGCAGTATATGTTTCTTGCATGTTCATGGCAGTCCTCCCATTCCGTTTTTCTGCTTCTGAAACACCAATCTCAATTTTCTTCAGTAAACAATTCTCCTCCATCATCTTGGCAAAAACAGAAGGAAAATTGTACAAGTAAGTTCCAGTCAACATGTAAGAAAGCACTTAGCAACGATAATGCTCTCCCCTTCCAGGATTGTATGTGAGTGAGTTGCAGTGCCAACTGCTTAGCCTGTTTCACCATTACATATGTTTTTCCAAAGGCAGCACCGGGTCCCTCGCTCCCAGCATAGATAAATAAGGTATTGGCAGGGATGGGGAGGGTTGGGTTGTAGGCACCATGAATCTTCATTTGGGGGGGGGGGGGGGGGAAGAGATGGGGAGGCAGCCAAACAGGTATTTAACGATCAGGACTGGGTTCTCAAGATTTAAAAGGTTTAGGGAGAGGAGCGTGGGGATAGGATACTACAGCCTGGCAAGTCTTTAGCAGCAGCTTTTGGGGGGGGGGGGGGGGATGGGGGGATTGACACCCTCTAAGTTTAACCTTTATTTTATAGGGTGATGACAGCAATACTTAGTGGATATCTTTTAAAGATATCTGGTTAAGTAGCATGTTATGTGGCCACACAAAGCCGAATAACAAAATCTTAATCGGCCATATTCAAACATAACCTGTTAGGTTTTTCTTATCCATGGTGTTAAGTGGAGTGCCACAGGGATCGGTGTTGGGACCGGTTCTGTTCAACATCTTTGTGAGCGACATTGCGGAAGGGATAGAAGGTAAAGTTTGTCTATTTGTGGATGATACTAAGATCTGCAACAGAGTGGAAATGCCGGAAGGAGTACAGAGAATGAGACAGGATTTAAGGAAGCTGGAAGAGTGGTCGAAGATATGGCAGCTGGGAAGTGCAGAATCGTGCATCTGGGTGTGGTAATCTAAAAGAACTGTATGTGTTGGGGGGGTGAAAGGCTGATGTGCATGGAGCAGCAGAGAGATCTTGGGGTGATAGTGTCTAACGACCTGAAGTCGGCAACACAGTGTGACACGGTGATAGCCAAAGCCAGAAGAATTCTGGGCTGTATAGAGAGGAATATCTAGTAAGAAAAGGGAAGTGATAATCCCCTTGTACAGGTCCTTTGGTGAGGCCTCACCCGGAGTATTGTGGAGACTATCTCAAAGGAGACAGAGACAGGATGGAGGCGGTCCAGAGAAGGGCAACCCAAACGGTGGGTGTTCTCTATCGAATGACTTATGAGGAACCTGAATATGTATACCCTGGAGGAGAGGAGGTGCAGGGGAGATACAATACAGACCTTCAGATATTTGAAAGGTTTTAATGATCCATGGTTTTCAAACCTTTTCCATTGGAAACAATTTAGTAGAACCAGGGGGTCACAATTTGAAACTCCAGGGAGGAAGATTTAGAACCAATGTCAGGAAATATTTCTTCACTGAGAGGGTGGTGGGTGCCTGGAATGCCCTTCCAGAGGAAGTGGTGAAGACTAAAACTGAGAAGGATTTCAAAGGGGCATGGGATAAACACTGTGGATCCCTAAAGGCTAGAGGATGGGAATGAATAAAAAAGCTTGGTGGTAACCTGCACGGAGCGGCAATTACTACCTTGGGAAGCTTGCTGGGCAGACTAGATGGACCATTTTGGTCTGTTTCTGCCATCAATACTATGTTACTATATGTAGCCAGATAACTTTATATTGGTCATATTCTTCAGGACGTTTATCCCACTGAATATATGGGACAAGTTATCAGACTAACTTTAGCTGGGTTACTTGTCTACTAACCAGCTTACTGAATATGGACCCCATTATCTTCAGCAAAAAAGCTATTTAGTCACTATGTTCTGCCTTCGCAGTATGTTTCTTTATTATACTGCCACCTGCAACAACTTATGATATTGCTTAGCTTAAAGTCTCTGCATGTGTAGAGCTCCTTTTCCTGACTGGTTATTGTTTAAAAGTTGCTGAACTTCTGAATGGATCTGTTCTTGTTTGCTCTCTCTCTCTTGTCTATGTTCTCTTGCTTCTTCCTATTGGTCTTTTGCCCTTAGGAATTCCTGGGAGACTTTTCTTCCCATACAAATCTCTGTTGAGAACAGGCTCCTAGCAAACTAAAAGCTCTCCTAAATCCTCTACAGGCTCCTAGAAGCATCACTTTTTTTTTTTTTACTTCTCGTTATCTATTTCCCATCTACTACTAGTCCCTGCTATATACTAATAGTTACAGCTTCCTCCCTACAGCTACAGTTGTCTGCCTATGACTCAGCTTTCAGAGATTTTCATCAGTTGTACCAGGTCTGCTATCTGTGCAGCTATCTTCAATTCCATGCCATTTGCAATGACTGTTAAAGTGTTTATCATTCAATAAGTGTTTTGGTATTAAGAACAGAGTTCTCTCTGATATCTGGAAGCTGGGAAAGGATAGAGGTTTAACTTACTGTATAGGCTTTCAAGCTAACAGAGTGAAAACTGAGGGCAGAACACACTACACAGGAAACAGAGGTGGCTATTTTTATCAAGTAAAAAGGTTTAATTATTCTTGAAAATTATTCAGACAGTAAACCAATATGACAGGGTGTATAACAAAAATGGTGCAGCTTGGGAGAGGTGGATATATTGGAGAGGGAGATCAGGAAGACAATTGGTATTTGAACCCAAGTCAAAAACAGTAGTTCTGACCCTGGCTAATCTTGCTTTCTTAACCATAAGAAGTTACTGCTTTATTTGGTAACAAGTGAAAAAAATAAAACCCTACAGAAAATCTTGTAGGTCATACACAGCCACTGATGGGACCCAGACAAAGGAATATGGAAACCTTTGAAGGTAGGATATGATGAAATTTAATTTTACCCGTCCATTTCCTTTCTTTAAGTCCTGACAGACCAGTCCAGACAGATGGGATTAACTTTCACCAGCAGGTGGAGACAGAACTCCTTCCCATTTCTTGACATCATCCTTCCTATATATTATGAGATAGCAGAATCTGACATTAGTAGCTTCTTGTTCTAGATACTATATTGACACTACTTTGCATTGTACCATTGTACTACTTTGCATTGTAGACAGAAGAAAAAGAAGGAAAGTGAAGTGAAAAAGAAATTAGTTAAAGTAACTGACCAGATTGTGAACAAGCTCTACTGTTCTTCCTTCTTTGGTGTCCTGCTTAGTCAACCTCTGTGCTTAATAGTGGGGTAGACTCACAACCCTTCTCTATTGTTTTTAAACTAGATGCCAGGAGGGAGAATGAAAATTATCTTAGGGTGAGTGGGTGAACTGTCCTAATCACAACTTTTTCCTGGTCCCTCTCTCCCTCTTCCTTTCTGAGAAGGGTTCTGGACTGGTCTGTCAGGGCTTAAGGAAAGGAAATTAATGGGCAAGAATAAATGTCACCTTCCTTTTTTGTGCTGCAGACCAGTCCAGACAGATGGGACTCGTCAAAGTAGTGCCTATGTCGGATGAGTAAAGCCTGAATAGCCTTCAGCACTTTCCTGCCGAACCTAGAGTCCTCCTTTGACTGCAAATCCAATTTGTAATGCTTCACAAAAGAATGCAATGATGACCATATGGTCACCCTACAAATTTCCTGTGGGAACACTAACATGTTCAGCCCTTGGCAAAGACTGTGCCCTGGTAGAAAGTGCCTTCAGCCCAGCTGGCACTTACCTGCCTTACCCAACATAGCTGCCAATATTGCTTCTTTGATCCATGTTACAATGGATGCTTTGAATGTTGCCTGTCCCTTCTCCTGGCCCCCAAACAACCTATCTAACTCTCTAAAGTCATTTGTGATTTTGAGTTACCTTACAGCACCCTCCTGACAGAATCCTCTGTTCACCTTTGTATTCTACTTTGTTAAATGCTAAGAAAGATATTTCTTGATTCATGTGGAATTCTGATACTATCTTAGGCAGGAAAGAACAGAGTGAGAAAACTAATACCTTTATCTTCATATATAATAGAGTGCCTGGAGTGCCAAGATCCTCCTAGCCAAGCATATTGCTACCAGAAACACTGTTTTCAATGTCACATCCTTCAAGAATATTTCCTTTAGGGGTCAGAAAGGTGCTTCTGTCAAAGTTCTTAAGACCAGGTTCAGATCCCAAACTGGTATTTGGCAGGTAGGGGTGCTTAAATGCCTCACTGCCCTGAGGAAATGATTTATATCTAGATGGGTACTTATCAAAGCCTTTATAACATATTAATGCCTCTATCCTTTTAGAGAGAGTTCAGCACCAGCCCCTTATCTAGGCCTTCTTGAAGAAATTCTAGAATTGTCCTTATATGTGCTTTGAATGGACAACCTCTTTTCTTCTGCACCAAGATTTGAATACTCTCCATACCCTGCCATATATGTCAGAGTGGTGGCGTGCTTCCTTGGCTTCAACAGAATTGCCCTCACCATTTGTGAGTATCCCCATCCTTTTCATTTCCTCCTCTCAATAGCCAGGCTATAGGACAATATGCACTTGGGTTTTCTATGACTGTTGGCCCTTGGCGCAGGAGGACCTTGATTCTGAGGGGGGGGGGGGTCCCCTCCTTTTTCAGCCTTATTAAATCCCGTACCATGGGCACCTGGGTCAATCTGATGCTACTGGGATGACCCATCATGATCTGATACCCTCTGAACTATCCTTACAATCATTGGCCATGGTGGGAAAACAGAGAAACTTGTCTATACCTTCTGAGCCGTTTCCCCTGGCTTGGCTGAAAATGGCTTGGCTTTGGCATTTCAGTGGGTTGCCATCAAATATTAGGAGAGACTGGGTTCATGTCCATGTTGTGCCCAGACAAAAATGACTGAGGCGGCTCACAAGGCAACATCCGCACAGGAATTACTACACATGCTCAGTAGAGCTCAAAGCTTTACTAGCCTGGACAGATGAGCCTGGTGCCACCGGATGACATGCCTATTTTAAAAAGGCCCGGTGATGCTCATAAAGCCCCGGGACGTGTATAAGTCCTGGGGCTTTACAAAAGGGGCGGTGCCAGAGGCCTCCGACAGAGTGGCCATTGCAGCTGTGTTGGAGGATCGTGTGCCGGCAGGCGCAAAAGGTAAGACAAAGGACAGGGGGGTGGGGTGAGGGAACGGGGGAAGGCAGCACGGCTCGGTGCGTGCAAGGTGCACCCCCTTGCGCGCACCGACCCCTGATTTTATAACATGCGCGCACGCACATGTAGGCCACACACGCTTCTTTTAAAATCTACCCCATTTTTTGTATGGTGAGTTGAAAGGGGAAATTTCCTAACCCTGCTTTGTATAAACTCCAGAAGAGGTCAGAACTTCCTGAGGTTGACAGTGAAATCCAGAAGAGTTTGTATCAAAAAACGGTGTGCTGCATGTGCATATCCATCCCAGGTTTCTCATTGATGCAGGAAGTAAAGATTACATTTTTTGTGAAAAATAACATTTAATAATGATAATTTTCAAGCAGTTACTAAAATTAAAGATTATTTTAGCTTTCTCCTGCATTATTTTCAACAATAACATAACTAGGATTTTTTTTTTTAGTACAGCTGTTAAATGTAGTCTGCAATGTGTCATTCGTGAGCATCATCTGTCAGGTGTGTCATGATGGAAAAAAGTTGAGAAGGTTTAGAAAAACTGATCAAAAAGGGGACTCTAAGCCTCAGAGACTGCCAGAAGACCGAAGCAGGCTGACGATAAGAGCCCTTAAGGGGCAACAAGGGGAGTCTAGACAATACAGAGCTCCAATATACACACAAGGGGTGAAAAACCCAGAAAAGATGACCCTTTTTTTTGGGAATCAAAGATAGGGCCGCGCCCCCCCCCCCTCCCCAAAGTGAGGGAGGGCTCAGAAGGGGATTGGGAGATCCAGTCCTTACATCCCCTAGTGGGTGCCGCTTAGCAAGTTTTATGAGGAATGGTCCTAGATTACTAAGGACAAGTGGGTCCTGGAAATCACTCAATAGGGTTATACCTTTGAACTGGCCATGCAGGTCACAATTAAGAGGTTATTCAATTAATAGTAAAAAAATAAAAATAAATTACTCTGCCTGGAAACAATAATACTGGTTTCAAATACCAAATAGGGGAAGGATGTTATTCCCTGCACTTTGTGATTCCAATAAAAAGGAAGGTATATTTCATCCAGTTCTAGACTGCTCTAACCACTAGGCTATTCCTCCTCCCTTGATGTTGCATCCACATTGTCTATTTGTTTTAATATATAAGAACATAAGAACATAAGAACATAAGAAATTGCCATGCTGGGTCAAACCAAGGGTCCATCAAGCCCAGCATCCTGTTTCCAACAGAGGCCAAACCAGGCCACAAGAACCTGGCAATTACCCAAACACCTAGAAGATCCCATGCTACTGATGCAATTAATAGCAGTGACTATTCCCTAAGTAAACTTGATTAATAGCAGTTAATGGACTTCTCTTCCAAGAACTTATCCAAACCTTTTTTGAACCCAGCTACACTAACTGCACTAACCACATCCTCTGGCAACAAATTCCAGAGATTTATTGTGCGTTGAGTGAAAAAGAATTTTCTCCGATTAGTCTTAAATGTGCTACTTGCTAACTTCATGGAATGCCCCCTAGTCCTTCTATTATTCGAAAGTGTAAATAACCGAGTCACATCTACTCGTTCAAGACCTCTCATGATCTTAAAGACCTCTATGATATCCCCCCTCAGCCGTCTCTTCTCCAAGCTGAACAGCCCTAACCTCTTCAGCCTTTCCTCATAGGGGAGCTGTTCCATCCCCTTTATCATTTTGGTTGCCCTTCTCTGTACCTTCTCCATTGCAACTATATCTTTTTTGAGATACGGCGACCAGAATTGTACACAGTATTCAAGGTGTGGTCTCACCATGGAGCGATATAGAGGCATTATGACATTTTCCGTTTTATTAACCATTCCCTTCCTAATAATTCCTAACATTTTATTTGCTTTTTTGACTGCTGCAGCACACTGAGCTGACGATTTCAATGTATTATCTACTATGACGCCTAGATCTCTTTCTTGGGTGGTAGTTCCTAATATGGAACCTAACATCGTGTAACTACAGCTAGGGTTATTTTTCCCTATATGCAACACCTTGCACTTGTCCACATTAAATTTCATCTGCCATTTGGATGCCCAATCTTCCAGTCTTGCAAGGTCCTCCTGTAATGTATCACAGTCTGCTTGTGATTTAACTACTCTGAATAATTTTGTATCATCTGCAAATTTGATAACGTCACTCATTGTATCCTTGATGTTAGCTACCCATCTTCATCAAGGTCTTCCTATGACTTTCCATCCATTTTATCATTGTATATAAGCTTTTTGTGGCAACTTAATCCAGGGCATTTTTATAAAGGTGGCCAAACCACGTAATTTGGACCCTGCTTGAAGCTAGCTATGTATCTGTTATAATTTGTCTTCGCTACTTTGTAGTATGTATGTTTTTATTGTACACAGAGTATTTTAAATCATGAAGTTTATAAGTTTTTAAAATAAATATGCTGTAAGATAGAATGTAAACTTAATCAATGCTGAATTCTTTTCTGATTCAGTTTCTTTGTGTTACTCCTAGAGCTAGTCTTAGACATTTTATTTCTGGTGTTAGTATCTGATCACGAACTGACGTTATGAAGTCACGTTTGGCATAGATATCATTAAAAACAGTCTTTAAGATCACTAGTTTTGGTACTTATAGTTTTATATATATATATATATATATATATATATATTTATATAACTATAAGTAACTTATAGTTACTTATAGTTATATATTTCAGCAAAGCTTTTGATACGGTTCCGCACAGGAGACTGGTGAATAAAACGAGAAGCTTGGGAGTGAGTGCCGAGGTGGTGACCTGGATTGCAAATTGGTTGACGGACAGAAGACAATGTGTGATGGTAAATGGAACCTTCTCTGAAGAGAGAGCGGTTTTAAGTGGTGTACCGCAAGGATCGGTGTTGGGACCGGTCCTGTTCAATATCTTTGTGAGCGACATTGCGGACGGGATAGAAGGTAAGGTTTGTCTTTTTGCGGATGACACTAAGATCTGCAACAGAGTGGACACGCCGGAAGGAGTGGAGAGAATGAGACGGGATCTAAGGAAACTGGAAGAGTGGTCGAAGATATGGCAGCTGAGATTCAATGCCAAGAAGTGCAAAGTCATGCATATGGGGAGTGGAAATCCGAATGAACTGTATTCGATGGGGGGGGGGGGGGGGAAAGGCTGATGTGCACGGAGCAGGAGAGGGACCTTGGGGTGATGGTGTCTAATGATCTGAAGTCGGCGAAACAATGCGACAAGGCGATAGCTAAAGCCAGAAGAATGCTGGGCTGCATAGAGAGAGGAATATCGAGTAAGAAAAGGGAAGTGATTATTCCCTTGTACAGGTCCTTGGTGAGGCCTCACCTGGAGTACTGTGTTCAGTTCTGGAGACCGTACCTTCAAAAAGACAAAGACAAGATGGAGGCGGTACAGAGAAGGGCGACCAGGAAGGTGGAGGATCTTCATCGGATGACGTACGAGGAGAGATTGAAGAATCTAAATATGTACACCCTGGAGGAAAGGAGGAGTAGAGGTGATATGATACAGACTTTCAGATACTTGAAAGGTGTTAATGATCAAAAGACAACGACAAACCTTTTCCGAAGGAAAAAAATTAGCAGAACCAGGGGTCACGATTTGAAGCTCCAGGGAGGAAGATTCAGAACCAATGTCAGGAAGTATTTCTTCACGGAGAGGGTGGTGGATGCCTGGAATGCCCTTCCGGAGGATGTGGTGAAGACCAGAACTGTGAAGGACTTCAAAGGGGCGTGGGATAAACACTGTGGATCCATAAAGTCAAGAGGCTGCCAATGAAGAGTGGGTGACTCGCCAGAATGATGGCTACTGCCTGGAGTCAATACCCTTATTAAATAAACATACACAGGCTTACTGTGACTCTAACATCGCTCTAAGCTTCAACAGCAAGAAGAAATGTGGAAAAAAGGATTCACACTCACAAAGAGGGGAGTAGCTGGCTTGTTACGGCGGTTACTACCCCAAATCAAATAAGCCTGATACTTCACTTTCAATGCATATACAGCATAGTTCTCTGCTTCAACGGCAGGGGAGAAGAAAAACTGATACTTCACACATCCAGCAGAGCTCTCTGCTTCAACGGCAGGGGAGAAGAAAAGAGGGTTTGCACTCACAAAGCGGGGAGTAGCTGGCTTGTTACGGCGGTTACTACCCCAAACCAAATAAGCCTGATACTTCACTTTCGATGCACATCCAGCATGGCTCTCTGCTTCAACGGCATGGGAGAAGACTTATACTTCACGCATATCCAGCATAGCTCCCTGCTTCAACGGCAGGGGAGAAGAAAAACAACCAATAAGGGCTAATAACATAGTCTGGGTAAAACAAATAAGCATGGGTGCAGCTTGCTTATTGCGGCAGCTACTACCCCTAACTAATCAAGCTAGATATTTCACTTGGATGCAGCTCCATCACTGCTCTCTACATTAAAGGTGGGGGTGGAAGGGAAATAGAACCAAGAGCTAAGAGAAACAGATAAGTATGAGAGAAAAAATGTGTGAAGCTTGCTGGGCAGACTAGATGGGCCATTTGGTCTTCTTCTGCCGTCATTTCTATGTTTCTATGTGTGTTGGAATAAAGATGCCAGCTGTTGATACTTGATTTGCTTTAACACATTTTTTATTGGTTTCTCTATCTAACTTTCCCCTCTTCTGTTTTACCTGTATATCATCATCTATACCGATTCTTATGCTGTGCTTTTTCACATTGTATGTGGATTTGAAGTTGTTGCTCATTTTCTGCTATCAGAGAAAAGTTTGTAAAAAGTAGTTCATTAACGGTACTGTTATCCTAGGAGTTTGATTTTTTATATTTATTATCAATGTTAATGTGACTGTTTAGTCAGTCGGAAGTGTGCTCCCGAGGCCAAAAGTGGCAGATACACTGGCAAGGCAACTCAGATATGTTCCAACTGAAAGAGTAGCACAGCGTCTTCTGCCTGCAATAATCATCTTCCCCTCGGGTTGAGCCCTTGGGTGCTGGTGGCCAGCAGAGTTTAGTTAGAAGGCCCAGAACCAGATATAAATAGGAACATAGTTGGAAGCACAAGTGAACACTGGAAATGGCAAAAGGTGACACTACACAGCCTTGGCATACCAAACTTCATCTTCACTATACTACTATTATCCCTACATAAATTCTGACATACTTTATTTAGATACTCAATGCCTCCATACTCTGCCAAGACTGACCAGCATGTTTCCCTATTAACCTTGATCAAATGTTTTCCCCGGTCTACAAATACTTATTGTACTTGATGTACCTTTCCATCTTGCATTGGTACAACTTCAATTTTTCCTGAAAGCCATTTGGAATTCTGACAATTCTTCTATTATTTGTCCTTCAACATTGCTGGATTATTTCAGCATACATCTTCCCTACATGGCTAAATAAGAAATCCCATCTGTTGCCTTTATTTTTCTAGACTGGAACAATAACAGCAATTTGCCAATTAACATTCTTATTGATCCAACATCATGTTTATACATCAACAATCATTGGGCTCAGTTACATGAGATGATTTTCTGCTGCTGTAGCAAGCAGTTAATGTTAATATACAGCATAATCTAGGATAAGTCCAGTAAACTTACATATTACTAAGCCACTCTAGGAGTATACATTGCAAAATAAATATTCATTAAGTTATTTATTTATTTTATCCCCATACAATTCTTTTACTCTTCACTATTCCTCTTCTTTCTCTATCCCAGTTATTCCACCCCTGGTTTTTTGTAATTGCTTCCCCTTTGCACCAGTTTAGTTCTACTGTTCTTTGCACCCCTTGTTTGTATGTAAACCAGCATGATGTGACTTGTTCATGAATGCCGGTATATAAAAAACCTAAATAAATAAATAAAATAAATAAAAATAGACAATGAAAGATGTCCTATGTATATCTTAAACTATATTAGCCTTAAATTGATAGTTGGTATATTTTCTTTGTTAGATTCCCCTTATAACCCCTCCCCCAGAGTCATATATGTTCTCTAATTACCAGCCTGGCCTCTACTCTCTCCAGTTCCTGAGAAGTTGTCTTCTGCCTCCATTGATCATAAGGTTTCCAAATCTTTTCAAAGCTCTGTAGTCTCTCTCATTTGATTTCTGTAAGCTTAACCAAGTAGTAGACTCTCTCCAAACGTTTATGTACTCTGCCCTCAGATGGCACAGTATCTTTTCTCCAACTGCAGGCTAGTTTACATTTGGCTGCAATGTCTATTAGGTGTAGTAATGATGTCAAGTGAGGGGCAATACTCATTACAGGAATATTCAACACAAAAACTTTGAATCTCTTATGTATATATAAGATTCAATATGCTATCCCAATATGGAATTACCACACTACCTCCAACACTTATCTTCAATAACTGGATATGACCTATGCAAACGTACCAGGGTTAGATATCATCGGTACATTTCTTTATGGCCGTTTTACACTATTTGAGAAGAAATGGAACTCTTCCATGTATACCAGTAACAAAGATTCCATGTAGTGGCCTCTATTGTCTGGCCTATTCTCAGAACATACTGCTTTCCTCATTTCCTTATTCACTTCTATTCTGACTAATCTAAAAACTATGAGGTAGATATTGAACCTCTGTCCGATTCAGCTAGTTAGCCTGATAAAACTTATCTGGCTAATTTAGCCCATATATTCAGCTATCTTAAAGTTAGTCGGATAAGTTTATCCAGCTATCTTTAGGACAGTTCTATGGGCGACCAGAATGCTCTTGCCCTGTCCGCCACTTAGTTGGCTATTTAGCTGAATAACTAGTTGTCTGGCTAAACAGCAGTCATTCAGCAGGGCCGGATATTCAGCTACTGCTTAGCTGGATAAGTCCAAACTTTATCCAGATAGGTAGCATTGAATATTGCCCTCTATGTATTTTCTGCTGCTTTAAAAGGGACCCAATTTTTATCTGGTTTCTTTTTCTTATCTCCCTGATTTCTTCCATCCACTATGCTGATCTTTTCTGTCCTCTGTTGCCTTTTTTTTTTTGTAGACTTCAGTTGGCAGTTGGGATTCAATACCAAGAAGTGCAGAGTCATGCATCTGGACACGTAATCCAAAAGAGCTGTATGTGATAAGGGCTGTTGTGCATGGAGCAAGAGAGGGACCTTGGGGTGATAATGTCTAATGATCTGAAGACAGCAAAGCAATGTGACAAGTCAATAGCTAAAGCCAGAAGAATGCTGGGCTGCAAAGAGAGAGGAATAACCAGTAAAAAAAAGGAGGAGATAATCCCCTTGTACAGGTCCTTGTGAGGCCTCATCTGGAGTACTGTGTTCAGTTCTGGAGACCGAATCTCAAAAGGGACAGAGACAGGATGGAGGCAGTTCAGAGAAGGGCTACAAAAATGGTGGTGGTAGGGCTCCAAATGACTTATGAGGACAAGTTGAAGGACCTAAATATGTATACCATGGACAGAGGAAGTGCAGGGGAGATATGATACAGACCTTCAGATACCTGAAAGGTTTTAATGATGCACATTTGACAAACCTTCTCTGTTGGAAAGAAATCAGAACTAGGGGTTACAAAATGAAACTCCAGGGAGGATGCTCAGAACCAGCGTCAGGAAATATTTCTTCACGGAGAGGGTGGTGGATGCCTAGAATGCCTTTCCGGAGGAGGTGGTGAAGACAAAAACGGTGAAGGGTTTCAAAGGGGCATGGGATAAACTGTGGATCCCTAAAAGCTAGAGTATGGAAATGAGGAAAAGAGCACATGGGAGTAACTTGCTGGTGTGGCGATTACTACCATTAACCAACAAGCCTTCAGACTTGATGCAACTCATTGCTCTCTGCTTTAATGGCAGGAGGATAAGAAGAAAAGGGGAATTAGTTTTGGACAACAACCAATAAGGACATGAATTTTACAGTCTGAGAAAACAAATAAGCATGGAGGTAACTTGCTGATGCGGCTGTTACTATCCTTAACCAATAATCCTTATACTTGTGATGTAACTCCAACATTGCTCTCTGCTTCAATGGCAAAAAGTTAACCGGGAATTGCACTCTGACAGCAACCAACAAGGACCTTTACTTTAACAGTTTGGGAAACTAAGTATGAGGGTAACTTGTAAGTTATAGCAGTTGCCATCCCCTGATGATACCTTTATGGGGGAGACATGTATGGTGCAGCTGGGCAGACTGGATGGACCATTTTGTCCTTTTCTGCCATCATTTCTCTGTTTATGTTTCTAAGTTATTAATGCGATCAATGTAGTTTTAAATAAAAACAAACTTATCTTCTAATAATCATGTTTGCCTTGCTAACTCTTTGTAGGCCTCATCTATCTTGTCCTTTAATTTATTTGCTATCTGGTTCCTTCATTTTTAATGTTTTGATGATTTCTTGTTATTTGTTTGTGTGCTCTGGTTTTCCTCATTTTGGTTTGGCTTATTATTTTTTATACCACCTTTCAGAAATAACCCTTTTGTCAACTCTCTTTATGATGGTATTTGCCACTACTCTAGACTCAATCTGTCCTCTCCTTTCACTATTAAAATGTAATTAATTTAGTTTATATTTTAGGCAGTGCATTCATACCATGTGTATATTTTAGCAATTTTTCTATGCTGGAAAAGGGTATTTGTTTTAAACAAATCATGCTGGACACACATCAAATATTCTATCCCCATTTTGGCCCAAATATTTTTCATAAATCAGCCCTATTTGTACCAATCTTCCCATTAAAATCCCTTTTTACATATTAGTTTATCATTTGGGTTCACTATCACCAGTTCATTTTGGATCTCATTTAAAAAACACTTAATTCTTCAATGTAGGTGTTAATACAAGGGGCATAAATTTGTATGAGTATTTTAACTTCTGTGCCATTTTATATTCATAATTTAGATATTCTCTCAGAGACATTTTTTTATGACATACCCTAATGTAAAGAAAAGCAAGGACAGATATCCTTTTATTACATGAAGTTAAGCAAAAAAAACAGCCTTAAATATGCTTTCCTTTCACATTTTCTGAAGCATCCCAAAAAATATTTGGGAATGAATTATTATGCAATCGATATTACAACGTGCTTTCATTTCCAGATTCCTGATAAACTCTCAGCTCTACTAGATTTTTGTAATGCAAAACCAGGAAATAGTGAAACAGTGTGACAAGGCAGTAATTGGAGCCAGAGGGATAACAGGATGTGCACAGAGAGAGGCATAGCTTATAGGGGAAAAAAAAAAGGAAGTGATTATGCCATTCTTCAAGTCACTTTTGTATCTGTTTTTATTATGTATCCACTGAGAGCCTTGGATCAGTGCATTATAAATAAATAAATATGCAAGACCTCATCTGGTGTACTGAGTCCTCTGGAGGCAGAGTGGAGGCAGTTAAGAGAAGAGCTACCAAAGTGATGCAGGATCCTCAACAGAAGCCCTATGACATGAAAATTAGTGAGCCAAATTTATATAAATGCTGTAGAGGAAAGGCAAGGCAACATGACAGGCATTCAAATATCTAAAAGGTATTAATAGTGCACAAAAAGCAAACCATTTTCAATGGAAATAAAGTGCTAGAACAAGGGCTCGTGATAATAGGCTTTTAGGAGGAAATATCTTTTCATGGAAAGCATAGTGGATATGTGGAAGACCCCCTAGAGAAGGTGGTAGAGGCTAAAATGGTAATAGATTTCAAGAATGCATGGAGCTGTGCCATTGTATTGGATTGTGTCACACAATTAAAAAACAAAAAACCACACAAAAGCACATAGGATAAGTACAGAGGATCCTTAATTGCAAAAAAAAAAAAATTTCAGAGATAGTGGAAGCATTGTCACAGCTGGGTATGTTTGGCAGACTGCTAGTATAGTATTAAATAGAGTTAGAATTCCTAACGGAAATGCACATGCTCCTTGTGTTGACCGGATTGGTGCGAAAAGTTGGTAGTGGTGGGACACTGTTGGTGAAATGTCATGGGTCCTAGAAGGCCACATGTCCTGGCTACAGCCACCCTGGCGTTGGTGGCTTTTAGATTATATTGGGACCTTGTAGTTTGTCATGGGATGGGAGAGGTGCTCTGATGAAATGAAAAAAAAAAAAAAAAAGAGTATCTTGTGTGCTCAGCTACCCAGAAGGGTGGAATACAAAGGAGGAAGATGACCACAATTGTCTTGAATAAGGAGTGGCATCCTACAGGCAGTCATGGTGTATGGCAGGCAACTGGAATATATCCTTGGTACTGAAAACAAGAATAACTAGGCCAACATTCTGCTATCAACTACTAAGTTACTATGTAATTATACAATGTATGTTATATTGCAGTTTTTTTCCTCTTCTATAGGCATCAGTAACTCATCCCCTCTTCTTATACTACTATCTACTTTCCTAAGGTGCATCCACTCGGCTGCAAATCTTAGGCCCATCATTAAAAAGACATTTTTTCCTACCTAACTCTTCTGAAGCATCACTCAACGATATTGAATAGATCTGGCCCCATAAATCGCTGAGGCATTCCAATAATCACTTCTTTCTTCAAAATGAACTACTTTTACCACCACGCTCAGTGTATTCCTCAACCAGTTTTGTTTTGGTTTTTTTAATTTCCTGTTTCTCTGAGCTTCAGTCTTGCTTAGAACTAGGACTGGGATCCGAAAAGCTTAGCATTAATTTGCAACTACCTGGGGATTTTCCCCCTGTTTCCCTTTCCAATGAACATTAGTCCAATCACAAGCACTCTTCGGTTGGGGGCCATGAACCTGTATTCCTTTCAGTACCCTGTAATCAAGGGCCCTAGATGCAGCCACTTGGTGCAACTGTTGCACAAGGACTACAAATCCCTCCCGACCAGGGGTCACTATTGTGTGCTGACAATATCTCCACGGCTTCCCCAGCCAATCCAGAGAGCAAAAAGACCCAAGCCAGGAATCAGACCCAGCTTGTGCCGAACAGCAGTACGAAACACCGGCACTGAGCAGCCAGGCTGATCCCCTCAATCACTTTATAATCCAGTGCATCATCGAAGGTTTCACCTCTAGGCTGTTCAGTTAGTTTATGAGCCTCTGCAGGATATTATCAAAATACAATAGGAAATCCAAGTATACCATATCTAGCATCCACTCCCTCCCCTACCTTCCCCAAATATTCTGGCCAGCCAAATCTAAGAAATTGATCAGATTCTTCAGACAATCTCTTTGGTTAAAAATAAAACAAACAAAAAAAACCCACACTGCATCAATCCTGCAATCTAATGAATTCAAGATACTTCACTGTCCGTTCCTTCATAAGTCTTTTTCTCGGTAGAAATTCCTCTCTATCTTTCAGCTCAAATCATAAACAGTTCTAGAATTCTGGCTCCATAATCCCATTTTAATAGATATACCATCCCACTGTTCCTAGTCCAGTCATTGTGGACATGGTCCCAAAGGCATACACCAGGACTCCCTCCAGAATCCTCTTTCAGACTCTAAATCCAGCTTCAAGAAGTTGTAAATGCTGCTTCTGCAGTAGAAAATTCTCTATTAAATTTCCGCACCATCAAAATCAGTGGTGATTTTCAACCTCCTCCCTATTACCTCTTTTATAGGTTAGGGATAACATCTGCCTTTCTCCAGTCCCATAGAACCACTCCCATCTGCAAAGATCTACTGAACAAGTCCTTCAGTGGACCCACCAGAACATCTAAGCTTTCGTAATATTCTAGGATGCAACCTATCTAGCCCCATGACTTTGTCCATTTTCAATATTTCAAGTTCTATACACTCTCCTTTATAAATGGTGTGGCCTATCCCTCATTATCATATCTTGGGAATTAAGAAGAATTGGGTATAGAACCCGTTGCTATATGCCTGAGGAAGAACAGGCTCTATGGCCTTCTGACACATTAAGGAAGTCATTTCCAATCACAGTTGTTTCGCTTAGGAAAGGTCGGAAATGAAAACCGAGCTCTGCTGAATCACTGAAAGGTGACAGAAGCAAAAGTGATAATCATGTTTCACAATTCTCAGAACATCCACGTCATTTGTGATACAGACCCATTCCAGTAAGGACTGGACCCTTCCCCCCACTGGAGGCAGAGGGGACTAGGGCCTCAGAGGCATCAAAAACCCGGCTAGGGCTGTGGCTGCTACTGTGCTTTAAGCTGTTGCCTGTCAACCTCTAGTGCTAAGGCCTTGGCTCCTTATCTGAGAGTGACTTCCAGAACTCTTTCATCTTCCAGGCATGGGTTTGCTAAGCCCATGGGGACATCCTACCACAGCTCAGACAATTAGATGCATCATGATCAGGGCCCAGATGGTGACAGCAGATGGAGTGGGAGTTTGATGGACATTCAACGCTCACACTTGCAGGCATTGAACCCAGTGATCATGGGTTTTTTTCAGCTTTGGACTTTCCTACCAATACTACTTTTTTTCCCTGATAGAACTTAAAAATGTTTTTGAGGAGCTTCCAAGGTAGCAATGAAAAAAATGTCATACAAGCTTGCAAACCCTGAGATAAAAAAAGCAACAAAAATTATGAGACTGGGAAACCCGTTCATGAGGTAAATCAGACAAAGAAAAACTGGGGGTTTCATGAGGCAGCAACTGCATAAGGGATCTCCCACACATGCTCAGAAAAGAACCCTGAGAGATAAATCTGTGTCGGCGCCATCGGATGATGTCTGCCACTGGTTATGGCCAATTCATTCTGCTTGTTGATGGAGAAATTCCAAAACAACTTGATTAGTAAAACTTTTAACTAATACAGGGTAAGTATTACCATTTGTCAGGTGTATTTTTCTGAACTCTACTCAGGAAACAGGAGCATATGTAAGGTCTCTATCTTCCCAGAGGTCTTCACATTTAACAGCTGTAGTGGTAGAAGGATTTCAGCCATTACCATTACAACTTGCATTTAAATAGTCAAAAATGTGCTCACTATAATGTAACATTTTTGACTAGACACACCTGTGTTTTATATTTTTGTATTGGAGCGAAGGGAATATTCACATTATGATTACAGATATTATAGAGAAAACCGCAAATACATGCTTAGTTTGACATTATCTAGGTCTTTTCCCTTCTACTGCTAACCCCGGTGGCATAATTCTAATACTGTTCAGACACTTTCAGGATACAGGTAAAAATTTACACCCCTTCAGTGAACATCACTTCATTTAGGTACCTTGAGGGGAAAAAAGGAGGCAAAAACGGTTTAGCACTGTTGTGTCTTAAAGCTCAAACAGAAAAGGGAACATTCCTCTTCATCCTGCCAGACCAGTCGTCACAGTGGGTTTCATCCCCTACTAGCAGATGGAGGCAGAGTTCCAGACCTCTTCCAGAGAGATGAAAAGAAAACCCGTGGACTCAGGAAGCCTCAAAGGCAAAATCCCTGAGACCACCCCCCCCTCCCCCCAGAGAAGAAAAGAAAGCTAGACTCCAAGGGAATGGAGTGGTCCAGGCCTGCACCCGAGCCTTTTTCAGATGAACCAGATGACTTTTCCCAGGAGGATTTCCCTGGACGAGACCGAGGAGGAAGAGGACCTGAGACCAGGGCAGGATGACACGGCAGTATTTAGGGCAGAGGAGTTAGGAGCCCTTATTTCTAAGGTCTCCCAGGTCCTGAGGCTGGCAGAGGAGCAGCCTGTACATGTCAAGCCAAAGTGTAACTCTATCACCAAGGGCATCAAAAAATCAGCAAAGGCTTTCCCTATTTATTCTGCTATTTAAGATATGATCACAGCGGAGTGGTCCATGCCACACTTGAGACTACAGAGTAAAAAGAATATAGAAAGATTGTATGTGTGTACCATTGTGATGGCGAAACCGAACGACGGTATATAAAACTTGATAAATAGATAAATAAATATGTAGTGGATTAGGCGGGGAGAGACAGCCTCCTGGCCTTCCCTAACGTGAATGCAGTGGTGTCAGTGGTTTTCGGGAAGACTATCATCTTGGTGGAAGTTGGCACGGCCTTTAGGGACCTACAGAACAGAAGGAGTGAAACGCTTCTCAGGAAAGAATTTGGGTTTTCTAGGCTATCACTACGCTCAGCGATCAGAGGGGGTTATGCAGCAAGGCTCTGCTCTGCACATTGCAGCCACACGCAGGTTAGGCAGAAGAGGAGATGGAGCAGAGTCCATAGCAGCATATGTGGCTGATGCCCTCTACGATCTTATTAGGATCTTAGCCAAGCAGGCCGCAACAAGCATGATGACCAAGTACCTCCTATGGTTAAAAGCTGAATGGCAGATTCCACATCCAAGGCTAAGCTTAATAAACTTCCCTTCAAGGAAAATCTTATTTGGAGAGGACCTAGAAAATCTCATGAAGAGCCTGGAAACCAAACCTCTAAGGCTCCTGGAAGATCGGAGAAGGAGACCATGCCCCAGGGACACCATACAGCCCAAGTGAACAAGGTTCCAGCTCACTGGGGAGGGTAGGGCACGTGGGCAGCCTTTTTGGGGTGCCAGACGCAGCTCTAGAGATCACAATGACGGTGTGAGGGTCCTTCTATTATGCAAACGTGTAAATAACCGATTCACATCTACTCATTCAAGACCTCTCATGATCTTAAAGACCTCTATGATATCCTCCCTAAGCCATCTCTTCTCCAAACTGAACAGCCTAACCTCTTTAGTCTTTCCTCATAGGGGAGTTGTTCCATTCCCTTTATCATTTTGGTAGCCCTTCTCGGTACCTTCTCCATTGCAATTATATCTTTTTTGAGATGTGGCGACCAGAATTGTACACAGTATTCAAGGTGAGGTCTCACCATAGAGCGATATAGAGGCATTATGAAATTTTCCATTTTATTAACCATTCCCTTCCTAATAATTCCTAACATTTTGTTTGCTTTTTTGACTGATGCAGCACACTGAGCCGACGATTTCAAAGTATTATCCACTATGATGCCTAGATCTTTTTCCTGGGTGGTAGCTCCTAATATAGAACCTAACATCATGTAATTGCACACGGAAAAATAACCCTTGCTGTAACACCTTGCACTTGTCCACCAGACCTTAGACAGGATCCCTGCCATCAATCCTTCAAGAAAAAAACTGAAAACTTGGCTATTCAGTCTAGCATTTCCCTGATTACTTACAGTAGACTTACCTTGGCAAATATGATTCGTTTGTTCTTTTGTATAATTCCTCCCTCTAATCCCTCCTGTTTTATCCACCTTTCTGGTCCCTCTGTTTTTCTTTTCCCCCTTCCCTTTCACCCCCACATCCTCCCTTCTATTTATCCCCTCATTGCTCCCAAGCCCTATTTCTCTCAATACATACATATGTTATTTAATTTTTTATCTTTTAATTCCTCATTGGTTTTTCTGCAAGGCATCTGTTTAAGATGAATACTTTAAACTCCATATTTTATTATTGTTCCTACAGGTTTTTATGTTATATGTTCTCTGTTACTTGTAATGCTTTTCAAGCAAGTTTCATTGTTCAATGTAAACCGATTTGATTTGCATCCAATGCAAGAAGACCGGTATATAAAAAACCAAAAATAAATAAATAAATTAAATTTCATCTGCCATTTGGATGCCTAATCTTCCAGTCTTGCAAGGTCCTCCTGTAATGTATCACAATCCGCTTGTGATTTAACTACTCTGAATAATTTTGTATCATCCGCAAATTTGATAACCTCACTCATTGTATTCCTTTCCAGATCATTTATAAATATATTGAAAAGCACCAGCCCAAGTACAGATCCCTGAAGTACTCCACTGTTTACCCTTTTCCACTGAGAAAATTGACCATTTAATCCTACTCTCTGCTTGCTGTCGTTTAACCAGTTTGTAATCCACGAAAGTACACCGCCTCCCATACTATTTCTTTTTAGTTTCCTTATTGTATTGTTTTTTTATTATTCAAAACATATCATTTTATGTTTATGATTGAAACCATGCCAGGGAGGGCATTTAACCGATACACATGAGCAGTTTTGATTGGCTACATAATTAATAAAACGATGGCAAGAAAATGCCTGGTATAAATACAACTTACATAAGTACATAAGAATTGCCATACTGGGTCAGACCAAGGGACCATAAAGCCCAGTATCCTGTTTCCAACAGTGGCCAATCCAAGTCACAAGTACCTGGCAAGTACCCAAACATTAAATAAATCTCAACTTACTATTGCTTATTAATTAATAGAAGTTTATGGATTTTTCCTCTGGGAACTTATCCAAACCTTTTTTAAACCCAGTTACACTAACTGCTGTAACCACATCCTCTGGCAATAAATTCCAGAGCTTAACTGTGCTGAGTGAAAAATAATTTTCTCTGATTTGTTTTAAATGAGCTACTTGCCAACTTCATGGAATGGCCCTAGTCCCTCTATTATCTGAGAGAGTAAATAACAGATTTAGATTCACTTTTTCCAAGTCCTTTCATGATTTCATAGACCTCTATCATATCCCTCTCAGTTGTCTCTTCTCCAAACTGAACAGCCATAACTTCTTTAGCCTTACCTCATTGGGCAGCCGTTCCATGCTCCTTATCAATGCACATCTTAAAAATCAAGAAAAGCCTTTCTTTCTTGACAATCTCAAGACTTTGTTAATGATTTTATCAAATTAAGGGCCAGCTAACTGTTCCAAATGGGAGGGTCCGAAAACCCCAAACTTATTACTAGATCACTACATGTTCAAAATGACTGGTCAGCAAGAAACTGCAGTGGGCAATTATTCACAGTAACTTACCTAGTAAAAAAAAAAAAAAGTCACAGCAGTGTAAACTACACATATGCTTTTTATTATATATACCTGTACACACACATTCACACACTAGAAGAATGCTGTTATAAATTACAGGATCTGCAAGTTTGAAAATTTCATGATGTAGTATACCGTACATACGGTCCATTTCCTCGCAAGATTTCCAAAAGTGTTCTTTATATTATCTGGGTGCTTGTCTGTGGTACTACCATACACATAACCTCAAGAGTGAAAATGAATGTGACAAAAATATACAAACGTTCACTATATATTTTGCTGAAATCAAATGCACATATTAAAAAATGGCATGACCATCATATCTTCATGGACACTAACTACACATTATTCAAGTGCAACTAACAACTGTTCCATGCATTGGGGTTTCTAATCACTGGCCTGCCAAAATGAATATCCCTTTTTTTTATATGCAAATAAAACCAATTTATTTGTGGAACATTCATAGAAGATTCCCGTGAACCACTGTAAGACTTATGCACTCATTATTTCCATAGTCCAATGCCAGGCATTGCTCACTGTGTTTTGAAAAGTAGGAGGTTTGACTCTCACTGCTTATAGGAAAACGTTAGCATCTTAATCCAGATTCAAAAGTGCTATGTCAAGATCCATGGGATCTTTAAAAATGGCAATGCCTCTTGACAAAGCGCTTTTGTCAGGAAAATGATTGGCTTTATTTAGAGACACACAAATAGAAAGAGAACCAAACAGAAAACCCTGGAACATAGCTACTAAAATTGATATCAAAGAGGCAATCTAATCAAAAGGAAAGTATAACCTTAATCTAAATAATAAATTGCATCACATCACTGAACTTCTAGAAATTCATATTCAGACACAGTCCAGATAGCAAAGTTAGCCGGATAAATGTATGCAGCTAACTTTTTAAGTATTATATTCAATAGTGCAGCTGCACTATTGGATACAGCTGGCTAACTATAGTGAGTTAACTTTAGAACAGCTCTTTAGCTCAACCAGATTTAGCTGGCTAACTCAACTCTTCCCAGTTACGTCCCCAGAATACCCCAAACCTAGCTGGCTATCTTATTAGACAGTCAGAATTTAGCCAGATAAGTTCCCAAATATTCATTTAGCAAGCTAACTTCTGAGCTAGCTGCTAAATCATTTTGAATATGAACCTCCTGATTAGCAACAACATCACTAGCAACAGCCACTTAATCCAGTTATTTTTTTCCTTCAAAACTCTAGTACCATTATTATTCTGCCTTCCAAATGCAAGGGCATATTTCCAAACTTGGAAGCCTATAGAATTTTTATAAATCTAAAAAACCTAAAATATTATTAAATTGCAGCATGCAATTTATTTTTATGGAGAGTTCAACAAGTAAAACTAACTTCACTGGCAATGCCGAAGTTCTGACATTTTCAATGACTTTATCAAGCTATATTCAGTGCATTGGTGTCGTTTGATGGGAGGAAGGGGGGCAACCGGTAAGAAGTGCATACAGGTGTGGGGGTGCTGGCCAAAGGGAAGCCAATTCAGCCCCAGCAATTGGGAAACGTTTTGTTGGGGGGGGAGGGAAGCATCCTTGGGCTTCACGTTCCCATGGCAACTGCAGGTCATCAGCCCTTCAGTTACAGAGATGGGTTCGTTCCCTCATAATGAGTGCAAGAACTGAATAACAGTTCACCGTAGGACCCGGCACTGAGAGCGACTCAGAATACGGCAGCATCTTCAGCGTCCGCAATCCTTCATCAACTCCTCAGGCCTTCAATTCCCAACAGCGCACATTCATAGCACGGCATATTGTGATTATAAAATAAATACTGCAATACATTTTTTAAAATATTTCTTACCACCCGCAAATGATTTTAGCTGAGCCCAGCACTATTTCTAAACACAAATCTTGCTTGCGCTCTACAGGCAGGAAAGGCTACGGAACAGCAATAATCACAAGGCGCATGCGCAGTATTATTAATCAACTCGAGACCGGAAGCGGCTTTAGAGTCTAGGAAGTTCTCGCAGGCAGACAGCTTGTGACGTCTCTGTGTCCTAAGCATGCGCGAAGCAGCTGCTTTTCGGTGTCGGCCACTGTTGAATGTGGAAACAGGGCGGGGAAGTAATTTCTATCATAACTTTAAAAACTCTCATGTGGCAGAAAAGCTGCCTATTTGTCTTTATATGTAGCATCTGGAACCATTTATTGATCTTACCAAACTACTTCCTTAGAAGTATTTTAAATAATGGTTTCTCTTTTCTGTTAAAAAAAAAAACCAAACAAGTAAATTGTAGGAGATACATTTTCATAGAACCAATTTAATACGGTTTTCACTAACATACTAATATTTAATCTTTCGATGACAGTCTGCCAGATTTTTACTTACTTTTTTGGACACGTTTTCCTGTTGCCATTTTATGCACAGCTGCTGGCTAACTTTAGAACACGTGAGACTCACCAAGACCTAGCGCCCAACTCCCCAGTATTGCAGCTTCACAGAGCCTGAGCCCACAATAGTAAAGACAGGTACCATCATTCTTGATGTTTTTACCGACATTACAATTATTTTTATAGATGTGGTTTGGTATTGATTGTTGGCAATCGTGCTTCTGCTAATTTACTAAATCAGAAATCAAGTGGTGAATGTCAACGCTAATTTTACCTACCTTTAAAATGCTCAAGACAGCAAACCTCATTCTGGAAGCATTTTATTTCCTAAAATAATATTTAAAAACCCCTGCAAAATGCAGAAGCTTGAAGTCCTCAGATGTACATTTGCATTGTTTTTTTGAGTCCCAATTTTTTTTACACCTCCTGCTGTGTCTGATCTATTATTAATTTTAGTATCATCTGCAGACTAGCATATTTTCCCCTTCATGTGCCTCAGCAATGTTGCAGATAAAGATATTGAAAAGAAGCTGTCCCAGTACTGAACACTGGGGAACCCTTCCGGTCAATATACTTTTCTTAGAGTGGACTCCTTTTATTACCTACTAAGTTTATCACCCAGTTTACAACTTTCAGGTCTACTCCCATTTTCTCTAACATGCCTTTATGTGGAAACGTGTCAAAATCCTAAAGGGTGCTGTTCAAAAGATCTAGGTGCCTAACTTTCTCCTCAGTGTAATAAGGTGTTTTGGGCTGCGCACATAGTTTTACCCATGAATGTGCATACATTCAGGCCGATGCAGTAATCTGGATGTTAAGAAACTGCACTGGTGTTCAGCACATATTTTTAATGCCCAGATTACATTTTTTTAACTCCCACTGCAATAAGCTAATGCATCAGGAGTTTAAAAACGCATTATCTGTAAAATGTGCATTCGTTGAAATCCTGCAGACCAGTCCAGACCAATGGGTTTCCCTCCTACCAGCAGATGGAGGCAGAAGACCACCTCTTTGTCTTCACGCCGTCTCTATATAATGAGGTCTAGTTGGAGGAGGTGTCAGTTGGCCTCTGCCTCCAGGAGATGGTAGGATGGTATGGCAGGAAAAAAAAATAAAAAGGACAAGGCCTTGAAGTTTAACTGCCCAGGAAGTGGGTAGCGTTCCTCCCTGATCGGCTTGGGCCGAGTAGGGGGAATCACATACAGGGAAGAGCAACGGTGTCTGCTCTTCCCTGTCCCTGGGGCAATCAGGGGTCTCTCTCTGTATTTCCCAGCACGCGGAGTAGCAGCATTAATGGAGCTACAAAGCAAGTCTATGGCAGACTCGGCCCATGCTTCCCCTCCCCCTAGGAGATCAGGTATGGAGAAGGGGAGGAAATGCGGGTGGGGCGCAGCACACACCAAGTATTGCTGACTCCTTTTGTAAGACCTGTGACGGGGAAAAAAGACAGCGCAGCCCACAAGAGGAAGGAGATGTTCTTGTCATAGCCCTGGGTTCCAGTCTCTATCAGTACTGCTGGTGCAAGGGCCTCTGGGAGCATCAGGCCTGCAAAGATCCTGCCCTATACGGGAGCCATTGCAGGAAGGCCAAAGATCCCCTGGCTCGGAGGGGTTGAGAAGTCCAGAGTTTTCAGTGTACTTTATTAAGAAGATGCACAAGGCCTATTTAGAGCTAAAGGGGTAGCAGAGTCCTCAGCCCCAAGGCGCTAGGGGCAAGAAACAAAGTCCCTCTATAAAGAGAGCACGGAGGGAGATTTTCACCCTGGTGCCATGACCTCAGTCCTGTAGGGGAAGGAAACTTTTCCTCAGTGGAATCGGACAAGGAAGAAGAGCTTGAAGAGGGTGAACTGTGTTCACAGACCGAAGACTCAGCAGTTAGACTTTTAGACAGCAGGAGTGCTCTTATTTCTAAAGTCTCTAAGGTTTTGCATTTGGAGGAGGGGTAGCTGAAGGAGGATATGCCCAAGGGTAACCTGATCCTTACAGGCATCAAGAAGCCAGTGAAAGGATTTGTTCTGCACTCTGCCATTCAGGATATGATGGCAATGGAGTGGAAAACTCCAGAGCTGGTGTTAAAAAATTTCAGAACCATTGAAAAACTGTATCCCCTGCAAGGAAGAGAAATATTCTTTAGATCACCTCAAGTAGATGCTGCAATAACAGCATTGTCTAAGAGAACCACAATTCCGATAGAAGGAGGTTCAGCTCTCTAGGATCTGCAGGGCCGTAAGCTGGAAACATCTACAAAAAGATTCTTTGATCTGGCTAATTTAGCCCTCCAAGCAGCAATCTGCTGGGGCTATGTTGCAAGGGCAATTGTCTGCTGGTTATAACAAGGACAAACAACCCTGGACCAGAGGAATCTGGGCCAAGTACTCATAGAATCAGAGGCAGCCTTCCTGGCGGACACTTACATTACATTATAAGGATCTCTTTCAAACAGGTGGCCATGGTCATCTCCAGACAATTGCTGTGGCTAAAATATTGGTCAGCAGATTCAGCCTCTAAAGCAAAGTTGACCAGGCTACCCTTTAAACCTGTTATTTGGGAAAGATTTGGTCAAAAGACCAGGGCTTCAGAAGGCTAAGTATTCTGAGAGGTTGCGTCCTTTCGAGGCAGCAGATAGGGAATCTACGAGGGTAAATTCAGAGAGGTGCCTTCAGGTAAAAGGACCTTCTGACAATTACAAAAGCCACTTCTCAATCCCACCGGTGGGAGGCTGTCTGCAAATGTTCTGTGAAGAGTGGACCCATATCACCGGCAACAAATGGGTACTAGAGGTGGTTCGCTAAGGTTACGCACTGGAACTGAAAGCTCCAATACATAAAAGTTATGTCAGATCTCCTCTAAGAGGCTCAAAGAAAAAAGAAGTTTGGACAATGATCCACAGGTTATTGCAGCTGAGTGCAAAATGTACCGAAGCAAGAGCGAGGAAGAGGAAAATATTTGATATATTTTATTGTTCCAAAGAATGAAGGGATGTTTCGACTGGTATTGGACCTAAAAAGAGTAAAATATACCTGAATATACCCCATTTTTGGATGCAGTCACTGAGGACAGTAATTATGGTAGTGTGCAATAGGGAAAACCCATCCTCATTGGACCTCACAGAAGCATACCTATATATATACCGATCAGGCAAAGCCATCAACATTTTTGAGATTTGTGATAGGATTCCATTTTCAGTTCAAGGCGCTACCATTTGGGCTTGCAACAGTCCCGAGAACTTTTATAAAAATGATGGTGGTAATATTGGCATTCCTCGACAAGGAGGGAATTTGTGTTCACCTATCCTTGGACAATTGACTGATAAAAGCCAACTCATTTTAGAAGGGGGTGCAGTCAACTCAGAGGGTGGTCAGACGTTACAGGACCTAGACTGGATAGTGAACTAAGCCGAAAGCCACATGCAGCCATCACAGGAGTTGGTGCATTTTGGAGCTCGATTTGACACAAGAAGAGGCAAAGTGTTTCTACCACAGCAGAGAATTCACAAGCTGCAACAACAGATCAAATCATTTCTGAAGAGCCAAAGCCATACAGCCCGGACATATTTACACTTTCTGGGTTCCATGACAGCAACCATAGAGGTAGTCCCCTGGGTAAGAGCTCATATGAAACCCCTATAATAGAGTCTTCTGTCCAGGTAGTCACTGAAGGAGGGATACCTCAAGTGGCTCCAGCTTTCATCAAAAGCAGGAGGCAGGCTGGAGACCGGTAGCTGTACAGGAGCAACCTGGAGAAAGACATAAACCTAGATACACCCCAGTAGATAACAGTATCCACGGATGCCAGCAGAAAAGTATGGGGAGCGCATTGCGAATCACACATAGCACAAGGCCTCTGCTCCCCACAGGAGACAAGATAGTCAATAAATACCCTGGAAACAAGGACGATCCAGCTGGCATTAGTGGAATTTCAGGGAATGCTCCAGGAAAAAGCAGTAAGAATCTTTTCAGACAATGTCACAGCAGTGGATATGGGAACGAGCAAGCAGGCCCAAAAAGAAGCCCAGTTTTTGATGCATTGGGCAAGAAGCACCTGCAAGACATCTCCACAACCCATTTGGCAGGAATAGACAATGTTCAAGCAGATTTCTTAAGTCGCCAAGAGCTGGACCCAGAGGAATGGGAGCCGACAGACTTTGCCTTCAATCAGATAGTAGTCAGATGGGGACGTACCAATTAGGACTTGATAGCAACCCTCTTCCCCGCGCGATCGGCGCTGACCCATTGGGGTCAGGGGAGGCGGATGACTCCTCGGCCTCTCGCGAGGCAAGTGGCCCACACCGAAAAACGCCCCGGAGCCCCGAATCGGCCCAACGCAGGAGGGACTCACGGTAAGCCCGCCCACCTCCCAACATCATCTAAAGTGCCCTTAAAGGGCTCACGACGCTCCCAGGCCTGCCATTTCCCGGCGGCCCTCTTCCCCGCACGATCGGCGCTGACCCATCGGGGTCAGGGGAGGTGGACGACTCCTCAGCCTCTCGCGAGGCAAGCGGCCTGCGCCGAAAAACGCCCCGGAGCCCCGAACCGGCCCAACGCAGGAGGGACCCGCGGTAAGCCCGCCCACCTCCCGACGTCATCTAAAGTGCCCTTAAAGGGCTCACGACGCTCCCAGGCGTCGCGCGCCTAAGGAGCGCGACAAAGGGTCCTGCCCCTTTGTGTGCCCCTTCGTGCGCACCAGTGCCGAGAGCACCCTCCTTTGCCCCCATCTTAAACCCTTACTGAATAGTTCTTCCTCCCTCCAGCCAGAGCTATTCACAAGTTGATCGCAGCCTCCTCTCTCCTCCAACCCACCCAAACTTACACGGTCTAGGAACATTTACACCCAGCATAATAATCTTAAACATCAATCAAAGGCTGAACGCCAGTTTCCGGTCAACACCTGGGACGAAGCTACCAACCAAGCAACCTCATCGCCCCCCTGGCGACCATCAGTTACCCAGGCCTCCCACCTTCACCTTTCACAACCCCCTCGACAGAGCGTCTTTAATATCACACTACCCCCCATAACAGACACCACCAGAAGCATTTTGCATGTCTACCCTATTCCCATCTTATATCACTGCCACCTTATCTGCATGAAATCACTACCTCAGCCCCTGAGACGTTCACCCAGAAGCCTTATCCCCATCATGACCTCTCCCATTACACAACTATTAGGGCTCACGCTATTCACTCTAACCCTCTTCAATGCACAATCACTCACAAAAAAAACTCATATTTATTTATTTATTTTATTTATTTGCTTTTATATACTGACATTTGTTGGGGTACATCACTTCGGTTCACATTATAACAGGGTAATAGTATGGCAGGGGGTCGTACTATTTATACATTATAACATTAACTTATACATAGTAACATTTATACATTGGAACATAGAAACATTAATTTATACATTGTAACATTTATACATTGAAACATTCTCATTGTAACTGAGAAACAGATTGTTCTAAGTTGAAGCATTAACTTTGATTTTAGAGGGAAAAATTAAGCATTTGGCTGTAAACCTTGGTGATAGAACAGATTATACAATGCTAATGATGGGTGTTGGGTGAGGTAGTTGTAGTTTTAAGTTGTAGGGCTGGGATGGGGATATCCTCAACGACTATCTCCTGGACTCAAAGCCAGACATCTGCGCCATCACGGAAACCTGGCTCAAAAACTCAGTCATAGCTCTGATAAATCAACTGCCGTTACATATGACATCTTCTCTCTTCCCAGACAAAAAAAAAATGAGGAGGTGGCCTTCTGCTAGCAGCCAAAAAAGAGCTCAGGCTCACCATACATGCTATCAAGACCTCAACTAAACTCGAATTAGGTCTTCTCAAGTCCAATCAGCTTCAAATTCTATTAGTATATGCCCCCCCCCCCCCCAGGGCTATTGGACCCTGATGTCTCCCCTAGGGGTGTGCATTCGTTTTGAACTTAAATGGAAAACGCAACTTATTTTTTTTTTTTAACTTAAAAAAAAGATGAGGCTTAAACGATCGGATTTCCAACTTATTCAACATAGCTATGTTGAATACGTTGGAAATCGCGATTGTTGATCTAAATAAAAATTTAAACCCCTCACTCTCCTTAATCCCCCCCCCCCCCAAGACTTACCAAAGCTGGCCAAAAGTTCCGTGAGGGTCCGGGAGCGGACGCGTGGGGAATCACGTGACGTCCGCGTCACGTCGGAGTGACGCGGCGTCACGTGATTCCCCTCGGGTTCCCTCCCGGAACCCTCGTTGGGCCCAAAAGGCACTTTTGGCCAGCTTGGGGGGGTCAGGAGGCCCCCCCAAGCTGGCCAAAAGTTCCTTTTGGGCCCAACGAGGGGTCCGGGAGCGAACCCGAGGGGAATCACGTGACGCCGCGTCACTCCGACATGGCGCCGACGTCACGTGCTCCTTGCAAAGGAGTTCAGGAATGGCGTCCTGACCCCGCTGGACCACCAGGGAGTTTTGGTAAGTCTTGGGGGGGGGGGGGATTAAGGCGGGTGAGGGGTTTAAATTTTTATTTGCACATATGGACATAGACTCAACTTATGGAATTCTCCATATGTCCATATTGACCGCAAATGGGACCCCCTTTCGACTTATGGACTTATGAACTTAAACTTTTGGTCTGCACATCCCTAGTCTCCCCACTCATTGAATCCATAGTAAAATACCTAAACACGGACTCCCCAGCTATGATCTTGGGAGACTTTAACCTACACGTCAACTCCACACCGACCTCACCCAACTGTGAGGCCTTCCTCACCACTCTCAGGGCCATGGACTTCAGACAAATAATCAACAAACCCACCCACAAAGCAGGACATACCCTAGACCTCATCTTCATAAACTCCAGCCTATCCCACTCTATCGCTCCGGTCTGCATCCCAGTCCCCTGGTCGGACCACTCACTGATATCTACCACCTTCACGTTGAAAGAATGCCCGACACCCCCCCCCCCCCCCCCCCACACACACACACACACCCACACCCATTCTACCATCCACTTCAGGAAAACCTGCGCATCAGATGTGCTCAGTGAACACATAGCCAAAGAACTCCCTAACTTGGACGTTTCTAACCCGAACTCAGCCCTTCTCACATGGCACAATATCACAGAAACAATAGCCAATAAACTTTGCCTGCCAGCAGTCAAAATAATGAAACCGACCCTAAAAAGAAAACAACCATGGTTCTCCCCTGAACTTAAGAAGATGAAGCAAGACCTCAGACACAAGGAACTCAAAAGGCGTAAAGACCCCTGCAACAGTACACTGTCCGATTATAAATATACCCTCCATAGCTACAGGAGCTCCATCTTATGTATTAAAAGAGACTTCTATGCCAGCATGATTCATGACCTCCGATTTGACGCTAGAGTGCTATTCTCTTATGTCTCTCAACTTACAAAACCACTCCCCCAGCGATCTCAGATGATCAAGCGCAAACCAAGGCAAACGAACTCGCCCTCTTCTTTCAGAAAAAAGTTTCCAACATACTAACATTCCTCCCCACCAACACGACTTCTCCTCACTACATCATCTTATGCTGGAGCTATCCTCGACACCTTCGAACCCACATCCGCCTTAGAGATCAAGTCCCTACTAAAAAGACTGAAACCATCTAGCCACCCATCTGACCACATCCCAACAAAACTACTGTTACTGATCCCGGACACCGTCTCCAAACCCTTGGCCGATATTATAAACTGCTCCTTATCTCAAGGAATCTACCCAGACACACTAAAAATGGCCACCCTCAAACCACTCCTAAAGAATCGTAACCTAGACACAAGAGAACTCACCAACTTCCATCCTATCTCTAATCTCCCTTTCGTTGCCAAACTTATGGAGAAACTGGTCAATACTCAACTCTCGGATTACCTAGAAGAACACAAAATTCTATACCCTTCTCAACACGGCTTCCGCAAGTCGCTAAGCATGGAAACCCTCCTTATCTCCCTTACTGACCACATCATCATAGGACTAGACAAAGGACACTCTTTCCTTCTAGTACTTCTAGACATCTCAGCTGCATTCGATACTGTGAACCACTCCATTCTTCTAAATCGCCTTATAAACATTGGTCTATCAGGAACAGTCCTCAGATGGTTCGACTCCTTCCTCACTAATAGAGGCTACAAAGTTAAAATCAACAATAAATAATCCCCTCTCATCAAATCCTCATTAGGAGTTTCCCAAGGCTCCTCACTGTCTCCCACCCTCTTCAATATTTACCTCCTTCCCCTTTGCCAGCTGCTAACAAATCTAAAATTAAAACATTACCTCTACACCGACGACGTTCAAATTCTGATCCCTATAACTGAATCGCTTATAAAAACACTCATATTCTGGGAAAACTGCCTCCAATCCATCAACCTCCTCCTCACTAGTCTAAACCTGGTCCTTAACGCAGCCAAAACTGAACTCCTCCTCATCTCCTCCAATCACACTGACATTCCTCCACAGACCTCTTCCAATACCATGATCACACAAGTAAGAGACCTTGGAGTAATCCTCGACAACCGTCTGAACCTAAAGAAATCCATCAACAACACTACCAAGGACTGCTTCTTCAAACTACACGTGCTAAAAAGACTCAAACCTCTCCTACATTTCCAAGATTTCAGGACAGTCCTCCAAACCTTGCTTTTTTCCAAGATAGAATACTGCAACGCTCTCCTTTTGGGTCTCCCCTCCTCCACAACTAAACCCTTTCAAATGCTTCAGAACTCGGCGGCCAGAATCTTAACAAACACCAACAGCGTTGACCACATCACACCCATCCTCAGGAACTTACATTGGCTCCCAATAAACTACAGAATCTTACACAAGTCCCTCACCATCATCCACAAAACCATCCACAAACAGCTCCAACTCGATCTGCAGATTCCATTCAGACTTCACACCTCTACAAGACCCATCAGAGAAATGTACAAAGGAACCCTACACATCCCCACAACTAAAGCCACATACATTTAGCCACCAGAGAATGGGCATTCTCGACTGCAGGACCTGCCATCTGGAATACCATGCCTACAGATCTCAGACTTGAACCCTGCCTACTAACATTTCGGAAAAAAACGTAAGACCTGGCTATTCCTACAAGCCTTCCCTCAACTGGTTTGAACCATGAATAAAAGACACTTAGACATGCCTTCTATATAGATCCAGGCATCCCCTATTTACCACTTGTTAAGTTCTTCTCTTTTTTTCCGTAGCCGCTTGCTACCTCAGCTCCCAAGTTCACTCCACCTTGTTTATTGAACTTTGCCTCTTGTTCAATGTCAAGTTAATGTTAAGTTAATGTTTACCCCTTGTTCCTTGTAAACCGACATGATATGATATGCATCATGAATGTTGGTATAGAAAAGTGTTAAATAAATAAATAAATATACAAAGGTGGAGCAGTTCTTCAGCAGGTCAAGAAACAGCCTAGCCAAGGGAATGGATGCATTGACACAGACCTGGATGCAAGGAGTGCTATTGTATATATGACCACCCTGGCCTATAGGGGCCAGGGTGGTCAGGAAGATTGCCAGTCATCCCGGGAGAATAATGTGGTGGCTCCGGATTGGCCAAGGCATCCTTTGTTATGCAAATCTCCTCAGGTGCAGCATAGTGGAACCAATAAAATTCAGCCCAATCGTAGGTCTGCTTCATCAGGAAGGAGATGGTCTCTGAGTGGAGCAACCCGGTGCGGAGACAAATAGGTTGAGTAGAATAAGTGACCTCACCAGGAAGTGGCTCGCCATGTATGGATGATAACAGCAGTGGTGTAGGTGTTCGGACGGTGGGGATTCTTAGGTGCTCTACCTGCGTAACAAGCTAGGTTGAGAGAACATTGCATAAATCTCATCTTTGGCTGAGTTTCCTCACTCCGAAAGTCATCAAATCTTCACAAGAGAGCACTGTGCTGTTCGTACATCTCACTTTGAATGTCAAAGTGGCCCCTAACCCCTATACTAATACCTAAACCTCACCTTGAGTTACTAGGTGGACTTCCCATAGAGATATAAATTGGAGCAGGCGTTAAAAGCAAAAACAAGTACATAAAAGCAGAAAAAAATGCTTTTATGTACTTGTTTTAAATGCTTAAAGAAACTGTACTTAGAAGACAGTCGAGTTAGGGAAATTGACATCGTTAAAATCGGTGTCGGTTTTCCTAACTGGCAGACGTCTGAGTTAGGAACAGTGGCGTAGCCACGGGTGGGCCTGGGTGGGCAGGAGCCCACCCAACTTAGACCCAGGCCCACCCAACTGGCACCGGAACTGCAAGGCTGTCACGGGATCCCATCCCCGCGACAGCGAACAAGAGAACCCATGCCTCGCGCGCCATCACGGCACACATGGGGAAGCGCTGCTGCGGCCGTATGGCCAACCGGTCTTCCTGTTGAGGGGGGGGGGGGGGAGCGGAAGCGCCGTGCGCAGCTTCCGCTTCCTCCCCCCAATGCAGGAAGATCAGCTGGCCTCTCCTGCTGCCACCCGTTCTCCTGCTATCTTCAGGCCAAACGGCCCGCCGAACTTCCTGTTTGGGGGTGGGGGAGCGGAAGCGCCGCGCACAGCTTCCGCTTTCTCCCCCAAAACAGGAAGATCAGCTGCCTCTCCTGCTGCCACCGGCCTCCTGCTATCTTCGGGCGTCGGGCCCTATGGCCCGCCGATCTTCCTGCTTGGGGGGTGGGGAGGGAGGAAGCGGACGTTGTGCGCTGCGCTTCCGCTTCCCCCCCCCGACAGGAAGGTCGGCGGGCCATAGGGCCCGACGCCAGAAGATAGCAGGAGTCCGGTGGCAGCAGGAGAGGCAGCTGATCTTCCTGCTTTGGGGGGAGGAAGCGGAAGCTGTGCATGTGCTTGAATGTGTATGTGTGGATGAGAATGGGAGTGTGAGTGGGTGAAAACTGGAGCCTGGGTGTGTATGTGGGTGAGAATGGAAGCTTGAATATGTGGGTGAATGGGAGCTCGAATGTGTGTATGTGTGGTTGAGAATGGGAGCCTGGGTTTGTGTGTGGGTGAGAATGGGAGCTTGAATGTGTGTATGTGTGGGTGAGAATGGAAGCTTGAATATGTGGGTGAATGGGAGCTTGAATGTGTGTATATATGGGTGAGAATGAGAGCCTGGGTTTGTGTGGGTGGGTGAGAATGGAAGCTTGAATATGTGGATAAGAATGGGTGCTTGAATGTGTGTATGTGTGGGTGAGAATAGGACCTTAAATGTGTATATGTATGGATGAGAATGGGAGCTTGAATATGTGTGGGTGAGACTGGGAGCATGGGTTTGTGGGTGAGAATGGGAGTCTGGGTTTATGTGTGGGGGTGAGAATGGGTGCCTGGATGTGCGTCTGTGTGTGCATAAGAATATAAGCCTGGGGAGGGGTGAGAAAGTGAGAACTTGTATGTGTGTCTGCAGAGAATGTGAGCTTGGGGGGGAGGAGAGCATATGAGAGTGAGAGCTTGAGTGTGTGAGAGGGAGTCTGTGAGAGAAAGTGTGTGTGTGTGGAAGGGAAGAAGACAGTAATAGAAGAAAGACACTGAAAAGGAATTAGGAAATTGAGCTATAAGGGAAAAAATGGGAAAAAGAGACCAGGACCAACTGATTAGAAAAATACAAAGATCAGACAACAAAGGTAAAAATATGTATCTATATTTTGAGATGTTAGCAATTTAAATATAAGCAACACAACCGCTCTCTCAAAATTTATGGACAGGTAGGAGCCGTGTATAAAATCGTAATAATAAGAAGGCTAAAGTACCACAAATCACCGTGAATTATGTTTGTATCATTAAGTAAACATACTTAGGCGTAGATGTGAATGCTATGCTGCATAATGCATATGCTGCATAATTATGCATATGCTGCATAATTTGGCATTATTTATCAGTAAAAAAACAACTAGTAGACCTGCATGCCTACAGCCCACCCATGTTAACCTTGTGCCCACCCAAAAAATCAATTCTGGCTACGCCACTGGTTAGGAAAACTGATATCCTTAAAATTGGCTTCGGTTTTCCTAACCGGCAGACAGCCAAGTTAGGAAAACTGACGTCGTAAAAATCGGTTTCGGTTTTCCTAACCGGCAGACAGTTGTGTTAGCAAGGAGGCACTAGGGGCACGCAAGCAACCCTAGTGCCTCCTTGCTAACGCAACCCCCTAATTTATATATTGCATGGTGCCCCCCTTGGGAGCACTTGGGGTGCATTAAGAAAGCGGGTGCTGACTGTTCAGTGCCCGCTTTCTACGCATTTTTATTACATCGGCCCCCATGTGAGCAAAGAAAATGTGAGCTAAAATTTAGTTTACATTTTTTACTCACATTTTATTACATTGGACTAGAGCTAAGGCACTTAGATCTTCCTAAATAAAATTTCTCCCTTGCTTGGTGCCTAAATTTAGATACCTTAAATGTGGCTGGGGCTGGGGGAACCAAGTGCCTCATTTTGGGACCTACACTTAAGTAAGCAATAATTGGAATAAAATTAGGTGCCTTGGAGGAATAGCCTAATGGTTAGAGCAGCAAGCTGACTGTTCAGTGCCCGCTTTCTACGCATTTTTATTACATCGGCCCCCATGTGAGCAAAGAAAATGTGAGCTAAAATTTAGTTTACATTTTTTACTCACATTTTATTACATTGGACTAGAGCTAAGGCACTTAGATCTTCCTAAATAAAATTTCTCCCTTGCTTGGTGCCTAAATTTAGATACCTTAAATGTGGCTGGGGCTGGGGGAACCAAGTGCCTCATTTTGGGACCTACACTTAAGTAAGCAATAATTGGAATAAAATTAGGTGCCTTGGAGGAATAGCCTAATGGTTAGAGCAGCAAGCTACAAACCAGGGAAACCAGCATTCAAATCCCACTACCACTGCTTGTGAGCTTAGGTAAGTTACACTACCCTCCATTGCCTCAGGTATAAATTTAAGGGTAGATTTAAAAAAATTGCGCGATCGCGTACTTTTGTTTGCGCACCAGGTGCAAACAAAAGTACGCTGGATTTTATAAGATACGCGCGTAGCTTATAAAATCCGGGGTCGGCGCGCGCAAGGGGGTGCACATTTGTGCAACCTGCGCGCGCCGAGCTCATCGCGCGCTGCTTGTTCCCTCCGAGGCCGCTCCGATTTCAGAGCGGCCTCGGAGGGAACTTTCCTTCGCCCTCCCCCCACCTTCCCCTCCCTTCCCCTACCTAACCCACCCCCCCGGCCCTATCTAAACCCCCCCTTACCTTTATCGCACGATTTACGCCTGCGAAAAGCAGACGTAAATCTGCACACGTCGGCCGGCTGTCCTGCTCCGTGTTCCAGTCCCGGGGGCTGGTCCGGAGGCCGCGGCCACGCCCCCGGCACGCCCCCGGCTGAAACCACGCCCGCATCGCCGCCCCCGAAATGCCATGTCATTCGGCCACGCCCCCTCCCGCCCCTTTAAAAAAACCCCGGGACTTACGCTCGTCCCGGGGCTCTGCGCGTGCCGGCGGCCTATGCAAAATAGGCGTGCCGGCGCGCAGGGCATTTAAAATCCGCCCCTTAGATTGTAAGACCTTGGGAATAGGGAAATGTTTGCAGTACCTGAATGTAATCCACTTTGAAGTGTCAAATAAAAACAGTGAAAGGTAGATGCTTTTTTTCAGCCTAAAACCTAGGTTCCTATGATTCTGTGAATATAAGCACCCAGTGATCTTTGAATTTTGTTCTCTTACTGAAGTCTAGATAGCAAACATCCACCACAGCTCCCTCATCTACCCAGAGGATGTACAATCATGAAAAGTTTTGTCTACTCTGTAAAACTTTCAGTGTTTCTTCAAGATAAAATAGCCAGAATTCATGGAGGGTGAGAAGCTGAAGAGGATATTAATTTAAAAATATAGTTTTGGATGACTTTTATAAACATGCTCCTAATATGAGCTCTCTCTGGTCTAATTTAACTTTATTGGTCAAGCAAGACTGGGATCCATTTTGAGTAAGTTATATCAATTTTCTTATATATTGGACCACTGTCCCTCATGTTTTATAAAGACTGCAGATAAAAAGTTATTAGAACAACTATAAGTTGTAGTGAATACTTTCCTTTTGGAGTGGACTTTGAATTGCTAAAAAGGGCTGTAATTCATCCAATTTTAAATAAAGCTTCCCTTGATGTAAATGTATGTGAAAATTGTAGATAAATGTCAAAGCTGCCATTTGTAAGTAAAATAATAGAAAGGATTACGCACCAGTAGCTTTTGGAACATTTGGGGAAGATTAATTTTGTTGATACTTATCAATCTAGTTTCTGTGCTGGCTACAGTACTAAGACATTGCTAGTTTATTTAGTGGATGATGTGAGAGAAAGTTTAGATGCAAGGAATTAAATGGTATTGGCTTTATTGGACATTATGGCAACTTTCAACATTGTTGATTATCAAATGTTATTAAAGAGGTTGCAGGATTTGGGGCTGAAGCATGCAGTTATATGGTTTTATTAATTTCTGAAATTAATGACTGTTTCATAGAGCAGGTGGTCCAAGGACTGAAAACAATGAGAACTATTTTAGATCTAATCCTTAGTGGAATGTAGGATTTGATGTAAGAGTAATGTTAGTGGGGCCATTTGGCAATAGTGATCATAATATAGGGAACATTAAGGAAAACTACTGTGCTAGAATTTAACTTTCAAAAGGAAGACTATGATAAAATGAGGAAAATAGAAAAAAACCCCAAAAAGGTGCACCTGCAATGGTTAAGAGTTTACATCAGGAATGTACATTGTTTAAAAATCCAAAACAAACAATGAGCAAGAACCTCAAATATTACTACTATATAAGAATACAGGTTATGGATAAACAACAAATTTGCAATATGAACACAGCATCAGACATCTCTGAAGTGCAAAAGTGCAATCTACTGTCTCTTGCCTTGCAATGGGCTACAAATGGTGTCAGATATAAGGCACAAAGTGCTCTTATTCATCTGCTGATTCAACTAAAAACATACATGCAAATTTCAAAAAACATCCCAAAGAAATGAACTGGTGTACTTAACTCAGAACAAACTGCTATGCTTCGGTATTTACTAAGGAGGATATTGGTGAAATACCCATGCTGGAAATGGTATTTAATAGTGATGATCCAGAGGAACTGAAACAAATCACAGTGAGCATGGAAAATTCAATAGGACAAATTGATTGCTATTACGTGTGTTTTAGTGGATCCTTGGGTGCTGTGGAGATGACCATGCCTACGGGGCATGACTGGAGGGTGAACATTTAACACCAGTTTTTAAAAAGGGCTCCAGGGGCAACTGAGGAAACTATAGAGCAGTAAGCCTGACATCAGTGCTGGGAATAATGTTAGAAACTATTCTAAAGAACAAAATTACAGAACATATAGATAGATATGGTTTAATAGGACAGAGCCAACATGGAAATGTTTTTGAATGGCTTCAATTATATGTGAGTAATGGTGAGCTGGTGGATATAGTGTATCTGGATTTTCAGAAGGCATTTGACAAAGTCCTTAGAAAATTAAAAAATCATGTTGTAAGAGAGTGTCATATTGTGGATTGCAAATTGGTTAAATAGATAGGAAATGTAGAATAGGACTAAATAGTTTTCTCAGTGGAGAAAGGTAAATAATGGAGTGTCTCAAGGATCTGTAATGGGACTGGTGCCTTTTAATATATTTGTAAACGATCTGGAAAAGGGAACAATGAATAAGGCTATCAAATTTGCAGCAACATAAAATTATTCCATATTTTTAAACCACAAGCAGATTGTGAGAAATTGCAGGAAGACCTTGGGAGATTGGGCATCCAAATGGCTGATGAAATTTAATGTGGACAAGTGCAAGGTGATGCACATAGGAAAAAATAATCCAAACTATAGTTACACAATGTTTGGTTCCATACTAGGAGTGACCACCCAGGAAAAGGATATAGATATCATTGTAGACAATACTTTTAGATCCTCAGCTCAGTGTATAATAGCGGTCAAAAATCAAGCAGAAGGTTAGGAATTGTTAGGAAAGGAATGGAAAATAAAACTTAGAATGTCATAATACATCTGCACTGCTCCATGGTGTGACCTCACCTAGATTACATCACATTCAGAAAACATATAGCAGAACTAGAAAAGGCTCAGGGAAGGGCAACCAAAATAATGGCTCCTCTCCGAGGAAAGGCTAAAGAAGTTAGGGTTGTTCAGCTTGGAGAAGAGTTGATTGAGGGGGAGGGGATATGATAGAGGTCTATAAAATCATGAGAGGAGTGGAACAGGAAATGCAAATTGGTAGGTTACTCTTTCAAAAATAGAAAGACCACGGGACGCTCCATGAAGTCACTAAGTAACACATTTAAACAAACCCAAGAAAATATTTTTCACTCAATGCACAATTATCTCTAGCATTCAGTTCTGGAGGATGTGGTAAAGATAGTTAGAGTAACTGGATTTGGATGAGTTTCTGGAGGAAAAGTCAGTAAACTGTTATTAATCAGGTAAACTTGGAGAAAGTAATTGTTTACCCCGAGGATGAAATCTACTTTTTGGGATCCTGCCAGGTTCTTGTTTCCTGGATTGGCCATTCTTGGAAAAAGGATACTGGGCTCATGGACCCTTAGTCTCACTCAGAATGGCTGTTCTTATGTAAGTATTTGCTGTATATCGCTGTGATGTGTTATTTTTGTTTGCATTGCTTTAACTACATGTTGTACAGTGGCTTGAGTATCAATGGAAAGTTATTTTAAACCAAAATAAATAAATACCACTTTTGTCACATTAAAGAACTCAGTCAAGCTTGACTGGCAGGATCTTCCTTTTGTGAAATCATATTGTCTGGTGTCCTCTACTCTGCATGTTTCAAGGTGCTGCACTATCTTTTTCTTTTGTAATGTTTGCATAATTTTGCACACTATCATCATTAATTGCCCACTTCATCTTCCTTGCCTCACTTTTGTGCAGAGGACCATATATGCACTCTTCCAGTCCTTTCGAGCCTCTTCCATCTTCAAGGACAAATTTAATAGAGCCATGAGGGATACCATTAGTACATTCTTTCAGAAGCATTGTTAGGTTCATAAAACATCAGAGGCAAGGGCCCATAGGTTATTCCTCCTCTTCCCTTCCCCTCCCCAACATTTTGATAATTAAACTGAAGAATCACAATCTTCTCTCCTAAGACTCAACATTCATGTTATGTATAAAACCGTTTAAAATAAAGTCACCTTGGGGTTAGAGCAATGTTTTGAAAATCAGGGAAACCAGGGTTTGAATCCTACTTCCCCCATTGACTCTTCTTGTGACTTTGGTGTGAATGAAATGTCACAGAACAGACCCCAAGGACAGCAGAGGAAATGCTAGAAGTATCTGACAAAGAAAGAAAACCCCCAGAACAAAGCAAAGTAAGAGTCAGGAGAACTGTAAAACCCAATATGGACAGGGATTGGGTGTCAGAAATGAGTTCTGGGGGTGGGACCTTGGCGATTCTTCAGTTTATTTATCAAAATGTTGGGGGGAGGGGAAGGGAAGAAGAGGATTGACCTATGGGCCCATGCCTCTGATGTTTTTATGAATCTAATGTTGCGTCCGTCGGTCTTCGACAGCTTCGCCCCACCTACCTCTCCCTACTTGTGGCTCCTCCCGCTCACCTTGGACTGATGGCCACTTGTTGCGTTCGTGCCTGCTTTCGCCCTCGCTCCATCCTCTCTACCTGTGTGGTGACTCCCTTCGTGCCTTGATGCCGCGGCATCTCCATGCCGTTTCTTCCCGGCGTCCCTGGGCTACCTCGACGCTGCGGATCCGCCATGTTCCTGATGATGTAGGGCACGCATGCTCCGAAGTATGCGCACACTCTCCCTGTATTGACGTCATCCGCTTCCAACATAAAAGGTCTTTACTTTGCTAACAGATCGAGTTAGCAAGGACTCTGATTGGACTAGCTTCGGCTGTCCAAGACTACTTTGCACCCAAAGGATTGCTTGCGGGATTTCCATCAGACCCGCTTCACTCTTGTAACATTGGCTCTGCAGACCTACCAGGGCTACCCGCTCCTCAGGGGCCTCATTCTCTTTCTCTATTTCAGATTACAGAAAGGAACCGGTACTCGCTCCTTGAGGGCCCATGTTCCTAAACTCTCTGAAGACTCGCCATTGCCTGGAAGTGATCGCAAGAGATGGACATTGTGAGTTATTATTTCAGACTACAGATAGGAACCGGTACTCGCTCCTCGAGGGCCTATGTTCCTGAACACTCTGAAGATTCTTCTTGCCCAGAAGCTATTGCATGTACAGACATTTGTGAGTTACTATTTCAGAAGGTATATAGGAACCGGCACTCGCTCCTCGAGGGCTTATGTTCCTGAACACTCTGAAGATTCTCTATTGACTAGAAGCTATTCCAGATACAGATTATTGTGAGTTACCACCGCTCTCTCAGAGCTTTCCCTGGAACCAAGTATTCGCTCCTCGAGGGCCTAACCCTTTCCAGTTACTGAGCCATCTCAAGACCTTATGTGAGTTATCACCTAGTACTGGCTATGTATATCTGCATACCCTGTCTATTCACTATCTACAGTCTCTTTGCAGCTCAGCAACCTTGGAATCGCAGTTCCAGTATCTGAGGGACTTCTACCAACTCACGACTGCCACCTCTGGTGGTTATACTACCTTTCTAATAAAAGAACTATCTGTGTCTGTCTCCATACTCCAGCCTAGCTGGTGGTCCCTCTCGGGACTCCCTCCTGGGGGCGCTGTCATCTGCCATCGGCCCAAGGATTCACCTATCTACTTTCTGTCCAGTTGAGCACCATCTCTAGTACTCCGCTGGTACAGATTGCCAACTCTGTAGTCTACATCATAACATATTGCCATTCCTTAGCAGACCCTTAGGAGGCAGTACACTACAGATTGCTACTCCTCCCCTTTGGGGAGGGGATTCTATCAGACTGCTATTCTCATCTGCTAGCTCCTTCCATCCGCATAGCAAATCCCAACAGATTGCTAACCTGCTAGCAGATCCCGTAACACCACTGCGGCATCTGCCGATCTCTCCGGTGTCCCCGGACCGGCTTTGGTGCTGCATCCCACCATGCTCCTTCAAGGTACCTCTAGAACGCATGCATGCCACCCTCATCTTAATTTCTACGTTGGCGCAAACCTCAGGGGCATCCCCCTGTTCTGACGTCACGACTCCAGGGTATATCTGCCTACTACTTTTGCTAGCTCGTTGAGTTAGCAACTTCAGGATTGATACGGATGGGATTAGCTCTCCGTGCCTAAGCTACTCTGCCACTCCAGCTCTAACTGGAACTCTTACTACCCTTCGGGGTCACTAATGGAGTACCCGCTCCTCGGGAGCCTCTCTGCTTCTTTCAGGTGCTATCAAGAAACCGGTACTCTCTCCTCGAGGGCCCATGTTCTCTGTGTCGCTGCCTGCAACTTCTACCTTCTACTTGGAAGAACTAACTGCAGTCACCATCTGTGAGGACAGAAACATCTCTTTACAGTACCGCTTCGCCGGAACCAGGTACTCACTCCCTGAGGGCCTGCCCTCTGCTCCGGTGCCAGACCTCTCGTCTATCTCTCTCTACTTGTGGCTCCTTCTGCTCACGTTGGACTGATGGCCGCCTGGCATCTGTTTGCCAAGCTCTCCAGTGTCCCCGGACCGGCTTTGGTGCTGCCTCCCGCCATGCTCCTTCAAGGTACCTCTAGGGTGCGCACGCTGCCCTCATCTTTATTTCCACGTTGGCGTGAACCTCAGGGGCGTCCCTCTGTTCTGACGTCACGACTCCAGGGTATATCTGCCTACTACTTTTGCTAGCTCGTTGAGTTAGCAACTTCAGGATTCATACGGATGGGATTTGCTCTCCTTTCCTAAGCTATTCTGCCACTCCAGCTCTAACTGGAACTCTTACTACCCTTCGCTCCTCGGGGGCCTCTCTGCTTCTTTCAGGTGCTATCAGGAAACTCTCGCTCCTCGAGGGCCCATGTTCCCTGTGTCGCTACCTGAAACTTCTACCTTCTACTTGGAAGAACTAACTACAGTCACCATCTGTGAGTACAGAAACATCTCTCTACAGTACCGCTTCGCCGGAACCAGGTACTTGCTCCTCGAGGGCCTGCCCTCTGCTCCGGTGCCAGACCTCTCGTCTAGTGGAATCTCTGCTACTGCTAGTGAGTACAATGCTACCGAGTCTCTCTGCTCTAAGGGATCAGGTACTTGCTCCTCGAGGGCCTGCTCTCCCTGTCTCGGAGCTCTCCTATTCTACTTGGGACTCTGAATGCTAATTCTACTGTATGCTCATAACTCTCAGTCTCTTTCCACTACAACACTGCTTACAGAGGATCCGTTTCCAGCATTCTGTGAGAGACGTGCCCAGCCGGGCTCTACAACCCCTACTCACTACTGCCACCTCTGGTGGTTCCATATACTGTTTAATAAAAGATTCAAATCTGTGTTTGTCTGTCCGGAGTTTAGCCTCACACTGTGGTCCCTCACGGGACTGCTCCCAGTGGGCATGGTCAACTGCCCCAGTGTCCAAGGATCCACCCAAACATCAATAACCCTAACACCTAACAATGCTTCTGAAAGAATGTACTAATGGTATAAGTGCAGGTGGAGTAGATAAAGTCAGGAAGGAAGTGTGGTTCCCCCCTTTAGAGTAACCACAAAGAAGCAGCAGGAAGAAGGAAGCTCAGAAGCAGAGGGGCCGGAGCGACCAGTCTAAGCAGAGCTGCAAAGGAGGTAGGATCCATAAAGCGGTGGGAGAAGGAATGCCAGCAACTAGTTGCCAAAGTTATCAAGCATCATTTTTCCTTAACTGTAGTGTGGGGGAGATTGCTAGGCCATGAGAAATAACTGCAACAGTTAAGCAACTTCGATGTTTGTGACTGTGTAAAGCTGCTGCATGGGAGATTGGCAGCACACCTTATGCTGTTTCAAAGCCTTGCAAGGACCTTATTTATTTATTTATTTATTTGTCGTGTTTTGTATACCATCATTCGTTTTCACCATCAGAACGGTTTACCTTGAATTTGTTTTCCTGCTGGGTTGGTCTCAGTGTGGACAAGCAAAGTATTAGGAGAGTTTTTGAATATTGGATGTCAGGCCTAGGCCTTTCATGGCAGCCAGAGGCGGCTGGCTTTCATATACCTAGGTGGGGACTGGACTCTCAGATCCAAATAAACTCAAGTCACACTGACAGACTCGTGGCTTGACCCAGGAACGATTTGGATATTATCGCACATGAACCTTAATAATCATAAGGCAAACATGAACAACCGGTGATAAGTTGTCTTCTTCCTGGAGCATCCTGAGCCAAAGTTTGCTAATTATTTAAAAGTTTCACAGGACTCAGGAATCAGGATATAGCAGCAGGGAACTACCAGCTGAGTGCAAGCTGTATTCTGAGGCACAAGATATCACATTTAGGCATGTCAATTTATGTCACGTTGCCTCAGGTACCCACATACATTGTAAGCTCTGTGAGACAGGGGCCTATTGTACCTGAATTCTAAAACAAAAAAAAAAGGCTATAAACTACTTTGATCATTATTTGGAAAGCCTAGCTAAGAATTCCAAAATTTAATTAATTACTATTTTAAAAAGATCAGCTTGTTTCACTTACATTTAATTTGATGGGTGGCTGGGCCTGTCTGTTCTTGGTCTTCCAGTCTGGATCAAATGATGAAGTGCTGCTCCATATCAGGTTTTTTCTTCTATCACTTTCTCCCTCTCTCTTCTTAAATGCTCACTTTTCATCCCAGACCCCCTGTTCACTGTCGCCTATCCATTCCTTTTCCTTTGCTATTGTAACCTGCTACTACACTTTCTATCCTAAGCAACAGGATTTTATCCAAGAGGATAGGCTTTGGTTGTATACTCTGTCCAGCTTCCTCCACTCTCCATGCTTCCATGTGACTTAAAGTAAAACTATGGGATTTACTCACTTCAAGCCCAACTCTCACATTCATTTCTTTGCGGATGAATAGAATAGAAAGTGCAGGTTCTAGTCCAGAGGTATTATATTGCATTCAGGAGAGTTCCAGAACTACCAGTGTAAAGTATAAGGCAAAATATATTCAACCAGTGCAAAGACCCTTGGCAAAATATATACTTTTATTTCTATTATATTTTATTTTACCTTGCTAAACTTAAAAACTGAATCCATTCCATAGAGACAGACAATTAACTTCTGCCTACAGATGTATGCCACTTCCTCCTAGCTCAGAAGTTAGAAACAAAAGCTGGAAACTGAAAAGGAAGAATAGAATGGGTCAGTAAGATGAATCTAAGTTTAACTGCTCCAGAAATAAAAAAAATATTATAGTAGGGTATGGTTTGCCAGCATGAAGCAAACAGAGAGACCTGAGACCTGTATAAGATTTCAGTACAGCATGAGAAGATGTCCAAACAAGTATTTACAGACAGGAAAGTACTGTCAGCATTTTGGTAAACAGACCATGATTACGATTAAGGTCTGACATGGACATTTTACAATCTAATCAGATTTTAAATGAATTCTAGCTAGTTGGTAACAACTTGCTCACATTGCAGAGTGTCCCTCTGATTGTCATTAGGCTCATGAGATATCTGGAAGGCCAATAATTCAGATGGCTATGAACTGGCAAACCAATGAAAAAGGCCTAAAACCAGACAGCCATTTATGATCCAGATACTTGTGGTATAAACTAAACTCCTCCTATGATAACTGCATGCAAAATCATCAGTATAGAAGTGTAAACCAAGAAGATTGCAACAAACAATGGGAAGTGCTGGGAGCACATGACATTACAGAGTCTTGGCAGCACAGCATCATGCCCTGCTAAAGATTTCAATTTGGCCAGACTTCTGAAGCAGCTAAACTTCAGGCAATATAAATCTTAGAAGAGTAATAACTTTAGGATAGCAACTTTAAGTAGTAAGCTTTACTAATACATTTTGGGTGAATTCCTATTTTTATGTGATAGCCCAGAGCTGATAGTGTTATTGAAAAGGGTGGGGGTCACATAGCCTATAATTGATTAGTACATGTTTACAGGGTGGGGGTTCACTAAGGGTGCCATTAAGGACTAGCTCATTTGTAGATTAAAATTATAGATAATTAGCCGGGAAATTAATTTGGGGCAATAGGAATCCAAGATTTTGAGATTAGGTTTATCATTTGCATAGCATTTTTTCAAATGTTGTCTAGAAGAAAAGGAAAAATTAATGTGCAACAACTAGAGAAACTAATAATAAAGAACTCCTTCCAACAAGCAACTCAGGAAGAAGAAGACAATTTTAGTATCTAAAAAGAAGGGAAATAATATACAAGTTATTATACTCACAAAATAATGTTTATAATATGTGTCTTGTTCAGTGAGAGAGAGGATGTACAGTTTTTGCTATGTTCAGTGAATTACTAGGTCTGCTTACTTATGCAGTAATAATTACACAGGAAAATGGTTAAAAATTACACTTCATGTTATATGTAGTAATAATATGTAATAATATTTGGGTGCTTTCCTACTTAGACTCTGCCTGATAGCGTGTATATCCTCACAGGGGCATAGGGTGACTGCTGAAGTTGGTGGGACACTAGAACATTTGCTGCTGCCAGATGCCCTAGAACATAGTACACCCTCCTTGTGAGCATTACCTTCTTTGATGCAATTTTATGCTCATAGTAACCCAGGCCTTAGAGGGAAAATTAGCTAAATCCATCCCTTAAAATAATCGCCTAATCTACCAACAGCAGTTACAATAAAATATGTGATTAAAAAAATATTTTCTGCAAGAACATTCAAAACCACTTTCTGCATGCAAATGAAATTAATAAAGAGAAAGCTTCTATTTAAAATACAAATGAGGAAAAGAGGATCATAATGCCATAAAAGCCAGTGATGTACCATCATTTTCACAGCAAGAATTCAAGTTACACAAGAACTGGACCTTTAAAATATAGAGAAACTCGCACCAATAGCAAAATAGAAATGTGCCAACAAGTATTGTACTAGAAACCACAAGCCCAACTATCAGGTCGATCCAGTAAAGTGTGCTCCGTCGGAGCGCACTGTCACTCTGCTCTGGACGCGTGTTTTCCCTTACCCCTTATTCAGTAAGGGGAGGAAAACACGCGGCCCACCCGCGGCACCTAATAGCGCCCTCAACATGCAAATGCATGTTGATGGCCCTATTAGGTATTCCCGAGCGATCCAGTAAGTAAAATGTGCAGCCAAGCCGCACATTTTACTCTAAGAAATTAGCGCCGCCCAAAGGTCGGCGCTAATTTCTTCCGGCACCAGGGAAGTGCACAGAAAAGCAGTAAAAACTGCTTTTCTGTGCACCCTCCGACTTAATATCATAGCGATATTAAGTCGGAGGTCCCCAAAAGTAAAAAAAATAAATAAATAAATTTTGAATTCGGCCCGCGGCTGTCGGGCCGAAAACCGGACGCTCAATTTTGCCGGCATCCGGTTTCCGAGCCCGTGGCTGTCAGCGGGCTTGAGAACCGACGCCGGCAAAATTGAGCGTCGGCTGTCAAACCCGCTGACAGCCGCCGCTCCAGGCCAAAAGGAGGCGCTAGGGACGCGCTAGTGTCCCTAGCGCCTCCTTTTCCTCGTTTGCACCGCGTCGCCTAATTTAAATACTGGATCGCTCGCACCGGCGAGGGGCCGGTGCGCGTGCCGGGAGAGCGGGCGTTAGTCCGCTCTCCCACGGACTTTACTGGATCGGGCTGTATATTATGCAGTGCAACAATGGAAAAACAGAAACATCATTCCTCACAAAACATCAAGCAATACATGTTGCGCTGCAGATGGAAGGGAGTGCGGGACAAAAGATGTGTGCCCCTGCGGCAAGACGTCCAAGTCTGGGAACTGGGAACGGAGGGCCTCTACCGAACCTGCACACCCAAGTGAGACCATCAACGCAATGATGGTCTCTTTAACAGTCCTCCGACCGTTCCAAGCCCTTTCGGACTGCCGCTGGGTAACACAAGGGCGGCAGGCCGGACAGAGGCAAGGGCGGATGGAGACATCTGACACAGGACAAGACTCAGATGTTGAGGTAGACGAAAACTCAGGCTTGAAGGAAGATGAAGACTCAGGCTTGAAGGAAAACTTGGAAGGAGTGCTGCAAAGCCACGTGCCCTACACACCCCAGCCGGGATGGTCATGGACCACGTTGGAGGTGAAGCAGCAAAGCTGACATCAACTCAATTACATTAGAGTTCAAGAGTTCAACTCACCACTAACCAACTTTCAGCCATTTCCCTTACGCAGAAAACTATAACATTGCAAATGGCATAACCTAGTAAATCAATATCCCCCGGTCATCGACCACTGCGTTTTCTTATGAGATAGGGATCAATATTATTAACTACAAATCATTCAAATCCCCAACTACAAATGTTAAATGTATGATAGCGCTTCAGTTATATGACCTTCATAATAGGCGTCATGGTGTGGTAATCCTTACCATTTTGTCACTCTGCCTTATGCTTAATCATTGGTCAGTCCATTTTTTATATAATTTTTCATGTGCTGGTGCTCCGTGTATTAAAACATTTACTCAATTACTACAAAACTTGCAGTCTTTTTTTTTGATACTTATCTTGACATGATGTTACTTCTTTGCATATTATTAGCCCGAGACTCTCCTCACAGATGGTCCGTAGCAATGTGACCAATCTCACATCGCTTCTCCGGTGTCTGGGCACAGATTACCACACCATGACGCCTATTATGAAGGTCATATAACTGAAGCGCTATCATACATTTAACATTTGTAGTTGGGGATTTGAATGATTTGTAGATAACCTAGTAAATACCATAAATTCTGCAAATGCATTCTGTTAAAGTTTGGTAAATGTATTCTGTTAAATTCCTGTCGCCTTTCTCTGCTCCTAGTTGTACATTTCCTTGTTTTATTGTAACTGCAATTGTTTTTCGCTTAGCACCTGTTATTTGTTCTTTTTATTGTAACCTATTATTACACCCCCTTGTTTATTGTAAACCGGCATGATGTGATACTTATCACGAATGCCGGTATAGAAAAAACTCAAATAAATAAAATAAATAAGATGTGAGGGTAAAGATCCAAGGCGAACTCAGGTTGAGGATGAAGATCCAAGGCGAAACTCATATGGATTGAGGATGAAGATCCAAGACAAAACTCAGATGGGTTAAGGATGAAGATCCGAGACAAAACTCAGTTGGGTTGAGGATGAAGCAGGTACAAGTACTCCAAAGACCCAGGCAGGATATGAGAAGAAGGATGAAGCTCGGAGACGGAACTCGGAGCCAGGATGAAGCTCGGAGTCAGGGACACAGAGACGAAACCCAATGCAGGGAGAATAAGAACCGGAGACCTCAGCTGCTTGGACTACCGCAGAGAAGGAGATCCACAGATGGATGATAAGGATGATGAGGATCTTCGGTCCGTGAGATGGAGGAATCCCACCAGCGCCCTACAGACCCCAGCCAGGGTGGTCATGGACCACTGGGCCAGTACACGCCTTACCAGCCCAGCCGGGCTGGTCGTGGACCACGAGGGATGCGAAGACAGAACCTCAGGAACCTCTGGACTGGAATGGAACATCAGGATACAGAAGACATCTGGACTGGAACAGAATATCAGAATACAGAAGACATCTGGACTGGAACAGAACATCAAGAGAACATCTGGAACAAGGACGAAGACGAGAGACCAAGGAACGAAGAACATCTAGATGAAGACTCGGGATCCCACATAGAACAGAGTGCCTCAGAGAAGCTGAAAAACGTGGAGTCCTAAGGAGGACTTACTCCTTGCAAAGGCAAAGTAGGAATGACTGAAGAACCCTTTTATAGAGTGAAGCAGGAAACACCCAAGGCGAGCTCGCAGGAGGAGCCAGAGGGACCACACCCTGCTGGCCCTTTAACTCCAGGGAGGAGGTGTGGCCCGGCGCCTAAGGAGATCAGGCAGAGGACTGCAGGACCACGGACAGTGGCCCTGCAGGACGTTGGCGCACTGGAGCAGGAGCTGGGCTGTGCAGGCCCCGACATGGAAGGCGGAGCAAGGCGGCATCCCTGCTGCTAAGGAGCAGGCCTCAAACCTGTCGAAAACGATGTTGGGGCCCCTTGCTGCAACGAAGCACAGGGGGCGGCTCCTGCTGCTGAAGATGGTGTTGGCGGCCTCGTGCCGCTGCCGGAGGCTGAAGTCCGCAGCGAAGATGAAAGGCAGGCCGTGGCTCCCAGCCATGCACAGGAAACGCCGACTGCCTCCAGGCCACTGAAGACACCGGGAAAGATAAGAGGCTGCTTGTAGGCTGATTCCCACAAGTGGAATTGCAACAATAAATTTAAGAGATATAAACAAATCATTCATAATATTAAAACTAAACTAATAAAAAAAAAATGTTAAAACAGCTGACGAACATCCAATGATTTTAAAAAACTTGCATAAATTTGTTCTAATACTTCAAAATATCTGATGAATAAAACATCCAATAATTTAAAAATGTTCTATTTCCCAAAAAAATAAAATATTTCAAAACAAGATAAACATCAAACTACACCCAATAATTAAAAGTAATAAGAATTAAAAAAAAATCTCCTGCTCTCCGTACCTGGGATCTTTTGATTTCCACTCACCTTGAGATTATTGTAGATTGGGGAAGGTAGGGCTACAGAAACTATCTCCTCTCTCTCTCTCATTCACACACACACACACACACATTCATTCTTTCACACACTCCCTCTCTAATATACTTGCCAATGCTTTCACACACATTCCCTTTCTTTTACACACACAGGCTCTCTCTCCCTCACATATACATTACGGGGCAAATCTTTAAACTTACGCAAGGGCGCAGATTTGTTCGCGCAACCCGGCGTGAACAAATCTACGCCCGATTTTATAACATGCGCGTGCTGCCGCGTGCATGTTATAAAATCCAGGGTTGGCGCACACAGGGAGGTGCACAATTCGTGCACAATTGGCTATTCACTCAAGCATATCGCTGAAGATACCTTCTTCTTCCTGCTCCGCCCATCTCCCCCTCCCTAGTACCTCCCTCCCTTTCCCCCCCTCCCCCCCCACCTGACTTCCCAGTTTACCCCTGTCCCCCCCACTATGGAACTGCTTTGCCAGAATCTGCTCATTCAACTATCCTCTTTGCCAGTAACTGATCATTTTGATATCTGAACCACGAAATGAATGTACATACTCTGTTATCTAATCAACGGCTCTCTGCTCTCTGTTACTGTTTTTACCTATCCCTCTTTTCCAATGACCAAGTTCTTCACTCCCTGTTTTATTGTAACTTTTTTTACGCCTGCTGTGTTAATTGGTTCTCCCCTAGTTCATTGTAAACCGATACGATAAGACTTGTCTTGAGCATCGTTATATTAAAAGAAATTAAATAAATAAAATAAATAAATATACCTGCACGCGCCGAGCCGAGCAGCCTGCCTCCATTCCCTCTGAGGCCTTGGAGGGAACTTTTTTTTTGGTCCCCCCCACCTTTCCCTCCCTTCCCCTGTCTAACCCACCCCCCAGCCCTAACAAAATCCCCCCCTTATTTTGTGGAGTTACGCCTGCCTCTGGCTGCCAGCTCCCTGCCCCGGCACAGGCCGCTGTGCCGGAGCACTCGGTCCCGCCCACAGACCGCCATCACGCCTCCGGCCACGCCCATGAACCACCGCCACGCCCATGGACACGCCCCCAGTCCGCCCCTTATTTGAAGCCCGGAACATATGCGCGTCCTGGGGCTTGTGCACGCCGCCAAGCCTATGCAAGATAGGCTCGGCGCATGCAGGGGGAGCTTGGGGCAGGTTTTCGGGGGTTACGCGTGTATCTTACGCAGTACCCCTTTGAAAATCTGCTCCTATGTGTGTGCTCCTATGTGTACGTGCCTGTGAAAGCCTGTGTCTGACACACCAGGCCCTAGAACACTAATACACCACTTCTGGGCACACAGAACAAGCTGGACTGCTGCAAATTCCTACAGAGAAACAACATGCTAGTCAAAATACTGCACCTCTGTCACTTATGCACATCACAGACAGATCCTTATCTAATACAGAATAAGGGACTACAAATTAGAAATAAACATGCAGGCAAAACTGAAATGGAAAGCCAGAGAAACCAGACTCTGTGAACTTTGAAATACTGAAGAAAAAAGCAAAATACAAATATATAAGAAATGCACATTCCCAAAGATGGCATATTCCAATTGCTGAAAGGTAAAATATTTTTTTTTCACCTTTGTTGTCTGATCTTATTTTTCTAATCATTTGGTCCCAGTCTCTTTTTTCCCCTTGTCTGTCTTTTCCTTATTCCTTTTTCAGGGTCTCTTTTATTCGTTCTGTTTCTTCTCTCTCCTCCTGTCTTCTTTTTTTCCTCTTTCATATGCATACACAGGCTCTTTCTCACATGCCTGGTCTCACACACAAGCTTTCTCTCACACAGGTTAACATTCTTGTAAGCTCTTTCTCACATACACACAGACTCCCACTCCCATACACAGGCTTCCATGCACATATGTTTTCTATTACATGCAGGCTCTTACTCTCATGCTTTTCTAGGCAGGCTTCCATTCTAACAAACACACATACACAGGCTCTTGCTCTTACATGCTCTCTCACAAAAACACAGGCTCTCATATGCTCACTCTCTTATGCAGACTCCCATTCCCCCCTACAGACACATACAGGCTCTCAGTTTTACATGCTCTTTCACATAGCTTCATATTTCCACACAAACACACAGGCTCTCACATGTGTGCAGTGAGTGAGAGTGGGAGCCTGTGTGCAAGTGGGTGTGTTTATGTGTGTGAGAGTAGACTGTGTGAAGGTGTGTATGAGAGAGAGAGGTAGCTTGTGTGAGGGTATGTGTGCCAAAAAGAGGAAGCCTGTGTGAGGGGGTGTGCATGTTAGAGAGAGAGGAGCTTGTATGAGGGGTGTATGTGTGTGCAAGAGAGAGAGGGAGCCTGTGTCAGGGTGTCTGTTTACAAGAGAGAGAGAGGGAGCTTGTGTGAGGTTTTGTGTATGTGTACAAGAGAGAGAGAGGAGGTCTGTGTGAGAGAGAGGTAAAGAGGGAGTCTTTGTGAGGGTGTGTGTGTATGCATAACAATGGTGGCATTGATTTATATAAGCTAAGAGCTTACCATCTAGCTCTCCTACATTGTGGAACTAAAACCCACATTATTACTATATTCCTGTTCCCCCCTCTAAAGGCGAACTGTTCTTCTTAGTGGAGATCCTTTAGGCTCTCTACAAGTACACCAGATGGTAGTGCACTCCAGCAAACAAAGTCCAAAATAGCAGAGCTTCATATGATATAGATCCAGGATTTTTAAAAATTCTTCCAGGATGTACTCACAAGAGAAGAACTGCACTCACTATGTATTTCTACCATTTCTCTCCTTCTCCACCAATAATTTGCTTTGGGGGGGGGGGGGAGCTGGCAGTAGAACCTGGTGCAAGCATTTCTTCATCGCACGTGCACACCCCATCTCCTCCTCATGCAGTCTTCTTTCTCTCCTTTTCTGCTCCCACCTCACCCAAGTACAGTCCTCTCTCATTCCTCCCAAACTCCTCCTCTTTCTTCTCACTTTCACTTTTTGCTCCCACTCTTACCCCTTCCAGCCCTCTTGCTCTCCTGCACTCTCCTTCCTTCCCTCTCCCTGCCTGTCTCCTGGGCTTTTGTCAGGGCAGAAAGCACAGTCTATTCCTGCTGTATTCCAACTGAACTGAAGTTGTGCCTGTGGGACAGAGGACTCGAGGAGCCCTGCCACTATGGGAATGGCTGTTCCATGTAGAAGGGATCCCTTGCTACAGTAAATACTTCTGTGGGGGGAGCGAGGAGAGGGTTTCTGCTTCTCATAAAATATCTTGGTTGGTTAAAATATGGACATAATCATGTGCATGGGGGAAGGCAAAGTTAAAGAGCCTAGGATGAACCCGAAAGCGATACATTTTCTGCAGCCACTGGCCCATAGGGGATTTCTTTGTTCTAAAGCATACATCACTGTTATTAAAAGGAAAAATTTAAACAGACAGTTCTTGCTACATGATTTATCCTGAAGCTAACTGCGTGTGCTGCAAGCGGTTTGCACTATGTAAAGCTAATTAATTCCAGATTTTTTCAGGTGTAGCAGTAAATTCCTGGAGCATATCAATATAAGGCACTGATTAGAGATAAATAATATTGTAAACAAAAGGAATATAACATTTCAAAACATTATGTTTAATGAGGGAATCTTTAGATTGTGCTGAATGTGGCCAACACTCTTGGGGGAAACCCCCTATATTTTGCACAGATTAAAGTAAAATTGTTATTTTAATGAATGTTTTTGAAGAAATTTGAATGGTTTTGTGAGTTGCTTATGAAGATTTTACAGTAACAGCACAATATTCATTTTGGAAACTCCATTTAATGCTAGCCCAGTTAATTTGCTAGTTTAGATTTTCCATGAAGAAGCCAATTAGGCGAAATATGGCTTCATATAGGAGGAGTGCTAGAACAAGAGATGTTTGATAGGATATGGTTTTTTTTTAAGTGTAAATATACAAACATATACCTGTGTCTATTATAAACACAAATTTTATTAATTGTTCATAACTTAATTTCACATACATGTAAAATCTTCTGACATTCTTCACTCATACCACATTCATCCACATAATACAATATTGCACCTATCCCTAATACAATATTGCACCTATCCCTATTATATTAAAATGCATACATATATTTCATGTGCCAATAGTTATACAGCAGTTGTAAACATTCCCCTCACATTAATTGTATTTTGATGTTCTAATTCAATTTCATTTATTCCAGCAAAACATCCAACAATGCTTCCTTGCACCGTTCCCTTTTCTCTTAATATTTATGCAGCTCCCGACGAGAGGCTCTCGTTTCACCCAGATGGTTTCCTCAGGGGATCACTACTAAGCTATTATTTCTTCATTTTCATTTTAGGGAACATCTATATCATTCTCGTTGTACATATGGACTTTTCTTAATCTGCTGTCTATTAGAGAACACAAACATGGTAATCATGAATATTAATATTAAATAGCAAGCATTTACAAAAACATCTAAAAACATTTTAATTACCAAATATTCAAACCAACAATTTTACCCAGTCACCACCAATGTTTGTCAAAGATATCTTAACACCAACCGCTCACCTCTTGAATTTCACCTATTCTCACTATTCAGACTGGTCACCACAGTTCTCAACCACAATATCCGCTCACTTCCGATGAATGCACCACAAAGCCTAATAATCAAATAACATTGAAACATAGCTCAAGACCCCAAACTATATTGGACTTGATTTTACTCTTCTTATCTTAATATACTAACCTTAAAATAGATTTTTTTGTCATCCGGTTTCACAAACGTACTGCTTTACTTAAACTGCTCCGCGGTCCCTTGCTCCACAATCCACCTAATCATGCTTCAACAGTACCAACAGTGTGAGTCCAAGTTTCACATTAAACCTTTTAAGAAAACCATGTTTACAAAATTATATTCAACAGAGTTGACCATGTCCCTCCTGTCAATCTCATTGACAGTTAGATTGACAGGAGGGACATTTAAAAAAAGGACTAAGGAAGTGTCATAATGCGCAGCCGCGGCGTTCTTTTGGAGAAAATGGAGTTGTCTTGGAAATACGTTTGCAGTTGGTATGAAGGTGGGTTGCTTTGAATATTGATTATATAGAGGTAGAATTATCAGGTAGATGTATGTAGCTAGGACCCGCCCTTGGCCCTACAAGAAACTGAGCGATCCGCGTGCACGTAGGGGTGTGGCCAACATAGCCAATGATGCCGAGCTCTGGCGTGAGGCCTGGTACACAGGAGAAGACCCGGCGACTGCTGCCGCTAGGGAGGCTGACATGGAACTTGCTGTGGAACCATGAAGGTGAGCAGGCCTCCCCCTACGCGTCCGTGGTTTATCAGGATGAGTCCTATGAAAGGTTTTCAGGAGCTCTGTATCAAGGATATTGTGGAAAGGCTCCCACGAATTCTTCTCAGCCCCAAAACCCTCCCAGGCTAGGAGGTATTCCTCTTTTCCTTTCAGCTTGACCATTAGCCTGTGGATGATAGGCCGATGTATAGCCTAAGGAAATGTTAAACTTCTTACATAGGGAACGCCAATATCTGGCAGCAAACTGTGGTCCCCGATCGGAAATTATCTCCTTGGGGAGTCCATGAAGGCGAAAAATGTTCTTCAGAAACAGCTTCGCCAACTCTGGGGCCAAAGAAAGGCCCGGCAGGGGAATGAAGTGACCCATTTTCGAAAAACGGTCGATGATGACCCAAATCACGGTATTGTTCTGAGAAGGAGGCAGGTTCGTAATAAAGTCCGTCGAGATGCTAGACCAGGGTTCGGTAGGTGCTGGGAGTGGTTGAAGTAAGCCCAAGGCTTTCCAGTAGGCTGTTTCTGTTGGGCACAGATGGGACATGAGTCCACATAGTTTTGGGAGTCTTGTACCATATTGGGCCACCAACAGTGTCTTCACAACATCTCTAAGGTCCGGGCGCAACCTGGGTTGCCTGCCAACTTGGAATCATGAGCCCATTTTAGAACTCGTTCACATAGTCTACGTGGAACGACTGTTCTCACAGGACAAGCAGGATGGTAGTCCTCATATATGGGTGACATCATCAGGATGGAGCCCAATCATGGAGCACTTTTGTCAAATTTTCTAGAACTTTGACTGGCACCTACTGGGCATGCCCAGCAATGCACTGACCCTGCATCCAGCAGGGGTCCCCCTTCAGTCTTCTTTTTTCCTCGCAGCAGTAGTCACACAGGTTAAGGAGCTCTCTGAGATTCCTGACAGGAATTTTCCTCACAGAACTTCTTTCAAAATTCTTGAAAAAATTCTACCCCATAGGGGTCCCCCTATCATTACCTATACTTCACGGTCGAAAGGTAAGCTTTTACCCTTGTTGTGGTCGATTCCCATCGAGTTATCCCTTTGGGGCCTACCAGCTATCGACCACACCTTGGCTAAATTTTTGTTGGAGCCATGGCGTTGGATTTTCATAGGTGCCCCGACTGTACTCGAACAAAGTCCATCACTGACCCGCATGGGGTCTGACCACGATGTCCTAACTTGTACCAAATGTGCCCAAATGACACCGAAGGGCCGTAAGGCTCGATTAGAGAAAATGGACTTTCTCTTTCAGTTAAAAACCCCAACTCCATCAACAGCTTCGACGTTGTCCGAGCCGGTGCCATCAACCTCTCACCAGCACCTGGTCACCGCTGCTGTTCGACTGGCGTTGACAATTCCAAAAGTGTCGATAGCTTCCTTGCCTCCTCAGGAAAAGGACCGAGGAGAACATCGTGAAAAGCATCGACACTGGCATCGGAAGGCTCAGTCCATCGATCCAGGCAAGTCCTCGGCATCGACGTCGCTAGAGCCACCAACAAAGAAGCCCCGTCCAGAAAAGGACCCATCCTCTTCTGTGACCGGGTCACCGAGGCGTTTCCCACCTTCAGTGGGGATGGGATCCGGTATTACACCTTCACCGCCTATGGCAGGTGTATCTTGTGCACGCCGCCTGGCTGCTGGCGCGTTGTCCCCCGGCACAGCCGCTGTGCCAGAGGCCTCGGTCCCGCCCCTGGACCGGCACCACGCCCTCGCCTCTGCCCCCTTCCAGCCCCTTTTTCAAAGCCCTGGGACATATGCACGTCCCGGGGCTTGCGCACGCCATCGAGCCTATGCAAAATAGGCTCGGCGCTCGCAGGAACAGATTTTCGGGGTTATGCATGTAACCCTTTGAAAATCTGCCCCAATATCAGCTAGGTCTTTAGTTTGGGCCCACCAGTAATCTAAATGGGGATTGCTTTTCCAAAACCTGGCTATAGTAAAATGAGCAGCTAATAATAACTGTCCAGTTAGTTGCCTGTGTTTTAGAGGCACGGATGAACCAGCCTATCTACTCAGGAGCCCTAGGCTGGGTCCAACAAAAAACGAGTTCTGCCCTCTTATTTTTGATACGTGCACAGGTATATACGTGCCTACTCTTTTTAAAATCCACATTGTTCACGCATGGCCCACATGCACACATATGTGGGCATTTTTGCATGAGCAATGCTTTTAAAATCAACCTTTTTATTTTTGGATTATGATATTACTTATCCAATCTATACACAAAACCTCAGTAATATTGCACCCTTATATAGTCCAACTTTCAAAACTGTTCATGGTATGCCATTTATTCGTGTAAGCGAGGGCTGGGAGATTTATGCTAGGATTTTATAAACTGTGTGGTAGGAGCTGCACAATTTATAAAATAAAGCATATTTCTGCCCGAAAGTCCATGCATCTATATAAATAAAAATGTTAAATAGTTTAGACAAAATCGCTAATCTCAGAAACCACTGAACCGATTGCTTTCAAATTTGGACACAACCTTCATTTTGCATACAGGAAGGTTCTTCTGTACTTACATTACACATATGTCACACCTGTGACAGGTAAAATAGGTTTAAAACATTTTTCCAGAAAACAGCGACATCTGCTGGACATAAGCACCATCTGTTACACCTTACACTAACACACGCTACACTAATCATTTCGCCAGTCTAGGTCCACGTTTCACTTCCATTTTAACACATTCGCGCACTTTTTTCGCCGGAAGATAACTATTTCCTTTACAGATAAAATACACCCACCACCCTTCTCACACCCCCACACACATGCCAAATTTATTTACTTCCCAGGCCCTCACAACACACACAAAACCTGACAGAAGTCCGGGAGGCTCCAACAGAGGGCCAGGACCAGTCCGGGACACATCTCCTGCACTACGGCCGTCGGCTGCCAGCAATCAACATGGCGCCTATGGCCCTTTCCCTTACTATGCCACTTGGGGACACCAATGGCGGCAGTAGCCCATGTGACATAGTAAGGGAGAGGGCCCCTCGGTGCCATTTTCAGGACTGGCAGCCGGCGGACCTTTGCCCTTACTATGTCAGAGGACCTACCGCTGCCATTGCTCCACCGCACTGACATAGTAAGGGCAAAGGGCCGTCGAAACCCGTTTCAGTGCTCGCAGCCGACAGACCAACGCCAATACATCGCTCCCGGACCGCTCCTGAACGCCCTCTCCACTGACTGACATTTTTATCAGGTCTCGGGGGGTCTGGAGGGTGGGGGGTGATAATGAATTTATTGCGAACATCTTGGAGAGGGGTCACGAGGGGGGGGCAGGTTTCATTTATTCAGCAACTCTGGGGGGCAGGGGGGTGGGCTACTGTTTTTCGCGGGGCTGGGGGAGGGGGCAGGAGAGTGTGGGGTGGTCAGTTTAAGAGAACTTTTCTCATAGGGTTGTTTTTTGGGGGAAGGGGGAGGTTCACACACAAATACTTACACTAAACTTGCACGATCTCGGGAACGCACCAAAATAGCCCTCCCCAGACCACAAAACAAATTTGGAAGTGCAAATTTGGTTAGGCACTCCCCTATTTGGCTACATAACGCGCACAGACGCCCAGGGACAGACCACATGTAGCACCAACAATTTTAATTTCCCAGGTCTTGGGAGGGGGCAGGAGGGTGGGGGGTTATTATTTGATTTAAAGGGTTGGGATTGGGGGGGGGGGTTCCCACAGAAATAGAAATACAAAGGTTTTCTGATCTGAAGGGTAGGCAGTAGGTGGGGGGAGGTGACAGTGAGGGGAGGGAGAATGAGGGGGGGGAGGTGAGTGTCAGGGGAGGGAGAATGAGGGGGGAGGTGACAGTGAGGGGAGAGAGAATGAGGGGAGAGGTGAGTGTGAGGGGAGAGAGTTGGAGTGGGGACAGGGGAGGGAAGGGGGGGTGAGTGGCCAAGGGGGGGAGGATGAGTGACTGAGGTAAATGAGCAAGGGGAAGGGGGAGGGAGGGTAAAGAACCTGACTCTGCCACTGCAACGCGTGGCCGGGTACCGCTAGTATATTTATAATGCAGGAACACGCATACCTCCTCTAAACATGAAGACAGGTATTTTATAAAGTATGGGTGTACTCTGCCTCTGAAAATCCTAATTTGCATGCATAGTTGGAATCACCAGTTCACCAATACCTCCACCACTTCGCCCAGACTTTCACCGGTTCACCTTGACCCTCCAGCACTTCTCCTTGAACTGCCACAGTTCACTTAGACCTCCCACCCAAAAATGGCTGAGAAAAGACAAGTCTGATTTCAAATGCATGAGTCCTATAGCAGGTGTAAAAGCGTTTGGACAAGTTTAGTGATATATACACGCCATACCACTTTCAAAATAGCAGCTTGTGCATGCATTTGCAAACTCTGCCCCAGAATGCCTCTGGGCTGCCCCTAGTTTTCCATGTTAAGATTTATATGTGATACTGCAGGTATGGGCATACTCTGAAGGTTTATAAAATAGCATATAACCACCTACGTGCGTCTGTGCTATTTTTACATCCCCCACAGAATTCTTTAGAAATTACATCCATAATAAGTAGGTATTTCACTTATGTAATGAAAAGTATATTTAATTTAGTTTAGTTTATTGACTTACTATTCCCCTTTTTTCACAAAAATCAAAACAGTTTGCAGCAGAACAAATCATAAAATACATAATAAAAAAAACAAATGCTAATACATAAAATAATCCTATATTTAAAATATACATTTTATATCTATAATTATATACATATATATATATATGTGTGTGTGTGTGTGTGTGTATAATTAACCTCTCCCCTTCTATATAATCGAAGAGAAACATCTCTTTTTTAATTGGTTAAAAGTACATACATTATGAAAATGCTCTCTGCCAGCTAAACCATTTAGGAGTGTTATTTTTATTTTTCCCCATATAAAAGGCACGTAAGCCTTTGATAATGTGACCCATATTGTTATATAATACATTATTTCCTTTCTTTTTATTTAATATTTATTGGGAGGGGGAGGGGTGCTCACTTTATAATTTAGACTTCCAAAAGCAGAAGAACATTTGGCTTCATAGGATTTTCTTTTTTTTTTTTTTTTTGTTTTAACTTCCAAAATGTTAAACATAGCTGAAGACTATGCATTTTTCCCATTTAGCAGACTTCTTGGACTGCTTGCATGCATGAGCAAAATTCCTGGAATATCAAGAAAATCTCTTATTTCCAAGCCAGCTCTCTCTCATTATGGTGTGGGAAACTTATGTGCATATAATTTTCAGTTTTGTGTTCTGTGGGCAAAACTTCCGTCTTCACTACCACTTGCCATGCAGTGAAATCGCTCCCTTCCTCGTAATTATGCAGACTCCTACATGTCCCTGCAAACGAAAAGGCTGCATCTGGTTCCTATTTTGTTGCCTTCAGTGCTTTATTGTTAACTTGTTCTTAAAATGCTTTGCGTTCTTACCTTCAACACCTTTTTCCCTAGTAGGGTCAGCCATGGACTGACATTTGTTTCAATGAAAAAATGCCGTGCCATGAAAGACTTTTAACAAGTTTTTGTGATCTTCTGATAAGTACTTCAGATAGGACTAGTTATGGATTTGGTTCATAAACCCAACTATTTGGTACATACAAACATGGCTGCCCACTATGGCACAAAACATGTTTTCCATTAAGATGTGGTTTTCTGTATGTTTATTCAAGACAGCCATCTGACTGTATATCTTATATTAAAACTGATTTTAAAGTGTGTGCTCTGTGTCCTTTCTTTTATAACTGCAGTGTATGATGTGATGGAAATATGACTAGTACACAATGAGAATGAAGCTTGGTGGGGCAAGGGTGGAATAATAGCAAAACTATTAAAGTTATTGTAAATTTTTATAGTATAATAAGTCTATTAATATGTTGTGATCTTATGTATGATTCAATTACATCTGCAATTCAAAAGAAAATGTTAAAAAACAGTGTAGTAAGACTACAATATATATATCAAGAGACAGATAATTAAGCAATAGACCCTTCATATTTCCTTGTGGGCAGTATAACAATAGGGGGAGGAGCTCTTGGCTAAGGAAATCAAGATATTATTAACTAAAGATTATTATTATTATTATTATTATAAAGTATAAATAAATGTAATATAAACTGGGGAAACATGGGATGGGAAACAAAGAGGTTGCTAGGCTGGGTTGATGGGCAATTGTTATGTGGCACTTCCTTGGGTTGGCCACTAAATGTCACTATGACCGTGTATAGAACCTTTACTATCACGAGCCTTCCATCCTTCTCAGCCCCTCCCAACTTGCAGGGTCTGGATTAGATTCCTCAATCCTATTTAGCTCAGCCACTTATTATTCTTTGGGGGTCACTTTGATTTAGATCCAGAGCAGTGAGGATGTAGCTTTTTTCACTCTCTGGTGAGGCCTCCCTGCCTCATCGGGAATTGTATATTTTTAAGAGGTGCCTCTCTGTGCACACCCTGCCAGAGAGTTATCCTGTATTTAGTTGCAGTGAGATAGATTTTTGCCCGATTCCCTTTGGAGCAAAAGGGTTCTCATCCCAGAAACCTGAAGACCTGTGAGCCCCTCTACTCCTTAGTTGGGGCAAGCACCAGTGACAGATCTTCTGTGTGAGATTTTTGATGTCCAAGATGTATCCTGACTTTTTTGAGAAGGGACTCCTGCTTAAACCTTGCACCCTTTGGAAAAGGCTCCCCTTGGACACAATTGGAACGATAGTAGTGGGTTATCTTATAAAAATTGCCATTTGACAATACACTGTCTTCCCCCCTATTGTTTAAAAGCTTGTGAGCCTTACTTAATTTACACCCTAGCTGGGGCAAGCACCAGTGATAGTAAAGTAGCAGTTGCCAAGATATTTTTCAAAGAGCAAGTATTTGGACACTGTTTGGTGGGGGAGGTTTTTGACTCATCCCTCCCCACAAGAATGCAGGGTTGGCATAGACTGATTCTCTTTGACTTTTCCCCAAGAGAATCCTCAGTAACAACAACTAAGGATGAAGGAGGAAGACCAGTAGACCCCAATAGGATCTCCACTCATGGGACCAGGATGGGTTGGGTGTCCAGAAAGAAAATGGAGTCAGGTAGGACTGTTTTTGCTGTGAATGTGGGGACCCCTCCAATAGGATTCCCAGTTAGCATCTGGGTGAGCTTTGCACAATTAACATCACCATTGGAACTCTACCCAGATGCCTGAAACAAAGGATATCTACCTACAGAGAAATACACATGTACCAGCAGTCAGATGTAACTTCAACATCATGGACAAATGGACTTATAGTTAATTATTACTGAGCAATAAACTTTATTTTAACACCCAGAGACTTGTCCTGTCTGATTTGTCCCAGCATTTCAACCCATGGGATGCACCCAGGCCTGGATTTGTCACTAGGCACACTAGGCCTGTGCCTAGGGCAGCAGATGTGTGGAGGGCAGTAGGCAGAGAGAAAAAAAATTCTGCCTCCAGTAGTGAAAAAGCATCTGCTGCCCCTCTGATATGTCAAGCCCCTTGCAGTTTATTTCTCTGCGGCGGTGTCATCTTCTCTCACATCAGTCCATCGAGTCAGAATGGCCTATTGGAGGACTGGGCATGCCCCGATGAGCTGATTCAGCCAGTCATGTGGTCTCCCCACCCTCTCCCCCACTCCAGCTTTTAGTTGCTGCTCTGTGTTCCCTTGCTGTAGTGGTGAGCAGCGTCAGCATAGCTATCAGTGGTGTTGCCATAGGTAGGCCTGGGTGGGCCATGGCCCACCCAATTTGTGCTAAGGCCCACCCATTCAGAGTTACCTAGCACCTGATAAGAGAGGCCCGATACAGGGCCATCGCTGAGCTCATCCTGCGTGGCCCGAGAAGGGAAGCCTGACCATCACAGGGCCATTGTGAAGCTCATCCCGCGCAGCCCGAGGCCTGACCCTGCCCTTCGCAGGGCTGTCATGGAGCTCATCCCGCACGGCCCGAAAAGAGAGGTCTGACCGTCGCAGGACCATTGCGGAGCTCATCCCGTGCAGCCCAAGAAGAGATACCTGACATTCAAAGAACCATTGAGGAGCTCATCCCGTGCGGCCCAAGGCCTGACCCTCACCTTCACAAGGCTGTGGCGGAGCTCTTCCCGCTCGGCCCGACCGTCACAGGGCCGTCGCACAGCTCATCCTGCACGGCCCAAGAAGATAGGCCTGATTGTCGCAGAGCTCATCAAGCGCGGCCCGAGAAAAGAATCCTGACATGGCCAGAGAAGAGGCCTTGCAGCAAGGAGGTCCAGAAGAGAGGGAGAGGCCCTGATAGAGTGGGTGTGTGTATGTGAGAGAGAGAGAGAAAGAATGGGAGTAAGAAGCATGTATATGTGTGTGTATGTGTGAGAGAGAGAGCATGAGAATGAGAAACCTATGTATATATGAGAGAGAGCATGGGAATGAGAAGCCTGTGTGTGTATGTGTGCATGTGTGTAAGAAAGAGAAAGCATGGGAGTGAGAACCCTGTGTGTGTGTGTGAAAGAGAGCATGGGAGTGAGAAGCCTGTCTGTGTATGTATGAGAGAACAAGGGAGTGAGAAGCCTGTGTGTGTTTTTGTGTGCGGGTGTGTGTGTGTGTGTGTAAGACAGAGCATGGGAGTGAGAAGCCTGTGTGTGTGTGTGTGTATGAGAGAGAGAGCATGGGAGTGAGAAGCCTGTGTGTGTGTATGAAAGAGCATGGACGTGAGAAACCTGTCTATGTATGTATGACAGAGAGCATGGAAGTGAGAAGCCTTGATGTGAGTGGGTGTGTATACAGGAAAGAGAGCATGGGAGTGAGAAGCCTGTCGGTATGTATGAGAGATCGCATGGGAATGAGAAGCCTGTTTGTGTGTGTATGAAAGACAGCATGGACATGAGAAAACTGTCTGTGTATGTATGAGAGATCGCATGGGAGTGAGAAGTCTGTATGTGTGTGTGTGTGTGTATATATGAGAGAGAGCATAGGAGTGAGAAGCCTATGGTGTGTGTGTTTGCATGTGTGTGTGTGTGTGTGAGAAAGAGAAAGCATGGGAGTGAGAAGCCTGTGTGTGTGTGTGAGAAAGAGAAAGCATGGGAGTGAGAACCCTGTGTGTATATATGAAAGAGAGCATGGGAAGGAGAAGCCTGTCTGTGTATGTATGCAAGATCGCATGGGAGTGAGAACCCTGTGTGTATATGAAAGAGAGCATGGGAGGGAGAAGCCTGTCTGTGTATGTATGCAAGATCGCATGGGAGTGAGAAGCCTGTGTGTGTTTGTGTATGAGAGAGATCATGGGAGTGAGAAGCCTGTGTGTGTGTTTGCATGAGTGTGTGTGTGTGTGAGAAAGAGAAAGCATGGGAGTGAGAACCCTGTGTGTGTGTGTGTGTGTGTGTGTGTGTGTGTGAAAGAGAGCTTGGGAATGAGAAGCCTGTCTGTGTATTTATGGTAGACTGCATGGGAGTGAGAAGCCTGGATGTGTGTGTATGAAAGAGAGCATGGACGTGAGAAACCTGTGGGGCAGATTTTTAAAAAATACGCGAGCACGTACTTTTGTTCGCGCACCAGGCGCGAACAAAAGTACGCTGGATTTTATAAGATATGCGCGTAGCCGCGCGTATCTTATAAAATCCGGGGTCGGCGCGTGCAACCTGCGCACGCCGAGCCCTGCGCGAGCTGCATGTTCCCTCCGAGGCCGCTCCGATTTCAGAGCGGCCTCGGAGGGAACTTTTCTTCGCCCTCCCCCCACCTTCCCCTCCCTTCCCCTACCTAACCCACCCCCCCGGCCCTATCTAAACCCCCCCCCCTTACCTTTGTTGGCAAAGTTACGCCTGCTGAAAGCAGGCGTAACTTTGCGCGCGTCGCCAGCAGCCCCGCTCCGTCCTCTGGTCCCGGGGGCTGGTCCGGAGGCCTCAACCACGCCCCCGGGCCGGCACCACGCCCCCGGGCCCGCCCCCGAAACGCCGGGGCACGCCCCTGAAACGCCGCATCATTTCGGGAACGCCCCCGGACACGCCCCCTCCCTCCCCTTTTCGAAAGTCCCGGGACTTACGCGCATCCCGGGGCTTTACGCGCACCGGTGGCCTATGCAAAATAGGCGCGCGTGGGCCTTTTAAAATCCGCCCCTGTCTATGTATGAGAGATCGCATGAGAGTGAGAAGTCTGTATGTGTGTGTGTGTGTGTGTGTGTGTGTATATGAGAGAGAGCATAGGAGTGAGAAGCCTATGGTGTGTGTGTGTTTGCATGTGTGTGTGTGTGTGTGTGTGTGTGTGTGTGTGTGTGTGAGAAAGAGAAAGCATGGGAGTGAGAACCCTGTGTGTATATGAAAGAGAGCATGGGAGGGAGAAGCCTGTCTGTGTATGTATGCAAGATCGCATGGGAGTGAGAAGCTTGCGTGTGTTTGTGTATGAGAGAGAGCATGGGAGTGAGAAGCCTGTGTGTGTGTGTGTGTGTATGTGAGAAAGAGCATGGGCGTGAGAAACCTGTGTGTGTGTGTATGTGTGTATAAGTGAGAGCATGGGAGTGAGAAGCCTGTATGTATGTGTATGAAAGAGAGCATGGACGTGAGAAACCTGTCTGTGTGTGTGTATGACAGAGAGCACAGAAGTGAGAAGCCTGGATGTGTGTGGGTATGTGTATATGAAAGAGAGCCTGGGAGTGAGAAACCTGTCTGTATATGTATGAGAGAGAGCCTGTAGGTGTATGTATGAAAGAAAGCATGTGGGTGTGAGAGACAGTTGGTGTGATAGAGAGAGTATGTGGGAGTGGAAGCCCGCATATGGGAAAGAGCATGTAAGAGTCCCGTGTGTATGTGTGAATAGAATCCTGCATTGAGAGTGGGAAACTGTGAGTTTGAGTGGGAGCCTAGATAAAAGAGAGTGTGTGTGTGTGTGTGTGAGACAGAGCATGTGAGAAAAAGGGGAAATATGGAAAAGAGGATTTGCATTCAGACAACAACCAACAAGGACTGAACTACACAGTCTGGGTAAACAAATAAGCGTGGGGGTAGCTTGCTTATTGCAGCAGTTAAGTAGGGGAAGGTGGGGGGGGGGGCGTGTTTCTTCACATTGTTTGGCAATGGAGGGAGTTTATTTTACTGTTACTGAGGTGACACCAGAATTTGAATATTTGTTTTACATGTTGAGTTATAATATGAACTGACCTAGTTGTGTTGTGCATCCATTGCAAATCTTAAGTTCTTATAATTATTGCTGTTTTATTGTAGTTATGATATACTCTGCATTTTTTAAAAGAGAATTCATAAACGAACACATTGATATTTGTTTTATTACATGATTGGATCTGATGTTTTTGTTAAGTGTTCTTTGTTTAATTTTTACATGATATTGTGTATTTATAAACTGCAAATATAAAATAAATTAATACAGATTAATAAGGCATTTTTAATGTTGGTACGTGCTTGAAATATTAGAATTAAAATATTTTAAAGCATTGCTCATGATGCATGATGGCTGTTGCAGATTACTTAGAAATCTATTGTCAGGTGCATTCTAAGGCATTATTTATTGACAAAAGACTACAACTAGTAGGGCCTAGACCTGTATGCCTACTGCCCATCAATGTTAACCTTGAGCTCCCAAAAAATTCAGTTCTGGCTATGCCACTGATAGCTGTTCTCAGTTTATCTGATTCCTGCCACTACATTTTTTATTTTTTTTTTTTATTTATTTAAGTTTTTCTATACCGGCATTCGCGATAAAAATCGCATCATGTCGGTTTACAATTAACAAGTAGATAGGGAACAAAAGGCAATAAATAACATTGATCTAAGTAATAATAATAATAAAATAATAGTAATAGTAGTAAAAAAACGTTAAACAAGAGAAGGCTAAGGAATGCAGTTACAATAAAACAAGGGAGTAATATAACTTGGATCAGAGAAAAGAAGCAGGGGTTTAAATATATATAACATATATGTCAGTCAATGTGCTTATAGCGTTGAAGAATTGCCCTTATGAGGTAGGGATATTAATTATTATGATTAAGGCAAAGTCTGAGCGAATAGGTACTAATGGAATAGGTTTAGTTTAGTTCAGGAAAGGCTTTCGTGAATAGCCACGTTTTAAGTCTTTTCCTAAATGTAGGAAGGCAGGGTTCCTGTCGCAAATCTGGTGGGATGGAGTTCCACAATGTTGGTCCAGCAGTGGAGAAAGCCCTGTCTCTGGCGGTTATGTGCCTCATAGATTTGGCGGGTGGTACTTGTAGGGTTTCTCTATAGGATTCTCTGATTGGTCTTTTGGACGTGAATTTTTTGAGAGGAATTTGAAGGGTGAGCTGAGAGTGTTGATGTATAGCTTTGTAAATAATGGTTATGGACTTATATATGATTCTGTAATGAATTGGCAGCCAGTGCAGATCTTTGAGGATTGGTGATATGGTGATACATTCCCCCAAAGCTGGTGACTGGCAACATATAAGTCGGCTTGACCACTCATTTACCTGGATTTGCTTTTTCAATCCAATAAAGTTGGTGTAGGTTCGCGGCTTGCCTCCTTTAAAAAAAAAAAAAAAAAAAAAGTGTTCCAGCTGCAGACATAGCTGCAGACATAGCAGTGACATGTTTTAGTGCAGGCCCATCATCTTCCCGCATTCTTCAGTCAGCAACTCACCCATCTCTCTTGATGATCACACAAGATGGTAACTTTCCGCTAAACAACCCTCAACATCCAATGTTCCCTGCATTCTCACCCAAGGTCAGAAACCTCGGGGTAATCATGGATAGCCAAATGACCCTCACAGGCTTCATTAACAACACGGTAAAGGAGTGTTACTTTAAACTCCAAGTTCTAAAAAGGCTTAGACCCCTCCTCCATTTCTACGATTTCAGATCAGTCTTACAATCTATCATATTCTCCAAAATTGACTATTGCAATGCACTTCTGCACGGCCTGCCAGACTTCTCACTCAAACCCCTACAGTTGCTTCAGAACGCAACTGCAAGGATTCTCACAAAATCAAACAAGAGGGACCATATTACTCCTATTTTAAAGAAATTACATTGGCTCCCAATTAAGTTTAGAATACTAGACAAGCTATTAACAATCACTCACAAGGCCATACATAACATCACTCCTCTGGAGCTTACAATACCACTACAACTCCACGCCTCCACTCGTCCTCTAAGACTTGTTGCGATCCCGGGTCAGCCCCGGGATCGCCGCCTACCTGACCGCGGCTCTGGCGCTGCCTCATGCCCCCCAGGCCTCCGCGGACCCCCGCTGCCGCGGCCCCGACGTCGGGCGCTCTCTCCCGGGCCTGCAGGGCCCTCTGCTGCCTCCTCTTCGCCTCGCCGGAGCAGCCGGCGTCGTTCGGCACTTAGCCCCGCCCCCTAGACGCGCGCGTGTCTTAGGCCAGAATTTAAAGGGGCCAGCGCGGGAAAAGCACAGGACGCTCCCTGATGACATCAGACGCTGCAGGGTATTTAAACCCTGCAGCTGGACTTGGATTTTGCCTTGCAACGAGGTTCCCAGGTTCGTCCTGCTCCCAGTTGCTGTGTTCCTGCTCGTCGCTTGATCTTCTGGTTTTCGACTTCGGATTGGCTCGTGGTTCTTCCCGGTTCCTGACTTCAGCTTGGCTTCGGTGGTTTCTGGCTTTCGACTCGGTTTGGCTTACGGTATCCCTCTGGCTCTTGACTCGGACTGGCTGACGACGACCCCCTGGCTCCGGACCCGGACTGGCTGACGGCGATCCTCCCACACCTGACCCTGGCCTGGTGAGCAACGACTTCGTCGGTAGAGATCTCCTAAGTCCCAGCGGCCGGGTTCCTACGGGCTCCTCCCGGGGGGACACCGGCTTCCAGGGTGAATCTCCTAAGTCCCAGCGGCCGGACTCTTACGAGCTCCTCTCGGGGGAGTACCGGCTTCCAGGGCGAACATCACCTTCCACCAGGTCAGCCTCTTCTCCTGGCCCTTGGTCGCATAGGGCCCTTCGTGCCTTCCTCTCAGCAGTCCACAAGCCCGCCTTCGCCGCCTCCCGGTTGGAACCGGTATCACAGCCTCTCCAAAGGCAGTCCATCTTCTGGTTCCGATCGGCCCAAGGGTCCACGAAGCTTACAGATTGCAAGGCCATGGACCCGGCGGACCTTGCCGGCCTCAAGGCTATTCCAGGCTTAGCCCAGAAGTTGCAGCAGCAGCAGAGTTGCCTCGACACGCTGATGTCGACGGTACAACGTCTGGCGGATCGCGTTGATGGAGCCTCCGCAGCAAGTCCCCGGGCGTCTACTTCTCGGGCCACCCCTGACTTCGCCGCTCCGGTTCAGATGCCTGCCCCATCCCGGTACTCAGGGGATCCGAAGGCGTGCCGGGAGTTCCTTAATCAATGCTACATCCGTTTTGATCTACTACCCGCACAATTCCCGACGGATCGAGTCAAGACGACCTTTATAATCTCCCTCCTGGATGGGAGACCTTTGTCTTGGGCTTCGGCTCTCTGGGAACGTCAGGATTCCCGACTGAACAACTTGGTTCAGTTTGTCAAAGCCTTCCGCAGAGTCTTCGATGAGCCTTCCCGGGCCTCCACGGCTGCTTCCGAACTGCTTCAGCTGCGGCAGGGCAATCGGCCCCTAGAGGACTACGCCATAGAGTTCCAGACCCTGGCCACTGAGCTGGCCTGGGGGACCGACAGCCTGCATGGCATCTTCATGGAGGGCATCTCTCCTCGTCTACAGGACGAGCTCGCCGGTCGTGACCTGCCCGACGACCTTCAAGAGCTCATTGAACTAGCTGGGCGCATAGACCGACGAATCCAGCGTCGGTTCCGAGAGCGACGGCCTACCCAGGGGCAAACTACCCGCAGGATCACTCCGCCTCGAGTCCGGGCGTCACCTCCTACAGCCACCACTCCATCCACCGAGGAACCCATGCAGTTAGGCCATGGCCCCCTATCTACGGAGGAACGCAGACGCCGTCGTACCCAAGGACTGTGTCTTTATTGCGGGGGTCAGGGGCATTTTCTGGCCCGTTGTACCGAGCGTCCAGGAAACGCCCGAACCTACAGTTCAGCGGGGAGTTGACTCTAGGCAACATTTCACCCAGCTCCCCATGTACCGTTCCGGTACGCCTGTGTCTTCCGGAGGGAGGCTTTGATACCCTAGCCTTACTCGACTCTGGGGCCGGGGGAAATTTCGTCCTCCAGGAGTTAGTACAACAGCTACAGCTCGGGGTTCGCCCGCAAGAACCGCCTGTGCGGGTTTCTTCTATTCAAGGGAATCCACTTCCTGGCTTAATATCCACTCGCACCAGTCCTCTGAAGCTTCAGGTGGGAGCCCTCCACCAGGAGGAAATCTCGTTTCTTATCCTTGAGAAATCTATTCACCCAGTCATCCTGGGCCTACCCTGGCTTAGGGAACACTCTCCGGTGATCGATTGGAGGTCCCTTCAGATTACCTCCTGGAGTTCCGCATGCCATCGTCATTGCCTTCCCGCACGTCCGCTGCAACCCATATCACTCTGCACAGCTCCATTAACGGTACCTCCTCCTTACCATGCCTTTCAGGATGTCTTCTCTAAGGAAAAGGCAGAATTACTCCCGGAGCACCGACCCTTTGATTGCGCAATTAATTTGCTACCAGGAACCACACCGCCCCGTGGGAGGGTCTATCCCCTGTCTCTGCCGGAAACCCAAGCTATGTCAGCCTATATTAAGGAAAACCTGGATCGGGGTTTCATCAGACCGTCCAAATCCCCGGCCGGGGCCGGGTTTTTCTTCGTAGGGAAGAAAGACGGCTCTCTCCGCCCCTGTATTGATTATCGGGGCTTGAATCAAATCACCCGCCGGGACCGTTACCCCTTGCCTCTGATCCCGGAACTGCTGGACCGCCTCCAGGGGGCTCGTGTGTTCACCAAATTGGACCTCAGAGGGGCTTATAATCTTGTCCGCATACGCCCAGGGGACGAGTGGAAGACCGCGTTTAACACCAGGGACGGCCATTACGAATATCTGGTCATGCCGTTCGGTCTCTGTAACGCACCAGCGGTATTCCAGAATCTGATGAACGAGGTTCTCCGCGACTTCCTGTACACCTTCGTCATCGTATACCTGGATGATGTCTTGATTTATTCCCAGGATCTCGAGACACATCGACAGCACGTGCGGCAAGTTCTGCAGAAACTGAGGGAGAACCGCCTGTACGCTAAACTCGAAAAGTGCCAGTTCGACCAAGAATCGCTGCCCTTCCTAGGATACATCATCTCCTCCACAGGCTTCCGCATGGACCCGGACAAGGTGAGCGCCATCAAGGGTTGGCCGCAACCATCGGGAGTGAAAGCGCTTCAGCGGTTCCTAGGGTTCGCTAACTTCTATCGTCAATTTATCCCACATTACTCCAGTCTGGTAGCCCCCCTGACGGCCCTCACGCGGAAGGGCGCGGATGCACGGAACTGGTCTCCCGCTGCTACGCAGGCCTTCCAGGATCTCAAGGAGGCTTTCCTACAGGATACCTGTCTCCAGCACCCTGACCCTCTACGTCAGTTTATAGTAGAGGTGGATGCTTCTGATGTCGCGGTAGGGGCGGTGCTGCTCCAAATCTCCCCGACCGGCAAAACCCGGCCTTGCTCATTCTTCTCCCGCAAGTTTTCACCGGCAGAGAAGAATTACGGGATTGGCGACAAAGAGCTGCTGGCCATAAAATTAGCGTTCGAGGAATGGCGGCAGTGGTTGGAGGGCGCCCAACACCCGATCATAGTATATACCGACCATAAGAATCTGCAGTACTTGTCTCATGCTCAGAGACTCAATCCCCGACAAGCCCGCTGGTCCCTCTTTTTTAGTCGGTTCGACTTCTCGCTTCACTACCGACCCGCAGCCAAGAATGTCCGGGCGGATGCTCTCTCCCGCACCACAGAAGTTGATGACGCTACCGAGACCCCTCAGTACATATTGGACCCAGCTAAAGTCCTACTGGCAGCCTCTGACTTAGGACCCGAGGGGAGAACGGTGGTTCCAATCCGTTCTCGGAAGAAGGTTCTGGCATGGGCACACGACTCCTTGACGGCTGGCCATCCTGGGATTGCTCGAACCCTTGAGTTGCTCACCGAGTTTTATTGGTGGCCACGAGTGAAGGAGGATGTCCGGCTCTATGTTCAGTCATGTCCCACATGCGCTCAGCAAAAACCACCACCGGGGCGCCCGTGGGGCTTACTCCAGCCGCTTCCTATCCCCATGGAACCATGGTCTCACCTATCCACCGACTTTGTGGTGGAGTTGCCTCCCTCTGAGGGGAAAACTGTAATTTGGGTCACGGTTGACCGCTTTTCAAAGATGGCACATTTCATCCCTCTACCCAAGCTGCCTACCGCTCCTGAGCTGGCGGACCTATTTGTCCAGCATATTTTTCGATTACATGGACTGCCCTCGCATATCGCTTCAGATCGTGGCCCCCAATTTACGGCTAAATACTGGAGGGCATTATGCAAGAAGTTTGGGATACAGTTGGATTTCACCACGGCATTTCATCCCCAGGGTAACGGCCAAGTGGAGCGGACCAACCGGTCTCTTAAGACCTTTCTCCGAGCGTTTGTGGATGAGCTCCAAGACAACTGGGTCTCTCTCCTTCCCTGGGCGGAATTTTCTTACAATCGCCACAAGCACTCCGCTACGCTACAGTCCCCCTTCCAGCTCGTTTATGGGAGGATCCCAAGACCTCCACTACCATTACCGGTGACCGTCACCTCTCCGGCAGCACAGCTAACAGCAAGCCAGCTTCACCACCTCTGGACTACCACTCAGGAGAAGCTCCGCAGCACTGCAGCTCGCTTCAAGGCATATGCCGATCGGTATCGACGGCCCGCTCCGGTCTTTTTACCCGGGACGAGGGTATGGCTAAGTACTAAGCACATTCAATTGCGGACTCCCTCCATGAGACTAGCGCCTCGTTACATTGGACCCTTTCCGGTGGCCGAACGCGTAGGGGCCGTGTCCTACAGACTGAGGCTGCCCTCCTCGCTTAGGATCCATGATGTCTTCCACGTGTCCCTCCTCAAACCGTTGGTGCTCTCTCGATTTCGGGCTTCCCCGCCAGTACCTTCCAATGTTTCCTCGGATCCGGACGTCATCTACACGGTTAAAGAGGTTTTGGATGTCCGCTGCCGTCGCCACCGCTGGGAGTACCTACTGTCTTGGGAGGGATACGGCCCGGAGGAGAATTCTTGGGAGCCTTCGTCCCACATCCTGGATAAGGACCTTCTTCGACAGTTCCACCTCCGACATCCGGACAAGCCCCGGCCCCCCGGACGGGGGCGTAGGAGGGGGGTACTGTTGCGATCCCGGGTCAGCCCCGGGATCGCCGCCTACCTGACCGCGGCTCTGGCGCTGCCTCATGCCCCCCAGGCCTCCGCGGACCCCCGCTGCCGCGGCCCCGACGTCGGGCGCTCTCTCCCGGGCCTGCAGGGCCCTCTGCTGCCTCCTCTTCGCCTCGCCGGAGCAGCCAGCGTCGTTCGGCACTTAGCCCCGCCCCCTAGACGCGCGCGCGCGTCTTAGGCCAGAATTTAAAGGGGCCAGCGTGGGAAAAGCACAGGACGCTCCCTGATGACATCAGACGCTGCAGGGTATTTAAACCCTGCAGCTGGACTTGGATTTTGCCTTGCAACGAGGTTCCCAGGTTCGTCCTGCTCCCAGTTGCTGTGTTCCTGCTCGTCGCTTGATCTTCTGGTTTTCGACTTCGGATTGGCTCGTGGTTCTTCCTGGTTCCTGACTTCAGCTTGGCTTCGGTGGTTTCTGGCTTTCGACTCGGTTTGGCTTACGGTATCCCTCTGGCTCTTGACTCGGACTGGCTGATGACGACCCCCTGGCTCCGGACCCGGACTGGCTGACGGCGATCCTCCCACACCTGACCCTGGCCTGGTGAGCAACGACTTCGTCGGTAGAGATCTCCTAAGTCCCAGTGGCCGGACTCTTACGAGCTCCTCTCGGGGGAGTACCGGCTTCCAGGGCGAACATCACCTTCCACCAGGTCAGCCTCTTCTCCTGGCCCTTGGTCGCATAGGGCCCTTCGTGCCTTCCTCTCAGCAGTCCACAAGCCCGCCTTCGCCGCCTCCCGGTTGGAACCGGTATCACAGCCTCTCCAAAGGCAGTCCATCTTCTGGTTCCGATCGGCCCAAGGGTCCACGAAGCTTACAAGACTAGCCCAGAGAGGCACACTTCAAACACCTATCATCAAGTCCTCCTTCAGAAAAAGAGCTCTCTCCGCTTCGGGTCCCAAACAATGGAATCTGCTCCCTCCTGACCTTAGGCTGGAACAATGTCCTCTCTCCTTCAAGAAAAGACTTAAGACTTTGTTATTTGAACAAGCTTTCTCATAAACTCTACTTTCCACCATGGTCTTAGTCCGCACAGTTTAATTACTGTTTGATTACTGTTTGACTGTTCTCTATTACCCTAGTTTTGTTATCCAGGTTCTTTTCTAATTTGTTAAATGTAAGACAAGACTTTGTCATTGTTGTTTCGCAAGTTACAATGTAAACCGAAGTGATAATTAATCCTCTTAATTGAACCTCGGTATATAAAAAAGTTATAAATAAATAAATAAATGAATCGAGGTGTGGGTGGCAGCCGGCGACCAAAAAAGCCAGGAAGATGGTGTGCCGATCATGCCTTAGAGTCGTGCCACCGCGGGATCGGAAGCTAGCCATGCGGTGGATTGTAGGCTTCCCCATCATGCCTCCAACGGTTCCATAATTAGGAAGGGCAGGTGAGGCAGCCATGCAAAATTTTAGGATACCAGAAGTGCACCACAGGCCACAAACATCCCTGTGACGGACCTTTCTGTCTTCATCCAGTGCAGCACTAAGCATTAGATGAAAAGCTGGCAGGGTTCCCACGCCCACCAGCAGTAAACAAAAAAATTTCACAGGGTGGCATTGGGTATTGACATGCTGGCGAGTTTCCCACACCCCACCAGCAAGAAAAATACCTGCACAGCAGCACTCAGTTACCGAGAAAGACCATGCGGCGGCTGGGTCCAGTGATGACCTGAAGGCAGAAAGAAAGAAGACTGGGGAGGTTGAATCAAATGGGAGATGAGGTTAAAGGGAAGGGAAAGTGGGATAGGAGTTGGAATTCTGAGAGAGAATCATAGTGGATAATACTTTAAAATCGTCGGCTCAGTGTGCTGCAGCAGTCAAAAAAGCAAATAGAATGTTAGGAATTATTAGAAAGGGAATGGTGAATAAAACGGAAAATGTCATAATGCCTCTATCGTTCCATGGTGAGACCGCACCTTGAATACTGTGTACAATTCTGGTCGCCGCATCTCAAAAAAGATATAGTTGCGATGGAGAAGGTACAGAGAAGGGCAACCAAAATGATAAAGGGGATGGAACAGCTCCCCTATGAGGAAAGGCTGAAGTGGTTAGGGCTGTTCAGCTTGGAGAAGAGATGGCTGAGGGGGGATATGATAGAGGTCTTTAAGATCATGAGAGGTCTTGAACAAGTAGATGTGACTTGGTTATTTTCACTTTCGAATAATAGAAGGACTAGGGGGAATTCCATGAAGTTAGCAAGTAGCACATTTAAGACTAATCGGAGAAAATTCTTTTTCACTCAACGCACAATAAAGCACTGGAATTTGTTGCCAGAGGATGTGGTTAGTGCAGTTAGTGTAGCTGGATTCAAAAAAGGTTTGGATAAGTTCTTGGAGGAGAAGTCCATTAATGGCTATTAATCAATTTTACTTAGGGAATAGCCACTGCTATTAATTGCATCAGTAGCATGGGATCTTCTTAGTGTTTGGGTAATTGCCAGGTTCTTGTGGCCTGGTTTTGGCCTTTGTTGGAAACAGGATGCTGGGCTTGATGGCAATTTCTTATGTTCCAACTCGTACCAGCACTCAGAGAGGCCTACCTTGGAGCTTGGCAATTTCTTATGTTCCAACTTGTACCAGCATGGCAATTTCTTATGTTCCAACTCATACCAGCACTCAGAGAGGCCTACCTCGGAGCTCCTAGGAGGTGAGAGACCCCAGAACATCCCACGTGCCTGCCGCGGGCGTAGCGGAGAGGCGGAGCCTGAGTGACATCAGCAGGAAGTGCCTGGAGCTATAAGTTTGGGCGACAGACACTGAGATTTGGGAGTCCGAGGAGAGGAGAAAAAGGGAGAGACTTTCCAACTCGTACCAGCACTCAGAGAGGCCTACCTCAGAGCTCCCAGGAGGTGAGAGACCCCGGAACATCCCACGTGCCTGCCGCGGGCGTAGCGGAGAGGCGGAGCCTGAGTGACATCAGCAGGAAGTGCCTGGAGCTATAAGTTGGGGCGACAGACAGCGCACCACCGCCGTCGGTGCGCTACCTAAGCTGCGCGCTCCGTAAGGGGCGCGCGGCTTGGTCTGGCTTAGGCCGGCGAAGGCTGAAGGCTGCCGGGACTCTTTGAAGTTCGGTGTGAGGAGGACTCTCTTCAGCTGGAAACTCTTCTAAGTATAGTTTTGGGTAAATTCAGGATAAGTACTATCTTGCATAAGCTGTTTGTTTTGTACCATTATTTTTAGTACGACATGTCTCACTCTAAACGTAAAGGAAAGGTCAGACAGGAAGCCTTAACCCCTGTGAGACCAACCTCTATTCAAACAGCTATTACAAGATATTACCCAGTGGCAGAAGTGATAGCCTCAGAGTATCCCATTGAAGGAGGAAGTGGTGAGCAGCCATCTCTCCTTCCGGGAGAAATAAGTCTAAGTCCCGGGGTGCCATTACCACCTTTCCCCCCCTGTGGCGCTGCGTCCGACCATGAAATAGGCTCATCCCCCTCGCGGAATGCGCTTGGGGGATTGAGTCCGATTAAGGAGTTCGTGGCCGTAGGAGAGTCAGTGCATGTTGAGCAGGGAGATGTTATACTCCCTACTTTGGGGGAGGGACCTAGTAGGGTTAGTACACCTACTAGTAGGAAAGATTCAAATTTACCCATGGAGGCTAGTGCTAGACAAGAATCACCCATAAATAAATTGGATAATCCAGTACAAGGTGTGTTTTCAGGAAGTCCTTCAAATATAACAATGGATACAATCTGGCATGCCATAATTGTTTTACAAAAGAACATAGTAAGTTTAAATACCAACATTAAAGATATGCAAGCTGTTTTGCTTAACATAAATCCAACAGTGACAAGTCAGTCTGAGAAAATGAATAAAATAGAACAAGAAATAGTGCAGATAAAATCAGTACAAACAACAATTATTCAAGGTGAAAATCTGTTATTAAAGAGAATTGAAGGTATAGAGAATTCTATCAAGTATACTAACTTGAAAATTGTAAATTTTCCGAAGTGTAAATTGATTTCTCCTTGTGAGCAATTAAAAAACTATTGTTCAGAAATACTATCAATGTCAGGAGAAGATTTTCCTTCAATTTATAATGCCTACTTTATCAGTTGGAAAAATGAAAGTTTAATAGCACCAAATGAGGTAGAAACATCACTCAATGTTACAGATTTAATAGAATCATCTTTCAGTTCCCATGTAGAGAAGAGAGGCACTCTGTTGGTTAAATTTAAACAGATGTCTGATAGAGATAAAATTTTGAAAATGTTCTTAGTAAAGAGAACCTCTCTATACTTGGGACAGAAAGTGTGGATATATCCAGATTTATCTAAAGATACTCAATCGAGAAGAAAAAGGTTTTTGACTTTAGTAAATCAGGCTAGGACATTTGGGTTACAAATTAAATTGAGATTTCCCTGTAAATGCATAATGTACAATGGGGGTGAAAGATATGTATATTATGAACCAGAACAATTGGAGAGATTCTTGGAAGCACAACGAAGCCAGGGTGAAGAATAGAATCTATTACCCAAATATGGCATAGTTAAAATGTTCTCCTCCACTTATTCTTATCCGAGATAGTAGTAACATGTTATTTCTTGTTTTATTACTGCTCATATACAGGACTCCTAAATTTTAGTAGTTTGGTAATTTCAGATTTGAAGGTTATTAATTTGTTTGTGTTTTCAATATGTAAAATGTTAATAATGACCAGGTGGTTATTTAACCTTCTTCTCTGTTAATGTAATTCAATTGTAAGATTGAATATTTGTGAAAAATTATAAATAAACAATTAAAAAAAAAAAAAAAAAAAGGGTAATTAGTAGGGTAGACTTCACTTATGGTACAAAAATAATGAACGGGAAGAAGTAAATGACATTATCAAAGTGCAAATAAAAGAGAGGGGTTGTAGCCCTTTGCGGGCAAGAGCCCATGAGATTGAAGCACTGTATATTCTGATACCGATTCCTGGGAATTAAAAAGCATAAAATAATTGATTACTGTATTTTACAGTTTCCCTCATATGTTTTGGGAGTAGTTTTTGTGATATTGTGAATTGAGGGTTATTGCCAAAAGTATTTGAAGGTTTACTATATTCTTGGATAAATAAATCCCATACCAAAACAGCACCAATTTCCAGCACTCAAACAGTATCCATCTTACCAAGAAAAGACAACACTGAAAATATTACACCAGGCCTTAAGACACCAATACACCTCCTATTAGGAAAACAGACCAAGCCAGGCTGCTATAGAGCCTTACACAGAAACTACACGCCAGCAAAAAACCTCATCTGAGTCACATGTGCAGACTTTCACCTAACAAAGAATAAAGAGACCATAAAGCATGACTAGAAGCATGCAGACAAAAACTGAACTGGAAACCGCAACAAGCCAGAGTGTCTGTATGCAGTGTAACAAAGGAAAAAGAGAAACATCACCAGTCCTCATAAAACAAATCAAGACATATAAAATCAATAGCAGTAAAAGTATACTAACAAAAAGAACAGATTCTTTCAAAACAATTGATGAATGGAATATCCAATACTTAAAAACTCATTAAAAAATTTCTATACTTTCTGTGAAACTAGGCGCCTCTGAATCCTCCCATTTCTCCCTCTCTCAAGGGGTGCCCCAAGGTTCTTCCCTCTCCTCTCCTCTATTTAACATTTACCTCCTCCCCCTCTGCTATCACCTCTCAGAGCTCGGCCTCAAATTCTACATATACGCAGATGATGTCCAAATCATCATCCCTATCCAGGACTCACTATCTGCGACCCTTGATTTCTGGAAAAAATGCCTCTCCTCTATCAACTCTTTCCTCACCTCCATTCACCTTGTTCTCAATGCCGCTAAAACTGAACTCCTCTTCATTCATAACCAACAGTCTCTCAACCTTTCCCCCTCCAACGACACCATGCTCACCACCCTTACCGCTCAACAACCTGTGCGTAACCTTGGCGTCCTAATTGACACACACTTGAATCTTAAAAACCATATCACCTCTGTCATAAAAGGAGGATTCTACAAACTTATGGTCATAAAAAAACTCAAGCCCCTTCTCCACACACACGACCTTAAAACTGTCATTCAAGCTACCTTATCCTCAAAACTTGATTATTGTAACTTCCTCTACCTCGGCCTCCCGCTTTCCACAATCAGACCGTTACAGATACTCCAAAACGCAACAGCAAGGATAATTAGCAATGCTTGTAAATCCGACCACATAACCCCTATCCTGAAGGAACTACATTGGCTCCCCATCTCATACCGTATAACTCATACCATCTTACACAAAGCCATCTACACTCAAAAACCCTCGTGGCTAAGTGACCCATTCAAACTCACCCAGTCCTCCAGACCAACTAGAATGAACCGAAAATGCACATTACAAATCCCCCCACTCAAAAAAGCCCGTCTTACTACCACAAGAGTTCGTGCCTTGTCGATAACTGGCCCCACCCACTGGAACTCCCTACCCCTCCATCTCCGCCTTGAGCCATGCCCCCTAAAATTCCGAAAAATGCTAAAAACATGGCTTTTTCACCAGGCCTTCCCAGACTAATTTCCACCCTCTCCCACCCCACCAGTACCCTTCTGACGTAACCACATTGCTCCCAAGAATTGTGCTGACTACTGTAATTATGTAAATATATGCGTTATATGCTTTTGTTTATATGCTTTTTGTAAATATCTTTGTTTCATCTGTATTTACTGCTCGCTAATGGCCTTTCTTCATATCTGCTTCTCCCTTGCCTACTCTTTTAATTATTAGTTGTCCGGTTTTCCCCATCCCCTGTTCTTTGTAATTTCCATTTCCATTTCTTTAATGTTATAATATAAACCGATATGATGTGTATTTTAATGTCGGTATATAAAAATTGTTAAATAAATAAATAAATAAAATAAATATATACCAATAAAATATTTCAAAATATCAGACAGAAAGACCCAATAGTGAAAAATAATAAGGATTTAAAAAATGCTTTGCTCTGCATACCTGGGAACATTTAATATCCAGGTGCCTTGAGATTGTTTTGAATTAACAGGAGGAGGTATGGTTTGTTTGCAACTTTCTCCTCTCTCTCAGTCACACAAGCTCTCTGTCTCACACTGGCTCTCAATCACACACATATACACATGCTTTCTCACTGTTAGCCTGCAATTGGACGCGCGTTTTCCCTTACCCTTATTCAGTAAGGGGAGGAAAACGTGCGTCCAACCTACGGCACCTAATAGTGCCCTCAACATGCAAATGCATGTTGATGACCCTATTAGGTATGCCCGCGTGATTCACTAAGTAAAATGTGCAGCCAAGCCGCACATTTTACTTTCAGAAATTAGCGCCGACCCAAAGGTCGGCGCTAATTTCTTCCAGCACCAGGAAAGTGCACAGAAAAGCAGTAAAAACTGCTTTTCTGTGCACCCTCCGACTTAATATCATGGCGATATTAAGTCAGAGGTCCCGAAGACTGTGGGGGCTGACGTTGCTCCTCTTTTGCTCCACGCCTCTCTTTTCTTCTTCGGGCCGATGCTGCCCACACGAGCATGGTCTCTTCTTCCTGCGTGCGGCCGCTGCACACCACTTCCTCTTCTGGGCCGCAGGGGAAGGGGGCGGAAAGAAGAAACCTTGCTGATGCCGCTGACTCCAGCTCTCCTGCCATGTTAAGCCCGGGCTATCAGCGTTTTAAGCCCGGGTGGAGGACCTATTTCTCTGGGGCAGGGGGAGCAGCAGGGGACCGGGAAGTGTGGCGACATGCCTGCATGTGCTTGGCGACACGCTAGTGTGTCGCAACACACCGGTTGAGAACTGCTGCCTTATAGTATGTAATACCCTTCCCTTGACCATGGGTTCCATAGGGAACTGGACGGATGTCAGTTTTTAAAATATAGATTGCTGGAGGGAGCTGGGCTTTATTTGATGGGCGTGGGACAGAGACTGAATGAATCGGGAGGGAGGGGGGAAGCTCATTAATGGGTAGATTTTCAAAGGCCTACTTGCGTAAATCCTTGGCCTTGTGCGCGCCTGGTGAATTTTCAAAGAGGCCCAGCCACACGCGTAAACCCCGGTAAGCACACAACTGCCGGGCCTCTTCAAAGGGTCTGGGTGGGGTCGGGGCGGGTGACAGGCTGGGACAGCTCCATTGAACACTGTTCCGAAGACTCACGCACCGGCAGCCGACCGGCGCGCACAACTTACTTCAGCCTGGGCACCTGAAGTAAGTTCTAAAACAAACAAACAAAAAAAAAAAAGTTAGGTAGGGTTTAGGGGTTGGGGAAGAGAGGGGAAGAGGGAGGGAGTTTAGGTAGGGGGGGTAGGGAAGTTCTCTCCCAGTCCTCTCCTTAATTGGAGCGGACTGGGAGGGAGCTGGGGAAGGCCCGAATGCGTTGCTGCGCAGAATTTGCATAAATTCTCCCCTCCCTTGTGCGTGCCGCCCGCACTATTACGCACACATTATAAAATCCATGTGCATGTGCGCGCGGCCATCGGATTTTAAAACATGCATGTGCCAGCACACGCATATAATAAAAATCAGCGCGTCCATGTGTGAGCGCCGGGAAGCGTGCGCACATGGACGCGTGCATGCACGTTTTAAAATCTACCCCTAATTGTTTGCACAGGGCAGCAACAAAGCTCGCACTGGCCCTGTTCACACCCCAAAATGTCTATGCCCCAGCCCTTTCAGAAAACGTCTGAGATGCAGGCACTGTGGGAGATACACGCATATCTCGCTGGCTTTTATAATCCCCTCGGCAGGTGCAAGCCAGACTTCTTCATGAATCCCCTAAGTCTTCATGAATCCCCTAAGTCTCTTATTTCTTTTGTTTGTCTTGAATAGATGGAAAGCTCTATGGAGAACGGATTGTCTGTATGTATAGCTGTACAGCGCTGCGTAGGTTTAGAAGATAAAAATAGTAACTAGTAGTGATGTTCCTTAGGATGTTTAACGTCTCAATAACAAATTTTGAAATTAAAAAGAAATTGGAATAAAAATATGGGAATGAAGGCCTTTCTCCCACACCAATGGTTCTAAACCTGGCCCTGAAGGACCACTCAGCCAGTCTAGTTTTTGGCCTGTCCGCAATAAATATGCATGAAGGATAGTTACATGTACTGCCTCCATTGTATGCAAATGTATCTCATCAGTCTTCAGTGTGGATAGCCTGAAAGCCAGGCTGTTTGGCCTTCAGATTGTGATTTTTCAAAGAACCACTTTGTTTCCACCACCTTTGCTTAATCATCATGAAGGGGTATGCTGTAACTGAAGACAAGCCAGATATTTGCTGCCTTTCACCAGTAATTTAATTTGTGCTAATGCTTCAGAAGCTGCTGCGTAGGCGGTGTGGAAAAATTTTCTTTCACATGTTTGTTCTCTTGCATTTACTGGTCCTTTGCAAGTTTGCACAGCTAATTTAATTAACCCAGCCATAGCACAGTACAGGAATTTTGATGCCTTTCTATTCATTTCTCGTGGAACAATGTTCTTTATTCAACAAACTGTTTCAAGTTCCATTTTTTGTCCATGATCTTTAGCATTTAAACTCTTAAACTCAAAGCATTTCAAGTGAACTAAAGTATTGAATTTGCTGACAATGAGCCTGGATCCTTTTTGAAGCATCATTCTATGTTTTCTGTGTCAGGCCAGATGTTTTTGTGTCAACTAACTTGGCAGTACATGGCAAGATGTTAGTGTGGGCGGAATAAATACTGCAGATTTCCAGTAACTATATATCTGTAGCTTGTAACTTTTCACTGTATCTGTAATGTATTTATTTAATAATCATATTTCTAGACTGCTCCTCCCAAGTAGGCTACAGAGCGGTATACAACAAAATTTAAAGAAAACAACATTATGCAATAAAAATAAAAATATACACATTTTTGACAAAGAAAAACAAACATATAATAAATCAAAACAAAAATATAATAAAAACACATCACAATGAATTTAACCACCAAACCATTGCGCTTAAGCCTCTCCCGCTTCAATTCTCTAATGGCGCCGCATACTGTAAGGGATTCAAACTAGATTAATATAATGTGCAGGTGTTTTCTATACTTGCATAATGGGAATGACATGGCAAGTCAATGAACGCTATTAAAAACAGGAGAGGCTTAAGTGCAACGGTATTTAATTAAGGTATGATTTAATCATTTTCATTTACATAATTTTTACATTTCAATTTCTATTTTTCCACTTTTTTGTTTCATTCCATCTTTCAAATTTTATTCAATTTGATTGTTTGACTTCATTCTTACAGATACGTCTGTACTGCGGATTTTTTTGAAATAATTTGAGATTTATTCAGTGTGCTCTCATTTGAGGTACTACTTCCACCTTTTTAAAAAATATACATAGGTCTCTTACTGTTCAATAACAATATTTTCAGATTGATATTGCTTACATGCTCTTAGTCATCAGTCTGGTTGTTACTTTTTATGTATGTTATATTTATTTTCACTTTTTATATATGTTCTAATTTTATTTATTTTTTAATGTGAGGTTCTTAACATTATTTTTATCATTTTTAGTTATTGATTTGGTGTTTAAATGTTTTGTGTTTTATTGATTAATTTTATGATTCTTAATGTTTTTATGATTTATTGTTCTCATATTTATGTTCATTTATAGCCCCTGAGGCAGCCACTGGAATGTGGCGAAACTTGGTACCAGTCGGGCTATTTTAATGATTAACATACATCTCCACCAATTAAAGATTTGGAAAAGACCCTTGGGCATCTATTCTCTTGTTGTTTCCTCACGGCATTTTTTGATTGCCTACCTTGCTGTTTACTAACATTTTAGGGACTCTCCAGGAAATTGTCTAAATCTTTTTTAAAACCAGCTACGCTAACTGCCTTAACCACATCCTCTGACAATGAATTCCGGAGCTTAATTATGCATTGAGTGAAAAAGAATTTTCTCCAAAGTGTTTTGAATGTGCTGCTTACAAAGACTAATGTACACGCCATGAAATTAGTATTTTTTTTGAAAGTGGAAATAACCAATTTACATTTATCCTTTCTTATCCACTCATGATATTATAGACCTTTCTCATATCCCCTCTCAGCTCTCTCTTCTCCAAGCTGAACAACCCCAACCTCTTTAGCCTTTCTTTGTATGGAGCCGTTCCTTCCCCATTATCATTTTGGTTGCCCTTTTCTGTACCTTTTTCAATGCAATTGCATCTGCACACAGTATTCCAGGTGTGACCCCTCAATTTATTTATTTATTTATTTATTTGTAGGGTTTTATATACCGTTATTCGGTAGAGCCATCATAACGGTTTACAAATCTGTAATTATCATCCAACATATGCAATTATCTTACAATCAAATGGAGTTAACATAGTAGTTGGGAACAGTAGGGTTTTGTGAACAATCAACATATTTTCTTAGTAGTTGAATAACAGAATATTACGGAGAACATTTTCAAAGAATTTAACGGATCAAGTGAGTGAGCAGGGAGGGGTAGAAAAGGAGGGTACATCAGGAGAGCATGAAGGCGGAGGATTATGCTTGCGAGTTCTGTTGAGTGCTGGGATGATCAGGTGTCAGATAGTTAGAATAGAGTTTGCGGAATAAAAATGAAACAATATAGAGGCATTATGACATTCTCTGTTTTATTTTCCATTCCTTCCTAATAATTCTTAGCATTCTATTTGCTCTTTTGACTGCTGCAGCACACTGAGCCAAGGATTTCAATGTATTGTCCACTAGGATGCCCAGATCTTTTTTCTGGGTGTTACTCCCATCGGTCACAGACGGCTGCGACCACTCTTGCTCACCTCTTTCTTTGCTTCCATGACTCCATGGGGTAGACTGGCAGCCTCCGCCAGCTGCCGACGGCCTGCCTACCACTCCCAGGCCTCCCGGTGTGGCATGGATGCCGCCGACCGCCATCTTGCTGTTGGAAGCCCTTAGGCACGCGCACATGGGCCAGTCTTAAAGCCATCATGGTGGGAACCTCTGGGGCGTCCTCCCTGTGGATGGTACCATCTCTCACCTCAGCCCAGGGCCCAAACACTAACTCCTAACACTGGGTGATAACTCCTAATATGGAATCTAACAACATGTAACTACAGTGTGGGTTACTTTTCCCATGTGCATCACTTTGCACTTGTCAATATTAAATTTCATCTGCCATTTGGATGCTCAGTCTTCCAATCTCACAAGTTCCTCCTACAGTTTATCACAATCCACTTGTGATTTAACAACGCAGAGTAATTTTGCCTTGTTTGCAAATTTGATCACCTCACTCATCGTTCTGCTTTCCAGATCATTTATAAATATGTTAAAAAGCACCGATCCAAGTCCTGATCCCTGAGGCACTCCACTGTTTACCTTTCTTCACTGAGAAAACTGATCATTTAGTCCTTCTCTCTGCTTCCTATATTTTATCCAGTTTGCAATCCACAATAGGACTTTGCCTCCTAATCCATGACTTTTTTTTAAATAATTCAAACTTTTTATTATAGACATACGAGGCACAAGACATAAACAACAGACAATGTAAATAATGTAAACAATGTACATAATCCTCATAGCAATACTATGAACAATCTGGATAATACAAAAGTACCAATGAATAAAATGCTATAGTTTCTGATTATTAAACTAAGAACATAAGAACATGCCATACTGGGTCAGACCAAGGGTCCATCAAGCCCAGCATCCTGTTTCCAACAGTGGCCAATCCAGGCCATAAGAACCTGGCAAGTACCCAAAAACTAAGTCTATTCCATGTTACCGTTGCTAGTAATAGCAGTGGCTATTTTCTGGCAAGTACCCAAAAACTAAGTCTATTCCATGTTACCATTGCTAGTAATAGCAGTGGCTATTTTCTAAGTCAACTTAATTAATAGCAGGTAATGGACTTCTCCTCCAAGAACTTATCCAATCCTTTTTTAAACACAGCTATACTAACTGCACTAACCATATCCTCTGGCAACAAATTCCAGAATTTAATTGTGCGTTGAGTGCGTTGTAGCACCTAATATGGAACCTAAGATTGTGTAACTATAGCATGGGTTATTTTTCCCTATATGCATCACCTTGCACTTATCCACATTAAATTTCATCTGCCATTTTGTTGCCCAATTTTCCAGTCTCACGAGGTCTTCCTGCAATTTATCACAATCTGCTTGTGATTTAACTACTCTGAACAATTTTGTATCATTTGCAAATTTGATTATCTCACTCATCGTATTTCTTTCCAGATCATTTATAAATATATTGAAAAATAAGGGTCCCAATACAGATCCCTGAGGCACTCCACTGTCCACTGCCTTAAGAACATAAGAACATAAGAAAATGCCATACTGGGTCAGACCAAGGGTCCATCAAGCCCAGCATCCTGTTTCCAACAGTGGCCAATCCAGGCCATAAGAACCTGGCAAGTACCCAAAAACTAAGTCTATTCCATGTAACCATTGCTAATGGCAGTGGCTATTCTCTAAGTGAACTTAATAGCAGGTAATGGACTTCTCCTCCAAGAACTTATCCAATCCTTTTTTAAACACAGCTATACTAACTGCATGAACCACATTCTCTGGCAACAAATTCCAGAGTTTAATTGTGCGTTGAGTAAAAAAGAACTTTCTCTGATTAGATTTAAATGTGCCCCATGCTAACTTCATGGAGTGCCCCCTAGTCCTTCTACTATCCGAAAGAGTAAATAACCGATTCACATCTACCCGTTCTAGACCTCTCATGATTTTAAACACCTCTATCATATCCCCCCTCAGTCGTCTCTTCTCCAAGCTGAAAAGTCCTAACCTCTTTAGTCTTTCCTCATAGGGGAGTTGTTCCATTCCCCTTATCATTTTGGTAGCCCTTCTCTGTACCTTCTCCATCGCAATTATATCTTTTTTGAGATGCGGCGACCAGAATTGTACACAGTATTCAAGGTGCGGTCTCACCATGGAGCGATACAGAGGCATTATGACATTTTCCGTTTTATTCATCATTCCTTTTCTAATAATTCCCAACATTCTGTTTGCTTTTTTGACTGCCACAGCACACTGAACCGACGATTTCAATGTGTTATCCACTATGACACCTAGATCTCTTTCTTGGGTTGTAGCACCTAATATGGAACCCAACATCGTGTAATTATAGCATGGGTTATTTTTCCCTATATGCATCACCTTGCACTTATCCACATTAAATTTCATCTGCCATTTGGATGCCCAATTTTCCAGTCTCACAAGGTCTTCCTGCAATTTATCACAATCTGCTTGTGATTTAACTGCTCTGCACAATTTTGTGTCATCTGCAAATTTGATAATCTCACTCGTCGTATTTCTTTCCAGATCATTTATAAATATATTGAACAGTAAGGGTCCCAATACAGATCCCTGAGGCACTCCACTGTCCACTCCCTTCCACTGAGAAAATTGCCCATTTAATCCTACTCTCTGTTTCCTGTCTTTTAACCAGTTTGCAATCCACGAAAGGACATCGCCACCTATCCCATGACTTTTTACTTTTCCTAGAAGCCTCTCATGAGGAACTTTGTCAAAGGCCTTCTGAAAATCCAAGTATACTATATCTACCGGTTCACCTTTATCCACATGTTTATTAACTCCTTCAAAAAAGTGAAGCAGATTTGTGAGGCCTTCCACTGAGAAAATTGTCCATTTAATCCTACTCTCTGTTTCCTGTCTTTTAGCCAGTTTGCAATCCACGAAAGGACATCGCCACCTATCACATTACTTTTTACTTTTCCTAGAAGCCTCTCATGAGGAACTATGTCAAACGCCTTCTGAAAATCCAAGTATACCCAAAGGTAGGCGCTAATTTCTTCGGGCACCGGGAAAGTGCAAGGAAAAGCAGTAAAAACTGCTTTTCTGTGCACCCTCCGACTTAACATCATGGTGATATTAAGTCTGAGGACCCGAAGGGTAAAAAAAAAAAATTTGAAGTTGGCCCGCGGCTGTCGGGTTGAAAACGGACGCTCAATTTTGCTGGCATCCGGTCCGTGGCTGTCAGCGGGCTCAAGAACCGACGCCGGCAAAATTGAGCATCGGCTGTCAAACCCGCTGACAGCCACCGCTCTGGGCCAAAAGAAGGCTCTAGGGACGCGCTAGTGTCCCTAGCGCCTCCTTTTGCCTGTTTCTACCGCCGGGCCTCATTTAAATACTGAATCACGCACACAGGCGAGTGGCCTGTGCGCACGCCAGGAGAGCGGGCATTCGCCCGTTCTCCCACGGACTTTACTGAATTGGCCCGATTGTGAGCAATAAGAAAATATTTTATTTATTTTATTTATTTTATTTAGGGTTTTTAAATACCGGCATCCATGATATAATCACATCATGCTGGTTTACAATTAACAGGGGGTTGTAAACAGTACTTAAAACTGGAACAAGTGAAAGGAAACATTGAAGTTGCAATAAACAAATGATGATCAAAACTGGGAAGAGAAGGAAAGACTATAGGAATTTAACATAAGAGAGGAGAATTATTTACAATGTTCTGAAGTGGCTGACTATGGATGTTGATGAATTGAGATTTAGTTGGAGTCTGGAAAGGCTTGTTTAAACAGCCAAGTCTTAAGCCTTTTTCTAAAAGTTGGAAGGCAAGGCTCCTGTCGGAGATCAGGTGGAACGGAGTTTCATATCTATGGTCCAGCTGTTGAGAAGGCCCTATCTCTCAATGTTAGATGCTGAGTGGTTTTAGTATGAGGTACCTGAAGTGATCCTCTGTATGCTTCTCTAATGGGTCTTGAGGAGGTGTGTTGTCTGAGTGGGATTTGTAGGTTTAGTGGAGCAATGTGATGGATGGCTTTATATATAATGGTGATGGACTTGTGAATAATTCTGAAATGAATTGGCAGCCAGTGTAGGTTTTTGAGGATGGGGGATATATGGTCTCTTCTGGTGTTTGTCAGTATTCTGGCTGCCGCGTTTTGGACCATCTGAAGCAGTTTGGTATAAGATGATGGGAGACCTAGTAAGATGGAATTACAGTAATCTATCTTGGAAAAGATTATTGCTTGTAGAACCGTTCTGAAATCTTGCGAGTGAATAAGAGGTTTTATTCTTTTCAGTACCTGGAGTTTATGGAAACAGTCCTTGGTTGTTCGGTTGATAAATGATTTTAAATTCAGCCGATTGTCAATTATAACTCCTAAGTCTCTCGCTTGGATGGTGTGTAGGCTGGCTGGTGGAGTTGAAGTGGTATTATTATTTTCTGGAGAGATGAGCAAGAGTTCGGTCTTGGATGCATTTAGTATCAGGTTTAAGCTGGCGAGGAAGCAGTTGATTTCTTGGAGGCAATTTTCCCAATATTCAAGTGTTTTCGTAATGGATTCTTTAAGGGGGATCAAGATCTGGACATCATCAGCATATAGAAAGGGGTAGATTTACAAAAAATGCGCGTACTTTTGTTGGCGCGTACTTTTGTTGGCGGGGCCAATCGACGCGGCGTCGATTGGCCCCGCCCCCGACAAAAAACCCCGGAACTTACGCGAGTCCCGGGGCTCTGCGCGCACCGGCAGGCCTATGGAAAATAGGCGCGCCGGAGCGCGAGGCCCTGCTCGCGTAAATCCGGGCGGATTTACGCGAGCAGGGCTTTTAAAATCTGCCCCAAAGTGTTTTAGATTCAGTTTGGTTAGCAGCTGGCATAGTGGAAGAAGGTAAATGTTGAAGAGCGTGGGGGATAAGGAAGAACCCTGGGAAACTCCTAAGGATGAATCATAGTGGGGTGATTCTTTATTGTGAATTCTATCCTTGTAGCCTCTGTTGCTGAGGAAAGTTTTGAACCATGCAAGTGTGGTTCCTGTTATTCCAATGTTCAACAGCTGGTTTAGGAGGATGGAGTGGTTAACGGTGTCAAATGCTGCCGAGAGATCCAGTAGAATCAGTATGAAAAATTGACCTTTATCGAGGCCCATGATGAGGTAGTCTGTAATAGAAACATAGAAACATAGAAATGACAGCAGAAGAAGACCAAACGGCCCATCCAGTCTGCCCAGCAAGCTTCACACATTTTTTTCTCAAACGTATCTGTTTCTCTTAGCTCTTTGGTTCTATTTCCCTTCCACCCCTGCCATTAATGTAGAGAGCAGTGATGGAGCTGCATCCGAGTGAAATATCAAGCTTGATTAGTTAGGGGTAGTAGGGGTAGTAACTGCCGCAGTAAGCAAGCTACACCCATGTCAGGGATATGAGAAGGGATTCTGTACTTAATGCTTTTCGGAACTCGTATTGGGAGGGGAACAGAATTTTGTGGTCTTCGATGTAGTCCGATAGTTGTGTATTAACTAATTTTTCCATGATGTTTGCTATGAAAGGAAGATTGGCAATCAGATAGAAGTTGTTCGGATCTTTAGGATCAAGATTTGGTTTCTTTAGGAATGGTTTGAGGGAGGCCAGTTTGAGGTCATCTGGATAGATTCCCTGAGATAGTGAACAGTTTATGATGTCAGCCAGTGTTTTGGAAATGGTGTCGGGAATTATCAAGAGAAGTTTAGTGGGGATTTGGTCGAAGGGATGGGAGGAAGGTTTCATTTTCTTTAAAACTGCTTGGATCTCTGAAGCAGTTTTGGGTTCAAATGATTCAGGAGATATGTTTTTGGTGGGGAGATGATATGAGCTAGAATGAGAGGAGGTGTTAGAGGGCAGCTGTGTTAGAAGGCTAGCGATTTTGTTTCGGAAGAACAGAGCCAACTTTTTGGCTTTGGATTGTGCTTGGTTGCTAGGGATATCTGGTGAGTTGATTAGTGTTAGATTGGATACGTAGGCAAAGAGGGCTTTAGCATCGAAGACAAGGTCATGGATCTTATGCGTGTAGAAATCCCTTTTTGATCTTAAGGTGGAGTTCCTGTAGTGGTGAAGAGCGAGTTTATGGGCAGAGAGTGTGCTGGAGCAAGGGGCTTTTTGCCATTTACTCTCTTTCTGTCTTAAACTCTGTTTTAGTTTTCGAAATTCATTGGTCAACCACGGTTGTCTTTTGGATGAGTTGGGGGTTGAATTTTTTTGTTGATAGTGGACATAGTTTATTTGCTACAGCCTCTGTAATGTTGCTCCAGGAAAGGAGGGCAGAGTTAGGATTGGCGAGGTCTATGAGTGGGTGTTGTGAGGCCAGCTGTTTGCTGAGGTCGTCGGAGGAGCAGGATCTTCTGTAGAGAAATGAGGGTTGAGGTGAGTGAGTGTTGCTGGTTTCTGTCAGCGTGAAGGTGGTGGAGATTAATGCGTGATCTGACCAAGGGACCTGCTTGCAACTAGGATGTGATGAATGCGTGATGCCAGAGTTTACGAAGATAAGGTCCAACGTGTGACCGGCTTTGTGGGTAGGTTTGTTGACAATCTGCTTGAATCCCATGGCTGAGAGGGCAGTGAGAAAAGCCTCACAGCTGGTTATTTTCTCAGAAGTCCCTCATGGGACACTTTGTCAAACGTCTTCTGAAAATCCAAATACTCCCCTTTGAAAATTTGCTCATAAGAATCTCTGTTTTATTAAGTTCTTATGGTAAATGATCTTTTTGTTTAACGTTTACAAGTCTGTTTAGTTCATAAGTTATATAATATATTTGTTGTACCCTTTTTGTTGCTTTTTCATTTTACTGGAGCTACAATTCTTTTCATGGCTACCACCATGATTTTTAGTTTTTTTGCTTTTAATTGGAATTTGTTATTTACCTCTCCTTTGTTTACTGTTTGATTTATATTAACTTCTGGAATATTGTTAAGCCTTTTGATGCATTTTGCTTGGATCCATAGTAAAGATTATCAGCGCATGCTGAGTTGTAACCTAGCTAAGAAAAGAAATAGCCAAATTGCACCTTATTCTCAGGTACAATTCAGCCATGAAGCCTTAACCCATCAGGGAAGGAAAGCTAGGAGGTTATGCAGCTTCTCACTGAAAACAGCGCAGCCTTAAATTGAAAGACATGGATCTGCTTGCTGTAAAATAGAATCTGACCTCCAGTTCCTCCTGGGTATATTACACAAAGTCTTTTGTGTTCTGTTTCTAAAACAAAGCATATTGCTGAGGAAGGATGCACACTATGCACTCACTTTATTGTCATGCCAGGAGAGATGAAACATTAAAAAAATCTACACAGGTCAATTAAATTATCATTATGCAAAGACCCTCTCAGAATGTACTATTAAAAGTCAAGTAAAACTAAGCTAAAACAGATTTCATCTAGGGCAGTATTCCAAAAACTAATCATCTTTAATCTTATCATGGTTTTATTTTTTATTTACTCTCATCTTTCCATCGCCATTTCTCTGTGTGACTGAATGTCGATTGGAAGATTCACTCCACTTCCGTTCAGCATACTGCCTCTGCCTTTGGTAAGTAAATAACCCTAACGTGTTCCAGCCTTGTGTCTGGACCTTTCCCACCACACTCTACTAGCCCTGAGGTTTAAAAAAGGGGATAAGGCGATTACTAAACCACTTCTTAAAGGAAACATTTCTTAAGCATCTGCCCTAGATGTAACAACTCTGTCCTTTCTTTCCACCAGATTCCTGAGTCATGTAAACTTGCAAAGTACCAATTAGCTAAAGATATTCAACCCAAAGCATTTTGTCTTCTATTGCAAAAAAAAAAAAAAAAAAAAAAGTGGGTCTCCTGGTTAGGGGTGGGAGTGGATATTTGGCTCTATCCCATGGAGATTTTTTCCTGGGTGTGATTAGCACTTCCAAAGTTTGCAGATTAGAGGCATAGGAGATGGGATCTCCAGTTGTGCCCTTTGTGCCATCGGTCAGAAACCACAAGAAGAATCAGTACAGTGGCAGTATCTGCTGAGTAGCTGCATCTGCCAGGACTTAAAAATCCCAGAATGCTCTGGGATGAGAATGAAAAAGAAAGGGCTGGCCTGAATCACACAGATAACCAACGATCAGTTGGTGGACTGACATCAGAGTAATATAAATCAGTAATGCTCAAACCAGTCCTTGGTGTCCCCCCCCCCCCCCCCCCCCCCCCCCCCAGCCAGTCTGGTTTTCAGGATATCTCCAATTAATATAATCACGAGAGATATTTGTATACCAATGAAGTTGAACAAGCAAATATATCTCATATGTATTCATTGGGGATATCCTGAAAACTAGACTAGCTAGACTGGTTTTGAGCATTACTGGATTCTAAAGTGTGCATTTGCTTGAGAAATCGATGAGTTTTTAAATTATGTAGCAGGAAATTAAATGTGAAATAGCGCAAGAATGTAGATTAAAGAGTTTTAATATACCATCTGAGTGCAATGCTTGCCATCTTGTTGTCAGCACTTGGGGAAATACACCAAAATCATTTATTTCATGACTTAGAAAATATTCTGGACCATACGCACATGCCTCTATATTTCTAATATTAAAAAAAATCATCAGTTTTTAATGCTTCTTACTGCTTGTTCAGCTGTTTTAGTGAAATCTCAAGGAAGCTAGAGAATACTGTGATGTCACAACAAATGTTAGACTGTTTGAGTTATGTGTGGTTTGTGTTGTAATTTATCAGTTTTGTTAACCAGTTCTGAATGACATGAAATGAATGGCATGAAACACGCCTTTCCATTGGTCAGTGCCTCATGATGTTCACTGTACATATTGAGGGCTATTTTCAAACTGACCTGCATAACTGCAAAGTCTATGGGTACAGTTTACCTGCAGAATTTTCACCAATTTTCACTTTAAAAGTACAGGCATACTTTCATTTTGAAAATTGGCTAAGAATAATGTACCCACCACATGCTTACACCTTCCTTTTCGCATGGATATGTTTTTCAAGTAAAACAAGGTGCATACTTTTGAAAATTAAAAAATATGCACTAAGGGGTCGATTTTAAAAGGGTGCGCGCGGGCGTACATGTGCGCGTGCTACCTGGCGCGCACACATGTACACCGGATTTTATAACTTACGTGCGCAAGTTATAAAATCAGGGGTCGGCGCCACTCTAACCCCCCAAAAAAGTTTTATCATACCTCTTGCGCCTGCCTGGAGGCAGGTGCAGGTTGCGCGCGCCGGCAGCCTGCCGGCACGTGATCCTCCGACACAGTGGCAATGACCGCTTGTGTCGGAGACCTCTGGCCTCGCCCCCGCTCTCGGACCGCCCCCTCCCCGCCCCTATAGTAAAGCCCCGGGACTTACATGCGTCCCGGGGCTTTTCGCTCGTCGCTTGGCCTTTTTAAAATAGGCCCGGCGCGCGTAAGACTGGTTACGCTCGTAAATCCGGCCCTTTGTTTCAATCCCCAGCCCAACCCCACCCCTGGGAACACCTCTTCCAAATGTGGGTAAAGTGACGCACATGGTGGCACTCTGCATGTCATTTTGAAAAAGCCCATTTCTGCAGGGAAAGCACTGTTTTACCTACAGAAATGGCTTTTGAAAATCCATCCTCCAAAGGACTTTGATGCAGAATCACATGATGGGGAATTGGGGAAAATCTGGAATGCTGAAACTGGACTCAGAGGCCGGTTATTACCTCCAGCTGTTCTTAGTCCCAGCGTGGCATATGGGCCTGGAATGTCCATAACAGGTCGTGTCCTGTTGATTTCTGGCAATTTCCATTACTTAGCTGAGGCACACAAGCATTTATTAAAACATATAAACTCATAAAATATAATTGTAGGGCCCCATCAGCTTTCTTAATAAAAGTACAGTTTTGTAGCAAGATTATGTAGATAGAGTAATATACCATCTATTTTACAGCACCCTCTTGTAAGGCTGCTGCAGTGGTTGCTATCTGTTCCTGTATAAGGTTCCTTGTTAATGTGTGGATTATCAGTTGGAAATCAGAGATTTAGAAGTGTTTTGTTTGAGTTCCTGCTTGTTAAGCCTTGCGACATTGTGGCCTAGATTAGAAGAATTCAGAGATTTTCTCTTTTGAGCTTTTTTCTTTTTGAGGAAGAGAGAACTGGTTTATTTTGGATTTTCTTTGAAGTACATTTTTTTAAAACCTTCCTTTCCTTTTGAACTTGAGTGTGATTTCATCTTAAATGGACCTGCGTTATGAAAACGTTAGGTTTGATTCTTGCCTCTGGTAATTACATGAATGATGGAAACAGGGCATGGGGGTCAGACGGATGGCGTTGAATTAGACATCCTTCCAAAGCTGAAAGTTGTCAAAAGTGGTGATAACAGCAGAAGTCTCATCTCATATATCGTCTCCTTTTATTTGTGTGATTTTGATGAGGATTTTGGAAAAAAGCAATGTGTCTTTCCCCTGCCAGAGTCCCAGGAATTCTTCCAGGCTTCACAAATGAAGTGTAAAGCTTTTCAAAAGGATCTTAACAAACTAAAGAGAAATTTGCAAGCATGTGAGACAGAAGCACAGAAAGTTTATCAGATATCTTTAGAAGAACATGTTCAGTCTTTCAAAGGAAAAATGGGGCAATTTATGGCTGAAGCATAAATAGAACAAGAAACTGAGGCAAAATTCCTGGCAAAAGCACATTCCAGCTTTTTGGAAATATCAACATTTCTCCATGAAACCACAAACTGGAGAAGCGGAAGTATCATCAAATGCTTTTTTTTCACACTGTGGTATGAGTTCAGCCCTGACTTCAGTGTGTTCTGGAAGAAGGAAATTTTAATACTGCAAGAAAGACTTGAAAAAGAGCAACGAGCTTGCAGACAAAAGATGAAAAAGGCTCCTTGCATCATAAATGCAAAACATGATATTGGAAGGCAAATGGAACTCAGTATGAGGATTTAAGAGGAAACAATCAGATTTGTGAATAAAACTTGATGCGGCTCCTTTTGTGAGCATCACTTTCCATCGTGGCAGGGTATCCCATGCATGGTGGTAAATTAATGTTGGAGAGCTTAAACTTTTTATTTAATTTTTATATTGTATTATTTAATTGTATTTTATTAACAGTTTTGCCATGTTATTATGTATGCAAAATATGTAATCCGCTTTGAATAATTGATATATCAGAATATGTTGGACTAAATAAATAAATGAAATCTGTTTCTCTTCCACTGAGAGTTACAGCACCCACTTAAACAAAATCTGTGAGAGATAGCTTTGACATTCATAGTAACATAGTAATGACGGCAGAAAAAGACCAGATGGTCCATCCAGTCTGCCCAGCAATCTTCCTATGGTAGTATCTGCTGCTCCATGCAGGATACTCCCATGTTTCACATAGAAACATAGAAATGACTGCAGAAGAAGACCAAACGGCCCATCCAGTTTGCCCAGCAAGCTTTCGCACTTTTTTTTTCCTCTCACATATTTGTTTCTCTTGGCTCTTAGTAACCTTTTTTATTCTATTTCCCTTCCACCCCCGCCATTAATGTAGAGAGCAGTGTTGGAACTGCATCTAAGTGAAATAGCTTAATTACAGGCCAATACAGTAAAAACGCGGGAGAGCGGGCGAACGCCCGCTCTCCCAGCTCGCACACAGGCTACTCTCCTGTGCGCGCGATACAGTATCTTAATTTATTTAAATTAGGCCCGGCGGTAAAAAGAGGCACTAGGGACACTAGCGCGTCCCTAGCGCCTCCTTTGTGACGGAAGCAGCGGCTGTCAGCGGGTTTGACAGCCAACGCTCAATTTTGCCGGCGTTGGTTTTCGAGCCCGCTGACAGTCACAGGCTCGGAAACCGTACGCCGGAAAAATTGAGCGTCCGGTTTTCGACCTGACAGCCGTGGGCCCATTTTAAATTTTTTTTTAAAATTTTTTTACTTTTTTAAACTTTCGGGACCTCCGACTTAATATCGCCATGATATTAAGTCAGAGGGTGCACAGAAAAGCATTTTTTACTGCTTTTCTGTGCACTTTCCCGCTGCCCGGAGAAATTAGCGCCTACCTATGGGTAGGCGCTAATTTCTGAAAGCAAAATGTGCGGCTTGGCTGCACATTTTGCTTTCTGAATTGCGCGGGAATACCTAATAGAGCCATCAACATGCATTTGCATGTTGCGGGTGCTATTAGGTTCGGGGGGGGGGGTTTGGATGCGTGTTTTGGACGCGCTGTTACCCCTTACTGAATAAGGGGTAAAGCTAGCGCGTCCAAATGCCGGCTAACAGTGCGCTCCGTTGGAGCGCACTGTACTGTATCGGCCCGTTTGTTAGGGGTATTAACCACCGCAATAAGCAATCTACACCCATGCTTATCTATTTATCAAGACTATGTAATTCAGTCCTTGTTGATTGTTGCCTGAATATAGAGCCACCTTTATTCATCCCCCCTGCCGTTGAAGCAGAGAGCCATGCTGGCTATGCATTGAAAGGACCTGTACAAGGGCATTATCATCTTCTTTTTCCTGCTGGTTATTCCTCTTTCTATGCAGCCCAGCATTTATTCTGACTTTAGCTATTGCCTTGTCACATTGCTTCATCATCTTGAGATCACCAGATACTATTACCCCAAGTTCTCTCTCTTAGTGCATGCATATCAGTGTTTCAGTCCCCATCATTTAAAGCTCTTTCAGATTACCACATCCCAGATACATGACTCTGCATTTCTTGGCATTGAATCCCAGCTGCCAAATCCATTGCCTGAGTGAGGTAAAAGAAGTAAGTGTGACTGGGAGCCCAAGCCAACACTAATATTGCCCTTGTAATTTGAATATTCAGTGGTTGCAGGAGGGATTTGTCTTTTTGATTCCTCCCTATGTGATAACCCTACCTTTTAGGGAATATGGCATCTGGGATATATTTTGCCTGGGAACATGCCCAGAACTTCAGAGGGAAGGCGATACAGGAACAGAAAGGAGCTTGAGATTCATCCCTGGGTCTCAGGAGAAGGTTAGGCATGGAGCAAAAAGAGTTAGTATTTTAATATCCCCCCCCCCCCCCTGGATTTCAAATACTTTTGGGAGAAGCTTTGGATCTTCCCAGGATCAATGAGAAGGAGAGAGAAGTCTTGGGACTTCCACAGGATCTCAGAAGAGAGAGTGCTGAGTTCTTTTTGGGATTGGCCTCTTCCCATCAAGTTTTGCAATTGAACATTGAAATGCTCAAGAGTTTGGATTAAATGATTGTTTGGATTTTGACTTGACTAGTTTGAAGATAAGGGCGAACCCCTGGTATCCCTGAGGATTTGGGCCAAGAGTGAGGATCTGAAGCAAGAGTCTGAGTGCTAAGTGACCTAAAGAAGTAAGGGTAAGAAGCTTTTGATACAAGCACTCAATGGGCTAAACTCATTGAGATAGTGATACAATATTTTCCCATTGAAGAAAAGTTAAAACTTGGACCAATTGAAGTTGAATGTTTTGTATGTTGGAACAGTTGTCTTGCAGTTTTTGTGCTTGGGGACTTTCTTCCATTTGCTGATTGACTATTTGCTGAAAACCCATTCTAGTTTTCCCACCTTGCATGGTAATGATGCAAAAGAAGTGAGAAGGGAGGTAACAACGAAGATGAACAAATTGACAACCATCTTTATTATTATGATAGCTTTGATGCTGTTCTTTATTTTGGACATTTTGGCTTGGGTTATTTTATTTAAGTTTCAGTAAAAGCTATTATATTTGAACACCATTCTTGGACTCCTGAGAGTGTTTTTCCTGATCTTCCAATTGTTATTGCCTTCATTGCTCCTTCTCTGAACTGTTTGGCACCTGTTGGAGGTCCTTTACCTTCAGTATGAGTATTAAGAGGAAAGAGTATATAGACACACCAGAGGCCCCCAGAAGGTTATTCTTCCTCCCCATCGGGATTGAACCTGGACCCGTACCTCCCCAAAGTGAAGGATAAAACACCAAACTTGGGGACTGGTTACATAAGGAAGAGGTATGAAGTGGCGGCCATCCAGTGTTATGATCATTGTAAACATCTATCCAGAATCCAGGGGTTGGTACACAGAGGTACCATCAAGTACACCGGGAGTAGGATATTGATACCAGGATGTCTGAGTCACGGTATGGTAAATGGAGAGTTAAACTGTGGTTAGCTACCCTGCCAATACAGACCTCGCAGGAACGAACACCAGCTACCACCTGAGCAGAGAGGGTTCTGTTGGCAATAGCATTACTGAAAAAAACTTCAGTCACAGTTTTACCAAAAGCAAATTTGTTTTATAGAGTTTGCAAAAAGACATGTAAGAAGTACAATATTGCACTTTTAAAGAAACTTTTCAGTAAAATTGTTTCCAGTGTGATTTTTACCAATGAGCATAAGAGAAGTGGAAGAAAGCACCCAAGGACCAGGTTGTCCTCCCCTCTCTCCCGTGGAAGAATCCTGTAAGTACCAGGATTGAGAAGTAAGAGAGTGAAGGGTTTGGAAACTATTCAGCCCCAGTGTGTGTCCCATGAATTCTTAGCAAGAACTCCAGCCCGGGGGTTATAATTAAGCATGAAGTCGTGGCAGGTAGCATGGGTAATGTGAATTATTCCAAACCTTATTCTGATATATATCACAAGGCAAAGTCAAATGCTGCAACAGTACCCAGGAGGAATGGCTAAATTACAAAGTTACCAGCATCCCCTAAGGCAGTGGTTCTCAGTCCAGCTCTACGTCAGTCTGGTTTTCAGGATATCTACAATGGGTATGCATGGGATATACCTGCATACAATGGCAGGGCACATAAAATAATAGAGGTTCTGATGCTGGTTTAGGAACTGAACACCAACCCATGTGGGTACAAATCAAAAAAACAACAAAATGGTGCAGCGGACCTGACCCAGAGGCAAGAGCTGTAATTTCTCTTACTGGATAAGGAAGATAACTTCTCATTCTTCTTTCCCCTCTATGAATCATCTGCCTGCACCCCGATAGCCACCAGTCCTTTACTCTTCTCTTTCTTTGAATGAACAGTGCACTCTTATGACTTCAGGCCCTGGGATTAAGCAAGTAAGGGTATCTTCAAAACAATAGGAACTTTTATTTTTCCTTTCTGAACTTTCCAGCAGTCAGTAGAAAAAGACAGTAAAAATCGCCGACGATGGATGAATTCACAGGCATCACCCAGTAAAGATCGGCTGCACAAACAAATCTCAAATGATACATTTACAGTTTTTTTCTTTCTGTGACTCTGCGGGGTTCATTTGCATGGTATACAGGATAGACGTGTAACTACTGTCAGACTGGGGTCCTTACTGAGGAGTCCAGAGGCACACAGATAGTCCTGTGGCCCTAGGTGTCCTTCTCTCTCCCCCCCTTTCAATTTAATTTGGCCCTGGGTTTATTCCAGGATTCCCTGTAGGGGGGGAGAGAGAATACTCTGCTAGGCTCTGGGCATTGGTCTTTTAGTGGATCATAAGCTTGATGTAAATAAATGTGCTGGACTCCAGGAATAGGTTCCAACATAACGTTTACTGATAGATGATGGCTGAAATGAGTTATATTATTGTTTACAAATCCTTTTATCCATTATGTAAATTGAAGTCCAGCAGATATCTGATTCTGCATTTCTGTTCCAAAGATTTCCCCAGATGGATCCCATCCCTGCTCCGGGACAGTTTTAAAGCTTCCTCCAAAAGGGACAGCTAGGCTGGTGGGCAGAAGACAAATTTCAGTTCCCAGTTTATCATACCTTGGCTCAGGCATCTCGATATGACAGTTTAACCCTTCTCTGATCTCTTTCAGTGCTTGGTGTACCGGAACTATACCTTTCTCCTCCTTCTCCTTGAATAACCGGCAGATATAAACAGTGGATTGCTCTCTTTTCCTCCCAAGCACTGGATGATTATCAAATCCTCCTCCTAACCTCCTGGTGGGTAAATAAATCTCACAAGGGGAGAATTCAAATGAAGCTGAGAGAAGACCGGTAAACTTAACTCCCAAAAAAAGAGAAGGCAGGTGGACAGTATCTTCTTTCACTGAATCCAAAAAGAAGGACAAACGCTCTCTTCCTCAAACCTGAAAAAACAAACAACCCCCCCCTCAAAATCCCCCCCCCCCAGAAATGATTCTATTTCCCAAAAGGATTAAGAAATAAAATAGGAAAAGAAAAAAGGAAGGTGCCACTGCCTTTTAAGGGAAGCAAGTAACGACCGCTGCAGCAGCAGTCCGCATGAGGGAGCTGGGGAATATGTGCTATGCTTCCCTTTACCTGCACTGATAGAAGAACAGTCTTTTTACGTAGAGACCCAGTGAGGCACCAGAGAAGCTTGGCCTCTTTCTCAGATGATGAGATTCAGTACTTACAAGCCCACACAGAATTCTTCTCACTAGGTGCCCTGGACCAAGTACCAGGATAGCTCAAGGTGCGCCCGGTCTCCCTTCTTCACCTAGATGACCAGGCAGCGCTGCTCAGGACCCGTGCAGGCCCTGCCAACAAGTGCTCTTCCCCAAAGGGCTACAGAGATAAAAAAAAAACAAAACAAAAAAAACACTTTCAAAATCACAAATCACATGCACCCATTGTGAGTACAACCTTACACTGGCACAGGGTACATAGCCCCTAAAGGTTTTCTCTCACATTTTTACTTAAAGAAATAGACAAACACCCTACCGTACTTTTTTTTTTTTTTTAATGAAACAACCCACTGTTGAACCACAAGTGGAGGTTAAGGGACAACTACCCACATGATTTTACCCACAGAGGAGCCAGTGCAACAAGCTGTGCTAGACTGAGCGCACAATCACATTCATGTTTGTCCATGCATTTTTATGCATGTAACTTTACTCACAATGTATAAGGATTTCAGCGCACAAAAGATTTGCATACAAATTCACCTCCCTGTAAATGCCATGTTACTGAAGGTATTAACTATTACTTTCCAATGCAGGGAGATGCATTAAAGCTCTGAAGGCTTAATTCATGTTTTCTTCACACTTGAAATTTAACTCCTGGCTCAGTGATGGAATAAAGTTAACTCACATTTCTGGTGACTAGTGTTAGTCTATGGTGCAGTGCCAGTGTGGTCCTGGATCTGGATTTTCTGAATGCAGAGAAAACCACTGTACCGGGAGCTCCTATCCAGACCATGCTGGCATAGCATCGTAGACTAACACTAGTCACCAAACTTTATTCTGCCTCTGAGCTTGGTATCAAAGCTTAAAGAGTGAGCTAAGCACTGGGATATGGAGCCCAGGACTCCTGAACTACAGGAACTCTGCCCTAAACCCCCCCCCCCCCCCCCCCCCCCCGCCCACACATACACACACACACACTTACCTAATTCAACCTCCACCCACTTAACTACCATCCCCAGCTGGTCATGGTGAAGAAGCTGATGATGGACAAGGGTAACTGGTTGGGCCTAGGTCAAGAAAGGCAACGAACAGTGTCCGGGTCCAAGCAGGGTTCAGAGCAGGTGGCAATTCAGAAGAGTAGTCAGAGTCTGAAGCAGAGGTCAGAACCGGGAATCAGGCCAAGACAGGACACTAGCGGACAAGACAAGGCAAGGCGGTCAGGACAGGGCAACAGAGAGGCAGGGCAAAGCAGAAACAACACAAGAAGGCAGAACAATGAGGCAAGGCACAAGGACAATGAGGCAAGACACAGGAAATAGCAACACACTCTGCAAGGCAGGAGGACCTATTCCTGAGGCACCAATGAATGGGATGGCTGGGATTTAAATGTCCAGCCTCTTGTGATGTTATCTGTCAGCACTGAGCAGGGTTTCCCACCATGGGGCCTTCAAAGGGCTTGACTGCGTGCACTCCCGATCAGTATCGATACCGCAAAGAGAGGAGCATGGCATCAGGGAGAGCTGACGGCATCCTGTGGTGAGTGCAGCCGGTCGAGGGCCATCCTGCAGCTGGCAAAATGTTACAGTACCCCCCTTTCTAAGCCCCCTTCCCAGGCTTCTTGGCTTAGGCTTCTGGAAAAAGCATCAATGAAACTATTTAGTGATATGGAGGACTTGGATCTTGGAGGCAGGCTTTCTTCAGTATTAAAGCTTTTCCATGAGATGAGGTGCTGAAGTCAGTTCCAAATTCTCCTAGAGTCCAGAATTTCATGGACCTTATATTCAGTGTCCTCCTCCAATGTAACCTCAGTTGGTTTAGGAGAGAATTGTGATGGCCATGTCAAGAATAAAGGTTTGAGGAGGGAGACATGGATCACGTGCACCTTAAGAGTAGGTGCTAGTTCTGCTGATAGGCTACTGGTCTAATCTGGCGAATGATGGGAAGTGGCCCGATGAAATATGGTGAGAAGTTAGTAGATGGATTTCTGAGCCGGAGGTTTCGGGTACTCAACCATACTAAGTCCCAAGGTTTAAGATGGGGTGCTGGCCGGTGTCTTCTGTTCACCTGTCTTTTGTATCTTTCAGTGGCCGATGTGAGGAGTTGGTGGGTCTTTTGCCATAACGTGTGGAGGTCTTGGCTCATGATATCAGCTGCGGGACATGGAATTGTTATTGGAATGACAAAGGGCACTCAAGGTTGTCTGCCAAACATGATCTGGAATGGAGATAATCCTAAGGAGTCTCCAGTATTGTTGTTGTGGCAGAATTCTGCCCAGGGGAAGAGAAATGCCCAATCATCCTGCCGTTCATTGACTTAGGCTCTCAGAAATCCCTTAAGGATCTAGTTTGTTCTCTCCGTCTGCCCATTTCTTTGTGGATGGTATGTAGATGAAAGATCCAAAGAGATTCCATATTTTTTGCATAGGCATCTCCAAAAGCGAGCCATGAATTGCACTCCCCGATCAGAGAGAATGTGCACAGGTAACGCATGAAGATATGCTGGAAAAAGAGATGGGCCAACTCTGGTGTGGGCGGAAGTCCAGGAAGTAGTGTAAAATGAGCCATCTTGGAGAATTGGTCCCCCTCAACCTAGATGGATGTACAGCCATTAGAGAGAGGTAAGTTGGTGATGAAGTCCAAGGCCACAATGGTCCATAGTCTCTCGGGGGCTGGCAAAGGCTGCAATAGCCCACAAGGGCGAGCATGGGAGCTCTTATTAATGGCACAATTTGGTTATGCTTGTATGTAGTGCTGCATATTAAACCTTACTTGAGGACACCAGTAGTGACAAAGAAGCAGTTCCATGGTCTTGGTGATCCCAGAGTGACCCACCAGATGGGAATCGTGGGCCTATTTAACTACTTTATCTTGCAATCATTTAGGAACTACTGTCTTCCCAGGTGGGACAGGCACTGCTGCGGCATTCACAATCCTCACTGGGTCAATGATGTGATGAGGGGTTCTCTGGCATTCTCTGTTTCAAAGGACTGTGAAGGGGGATCAGCCTGCTGATTCTTCTCTATTGGATGGTATCTTAGCTTGAAATCGAAGAGGTTGAAAAATAAAGACCACCAGATCTGGTATGTGTTTAGGTGCTGGGCCTATTGGAGATACTGTAAATTCTTATGATCTGTGAAGATCATGATTGTGTGTCGGGCCTCCTCCAATAGGTGGCGCCACTCCTCTAGAGCCAGTTTTACTGCTAGTAGTTCTCTATCCCCAATAGTATAGTTCTTTTCTGTGGGGGTGAACATCTTGGGAAAGAAGAAGCAAGTATGGCAGACCCCCTGGTCCACCATCAGATGACCATAGATTCTTTATCAAGAAAAACCGCCTAGTGAGTTCCACTCCTTTTCAGCCCCTCCCAACCTGGAGAGCTGTGATTGGTTCTCATAGTGTGTTTAGTAAGGTAATCAGTAAGAACAGTGTGGTCATTTTCAGTTAGCCTTTGGAAAAGCAAAAATTCTTTCAGTTCCCCTTTTTTTATGTTGGTCCCTCTACCCAATTGAAGGTTTTTTACCCCAGGAGGTTCTCCTCAATACACTTCCTGTCTGAAAGGTCCTGCCTAAATTTCGGAAGAGAGATAGATTTTTGCCAGATTCTTTTTTGGATTTTCATTCTGGGGAAAACCTTGGTCTCCTTTCAAGGGACCAGGAGCTGAAGACCTGTAAGCCATTCCTCTATTCCCCAAGAGAGGCAAGCCCCAGTGACAGCATTACACAGCGTGGGATTTTTGATGGCTAGAACTTATCCTGTTTCTTTTTTTTTAGATTGATACTGTTGTTTAAACCTTGAACCCTTTTGGAGAAGGCACCTCCCCCCGAACCCAAAGGACAAGAGCTGAAGACCTATGAGCCTTATTTCTTACTCTCTAGAAGAGGCAAGCACCAGTGACAGCCACCGAGATTTTGACAAAAAGAAAGTATTCCAGTTTTGTTTGTGTGGATGTTTTTTGATCCACCCCTCCTCACATGGGAACTAGGCTGGTATAGCTGATTTCCTGTTTTACTGACTTTTCCTTCTGAGAAGTTACCTCTGTTGGAACATGGAGAGACTAACCAAGATCATGGAGACCTCCCCCCATAGGATCTCCACCCCAAGGGACCAGGAATGAATATCTGCAACCAATCTGTTCACGCAGGCCTTTCCTAACTCCAACATTACTTAACTCCCTTCAATCAACATACTTCGCTAGTAATAGCATTAATAGCCACCTCTTATAATGTTATTATATATATATATATACTTATCTGATCTTCATTTTCCTTCTTACTCCAAGTTTTTGATTCCCTGTTACATGTAACTGCTTTTCTGCACCATTGTTCAAATTGTAAAGTTTATTGCACCCCTGTTTCTTGTGAACCAGCATGATGGGACTACCGTCTTGAATGTTGGTATATAAAAAACTTAAATAAATAAATAAATAAATAAATAAATAAGATAGGATTTTTCCATTTCAAAGGGGATTCCCGCCCTCCCCCCCCCCCCCCCCCCCCCCCCACACACACACAGGATTTCCCTATAGTGCTGGGATAATTTATACACTAATAATTTATACACTAATGCCCAAATTTTAAAAGGCCTGCGCACGAAAAAATCGGGGGTTATTTGTGTGGCTGGGCCTTGTGTGTGCCGCATGCATTTTAGAACAGGCCCAGCCACAAGTGCTGGGCCCTCTGAAAGGAATGGGGTGGGAGAGGGGCTGGGTCAGCACCATTAGACGGCGGACGCTGTCCCGGGGAAGTGAGCGCTGGCAGCCAGTTGGCATACAGAGTTTACTTCTGCTCCAGAGGAGCAGTAAGTACAAAAATTTTAAAAAATGGGGATAGGTAGGTTTAGTTTAAGGGTCAGAAAGGAGAGGGGAAGAGAGAGGAAGGATAGGATTAGGGGTAAGGAAGCCCTACTCGCCTCAGCAAACTGTTACATATGTGAGCTCTTGGACTATAGCATGATTGATACAGCCTAGCAGGCAAACCCATAGGCCCACGCTGACAGCTAGTGGACTAGCTCTTACAGGGACTGGAACTGGAACTTTATCTATACCAACCCCATTCCCTGCAGGTTGGGCTCTTGTGTTCCAGGGCCCAGCAGGGCTTAGGCGCAAGTCCTGTAAGGAGTGGTGAGATGAAGTTAAGCTGCGGGCAGTGGTCAGCGCTGGCGGAGGGCAAGGATAATTGGTTCCAGGTCTAGGTCAGGGCAGGCAGTGAACAAACAGTGTCTGGGTCTAAACAGGGGTCAGGGCAGGCGGCAGCCAGAAAAGTAGTCCATATCTTTATCCAGTCAAGGGTCAGGGCCGGCAGCAACCAGAAGAGGAGTCAGAATCTGAAGCAGAGGTCAGAACTGGGAATCAGGCCAAGACAAGACACTGGGGGATAAGACAAGGTAGGGCGGACAGGGCAAGGCAACAGAGAGGCAGGGCAAGGCAGGAAAAATGCAAGGAAGCAGGACACCGAGGCAAGGTACAAGGAAAGCGAGGCAAGACACAGGAGATAGCAACACGCACTGCAAGGCAGGAGGACCTGTTGCTGAGACATCGGTTAATGGGATGACTGGGGTTTATTTATTTTTTTATTTTATTTTCATTAGATTTTCAAATAAACACAAGCATAAACTTGTACCAGAAAATGAGATACTTAACAAAACAATTTACAAATCACAAATGTTAATCAAAAACATTAAGAGTATCTCCATTGTAATAAGAAAAGGGAGGAGACCAGGGGCTATACAGAGCGAGTTCAAAAGAAATAAGACGAAAGGAATTGCCTCCTAAACATCCTCTATATTAAATTGCCAGACCCCCGGCAAAAAAGACAATATTAGGAGTGTGAATCCTAAAACATTCGCAACTGAGAAGGCTCGAAGAACAGATATTTAGAATTTTGAAAATTAAGTAAACATTTCCAGGGATATGTCAAGCTAAATCTAGCACCCCACAATACAACTTCTCCTTTCATAGAAAGAAATTTCTTTCATCCTTCTTGAGTAATTCTTGTTATATCTTGATAAATCTAGACTTTCTGACCATGAAATAGCTGTGACTGATTGCGAAAGAAAAATCTCAGTACAGAATTTCTTTCTAATAGAGATGCAAAAGTCATAAGTAATGTTCCTCTTGTCTGTATAACAACTTCTTGAGAAAGTTCCAGACTATCCAAATGATTTAAGGAAACATCTTGTGATTGATTGCCAGATATTCCATCCATAGATGAAGGAAGATAGTAAATTTTTGTTATAGCTGGAACTGCTTCATTAGGAAATTTAAGAATCTGTGTAAGATAGTTTCAGGAGAAATCAATTTAAGATAAGGAAAATTCAAGACCTTTACATTCAAAATTCTCAACACATTTTCCATATTTTCCAGTTTCTTGGAATAGATGATATCAGATTGGACCAACTTGCTCTGAACTGATTTAGCAGATGACATTATTGTGTCCAATTCTCTCAATTTGGAATCAAATGATGTAATATGGGATTCTATTGTCAATGTCTTGGTGTTAGTCTCCTTCAAAACTAGGGTTAAGGAATAAATAGCTTTTTCCAACGAAGTCAAATAGAGTCTAGAGTTATTACCGGTGGTCTGACCAAAGAAGGTTGTAAAGTTAAAAATACCTTGGGTTCACACTCTTCTGCTTTTGTGGGGTTCCCATTACTCATCCCAGCCTCAGGCATCTGTAAATCGTCCAAGGAGCCCGTGGAGTCCTGCAAACAAGGACTCTCTGAAGACAACATCAAAATAGCATCCCTTCTTGGGGCATCAGATTTTTCCTCACAATTTGGTTCTTTTGACAAAGATGGTAAAAGATCCAGTGAAGTACAGTCGAGTGCTGTGGATGGTGGCAGGGTTGTCATTGGTGCACCGGGGCTTAAAGATATTTCCTCAGCCAAAGGAGCCGGCATTCGCTCCCCACCAGGCTCCACAGTGGCTCTTCCCGCTGGTGGTAACTGTAGGGGAGACACAAAGAACGGCTCTATCCATTGCTGTCGCTGATCAGGTAACGGGGAAGAAGTCGAAGCTTTCCTTTTTGTATGTGGCATTTTGATGATAGAAGAGAAGATCTTGGGGAATTCACGGAGAGAGCGTCCAAGTGTGCACTCTAGACAGCAGCCATCTTGGTCTCCAGAGCAAGACAGGGATGGCTGGGGTTTAAATGCCCAGTCTGCCATGATGTCATCTGTCAGCACTGAGCAGGGTTTCCTGACACAGGACCTTCAAAGGGGTTGAGTGTATGCATGCTTGCGCCTATGGGCGCGTGTGGGAGAGGCGGCATCTATGCCGTGAAGAGAAGAGCATGTCATGGGGAGAGCTGGCAGCATCCCGTGACTGGCCAAATGTTACACATTAGCTTACTACATCAGGAGACAACTCATTTTTCATCTTGTGAGTCAAGAAAATGTATGCTCATGGTCCTTGTTTTATGTAACTTTTACTTTTTTACTTTTTGCTTCTTCTGATTATAAAAAGTTGTTCCTTATGTTATATTTATCTACCCCCTGTTCGATGTAAACCGACCTGATATGGTATTCATCCTTGAAGGTCGGTATAGAAAAATGTTAAATAAAAATAAATAAATGTTTTATTTCATTGGCCTCGTAGAGAAGAGGCATTCCTGGGAGTGTCGTTATGTCTGGGGAGGAACATAACACGTGTAGATTTGAATTTTCAAAACTTTCTGCTTTGTTTTCTATGAAAAAAAGAACCTACAGAAAAAAAACAGGTGAAAGTGTTTGCTGGTACTTTTTCCCAGTGGGGAGTTTTTCAGAATGGAAACATGTTTTCACTTTAAAAACTGGTGCAAGACCTGCTGGCAAAAGCTCCTGTGGGCTTTGCATTATTGTATCTCAGAAGGATGAATGACTGAGTGGAGCATGTTGGGATTGGAACCTGCCAGGCTTGGGTTTACACATATGTTAAAGACTAGAGCACTGACAGATGTTTCATGCTAACACCTGGAACACTGTGAATGTAAGAGATATTGGCATAGCTCTGGCTAATCAATCAGGGGCAAACTAACACTCATACCTTAGAATCGGGAGTAGTTCAGAGGACTGGAGATGTGCAGATGTGGTTCCTGTTCATAAAAGTGGAAGTAAAGAGGATGCCAGGAACTACAGTCTGGTTACTCGGACCTCTGAGATGAGCAAATTAATGAAATTGCTGCTAAACCAGAGGATAACGCAGTTTCTGGAATCCAATGGATTGCAAGATCCGAGGCAGCATGGCTTTATCAGAGGTAGATTTTGTCAGACAAATCTGATCAATTTCTTTGGCCAGTGACCAGAGAGATGGATCAAGGGCAAGTGGTAGATGTAGTGTATTTGGATTTCAGTAAGACCTTTGACATGGTTCCACATAGGCAACTTATAAATAAATTGAGTGCCCTTGGTAAGCAGGGCCGGTGCAAGGGGATTGGGCACCCTAGGCACCTTCAGTCTTGTGCCGCCCCCCCCCCCCCATTGTGCCGCCCCCCGCCCCCAGTCGCAGCCCTGACTCCTCCCTCCCCCCAAAAGAAAACTTACAACATACCTGGTGGTCCAGGTGGGGGCCCGGGAGCGATCTGCTGCTCCCGGGGCCTCGGCTGCCCCTAACCAAAATGGCACCAGTGGCCTTTAGCCCCTACCATGTGACAGGGGCTACCGGTGCCATTGGTTGGCCCAGTGGAGGTGGTGGAGAAAAAACAGTATCTGAATTCAAGAAAGCATGGGATAAACCCAGAGGAGTTTTGAGGGCAAGATAGGAATTGTAAAGCTAAATTATTGGGGCAGATGGACAGACTAGATAGGCAATATGTTCTTTTTCTGTTGTCATGTTTCTATGTTTCTACCTTATTATAAGTGAGCAATTATAATAAGTTAAAGGGCGAGCAGGGGTACCCTTTATTTTCAGCTATATAATTCTCTAGTTAGAGCAATGGATGGCCAAGGGTCAGGGAACTTTCCAGAAGAGCAGGCTACCTCATACAATGGAGACAAATGTCCCTTACTTATATTAGAATGTACGTTTGAACTAATTTTTATTTGATGTTTGAAAATCTCCATTTATAATGTGCCAGTTCCCTGCATAGTGAAGCAGCTTTTACCTTTTCCATGGCTAAGATATGTGTACAGTTCTTTACCATACCACCCAGTACCCTGTACTACTCAAGCAGAGTGAAGGACACCAATAAACTATATTTTTACATTATTCTATAAATGGCTGATATTATTCACGTGAAATGTTTGCTTGGTTTAGGTAAATGCCAGCATTTGAATGTGCTTATGATGGAAATCTGGTCTGAGAATGAGGGAAGAGTCTTAAATCCTCCAACTGAAAATTAATTGAAGCAAGCAAAATGTGAAGAATGGAACAGTGGGGGAAAAAATGATTTGTTGTTGTTGTTGTTTAAAAAAGAGAGCATCTTCCTTTTAAAGAAGCAAAGCTGGCAGCTCTGGATATGCTCTTCATCTACATGAGCGGCTCCTTACTGCTGTCATCAGGGTATCCGACTCCTCTTGTACTGCCAAGTCAGCATTTGCAATGTTTGTATATACAGAGTCAGCTTAGATTTGTTCATAAACCCTAGTTTCTGGGCGGACAAGCCCCCCCGCCCTCCCACATCTGGATTTGAAACAGCTGGATCCGCCTTTGCTTTAAGTTTAGCCAAGAACTGAGCTGTACAAAAGTCAGAGTCTGAGCAGCCAGTGAAGACTTGCACATCGCAGGGGGACTGCCAGAGGACAAGCTGCCTGCAAGCGCCAGACTCACAAACTGCACAAGACTGGGTTTTTTTCCACAATAAATAATTCAAGCAGAGGCCACAGGATGGGCCACTGGTGGAGTGGGAGAAGGATGTTCCTGCTCTTGCTACTGTCCAGCTGTAAGTAAAAAAAAAACAAACTTCCTTTTCAATGGATTTAGTCACAGAGACATTGTGCAGCAGTTATGGCGCGGGGTTATTTTTGTTTCATGTTTCTTTGTCATGTTTTCCTTCTTTAAAAAATATCAAATGATAATTAGTGAGAGGACTGGAAGTAAGTGAGAAAGTTGAAACTGACAGTTGTACACATTATATATATATATATGTGGGTGTATGTATGCGTGTGTCTGTTGTATGAATGTGCAGCTGTGTGTTTTGTGTGGGCGTGTAACTGTATATAGATGTGTGAATGTATGTGTATGTTGCGTACATGGGGAAGTGAGTGCATGTGGCTGTTCTGTGTGTGACAGGCTGTGTGGGTATGCATGACTGCGTGAGACACTTTATGAGGGTGTGCATGCATGTTGTTTGTGTGTGAGACTGTGCACATGCATGTGAGTGAGACTGTATTTGTGTGTGTGCATGCCTATGAGAGCAATAGTCGATGTGGTGCTGAAGCTCTGTGCCTTCCTTTCTTTCTCTGCTCTCCAGATGCTCGGTCACGGTCACTTCCAGCAATTTTAGCTGTTTTACTAACTGCACATGGTTTTCATTCTACTTCCTGAAGTTTACTTTTACTTGCTGTCAAGCAAAACAAAACAAAACAAAAAAAAAAGACTACAGAGGTAGGAATACTTGATTATGGTAGTACCCAGATGTAAAAAGCAAAATGTAAAGTTTTAAAAAATGTGTTGCAATGAAACAGTCTATTTTAAGAAGGGAAATTAATATTCACAAGCCTTACAAGCGTTATTCTTTCAATACTTTCATAGGGTCCAGTGCAATAAGAGCAGTAAATATGTGTGCTGTATTTCAACGCACATTTTTGTAACGCACTCATGAAGAAAAAAGTTAATCCTCATATGGAAATGCATCAGGAGTTTTAAAAAGCATGTAAACCTAAAAATGTGCACAAAAGAAAATGAATAGCACATATAAATCATGTTTAATGCACAGAAACCATGTTTTATACATATAAAACATGATTTATGCGCACAAACCAAGATTTATGAACATAAAACATGGTTTCTGATCATAAGTCATATTTTGCATTCATAAATCATTGTTAATGCACACAAAACATTTCAGGAATACAACTTATGCTCCTAAGTTAGGAGCACAAAACAGGAGTTAGAGGCAGAAGTTATGTTTCTACATTGCACGCACAAAACAAGTTAGGGGCATAAAATTTGTGCTCATGGGCTGTGTGCAGAAAACCCACATAAATCATATTTTATGTGCATAAACCTGGAGTATAGCACCACAAACTCCAGGTTGAATCCTATAGACTAACACAAGCCCCAGAAATTTAACTCCACCTCTAGCCAGGAGTTAAATTTCCAGCATAAAGAGAACACGATTTAAGCCTACGCACTTCTCTGCTTTGGGGATTAATAAAAAGAGATTTGCATGAAGAAACACTAAACTGGGCTCTCATTTTTATTCAGGTTTATATGCACTTTTTTTGTGTACAAAGCTACTTGCTACATCAGGAGTTTGTATGAAAATTACTTGCTGTATCAGGAGTAACGTTTTTCGCACAAAAATGTGAACAGAACCACGTGCTCACATGGGCACAACTAGCTTAGTGCACCTTATTGCATCTGAGCCATAGTGCTTTGCACATTACTGTGGTACTCCCTGTGCAACTGGTTGAAACTCTACTATCAGGAGTATGAAGTGACATGACTTGAAACTTTATGAAACTTTATCTGCCATGATAAAGGCTTAATTAGTATGAAATTACTTTTAATTCACCTTAGACTACTTCAACCTGCTCCTCACAGGTCTACCACTGAACCAGCTCTATTCCCTACAATGTATTCAAAATTCAGCTATGAGGTTTTACTTCCACCATACATCACTAGAACCTTTCTTCTCAAGTTACTATATTGGCTCCTCTTCCACAGACAATTCAAGCTTCTACTTACCTACAAATGCATTCCCTCCAGTTCCTCGTTATTATTCTCCCTGCATCATTCCTCGTGATCTCCGATCGTTGGGCAAGTCACTTTTATCTGTGCCACTCTCCTCCATTGCCAACTCCCGACTCTACACTTTCCACCTTGCTGCATTGTGTGCCAGGAATAGGCTTTCCCCGTCAGTAGGTCAGGCTCCCTCTCTGGCCGTATTTAAATCCAACCTAAAACCCCACCTTTTGGAGGCTTCTTTTATTTCTTAACCTAGGTTGTCCTGATCATACCCTTGTTGGTTTTAACCATTTCCTATAATAAATGAAATTCCCAAAGTCTCTTATTTGTCCTGAATGTTTGTCTTTACTAGACTGTAAGCTCTATAGAGAAGGGATTCTTTTGTACAGCACTGCATATGTCTAGTAGCACTATAGCAATGATAAGTAGTATTTATTTTATTTATATTGCACCTTTCAGGCACTTCAAAGCAAATAATAGCAGCCTTCCTATGACTGTTCTCCAGCTAATATTTGCTCTTGTTTACTGATCAAAATCGTACACAGTGGAAGCAGAATCCAAGCCATTGCTTATATTTTCTTTTTATAAAGCAATTTTTGACAACAGTGGACCATTTCTGTTCATTTCATGTGCAGAAATATCTTCACTTCCCACTTTCTTGAATGTGTGTAAACAAGTGATTGCTAACCAATTAATTGAGTACTTGTGAGCTAGAAGCCACAGAAGAGATACATGGAGTAACGGAGACAACCCAACAGTCTTTCCATTGCATAGTGGCATATTGCAGTAAAGATGCACACTTCAAAGAGTTAAAGAGGATAATTTATTGGGCAATATATTCTAGGGGTGAACATGGAAAAATTCATTTGAAATTTGTGTTTGAAATTTATATTTGTTCTTGTTCTTCCTGTCCTATTCGGAGTTCTTATATACATTATTTGTTTTTATGTGTTTTGATTTTACATGGTAATGAGTAATTTGTTGCAGATTTTATAGATAAGGAATCAAATTCAAAACAAGAGTCAATAAGTTGGGTAACTAGGAAGATATAGGTAGATTAATTGTAGTCTACTGAGGGTCATTGCCAGACACATATAAAATAAATCCATAGACTAAAAGGACTTTAAGTTAGCTTTATATCCCTTCTCCCTTAGAAATTTTAAATTGATAACAAATCAACAAAATTATGATACAGGAAGTAGTCCAACAGCAAGAGGGAGGCTTTCCAGTCTTTTGCACTGAATGCCACATGTCTGAGTATCTCATAGCTGGCGAGAGGTCACATGTGTGCGCTAAGTATAAAGAGCTCCAAGACCTCAGAGAATGAGTCTGTTCTCTGGAGGCCAGAGTGGCAGACCTGGATGAGCTAAGGGAGACAGAGAGATATATAGAGGAGACCTTCAGGGACATAGTAGAGAAGTCCCACCTCTAATCTGGTAACCCCTGTGCTGCTTTGGAGGAGAAAGGTCCCCTGGAAGGAGAGCATCAGCTTGATGAGGCAGGAAGCAATCCTGTAGCTAGGACCTGCCCTCAAGAAGATAATGTATTCTCTCACATTAAGGATAGGTCTCCAGAGGCACGTGCTCAGGGGGGAAGGGTTAAGACGGCCAATATAGTTGGTGATTCAATTATTAGGAAGGTTGATAGCTGGATGGCTGGTGGATGTGAGGATCACTTGATAACTTGCCTACCTGGTGCGAAGGTGACGGACTTCACGCATCATAGAGATAGGATTTTAGATAGTGCTGGGGAGGAGCCGGCTGTCCTGGTACATATGGGTACCAATGACATAGGAAAGTGCAGGAAGAAGGTCCTGGAAACCAAATTTAGGGTTTTAGTTAGAAAGCTGAAATCCAGAACCTCCAGGGTAGCATTCTCAGAAATGCTCCCTGTTCCACGTGCAGGACCCCAGAGGCAGGCAGAGCAACGAAGTCTCAGTGCGAGGATGAGATGATGGTGCAAGGAAGAGGGTTTTAGATTTGTTAGGAACTGAACTTCATTTTGGGGAAGGTGGGGCCTTTTCCTAAAGGATGGGCTCCACCTTAACCAGAGTAGAACCAGGCTGCTGGCTTTAACCTTTAAAAAGGAGATAGAGCAGCTTTTAAAACTAGATGATGGGGGAAAGCCAGTAGTCGCTCAGAAGCATATGGTTCAGAATTATGTATCGTTGAAGGATGGAGTCACTGAAGAGAAGAGAGAGAGGTGAGCAGAAGTGGTCACAGCCGTCTGCGACCGGGTATAACAATTGTATAGCATTAGATGAAAAAGTAGATACAAGTGGCGTCTCAGAGACCTGGTGAAAGGAGGATAACCAGTGGGAGACTGTGAACTAGGTTACAAATTATATCGAAATGATAGGATGGATCAAATTGTGGAGGGGAGGTAGACCAATGTAACACCACCACCCCCCTCCCAAAACCCAGCCTGAAAGTGCCTCTCTTACAGTGGGAGATATAGAGTGTCATATTGTCTCTCTTACAGAGGTGTTCTCTTTCTCCCCTCAATGTTCAAGACCTCTCTAAGCCTCACACTTGAGCCTAAACCCTTGAAAGTCTTAAACTTCAAAATCTCCAGAATTGCTCCTCATCAGGATCAGCAGTAAAGTTAAGCAGGTAATGTGCACCATGATCAAACTTTGCAAAGTTCGGGGTTACGTGTCTAAGTCTTGGCCCCCCCCCTTTTCTGCCTTCTTATTCTTGATGTGCGCACAGGTATGTAAGCATGTACTTCCCAGCTTCCTGCATATGTGACCTTTTTTGTGTGATCAATGCTTTTAAAATCTATCCATGCCAGAAATAATATTCAAAGGTGATGCTTCAGAGGAACTGCAACAAATCTCAATGAACCTGGAAAATGTACTAGGGCAAATTGAGAAACTAAAGAGTAGCAAATCACCTGAACCAGATGGTATGCATCCCAGAGTAGTGAAAGAACTGAGAAATGAAATTACGGACCTACTATTGGAAATTTGTAAACTATAAATAACATCATCTATGGTACCTGAAGACTGAAGGGTTGCCAATGTAACGCCAATTTTTAAAAAGGGATCAAGGGGTAATCCAGGAAATTACAGACCAGTGAGTCTGAAGGCTGTGCCAGGCAAAATGGTAGAAACTATCATAAAGAACAAAATTGCTGAACATATAGATATGCATAGTTTAATGGGACAAAGCCAACATGGATTTAGCCAAGGGAAGTCTTGCCTCACAAATTTGGTACATTTTTTGAGAGTGTAAATCAACATATGGATCATTGATATAGTGTATCTGGATTTCCAGAAAGCATCTGACAAAGTCCCTCATGAGAGACTTCTTAGGAAATTAGAAAGTCATGGAATAGGTGGCAGTGTCCTATTGTGGATTGCCAACTGGTTAAAAGATAGAAAACAGAGAGTAGAGCTAAATGGTAAATTTTCCCAATGGATAAAAGGTGAATAGTGGAGGGCCCCAGGAATCAGTTCTGGGACCAATGCTTTTTAATATATTTATAAATGATCTGAAAATGGGAACAACAAGTGAGGTGATCAAATTTGCAGATGGCACAAAATTATTCAAAGTTGTCAAATCACAAGAGAATTGTGAGAAATTGTAACAGGACATTGCAAAACTGGAAGACTGGGCATGCAAATGGCAAATTAAATTTAATGTAGACAAGTGCAAAGTGATGCACTGAGGGGCGGATTTTAAAAGGAGCGCGAATAGCCTACTTTTGTTTGCGCTCCAGGCGCAAACAAAAGTACGCTGGATTTTAGTAGATACGCGCGGAGCCGCGCGTATCTGCTAAAAACCTGGATTGGCGCGCGCAAGGCTATGGATTTTGTATAGCCGGCGCGCGCCGAGCCGCACAGCCTACCCCCGTTCCCTCCAAGGCCGCTCCGAAATCGGAGCGGCCTCGGAGGGAATCCTCTAACGCCCTCCCCTCACCTTCCCCTCCCTTCCTCTACCTAACCCACCCGCCCGGCCCTGTCTACACCCCCCCCTTACCTTTGTTGGGGGATTTACGCCTCCCAGAGGGAGGCGTAAATCCCCGCGCGCCAGCGGGCCTCCTGCGCGCCAGGCCGCGACCTGGGGGCGGGTACGGAGGGCGCGGCCACGCCCCGGACCACCCCGGGCCGTAGCCACGCCCCCGTACCCGCCCCCAAAACGCTGCCGACACGCCCCGAAAACGCCGCGACGACCGGGACCGCCCCCGACACGCCCCCCTCGGAGAACCCCGGGACTTACGCGAGTCCCGGGGTTCTGCGCGCGCCGGTAGGCCTATGTAAAATAGGCTTCCCGGCGCGCAGGGCCCTGCTCGCCTAAATCCGCCCGGTTTTGGGCGGATTTAGGCGAGCAGGGCTCTTAAAATCCGCCCCTTAGGGAAGAGTTATTCAAATTATAGCTGCAAAATGCAAGGTTCCACATTAGGAATCACTACTCAGGAAAAGGAACTAGGTGTCATCATTGAAAATACATTGAAATCTTCTGCTCAGTGTGCAGCAGCAGCCAAGAAAGCAAATAGAATGCTAGGGTTTATCAGGAAAGGAATGGAGAATAAAACAGAGAATATCATAATGTCTCTGTAACATTCCATGGTTCATGAGTATTGTGTTCAGTTCTGTTCACCACATCTCAAGAAAGATATAGCAGAAATAGAAAAGGTACAGAGAAGGGTGACCAAGATGATAAAGGGGATGGAACAATTCCCCTATGAAGAAAGGCTAAAGAGGTTAGGACTCTTCAGCTTGGAGAAGAGATGGCTGAGGGGAGATATGATAGAGGTCTATAAAATAATGAGTGGAATGGAATGAGTAAACATTATTCAGTTGTTTACTCTTTTGAAAAGTACAAAGTCCAGAGGACACTCAATGAAGTTACTGGGTAATACATTTAAAATTATTAAGAGAAAATATTTTTTTTACTCAGCGCATAATTAAGCTCTGGAATTCATTTCCAGAGGAATCAATGAAACCAACCCAGCCTCTAAACAGGACAAAAGTCGGGGCAGATTTTGCAACTTTTGGCACGACTGGAGCACTTTACAATTGTCCCACTGGGGCAACTCCTGCCATGGAAAGGGCTTGGAGGTCGTGTCTCCAATGCCTTGCCTACCTACGACAACATCCACTCCGGGTCTTCTGCAGTAGTACTCCTCCTTTAAAGATGTGTTCTTCAAGAAAGCTGCGGACACTTTACCACCTCACCGCTCATTTGATTGCGCCATAAACTTGCTACCTAACACTGAGCCTCCCCGAGGAAGGATCTACCCACTTTCTCTGACTGAGACAAAGGCCATGTCTGAATATATACAAGAGAATTTGGTGAAAGGCTTCATTCAGCCTTCTAAGTTGCCCGCTGGAGCCGGGTTCTTTTTTGTGGGAAAAAAAGACGGCTCCCTCCGGCCGTGCATAGATTACCGTATCTTAAATGAGATTACCCGGAAGGATCGCTACCCTTTGCCATTAATCTCTGAACTTTTTGATAGGCTCCAAGGAGCTGAGATATTTACCAGATTGGACCTTAGAGGAGCGTATAATCTGGTCAGGATACACCGGGGTGACGAATGGAAAAGTGCATTTAACCCCGCGACGGCCATTTTGAATATTTGGTAATGCCGTTTGGCCTCTGCAATGCCCCGGCAGTATTTCAGAATATGATGAACGAAATCTTCAGATATATGCTCTACTGTTGTGTCGTGGTTTATCTGGATGACATCCTGGTATTTTCACAAGACCTTCAGAGCCATCACTTCGACGTCGTCAATGTTCTACAACAATTAAGGGATACCACTTAAGGTATCCCTTAAGCGTTGCTTAAGGGATACAACGCTTAAGGGATATAACTCTTAAAGAAACCAAATCTAGACTCCGCAGTCTCCGCTAACTTCAGACCAATATCTAATCTCTCATTCATAGCGAAACTCATGGAAAGGGTGGTCAACGCACAGCTCATAGATCACTTTGAAAAACACAGCCTTTTATTCTCTTCACAATTTGGTTTCCGGAAGTTCTTCAACATGGAAACCCTCTTAATTTCCCTAACAGATTCCATTCTCAAAGGGCTTGACAAGGGCCAATCATTTATCCTGGCCATGCTAGACATCTCCTCAGCTTTCGACACCATCAGCCATAACATTCTAATCAACCGCCTCTCTGACATTGGTATTTCAGGTACAGCTCTGAGTTGCTTTACATCCTTCCTGAACAACCGCCATTACAAAGTCAAAATTGGCAACCATGACTCCAACCCCATTAAGTTAACACATGGGGTCCCTCAAGGCTCTTCCCTCTCCCCAACCCTCTTCAATATTTACCTTCTACCACTATGCCAACTCCTTGCTGACCTGGGGCTTACTCACTACATCTATGTGGATTACGTTCAGATACTCATCCCTGTCCCCGATTCCGTGACCAATGCTCTCAAAACCTGGGACAAATGCCTCACTTCAATCAACTGTCTTCTCACCAACCTCAACCTCGCCTTAAACTCCTCAAAAACGGAACTACTTTTTATCTCCCCAGCCCGTCACAACCCCCCTTCCCCTCCTCACCCCCACTCTTTTTCACAACATGTCAGAGATCTCTGGGTCATCCTGGATAATCACCTCAACCTACAAAAGCACATCAATAACACAGCTAAGGATTGCTTCTACAAACTGCATATACTTAAGAAATTAAGACCCCTACTATTTATTTATTTATTTAAAGGTTTTTATTTAAAGGTTTTTATATACCGGTATTAGTGGGGAACGTCATACCGGTTTACATTTGAACATTTAAGCTTGGAAAATACATATTAACAGGGAGATGGAACTGGGAGGGGGATAACAAAGAGCAGTAAGGAAATATAGAACCAACAAGAAAAGGAAAAGGAAAACCTTAACATAAGGCATGTATAATCACATAGTGAGGGGCTTATGGTTGGCAGAGGGGGAAAGTCTATTCTAGGTATACACCTTTAGATCTATTCTGGATAAGCTTGTTTAAATAACCAAGTTTTTAGATACTTTTTAAATTTAATCATACATGGTTCAAGATGCAGGTTAGGGGGCAGGGAGTTGCAGAGGGCGGGGCCAGTTATGGAAAAGGCACAGTCGTGTGTGGAGGATAGATGGGCTACTTTCAGTGAGGGTACAAGTAGGGTGCCTTTGTTAGCAGTTCTGGTGGGTCGAGAGGACAGTGGGGAGGTAAGTGGAAAGTCTAGCCATTTGGAGTTGTGGGCATGGATAGATCTGTGTATTATGGTCAATGTTTTGTAGTGAATGTGGGAGGGGATAGGAAGCCAATGTAGGTCTCTAAAGATGGGGGTGATATGTTCATGTTTATGGGTGTTTGTGATAAGTCTTGCTGTGGCATTTTGTAGCATTTGTAGAGGTTTTATTGTGGAGTAGGGGAGCCCTAGGAAGAGAACGTTACAGTAGTCCAGTTTGCTAGGTATGGTGGCTTGGATCACTGTACGAAAATCTTGGTTGTATAATAGTGGTCTGAGCTTTTTAAGTAAGTTGAGTTTGAAAAAACTTGATTTAAGGATGGAATTAACGTAGTTTTTCATGTTTAGTTGATGGTCAAGGAGAACTCCTAGGTCCTTTACAAATGGTTGTGCTGTGGGGGGGGGTTGGGCTTATGATCAGTAGTTAGGGGGGTGGAGGGGGAGGCGTGAGAGGAGATAACCAGGAGTTTGGTTTTATTTGTATTGAGAGCAAGGTGGAGGTTGGTGAGTAGGGAGTTGATGGCCGCGAGGCAGCTTTCCCAGTGCTTTAGGGCGTCAGAGATGGAGTTGTGGATGGGGACGATGATCTGGACATCATCAGTGTAGAGGTAGAACTTTAGTTTAAGATCAGAGAGGAGTTGGCAGAGAGGGGTGAGGTAGACATTAAAGAGGGTGGATGAAAGTGATGAACCTTGTGGGACTCCTTGATGTAAAGGGTGGGGGTGGATGTGGTGTTTCCAATTTTAACAGAGAACTTTCTGTTTGATAGGAAGGATTTGAACCAGGCTAGTGCTAGGCCTGTGATGCCAATGTTTTTTTCAAACGGGCCAGAAGGTGGTGGTGGCTGATGGTGTCGAAGGCTGCCGAGATATCGAGGAGGGCGAGGAGGTAGCTGTGGCCTTGGTCCAGGCCTTGGAGGAGGTGGTCAGAAAGGGAAAAGAAGTAGCAATTCAGTGTTAAAGTGCTTTCTGAAGCCGAATTGTGAGACATGGAGGATCGCATGACTTTCGAGGAAGTCCATGAGTTGTGAATTAACAACTCTTTCCATTAGCTTGGCTATGAATGGGAGGTTGGAGATTGGGCAAAACTTGGCTGGGACTTTTGGGTCCAATGAGGGTTTCTTTAGAAGAGGTTTGACTACCGCATGCTTGAGTGGGTCTGGGACAGAACCATGGGCGAGAGAGCAATTGATGAGATCAGCACTGGCTCTGGCTATGGCGTTCGGGACTGCTAGTAGGGCTTTAGAGGGTATGGTGTCATTGGGGTGGGAAGAAGGTTTGAGTTTTCTGAGAATGTTTTCAACTTCTTTGGAAGAGGTGAGGTTGAGGGTAGTCATTGAGGGTTGGGAGGGTGTAGGGACAGTGGGTGGGGTGGGGGAGGTGCAGTTGGTGGAGTGGGGGAATCTTGAGAGGAGGTTAGAGATTTTACTTTGGAAATAGTTGGCAAGTTCTTCGCACTTGGATGCTGCATCGGAGTCAGGTATCGTGGGGGGGATGGGTGTGGTAAGGCTTGAGACATAGGAGAAAAGCACTTTGGGGTTGAATCTGAGATCGTGGATTTTTTTGGTGTAGAAGTCTCATTTGTGTTTTTGGATTGATAGTCTGTAGCTGTGTAGAGCGGTTTTGAAGATGGAGGAGTGTTGTGGGGTTGGGTTCTTGCGCCATTTTCTCTCTTTTTGCCTGAGATTGTTTTTTAGGGTCTTTAGCTCTGGTGAGTACCATGGCTTTGTAGGTTTCGAAGTGGCACTTATGACTCATTTGGAGATTGGGCAGAGCTTGTTGGCGATGTTTCCGGTAAGTTTATTCCAGGATGCTAGTGCCTTGTCAGGATCGGAGCAGACAAGGTTGGGTAAGGAGGTCGATAGTGCAGCTGCAAGCAAGCTCATCGCTAGGGCAGGGGTGAAGAAAAAAAGGATTCGCAATCACAAAGCGAGGAGTAGCTGGCTTGTTACGGCGGTTACTACCCCAAACCAAATGTGCCTGATACTTCACTTTCAATGCATATCCAGCATGGCTCTCTGCTTCAACGGCAGGGGAGAAGAAAAAAAAAAAACCCAACAAGGGCTGTACAACATAGTCTAGGTAAAACAAATAAGCATGGGTGTAGCTTGCTTATCGCGGCGGTTACTGCCCCTGCTACCCCTAACTAATCAAGCTAGATATTTCACTTGGATGCAGCTCCATCACTGCTCTCTACATTAATGGTGGGGGTGGAAGGGGAATAGAACAGGGAGCTAAGAGAAACAGATAAGAATGAGAGAAAAAATGTGTGAGGCTTGCTGGGCAGACTGGATGGGCCATTCGGTCTTCTTCTGCCGTCATTTCTATGTTTCTATGTTTCTGGATATTATGGTGGTGCAGTGAGTGGTGTTGCTTGGGGGGGGGATGTTGGTGGAGAGGAGGCATTCTATTAGGTAATGGTCAGACCAGGGAACAGGGGTGGAGGAGGCAAGGACGTTAGAGTTAATAAAGATCAGGTCCAGAGTGTGGCCGGCTTTGTGTGTGGGGGATGTTATGATTTGCTGGAAAATTATAGCTTGGAGAGACTGAATGAAGGTTTCGCATGATGAGGAGAGAGGTAAGGAGTCTACATGGAGATTGAAGTCTCCAAGGATGATGGAGGGGATGTCGGTTTTTATCCAGTCAACAATGAATTCAATTAGAGGTGAGGGGTTGGACTCGAGGAAGGTAGGGGGGGGCGTACACTAGACAGATTTGCAATGCATCTGATCTGAAAAGGCCTATTTCAAGCTTGGGTGGAGTGGTTATGTGGATAGGTTTAAGGTTTAGACGTTTCTTGGCTGCCAAGAGGATACCTCCACCTCTTTTTTTGGGCCTCTGGATAGAGAAAATTTCATATGATGAGGTAGGGAGTTGGTTGATGAGGGCAGTATCTGAGTCTTTAAACCATGTCTCGGTGAGAGCACAGATGTCTGGTTTGCAATCGATTAGGATATCATTGAGGATGGGTGTCTTTTTAGATAGGGATTGCGCATTTAGGAGTATTAAGGAGAGTGTGGTGAGGCCTAGGAATTGTGTCAGTGGGGAGATGAGGATGGGGATTAGGGATTTGCGAAGGGGGGGTGGATGGATGGCATGGGGGGAGTAGTCTGGAGAGTGGATGATGGATACGAGGGATGGGATAGTATGCCATTGGGGACTATTGGCAGAGCACAGAGGGGATGGACAGTATGAGAGGTATGGGGGGGGGGGGGGGGGAGGTTGAAAAAGGTGGGTACAATGGGAAGGGCTTTAGATAATATGTAAAACAGAATGGTACAGCAGATAATTGGTACAGGCTGGCAAGTAAACAGCATGAGAGCTCTTTTGAAATGGGTGATGAAGAGCGAGAGGCTGAGTGAGACGCAAAGGTAGTTACGGTCAGTGGAGGAGTAAATTCAGTTGGGGGTCATCAGGTCTATCTGTGTGAGTTGAGTTCGTCGCTGGTTCTGAGGTGAAGAGGTGCTCACTAAGGGGCGCACCAAGGGGCAGGCCTCTTAGGTCACAGTCCTTCGTGCGCACGGCGCCGCGGAGAAAGCCCTGGATTTAAAGGGCTGAGGTGCCTCCCTCCCTGGCGCTGACGTCAGCGCAGCTCCACTTACGATTGGTTGGAGCTCCGGGAGGGGATGGGATGCCCGGGCCTCGTGGTCGGCGTCGGGTCTGCGGCATGGAGAATGTCTACTGGGTGTCCGCAGGATGGATTCGGCGATCAGGGCCGCTGAAGGTAGGCAGGCGATTCGGGCCGGAGCAAGAAGTCGGCGCCGCGGGGAAAGCCCTGGATTTAAAGGGCTGAGGTGCCTCCCTCCCTGGCGCTGACGTCAGCGCAGCTCCACTTACGATTGATTGGAGCTCCGGGAGGGGATGAGATGTCCGGGCCTCGTGGTCGGAGTCGGGTCTGAGGCCTGGAGAACGTCTGCTGGGCGTCCGTGGGGTAGATTCGGCGATCGGGGCCGCTGAAGGTAGGCAGGTGATTTGGGCCAGAGCAAGAGCTACTACACCACAACGATTTCCGGACAGTCCTCCAAGCCACCCTATTCTCAAAGATTGACTAGTGCAATGCCCTACTCTTGAGCCTGCCCTCTATTTCAATCAAACCTCTTCAAATGCTGCAAAATGCAGCAACCAGAATCCTTACCAACTCACGCAGATCGGACCACATCACCCCAATCCTCAGAGATCTCCATTGGCTCCTGATCCCAGCTAGAATCCTACATAAAAGCCTAACAATTATCCACAAAACCCTGCACAATAAAAAGATTCATTGGCTTAATGATTCCCTCCATTACCATACCTCCAGCAGACCAACAAGATCTGCTTACAAAGGATCCCTGTCCAAAATTACTTTACTGGCCTTTTCTTCTTTCCAGCTTGTTGCAAGCTTCCAAGTTCTCGCCCCCTGTTGATTGTAACTTTGACTTATTCCTGCTTTGGTTATCTTTCGTTTACGTGAATTTGTTACTCTAGTTTTTTCCCTTTGTTAAACTGTAAACCGATCCGATATGGTAATCTACTATGAAGGTCGGTATATAAAATTGTTAAATAAATAAAATAAATACTCCTTCTCACAAACTTACCCATCTCACCTCTACGAGAATGTGCTCTTTCCATAGCTGGACCAGCAATATGGAACTCGATGCCACCCGATCTACGCCACGAACATTGTAAATAACCTTCAAAAAAAAGTTAAAAACTTGGCTTTTCAAATAAGCATTCACCTAATCCTCCCATACTCCTGACCTCATAGCAATTGTAATATACCGTATTTTTCGCACTATAAGACGCACCTGACCATAGGACGCACCTAGGATTTGGAGGAGGAAAATTAAGAAAAATAATTCTGTCCCCTTGATGGGCTCTGTACGGAGCTCCCCGCTGGTGGCAGTCCATGGGATATTTTTTTGGTTTTGTTTTTTTATAGTAAGGCAGAGAACATCCACACAGGTACTTGCTGCTTTTCTCTCCCTCACAATCATACAAGGCTCTTTCACACTCACTAGCACTCTCCCCCACTCAACTCATTGGCTCTCCCTCACATATACACATACCCACAGACAATCACACACTCAGACTCTCTCCCTCATTCACACAGCTCTCTCACACCAGTTATTTTAAACTTTCATGACTGCTCCAAAGTTCAATAATAAATAGTCAGGGCTATATTACATTGATTTAAGAGAGCAATTGCTCCTAATATTTCAACAGGTAGCCACTTAATCAGCACAGGCAGTAATTCTATTTGCTGGTCTGTGTCATGTGTCCTCCATCCCAGGCAGTATACCACCCCCATGACCCTCCAATACATCCAAACCACAAGGAGTGAAGTTCTTACTCTGGACTGCAAGAGAGGTCCTCCTGCAGAGCCCGAGCTCCCCGCCGGTCCCGGGGTGCAGCTCACTGCAAGATCGGCATGGCGCAGGTCAGTCATCATCTGTTTGAACCGCGTGGGCTACGGAGGCCCTTCCAGTTCAAACAGCTCCCTGCCGGTCTGCTGTTCCCAGGGTGCATCCCACTGCGAAGGCTGGCGCGGCACAGGTCAAATGCCAGCCATCCAAACTGGAGGGGCCTCCATAGCCCATGCAGTTCAAACAGCTGATGCCTGACCTGCGCGGCGCCGGCCTTCGCAGCAAGATGCACCCCGGGAACAGCAGACCGGCAGGGAGCTCAAGTTCCGCCGGCAGAATGTGACACATCCGCGTCACCATGCTGATTGGGAGGGGGCGGGGAACGGCGCGCGAGAGGGAGATGCACCCCGGGAACAGCAGACGGGCAGGGAGCTCAAGTTCCGCTAGCAGAATATGACACACCCGCGTCACCATGCTGATTGGGAGGGGGCGGGGAACGGCGCGCGAGAGGGAGAGACACTACCTTCGCTCCATAAGACGCACCCACATTTCCCCCCCATTTTTTGGGGAAAAAAAGTGCGTCTTATGGAGCGAAAAATACGGTAATTATTGTTCCCACCTTCTACATATTATTAATCTCTGTTTCCACCGTCTACATATTATTAATCTCTCTCTACATCACCCTGACCACTTTCTCCCTCTCCCCCATTCCTTCAATATCCCTGTTATATGTAACTTTTATTTTCCATTCTCTCTGTTAAAGTTATTCCCCCCCCCCCCCCAGTTATTTGTAAACCGATGTGATATGCATTTGAATGTCGGTATATAAAAGTTTTAAATAAATAACCAGTTATATGCTAAACTGGAGAAATGCTCCTTTCACCAGGAATCTGTCCCTTTTCTGGGCTATGTGGTCTCAACCCAGGGGTTCCAGATGGATCCACAAAAGACTAAGAGTATTTAGGATTCGCCTCAACCAACGGGTCTTAAGGTGCTTCAAAGTTTCCTTGGTTTTACTATTACAGGTCGTTCATCCACCATTATTCGACACTGACTGCCCCACTCACAGCTATGACTCGAAAGGGAGCCAATCCCTTCCAGTAGTCATCTGAAGCCATGACCGCCTTCCAAGAACTCAAGGAGGCATTCCTATGAGAATCATGCTTACGTCACCCAGATCCCCGATGACCCTTCATCGTCAAAGTAGACGCTTCAGACGTCGGTGTTGATGCAGCTCTCAGCCAGCATTCAGCCAATCACACCTTGCACCCATGCTCGTTCTTCTCCCGACGCCTCTCTCTGGCGGAGCGTAATTATGGAATCGGGAACAAGGAATTACTGGTGATTAAACTGGACTTCGAGGAGTGGCGCCCCTACTCGAGGGAGCGCAGCACCAAATCACGGTATACACTGACCACAAGAACCTCGAGTACTTACACCATGCTCAAACCTTAATCACAGGCAGGCTCGTTAATCTCTCTTTTTTACCCGGTTCAATTTTCTCTTGCGATACCGGCCAGCCAATAAGAACACCCGAGCCGATGCTTCGCTCACTACGGACTTCCTATTCCTGTTCCTGCTACCTTGGTGTGAGACGCTCTGGGTACCTGCTCCTTGGGGAGTCTTCCTTGTCTCTGGCTATCCGCTCCTCGAAGGGCCTTCGGCCTTGGACTACTGCTTTCCCCATTTCCCGGGGATTCTCCTGGAACCTTCGCTACTGTGAGTACCTCTACTCTACGGACCACTACCGTACCATCTCTAATTTGGAACCCTCATCGGTGTACCCTGCGCTGCAGACCACTATCATATCATCTCTAGTGTGGAACCCTCATCGGTGTACCCCGCGCTGCGGACCACTACTTTGTCATCTCCAAGTGAGGAACCCTCATTGGTGTACTCCGTGCTGCGGACCATTACCGTGTCATCCCTCCTGAGGACCCTCACTGGTGTGCTCTGCTCCACGGATCATCTACTGTATCATCTCTACTAGGAGCCTCATCGGTGTACTCCACTCTGCAGACCATTGCCGTATCTTCACTACAGAGGTATTCCCCTTGGGTATACCCCACTGCACAGACTCTGTGTCTTTCTCCTGCACTCCCCGCTTCACGGGCAGTGCCTCTCTATCTCTCTAATAAAGACTATTCCACAGCTGTGTCTGACATCTGCTGAGACCTCGCCTCCCGACAGTGAGGCTCACAGGGCTCCTCCCTATGGGCGGTACCATCTCTCACCTCGGCCCAGGGCCCGCATACCTACAAATCCTAACACCCCCAACCCATTCAAACAAAAAAGGGAGCTAACCCAGGCCAACCCTACCAGAGAATTGGCCCACTGCACCCAAAAAACAACAATAAAGGGCCAGAATAAACCCTGGTGGGAAATTAATCTGAACACCCAAACTACCAACCCAGAGACCAACCTCCTTGAGCCTTCCCCAAAGAGCCATATACAACGAAAGTGTCCATTCTGTGAAAACAAGCATGTTAAGAAAAGATGCATCAGAACTGACTAGTGTAAACATAAACTGAAACTGAAGTGACACAGTCCACAAATAATCCAACTGCAAGTCCAAATGTGGACGAAGATAACTGGAGTCCGGATCTGAACTCTCAAACAGGGTAAAAAGCCTCGATATTTCTTCTATCGTGTGGACCATAGGATCCAAAGCACTTCAGGTACTGCTAAAGTCCAGTTTAGCCATTGTAAAGTAATATGAGTAGGCTACCAGAATCCTTGCCAAAGCAAAAAGGAGTCAGAAAAATCATGTAAAGAGCCCAGGCTGACACAGTTAAGGAATACAAGACAAAAAATATCATTCTAGTCAGCAAAATTGTGAATAAAAACTCATCACAGAATAGAAATGGGAAGTAAATGAAAACCAGTGTGATCAGTTTCAGGGAAGGCTTGGGTCACCTCACCAGTTGTAGTCGAAAAACTAGCAAAATGTAGCTAGAGAGGACTTCCAATAGGAACAAGCCACCTTAGGCTGCAGGCCTCCCACCGGCCCCAAGGAGAACCAAATAAATGAAATAAGGGTTCCCTCAGTTCCATCATGGCGTAGCAGAGATAGAATCATGATTCTTAACTTCAGACAGCAGTTTTTTCGCCTTTTTCACAGATGAGCAAAAGACTGCCTTGTTATTAACAGTCACCTTTAACTTGCCAAACTCCCTTTTAATGGCTCTGAAGGCCTGTCGCTGTTTTTGAAGATCCAGGCAGAAATTGGCAAAGATCATGATTTTCGACCCAATGTGAGTCAGAGATTTCACCGCTCTGGCAGTTGACAAAATGCACTGTTTATTCTGAAAGTTGTGAAGGTGCACAATCAAGGCCCTTGCTGTCCCACCTCATGTCATCATAGAAACTGAAATACGATGTGCCCAGTCAATCTTAATGGTGCCATCTTTGCCAGGAATATTAAGAAGCTGAGGGAGCCAGCAAGCCACAAATTCAACTGCGTTCCAACCCTCCGCTCATTCCGGGAGACCAACGATATGGATGTTATTATGGCGCGATCGGTTCTCGAGATCATCCAATTTACCTACCATAGCTATGTGCTGGTGCTCCAATTTATCAGTTTAGTGCTCATCACGGTAAGTGTATCTTCCAGGTCAGAAATTCAGGTCTCAGCCTCCTCGAGTCTGCCTGAGTTCTCCCACACCGATTCAACCAACTGGGCAGTTTTATCCACCACGATGCCAAGCCTAGCATCGAGGCACGAAGTAATTTTTGCTGCAAAAGCCTCTAGTAAATCAGCAGCTTTTTCCTGGCCTCCAGCGGCACTTATTAAGGCCTCATCCAGTTCTTCCTCCAGCATGGATGCCATAGAGTCACTCTCCCGATCCGGTGATTTACCTCTCGTTACTTTCCGGGGTTTCGTCCTACTGGTTAAGATGTAAATATGTCACCACCTTAGGAGGAATTTAGGGTGCGAACGTAATACTACCCTGTCATAATAAAACTTAATATAAGGTGGATAAATCACTAAGGCCTGGAGCTTGCTGACCCTGTACACTGAAGAGACCGCCACCAGGTCACAGGTGCTCAGCGGCTCAAAAAGAACTTTCATTGTCTTCTGGTTATGTGTTGAAGAGAGCAGATGTGTGTTGTTGAGCTCCTGCCAGGCCTACTCACCTTTAATTGCTTAGATCCTTCATTTTGGCTTTAACCTCTATGATGGCACTGAGTAAAGATGCCTCTCAAAGTTCCCTATCAGGGAGATTTTCTAACATGTGCGCAGCAATGAAATAATCAGTTTTACCAATTAGTCTTCCAGTTTACCCAGTCCATCTGTAGGTTGTGAAGACCCTCTTGGCTGTTCTGTCTGAAGTCCTCCCATTTCACACAGACCCCACACCTAGTCATTTTTTCACTTTTAAGATATTTGCGATCACTTATTCCAATAATGACCAGGAATAAATATATGCAAGTGAAAAATTTATGCATGTCAATTTGGCACATTGTAAAATAGCAACTTATTCGCATAAATATCTTCCTTTACCTGGAATACTCCTGGCCTTTCCCTTTTGTTCACACACAAATTTACTCATGGACCCTGATTTCTGTATGTATGTTGAGGTTTTTAAAATAGCATATACTTGTGCATATGCTATTTTATGTGTGCAAGTGTTATTTTTTAAGTGATCAACTTGTGAAAATTCACCTTCAACTGTTTAACAGAAGTAAAAAATAATAATAATTGGGAAAGCTAAAAATTATTTGGGATTGTAAGGAGTTCCATGGGAGAAACTTTGATTTACAATTAAAGACAAGCTTACAGAATTCATATATCTTCTTATGGCAGGACTTACAGTAAATAGATTATAAAGGAAATGTACACTTTGGTTTATTTTTTTTTTATTAAATTTTTTACTGTTAACAAAAGAAAATAAAGCAAGCTAATCAAGAAATTAACAAGAAATAATATGTGCCATTTAAATACAAACTATAAAACAAGAAACAATCATCTCAGCATAGTCCCCATTAGTTGTATCAAAAGAAAAGGGGGAAATTATAAAGAAAATTTCAAGAGGGAAAAAGCTAGCAATAATGAGAAAATAAATATATTGTTGAATCCTTCAAACACCACCTGCAAACTCTTCATGATGATAACTGTTGCACTCCCTTATCAGCAGTAAAGGTTTCCAAATGCAGAGGGTCCACAAAAATTAATTTATTGTTTTGATGGACAACCATGCATTTGCATGGAAACGTTAAGTAAAAAATAGCTGCCAGAACTAAGACTTTCTGTCTCAGCTGGAGAAACTAATGTGCATACTACGAACAATATCAGGAAATACTTGTACACGGCCATAGAAGGAAAAACACTTCTGGAAAACTCATGCTTTTATCCTTCTTAGCACAAATAACAAGTAACTTATCCGTAATAGGAATATCATCAATAAAAGCTTCAAGGAAAGCAGATAAATTAGGGCTAAATATAGGTCATTTTTATTTATTATTTATTTATTTGAGTGTTTTATATACCGTCGTTCCATGTGAAAACACTAGTTCACTACGGTGTACAGGATTGGCACTCACAAACATAAGATGAGTTTCAAAGGTAGGCATGCACACCGATGAACAAAGTAAACATACTAAAATAAGGGTGTACTGCTTAGGTAGACACATAAGAAGACACATAATATGTCATTGTGGCCAGATAAAAGGGGGGTTTGAGAGGAAAGGGGGTATAGTTTATGACAAATTTCGGATATCTGAGTCAAGGTGAATACATTTCAGATATTTGAGTCAAGGTGAATTGGCTGAATCAGCTAAACCATAAGCAATAGTGAATAGCCATGTTTTCAGTTCTTTCTTAAATTTCTTATTGTCTGGTATTCACAGATTCTCTGCATTGAGTTCTAAAGCTTTGGGCCAGCAATTGAAATCGCTCGATCTCTAGTTTGAGTTAGATAAGAATTTCTTATGGTTGGTATTTCTATAAGACCTTTATTCTAAGATCTAAGAGGTCTTGTGGGAATATGTGGTTTAAATGTTATTCCCATCATGTCGTTGTTTGGATTAGTGTTGTTGAATATTATTCTTAGAACCTTGTATAATATTCTTGACTGTATCGGGAGCCAGTGTAATGCTAACAGAGTTGGGGTGATGTGTTCGTATTTCCTTGATCCAGTTAAAAGTCTGGCTGTGGCATTTTACAGAAGTTGTAGTGGTTTTAAGTGACTAGCTGGAAGTCCGAGAAGTAAGGATTTACAATAATCTAGGTTAGAGAATATTAGAGAGTGTGACTGTTCTAAAGTCTACTGTGCATAGTAAATGTTGTAATCGACTTAGGATTCACAGTTTGTAGAAGCCAGATTTGATCAGTTTGCTAATGTGGACTTTGTTAGATTTTCATCAATTTGAACTCCAAGATTTCTTACTTGAGTTGCGGGGATTAATTGGTGATTTCTAAGATCAATACCTGGAGGAATGGATTTAGGTGGATTTTGGCTCAACCAAATTACTTCTGTTTTTTTTTGGGTTCATCGAGAGTTTCATTTGTGCAAGTTTTTCTTTTATTGTGATCATATATTCAGAGATGAGTGATGCTGTTTTCTCAAATTACTTTTTTAGGGGATATAGAATTGCAGATCATCAGCCTAAAGAAAGAAGTTAATTCCAAGTTCTGTAAGTAATTTGCACAACGGCAGCATGTATATATTGAATAGGGTGGCTGTTAGCGCTGAACCTTGCAGAACACCTGTTGTGCATTGGAATGTATCAGATATGTGATTGTCAAGTTTTACCTGGAAAGATCTATCTGCGAGGAATGAGGAGAACCATTTTAGTACATGTCCATCAATCCCAACATTTCTCAACTGGTAACATAGAATATTGTGATCAATAGTGTTGAAGGCTGCTGTTAAGTCGATTAGCATTAGGCAGTATGATTCATTAAAATCAAAGCCTCACAGAATAGGGGCTGTTATACATTGTAGAAGAGTTTCTGTTGATCGATTCTTCCGGAATCCAAATTGGTTTGGGAATAGGATCTTGTTGTCTTCAAGATGAGACTCTAGTTGGGAAAGCGCTGCTTTTTCAAGGATTTTCGCAAGGAAGGTTAAGTTAGAGATTGGATGGTAGTTATTCCAATGGTTGGGACTTCCTAATTTATTCTTCAGTATTGGTTTTATAACTGCCTGTTTTAGGTTATGGGGCATATGTCCTTCAGTAAGGGCAAGGTTGACAAGTGTTGTGATTGTTTGGTATACTTCTTTCATCGAGGAGGCAGGAATCAGGTCAAAGGGGTGAGTAGCTGGTTTTAGTTTAGCTGGTTTTAGTTTATTTATGATTTTGCTTATTTCCAGTTTCGAGACTGTGTCAAAGGATGACCATATATCATTTGTGATTAAGTCATCCAAAGCATGAGGGGAGTAGGTAAAGGTGATTTGTTGGTTCAGCCTCTGGATTTTTTTCATTTAGAGCTGTAGCGTAGTCATTACATGAGGTTTTAGTGAATATCTTATTCGAAGTTTGGAGTGAGGACGGGTCTTTAATCAGACTCTTGACTGTCTCGAATAGAAGTTTTGAGTTGAAAATTACTCCATGTATTTGTTTTGGATAATAGGTTTTTTTTAAATTTATTCGTAAAGGTTCAGTGCTGAGAAAGGTATGACTGGTATCTTCTTAATGATTCGTCAGAAGGGTTTTTTCGCCAATGTTTTTCAAGTTTTTAAAGGTGTTTTTTAGATTCTTTCTGATTTTCATTACACCAGGGGTTCATTTTCCTGTGATTATTATTATTATTTTTGATTGTGTTTTTTGTTTGGATTGGGCTATATTTGTCGGCTATTTCCTTGATCATTTTATCCATGAATCAAATGCCTTATTGCAACTGTTTAAATTTAGGTCACAGATTTGGTTTCTAAAGCAGTAGTTAGAGTTTCAGTTTTTATTTTCCTTCTGAATATTTGGGTGGTTATATTTTCAGAGCTTTTCGGTATTTTATTTTTGCATAATAGGTCTGCTTGATTAGGAGGTGGTCAGACCAAGGGATTATTGTGTGTTTAGACTTTATACTATAATTATTGGGATTTGCAAAAATGAGATTGAGAATATTACCAGCTTTGTGGGGAGTCTCAGAGACGTGTTGAGTCCATCCAAGGTCTTCCATTGCTTCTAGGAACATGTCGCAGGAGATGGATCTTGGAGACTCATTTTCATGAAGGTTGAAATTTCCTAAGATTATAGTAGTTTCAGATGAAGGGAATTCTTTTGTGAAAAATTCAATTAAGGGTGAGAAGTCTTTTTTGAGGCCTGGAGGGCAGTATACTACCCAATGTTGATTTGCTTTGATTTTTAAAAGGCTACTTCATAGGGCAGGTAGATTTCAACAATATATCAACACCCGCCTCCTCTTTAGCTATCTTTCTTAATTCTAGGACATAATAAAGTTTTGAAATATTTATCTCCTTTTCCTGAGAAAAGTCTAATACCTCACGAATATATTTATTGCACTTTAGTGGAGACAATAATGTAGTCATTGGAAAATTCAAAAATCTTAAATTCCTTGATTTTAAAGACTATCCTGAAAATTCAAGCTGGTTATGCAACAAATGACTATTTTTAATAAAGTATGTCCCAACTGCTTGCAAGGAAGAGACCTGAGGGACTAAGGTGGACACAGTAGTTTCCAGAGAGGATATCCAGGTCATACATTCATGAATTCTAGATTTGGACTCCCCCCATAAATTTTGAAAAATGCTATAGGGAGTCCAACAGTGGCATGTCCATTTTTGCTACAATCTTCCAAACATCCATAAGCGTCACCTAGGGTGGTTTCATAATGGTCTCTAAATTGGAATCAACATTTTCATCTGGAAGTTTCTCCTCTCCTTCCTGATTGAGTTTGGGAGTACAGGCAGCAACCCTTGAATCTAGTTGATTGTATTCACTAGCATCTGAGGACTGTCCTGATGGTTGTGGTATTAGGAGATTCAAGCCCGGGTTCAGGGAAGTGCACATTTTGAAGTGTGATGCTACAGCTCTGTGGACCTTTCAATCTTTTATGTGCATTTGTACAGCTCTGCATATGTCTAGTAGTGTTATAGAAATCATAAGTGGTGGTAGTAGCTGATTTCCAATGAAAAAATGCACAAGACGATGGGAGGTAGAATATTCAAGACTATCTTCTCAAAAGAGAAATTAAATTTGCTGATCATATTATGAGGGGCTCTGGCGGAAAGCAGAGAGCACTCTATGGCATTGCCATCAAAAGTTGATGAAGATCTAGAAACAGGTGAAACCAAAAGAAAAATGGAGCACAGGGAGAACTGCTGCCAACCTTCGTATCACCAATGGCCATGTAAACAATTCTTACTAAATTCCATAGGTTTACTATCCCACTGGCAAAAAGTGGGCATGTTACAGGATTTAGCTTAACAATAATACATTGAAACCATAACACTGTAAAGATCTTTGCTCAGTTGCAACTCACCTACAAAGGGAGAAGACATGACCTAGAATTTCAAACCCAACAGTGATTTAGGAAATCCTCTTGGGACATAACTTAAAGACTTGCTGTTGGCTTTCTCTGTGACTTTAGGAAAATCACTTTATGCCTCTGTGCCTCCAGCACTTGGCTGAAAAACAAGGCATTTGACTTAACCTGATTTTTCTGGTCTGCAAATTAAGGGGGTTATTTTCCAAGCTGCTATAGGCCCTTATTGCATGTGTTAGGGCCTTATCGCATGCGATAAAGCCCTAATGCATGCGATAAGGGCCTTATTGCGGTGGTAAGATTTAAATTAGGGGGAGGGGAGGAGTCGGGGTGGAGTTAGGGAGGGAAATATGTTAATCGGCGGTGGCACTGCCGCCGGCGATAATGTTTTGAACATTATCGCCGGCAGTAGCACCGGGAATAGCACCACCTTTTATGGTGGCGCTATGCCTATGATAGCCTGCAGCTGGCCGCAGTGCAGCCGGCGAAACTGCACCGCCATGGTGCGGCCGGCTGCAGGCTATTGCCCGACTGCCCCCTGCTTTGCCCACCCCCGTAATGCAGGGTTCATCATTCCGCACAGAATGATGAATCCTGGTCTAAATTATTAACATATTATCTGCAAAGCAAATGATACTATATTTTCTGAGAAATGATAGTTTCTGGAAATGAAGTTTGAGGGGAAACCAGAATCCAATGTGTGAGATCCGGTTGGGAAAAGAATTCCTCAAAACAAGAAAGAAATGAATCTTGAGCAGCTAATTATTTTCAGATATGAGGCTGTATCATCTTTGAGCAAGTATTTATGGAGGGGAGTAGCTGTTTACCACACTTTTATATGGTCATTAGGTCCTATAACTGCCTAGTTTGTGCCTGAATATAAGTAAAACCAATACCTGATCATTCTATGTTCTTTCATTTCCATTTGGCTACCTTGCAATGATGCAGCTGTATTTATTCTCTTAAAACACCCCTCTCCAAAATGTTTCCGTGCTGTCTGCTTTCTCAGCTTGGCAATCAAATGACCCAACTTTATGTTGCTTAATACAGTAAAGATACAGATGATCCAAATTTCTTTCTAGAAGTATTTATCTTCCTTTTATTTAATCATCCTCTTAAAGAGTATGTTTAATGTTAAAAATAATAATATAATTTTAAAGATGATACTAAAATTTGCAGTACAATGGTATAGCAAATGTTTTAAACACAAGGAAATTCAGGAGGACTTGGATAAGCTCAGGGAAATAACCAGCGCTATAAATGTAAAGAAATGTCAGGTCATTCCCTTGGGGAATAAAAATAGAAAAGTGATCTATAGCAGGGGTCCCCAAAACTGGGTCCTCGAGGGCTGCAATCCAGTCAGGTTTCCAGGATTTCTATGCACTGCTTCAATTGTATGCTATTAGATCTCATGCATATACATTGTGGAAATCCTGAAAAACCTGACTAGGTTGCAGCCTTCAAAGAGTGAGTTTGGGGTCACCAGATCTATCGGAGGGAGTTTTTTTGGTCACGTGAGTCTGAAAAGGGCTTAAATGCTCTGTTAGATATTAAAATGAAAATTATGCAGTCTATCAGAAGTTGTCAAGTGTGTAATTGACATTGCCCCATATAAAATACAATTAAGGCTTTATCTAAGATTTTAGGGTACAGTTTTAGTCATGAATCACTGAACAGCTAAGACTTTAACTGCAGGAGCTGTTGAAGGCGGAGAAGTTCATCTGTACCAGCTCTCTCCAAGTGGGTTTGCTCTGTGCATATCTTGACAGGAATTAACCTCATTCGTAAACCAGGGTATTTCAGGAGTGATCTCAGCCTCTCAAATTTACTGCTAATGCCCTTCTTAGTACTTGCATTGTGCCAAAGCGAGCCTCCTTCTGGAGTTCCTAGGGAATGCCCTTTCCTCTTTGTTGTTTGAGGTTGGTCCTGGCTCCTGTTCCAGCCGCTGTGGCCCTGGCTCCGGTGTTTACCTGCAGCTCTTCCCCCCACCCGTTGCTGATTTCATCGGGGACTGACAAACAAATAGAGGCTCACTGCAGGTGGAAGGGTACCAGCAAAGGAGTGTGCAAAGGGAATTCTTCCTGTGGAAGCTCCTTCAGGTGTGACCGAGAGCATTGAGTGTGCTGATCCCATTGTTTTTGATTGAGGTGGGAATTGATAGTGGGTGCCTTCACCTCTTACTGAGAAAGGGGATTGGGATTAGGAGGACGTGGGAGGGTATTTTTTTTTTTTTGTGTTTGCTGATTTTTTTTGTAATTTGAAAATGTTATTTTATTTCTTCCTGCTTATTATGTTGGGAACCACTCCTGAGTTTTCTTTTGAAAGAGGATGGTATAACAGTGTAAACTGTAATGTAATATTAATGAAATTCAGAGATTTATGAGAAAGGCAACAGCTCTTAAAAGGGAAGGGAACGGTAAAGTGGTTTGGAGAAATTTGAAAGACTTGGATGTGCGCTGTACAAAAATAAAGGGTTAAATGGAATATAACAACACTATAAGGGCAATTTTCAAAAGCCATTTACCCATGTAAATGATTGTTTACCCAGGTAAAAGGGCATTTTGAAAACTGTCTCATTTAAAACATTGTATTCTATGAGGTCCATATTTAAAGCAGTTTGTGCAGGTAAGTCTGGACTTAGCCGGACAAACTTTGGGATTTAAAAATCCCACCAGTTTAACAGCCGTTAATTTAGTTGGATAAGGCATTAACTGGCAGGTCAGGGGCAGTCCAGGGAAGAGTAGTACGGGCTACGTTACCCAGATAACTCCAATGTTCAGTGATACCCAGATAATGTGGCCAGATAATTTTAGGACTGCATGAGAGCAGTCCTAAAATTAGCCGGCTACACTCATCTGGCTAACTTTGATATAGCTGGGTATACTCAGTGTTTACACCCATATCGCTGAATATTAGGGGTGTGCATTTGTTTTGAACTTAAATGGAAAACGCAACTTTTTTTTTTTTTTAACTTAAAAAAGTGATGAGGCGTAAACGATCGGATTTCCAACTTATTCAACATAGCTATGTTGAATACGTTGGAAATCGCAATTGTTGATCTAAATAAAAATTTAAACCCCTCACCCTCTTTAATCCCCCTCCCCAAGACTTACCAAAACTCCCCAAGCTGGCCAAAAGTTCCGTGAGGGTCCGGGAGCGGATGCGTGGGGAATCACGTGACGTCCGCGTCACTCCGACGTCACGTGGTCCATCACGGTTCCGCTCCCGGACCCCTCGTTGGGCCCAAAAGGCACTTTTGGCCAGCTTGGGGGGCCTCCTGACCCCCCCCAAGCTGGCCAAAAGTGCCTTTTGGGCCCAACGAGGGTTCCGGGAGTGGACCCGCGGGGAATCACGTGACGCCGCATCACTCCAACGTGACGCCGACCTCACGTGCTCCTTGCAAAGGAGTTCAGAAATGGCATCCTGACCCCGCTGGACCACCAGGGAGTTTTGGTAAGTCTTGGGGGGGGGGGGGGGGATGGGGATTAAGGCGGGGTGAGGGGTTTAAATTTTTATTTGCACATATGGACATAGACTCAACTTATGGAATTCTCCATATGTCCATATTGACCGCAAATGAACCCCCTTTCGACTTATGGACTTATGAACTTAAACGTTTGGTCTGCACATCCCTACTGAATATCCCAGCAAAGCTAACCAGATAAGTGTAGCCCGCTAGCTTTGCCAGCTGCCCAGCAGCTGGATATGGACCTCTATATTTCAATGTTTCTATGGTGCAGGTTTCATCATTGCTGTGAGCCAGGTTCTTCCAGTATTTCAGCCCCTGTTTTAAAAAATTAATAACCTATTTCATAAAAGACTGACAGCCTGCTTCTCACTAGGAGATATTAAGCATAAAGTTGCAAGTTTCTCTGCCTGAGTTGGATGTTCATTATTTTCCATACTGTTAATTGCTCTGTAGATCTCATCTTTGCTCTCTTATTTTGCATGATTATTTTGGAATATTCCATCTCTTTATGACTGAGGACATTCTCTTCTTGGCTTTTGGCTATTCTATTACTACTTCCTTTTAAAGCACTACTAGACATATGCAGTGCTGAACAAACACACATAAGAGAAAGTTCCTGCTCCAAGGAGGATAACAATGTAGTCAAGACAAACATATATGATAAATAAGAGTCAATGGGACGTGTAGAACCTGTACAATATGGGGGATTAATGCTCTGTCAACTGACCCCACTGGAGACACAATAATATAATATTCATTGCCAAAACAAGAGGATCAAACCTCCTGCATGTAATCCCTTTCAGAGGGCACACCCGGTAGCAGGCAAGAGGCCATCCTCAGGTGCTACAGATTACTGGCAAATTCACCACAGTCCTGGAACAAGGTTCTCTACTGTGTGTACTGTGGGGGAACACTTGCTCTTAGACTCAAGAGCATCAATCACAGTCACACAAAGAAAATGTCTCAAGCTGAATTATTGTTCCAAAAGTATATTTTACTGAGGATCTGAAACAGAGCTCTATGTTACAAAACAGGAAAAACACTTCTTTGACGGTTCAATAGACATGAAGAGACAAAAAGTTCAGTTCTTTAAGATATTTAAGCAAAGACTAGGGAACAAACAATGAAGTTACTAGAAGATACATTTAAAACTAACAGGAGAAAGTATTTTTTTATTTAATGCAATATTTAAGCTCTGGAATTCATTGCCAGGGGATGTGGTAAAAGCTATTAGTGTAGCTGTGTTTAAAAAAGTTGGAAAAGTTTCTGGAGGAAAAGTCCATAAACAAGGTGGACTTGGGGAAATCCACTGCTTATCTCTGGGATAAGCAGCTTGGAAAATATCTAGCCCTTGGGATCCTGCCAGGTACTTGTGACCTGGATTGGCTACTGTTAGAAACAGGATATTGGGCTTGATGGCCTTTTGGTCTGACCCAGTATGTCAAGTCTTAGGTTCTTATGATGCATGAAAACTGAGGCTTCCACTTGTTCCTAATAGGTCTCCTTCTCCCTTGGAAACCTGGTCAGAAAGCAGAAAGTCATCATCTCCCACTTGTAATTGGTATCACAGTACCTGGTTAGTGAACGCTGTCTCCTGGATGAACCTCTCTATTTCCGAGGCCTAGGAATAGCAACCCATAAGTGCAGCAGGGCCCCTTCTGGAACTCACGTCAACCTTTATAATTCCATAAATGAAAGAGTTACCTCATGCTCTCCAAGTGCTGCCTCACCCTTGCGCCCCTCCGTCAACATCTACTCCCCCTAGTGCTCATAAGGCACTTATAGATTCTAGAAAAGGGAAAATACCAGTAGGAATGGGCCATTGACAAAAAAACACTCGCACTGTTACACTTCTGGTTGGAAACTTCCCCGTTATCATCTATGGTAAAGGCCTAAAAGGTCTTACTTTAAAAAAAAAAAAAAAAAAATCTCCCTTTCTTGATTGCTTCTTTTAGGCTAATGTCAAGTGCAGGGTCTGAGCTGAGAATGGGTCTCTTCTTTGTCTTTTGGCAGAGACAGAGAACCTGTCAAATATAAGAGGTCAGTGCCCTGCTTCCTGATCCCACTGGGAATGTTACACTCATGGCAAAGCAGGAGAATTAAACATCCTGTCAAAAAAAAAAAAAAAATCTCTTTTTTTTGACAGTAGTGGGTATAGGGTTGCCATCTCACCCCAAATGGGCTAAAACAGTCCTGATTTTCCCTTACTGCATGTGTGGAGTTTTAGTTCTGATTTGTCTAAGAAAAGAAGGACTATATCTCCATGACAACCAAGACAGGATCCGCCTGTTCAGTCTGGCCTGGGTGAGGTAGTACCCTTAATTTGGTGTACTTTCGGCACATCTCAACTAATTCCCCTCTATTCCCCCTCCCCTAATTTCAAGTCTCATTCTGAAGCCAAGTTTTGGCCAAGTAGTGGCGCATTTCCATTTCAGTTTAAAGCTCCAATTCACTAGAGGTCAATTTTCAAAGGGCTAAAGTGCATAAATTGGCACCTTTGAGAAATGACTAGGCCTGGGAACCTTAAATGTGGGTGGAATCAGGTGAGGGAGGTAAGTTAGGGCCTAGCGCGGATTTTCAGCATTAGGCACCTAACTTAGGGCTCGATTTTCTTTCTTCGCACGCCTTCCTGAATCGCGAGGTAACGGGGGGGCAGGGGAGCGAAGCGGAGGGGCGGACCTGCAAAACCCAGCAGCGATTGCACCACCGCGCTGTTATCGCTGCCGGCTTTCACACCCAATAGCGCCATTGTAAAAGGTGGTGCTATTGGGCATGCTACTGACAGCGATAAGGGGTCTTACCTTATCGCCGCCAGCGAAGTTTCCGCAGCGTCTTCCCCGATGCCGCCCCGATGTCGCCCCGACTCCTCCCTTCTGGTACCGCCGCCGCCCCGACTCCGTCCCAATCTAGCTTTCGCACGCAAAAATGGACTTTTCGCGTGCAATAGGGTTAGAAAATGACCCACTTAGGCACTTAAATATAGGGGGGAAAAATCAGGCCTTAGATTTTTTACCATTATTGATATAATTTCATTGTATTTATGTATTGATATTTATTGGTTTACTACATTAGATTGCCATATTATTTGTGTTAATTTATTGTTTATTTAAATATATGTGGTTTTATATATGTTATATGAAGAAACGATCTATATCTTTGATAAATTAATAAATGTGGAATTTCCATTTTAGGCGCCTTAAATTAGGTGAATTTTCAGCCCAAAACTTAAGTGCCTAAGTTCGACTGAAAATTCGGATAACCTTAGCATTTGAAAACTGACTTCTTAAGTCAGGAAGCTCAGCTATCTCTGAATATCAGTCTGCGGTGCCCACGGGAGGAAAGCTCAGTGAATCAGGCCCTAAATCTCAATTCTTCTATTACTGGCTGAGAGAAAAATCCAGTTGCATAAACAGAAAAAAGAAAAATCCTTGCCTCGGGGGATGCAATTTCCTTTCCAAACAGAAAGGTAGGAAATCATTTCGTTCGGTGGTTAGCTTGCGGCTTTCATTCACCAAAAAGAAAACAGTGACTGGCGCAGGTGACTCATTTCTACTTTCAAAAGCTCCACATTAACCCGTGTAATCAAATCAGTTCCCTGGAGGCAGCCTCCTGCAGCGTGGTCGCTGTGGGTAGATGGACTTGAATGTCGCTAAAGAGAACGTGCAGGCAAAAAATGTAACCTCAGGGTGCTTGGTCCGGGAGGCTCATCTTTCTGTCACATGACTCATGCTTTCAGGAAAGAAAGTTCAGCTGAAGATTATATTAGATTTCACTCACTGACAGATCCCTTGCTACAGTAATAGATACCGATATAGTTTATTCAGTGGCTTGGAAGGAGGGGGAGGGGGTGGTGGTGATGGAGTAAGCCAATAAAACACTTACAAGCATTTTCCATACACTTTCTTTTCTCTCTCTCCATTCGGTGTTAAAAGATCATTGGATAAGGAATGCATCTTGTTTGAATTTTTTTTCTTCCTGCAAATGAATACAGTCTGGCTTATTTCACAGAGGCAATTGAATCACTACAAATTGAATGTATTCACCAAGTGCTACTTAGATAATATGGGGCAAGATTAAATTATCCGCCAGCTTCGAACAATGCAGAGAGCCTCTGTAAGAGGGAATTATAAAATAATCCTTAAAGGTGAGATGCTGTGGACCAGTCAGAGGTAAGGACTGAACTTCCAAGGAGAAAGCAGTTCTGAGATGAAAACCCCGGTCTCCACTTGCCAATCATTCTCTTAAGGTGGAATTCACGTTGTACCTGCTTGACTGAGAGGTCCATATTTAGCTGCTGGGCGGCTGGCTACATTAGCAGGATAATGTTGAAAATCAGAGTTAATACAATATTAAATTCACCTATCTTTAAATAGACAATGAGACTTTTTTTTTTAAATGTAGGACAATCATGAAAAAGAAGCTGAAATTCTACTTATATAGAAATATAGAAATGACAGCAGAGGAAGACCAAATGGCCCATCCAGTCTGCCCAGCACTTTTTTTTTCTCATACTTATCTGTTACTCTTGGCTCTTAGTAACCTTTGGTTCTATTTCCCTTCCACCCCCACCATTAATGTAGAGAGCAGTGTTGGAGCTGCATCTAAATGAAATATCTAGCTTAATTAGTTAGGGGTAGTAACCGCCGCAATAAGCAAGCTACACCCATGCTTATTTGTTTACCCAGACTATGTAATTCAATCCTTGTTGGTTGATGTCTGTATATAGATCCATTTTTCTTCATTCCCCCTGCCGTTGAAGCAGAGAGTTATGCTGGATATGTATTGAAAGTGAAGAATCGGACTTTCTCCCCTGCTGTTGAAGCAGAGAGCTATGCTGGTTATGCATTGAAAGTGAAGTATCAGGCTTATTTGGTTTGGGGTAGTAACCGCCGTAACAAGCAAGCTACTCCTCGCTTTTTGTGAATGCAAATCCTTTTTTCCACATTTCCTCTTGCCGTTGAAGCTTAAAGCAATGTTGGAGTCGCATTAACCGTGTGTATGTTTATTGAATAAGGGTATTATCTCCAGGTAGTGGCCGTCATTCCCGTGAGCCACCCACTCTTCATTCACGTCCTCTAGACTTTATGGATCCACAGTGTTTATCCCACGCCCCTTTGAAGTCCTTCACAGTTCTGGTCTTCACCACTTCCTCTGGAAGGGCATTCCAGGCATCCACCACCCTCTCCATGAAGAAATATTTCCTGACATCAGTTCTGAGTCTTCCTCCCTGGAGCTTCAAATCGTGACCCCTGGTTCTGCTGATTTTTTTCCAACGGAAAAGGTTTGTCGTTGTCTTTGGATTATTAAAACCTTTCAAGTATCTGAAAGTCTGTATCATATCACCTCTGCTCCTCCTTTCCTCCAGGGTATACATATTTAGATTCTTCAGTCTCTCCTCATAAGTCATTCGATGAAGACCTTCCACCTTTTTGGTCGCCCTTCTCTGGACCGCCTCCATCTTGTCTCTTTGGAGATACGGTCTCCAGAACTGAACACAGTACTCCAGGTGAGGCCTCACCAAGGACCTGTACAAGGGGATAATCAGTTCCCTTTTCTTACTCGATATTCCTCTCTCTAAGCAGCCCAGCATTCTTCTGGCATTAGCTATCGCCTTGTCACATTGTTTCGCCGACTTCAGATCATTAGATGCTATCACCCCAAGGTCTCTCTCCAGCCCCGTGCACATCAGCCCTTCTCCCCCCATCGAATACAGTTCATTCAGATTTCCACACCCCATGTGCATGACTCTGCACTTCTTGGCATAGAATCTCAGCTGCCATATCTTTGACCACTCTTCCAGCTTCCTTAAATCCCGTCTCATTCTCTCCACTCCTTCCGGCGTGTCCACTCTGTTGCAGATCTTAGTGTCACCCACAAAAAGACAAACCTTACCTTCTATCCTGTCCGCAATGTCGCTCACAAAGATATTGAACAGGACCGGTCCCAACACCGACCCCTGCGGCACTCTGCTCAACACCGCTCTCTCTTCAGAGTAAGTTCCATTTACCATCACTCATTGTCTTCTGTCCGACAACCAGTTTGCAATCCAGGCCACCACCTTGGCACTCACTCCTAAGCTTCTTATTTTATTCACCAGTCTCCTGTGCGGGACCGTATCAAAAGCTTTGCTGAAGTCCAAGTAGATGACATTGAGTGATCTTCCTTGATCCAATTGCTTGGTTACTGTTATGAACCCTCCTATAGAGGTGCTACGGGAGGTTCCTTATCTCTTCCTGGAGGCCGCTCCAAGCCAGGGTCTCGCCTGCAAACTGTCCAGGATTTGCTCCAGGGCCTGGGAGGCCTCGATGTCCTTGGGGCCTGCCTGAGGCTGCTTGTGTTTGCATGGACTTCCTGGTTTGAGCCATGCCCTTCTTCCTAGGGGCCGGCCCGCAGTACTTCTCCGTAGTTATAGGGCCAGCTAGGTGTGGGCCTGCCAAACTCCTCCCAGGAGTCGCCGGTCTGCAGCCCTATAAAAGGACTTCAACTTCAGTCAGACTTTGCCTTGCATCAAAGTGACTTCCCTCTGGAGGCTCCTGCCTGCCAGAGCCTTGTAAGGTCTTCTGTTCTTCGTGGAGCTCCTCGTCTCGTCTGCCTTCGTACCATGTCTTCATGTCTTGATGTCTTGCCTGAGGTCTCTGACCATGTCCTGATGTTCCGTCATGATCTTCCTCGTCCTGATGTGTCTGCCTGCCAGGATGTTCTTCCCTGCGTCTTCGTCTGGTGCTCCTGAGCCTTCCGTTCCTGCAGAGCCGTGGTTCTCAGATGATGTCGTGCCCGAGAATGGAGTGGCCTGCAGGTGGGATTCGTCCCTGCGCTCCTGAGCCTCTGTTCCCGCCAGCCATGGGTGGAGCTTCGGTTGACACCGGCTTCGTCATTGGAGTTTCTCCTTGCCTGGGTCTTCCCTGCGCTTGTCCCACTCTCCTCGTGGTCCGTGACCAGCCTCTTAGGGCTGTGTAGGGCGCTCAGTCGGACAGGGTGGTCCGCGACTCAGTCCCACGGGTGGGCTGAGTAGGGCGCCCTGAGAGACAGTGCCAATGTCCTCCTGCCTTATGTCATGTCTTGTTTGGATCAAGTTCCTCGTCATGTTTGTGATGCCATCGCATCATCCCAGTCTCGTCCGAGATGCTGTCACATCAATCATAGTCCTGTCTACGTGTCAAGGCCTCCGTCTGCTCTCAACCTCAGGCCGGCCTGCTGCTCCTTGCCGATTCAAGCGGCAGGTCCAAAAGGGCTCGGAACAGTCAGAGGACCGTTCCCCTACCAACATCATCTGTTGTTGGCTCTGGGGGCTTGCAGGCCTGGCAGAGGGTAAGACCGTGTTTAGCCATGCTGGGACACGCCGACACCCCTCGGTTCCGCCCTGGATTCGTCTGGGGTCGGGCTGAGGTCCAAGGGCACACTAAACACCCCGATCTCAACAGTTACCCAGTCAAAAAAGTCTATCAGATTTGTCTGACAGGATCTTCCCCTGGTGAATCCATGCTGCCTCTGGTCCAGCATGGATACTTATTTGTAGAAAATCAGCAAATGATCTAAGCTAGACCTCGTCTTGAGATTATAATCATTGGTCACAGGAGCAATATTTTTAAGAGTTTTTTTTTCCAAATTGCAAATAAAAAACTTAACTTGAGAAGACAATCCCGCCAATCCAAATTCTTTTCTCTAAAGATGCCGCCCGACACTGCCAGCTCTGTTTCAGTGTTTCGATTTCTCTGCACCAGGGGAATAAAATGAAAATGTCAATCTTGACAGTGTCTATCATATGGCAATGAACAAGCATAAATATATTTACTAAGATGAGGGAAACAACCAGCGATCTTATATTGCTTTTGAAAAAGATTTTTAAAAAACCGTGCTAGTACTTAACAAAATATTTACGAAATATTAGCGACTACACTATTTTCATTCACAGAAGTCTTCACTGCATGACATGTAATGACAGCATTTCTAACTGGTTGAAACCGGAGGCAAGATACCCAATCATGCTGGCTTAAAAAACGGAGGACGTAGCAGGAGTTGGAGTTGACATTGTCAGTCATCTCTTGCTGTTCTGGAAGAAGCGTGATGGAATGTTACCAGTCTGATCACTCTGCCTCCTTCCTTTCTAGCTCCTGATATTGAAGGAAAAGCCCATTCCCCCAGGCACAATACCTCTTCTTTCCTCTGATTAGCAAATCATGCCTCTCTCTGGACTCCTATTCCATCAGAACCAGGGCAGCATTCCATAGTGTCTGGTACAAAAAGTTATACCGGTCCAGTAAATGCGGCTTTTGCATAGAAAACTTTAAAAAGTGTTTAAAAACAAGTTAAGGTTGTTAAACTATTAGACACCTTATCTAAAGGATTTAATGCAGAGGGTTTATTTTGCTTGCTGAGGCAATGCACCGGGTTCTTCTTAGTGTTTGGGTAATTGCCAGGTTCTTGTGGCCTGGTTTTGGCCTCTGTTGGAAACAGGATGCTGGGCTTGATGGACCCTTGGTCTGACCCAGCATGGCAATTTCTTATGTTCTTATGTTCCTCTGAATTTTAACTGTTAATGTTATTATTCATCTGTCATTGAAAACTCCTTTAGTGTGAGAGCATTTTCTTCCCATGATGACCTTTAAATTAGACAGGAGGTGGCAGCATAACAATGTAGTGTTTCTATAGCACTACATAGTAGCTGGAGTTGACAGGGCTAATCTCTGAGCCAGATCAAGCAGGTGACATCACACTGTAAGAGGAGGCAGAGTGATAGAGGATACTGTGGCAGTTGGAGAATTGTATCAGCTGGGATATACTATATAGTTGTGCTGCCAGCAAAAGCTAAAAAAGAAGCATCTAAAAAAGCATAATATAAATCAAATAAATAAATAAACCTTACTCAGAACTCTCAAATCTAACTGAAAAAGATATACAGATTGATTTTAAAAGCACTGCTCGCACAAAAATGCCCACATACACGCATATGTGGGCCGCAGGCGAGCAACGCAGATTGTAAAAAGCCGCAAAATACAGATATATGTACCCATGCGCACGTGAGGAATAAGAAAACAGAAAAGGGGCGGGGCATGGGCATTCTGGGGCAAGGGTAAGACTTATGCATGTAACTCTGAATTTTAAAAACGAAATCTGTAGTGCATGTACACTAGATATCTGCATAACTTTATTACTGCTCCTGATGAGGAGCAAGTCTGTAGATCTTACTTTTTAGGCTTAGATCTTAAGTTATAGGACAGGGTGAGGGGTCCGGGTCAACTGGGCAGTGTGCAGGATAAAAACCAGAGGTGGCTGAAAGACCTCACTATTATTTGGACAAACTTTCTCGCTCTCACAAGGAGAGCGAGAAAGACAGAAACGCTGAAAGCTGTACACACAAAATCTTTATACAGCACTAGCACAGTATATGTATGTACGTCATGGTTTGTGTACTACACCCTTAATTGTAATGTATAAATAAGTATTTTATTGTAATCACAGGACAGATTAAACAACCCTGAACATACAGCCTTTATTATGAAACTATGTTACCGAACTTATAAGGCACCACCCTAATATTAGGAACAGAAACATGTACAATTTACTATATGTGCCTCTATGTAAACCGTTGTGACGGTAATATACTGAATGACGGTATAGAAAAGATTTTAAATAAATAAATAAATAAATAAATAAATAAATAATTGGAAAACTGGGAATGTGCCTTGAGTGAGCATATTTTAAAATTCACTGACATTTGCACGTAAAAGCAATGTTCCTATTGAAGACACGTGCACGCTAGCTGAGCTCAAATAACCTCTTAAACGGGCCGATTCAGTAAAGTCCGCTGGAGAGTGGGCAAACGCCCACTCTCCTGTGCACGCGATTCTGTATTTAAATGAGGCCCGGCAGTAAAAACAGGCAAAAGGAGGCGCTAGGGACACTAGCGAGTCCCTAGCGCCTCCTTTTGGACCGGAGCGGCGGCTGTCAGCGGGTTTGACAGCCGACGCTCAATTTTGCCGGCGTCGGTTCTCGAGCCCGCTGACAGCCACGGGCTCGGAAACTGGATGCCGGCAAAATTGAGCGTCCGGTTTTCAACCCGACAGCCGCCGGCTGACTTCAAATTTTTTTTTTACTTTTGGAAAGTTTCGGGACCTCCGACTTAATATCGCCATGAAGAAATTAGCGCCTACCTTTTGGTAGGCGCTAATTTCTGAAAGTAAAATGTGCGGCTTGGCTGCACATTTTACTTTCTGTATCTTGCAGGAATACCTAATAGGGCCATCAACATGCATTTGCATGTTGCGGGCGCTATTAGGTTTGGCGGATTGGATGCATGTTTTCGGCCCCTTACTGAATAAGGGGTAAGGGAAAATGCGCATCCAGTGGCGGGTTAACAGTGCGCTCCGTCGGAGCGCACTGTACTATATCGGCCTGTCAGTTAGGAGCATACTTACACGCAGTTGGTGCATTTTAAAACTTATGCAAGTAAATGCACACACGATTAAAAATTCTAGTGTATCCTTGCTCACGTGCTGATACTTGTATGTATGGGTGCATGCGTGCTCATTTTAAAGTTGACATCATAGTGTAACTCTGTAGGCAAACATTTTAAGTGCAGAAGTTTGTGTTATTGTGAAAAATTCCTTTTTCTTTTCCATTTATATTGTATTGCAGGTTTTAATCTTTAATGTTCACTGTAAACCTTTTTAATATTAAAGTTTATTAGTACTCGTCTGTGACCGATTAGTGACCTAAGTAAGTGAGTTGCTATAGGATTCCAATATTTTTAGTAAAAGGTCTGTGAAAGCCTTTCTGAGAGCTCTTGACCTCAGATTGTTTTGAGGTTGCAAAGTCCTCAGAAACCCCCAGGGATTAGCTTGTGGGCAAGCTGAAATCCAGTTGGTGGGTGGGAGATTGTCAGATGAGAGGCACATGTGCAGTTGCAGGTGAGAGCTGTGTAGTACTTGCTGGGACCCTCATTTGGCTAAGGGGATTAGCTCCTGGTGAGCGTTAGAGGTAGTGCAAGGGTATTACCTGACACTTTTTTCTTTCCTCACAAAAGCATTTCACCAAAAAGTGCCAAAATCACTCCCACTGGGAGCTGCATGGCTATAGCACTGCTCCAGCATGAAACTTGTGCCAGCTTTCACTGGGCATAAAGAAATTCAGGACTGAGGGTTGCTGGAGGCAAGTAAAAGGGCATATGGAGATGGGTTTAGGCATATTTATGTGCAATGTGGAGGATGTTAATTGATCATCTATAATGACTGCTGTGCACTTCAAATATCTTTCTTGTGCTCTGGTGAATTTATTTCCTGTTGGCCAAGTATCTTCTTTACAATAATTATTATTTAGGTTGTTGTCCCCTTAGCACTTTGGAGGCTGAAATAATTTGGTTGAATGAAGCCCACTATCTATGGCTGTCATCCCTTCCAGAAATGTGTGTGTCACATTCAGGCAGCACATTTACTAAAGGCATTAAAAATATGTGGCACATGTGCATTTCTGAGGAGGACAAGCAGGAGACATTTGCTTGAAATGTTACTTTGATTGTAACTTTTCTCTGCATTCAGTTCCCAAACCTCACCATAATATCATTTTATAGAATTATCAGTCCCCTAGCATAATTCAGACCTCCACTTGAGCTGATTTGTTTATCATCAAATTCCAGGCTGGTAAGAGAAGTCAGAAGACTAGGACCTTGTTCGTTCAGAACCACCAGCTGTTGTAACTTGTGCTCTTTTTGATTAACTGGGAAACAGATTAATAGACAAATAATTAAAGCATGAACTGCTGCAGCTAGAAAATGCTCCATTTCCATAGCAAGATTTTGGCATTCGAAAGAAATCATCTGCTGGAAAATGGAACAGCATCTCTTTATCACAGATAAGCGCACAATATAAATAAATATGCATCTACTATGAGTACATCTAACATGTTCATCTTGTAAGCTTTACTCTTTCTTAACAATTCCTTGTACTCCTGTTTGCTTTAATACTATTGAACGAATATCACTCTAATAGGCAGAGAAAGAACCCAGCAAGCCAAACTGAAGTTGATTTATCAAACAGAGAATGCATCTGGGCCCCTTTGGGACATGAGCATACCCAGCTGTGCTCGGTGATCTTCCAGTTTACAATAACTTGCTAGCCATTTTCCACATGGATCCTGGCAAGTTCGAGAATGTTACCTTACTATAAATGTTGTTCTTGGCAAGACCTGACTATTTGTAATAGGATTTAAAGTCTTTTAAACATTTTACAGCATAGACCTTGCATATATTAGTATGAACAGAGGGGGGGCTGTTAAGATCCTGGCTAATGTGCCAGTTTTGACAGGTGAACCTAATTGCTTGATTTTTGCTACTATCTGCAGTATTTCAAAAGATCATACTTCTGTTTCCTCCTGAGCAAATTCACTTGAAAGTTTAACAGGAAGCAGAGCAAAACCCCATAGTTAGCAGTGTTCTCAAAATATGAGTTTAGATGGTGTTCAATGCAGGGGCTGCACCAAGTGCCAGCTTTATGATCCAGTTATCCATCTGATGAGAGCAGAGGGCCAATATGATGACTGTCTTGATAGCTTCACCCTCTATATTTGACAAAATCACTGTAGTCTGTCAAGTGAAGTCTAAATTTTCATGAACCCCCTGCAGTAGAGTTCCCAGGTCCCAAGAGCACCTTCATAGCTGTTCATTCCTAACTGATAGGTACTGTCTGCAGATGTATGGATGGAGCTTTAAGGCATTTCCTTCCTTCATAGTAACATTCGGGCCGATACAGTAAAGTCCGCGGGAGAGCGGGCGAACACCCGCTCTCCCGGCGTGCGCACAGGCCACTCTCCTGTAAGCGCGATTCAGTATTCAAATTAGGGTCGGCGGTAAAAATAGGTAAAAAGAGGCACTAGGGACACTAGCGCGTCCCTAGCACCTCTTTTTGGACAGGAGCAGTGGCTGTCAGTGGGTTTGACAGCCAACGCTCAATTTTGCCGGCATTGGTTCTCAAACCCGCTGGCAGCCACGGGTTCGGAAGCCGGACGCCGGCAAAATTGAGCGTCTGGTTTTCGAGCCGCAGGCCGACTTAAATTTTTTTTTTTTTTTACCTTTTTGTAACTTTCAGTTCCTCCGACTTAATATCGCCATGATATTAAGTCGGAGGGTGCACAGAAAAGCAGTTTTTACTGCTTTTCTGTGCACTTTCCCGGTGCCTGTAGAAATTAGCACCTACCTTTGGGTAGGTGCTAATTTCTGAAAGTAAAATGTGCGGCTTGGCTGCACATTTTCCTTTCTGAATCGCACGGGAATACCTAATAGGGCCATCAACTCCTGGTGAGTAGATAGTTGCTGTTCCTGCTTCTTCTTGTTCCTGTCTCTGCTTCCGTTCCTGTACCGGATCCTGTTCCTGACCTAGCTGTGGTTCCTGCTCCAGCTGCCACTCCTGATCCTGCTTGCACTCCAGTTCCAGTTCCACTCCTGCTCCTGCTTCCGCTCCTGCTTCAGTTCGCTGCTCCAGGTTCCTGCCTTGCCTTTCCTTCGGATTGTCTTCCTGGTTCTTGACTCCGGTTCATCTTCTCGTGCTCCTGCTTGCCGCCTGCCCAGTACTTGGATCGCCTTCACACTGCTGTTCTTCGTCCCAAGGGAATTCACCTCAGTCCCAGCGGTCCGGGTCCTCACGGGTTCCTCCCAGGGACCTCTGGCTTCCAGGGTGAAGTATCTGCATCTGACCGTCGTCCCAAGGGAATCCACCTAAGTCCCAGCGGTCCAGGTCCTCATGGGCTCCTCCTGGGGGGATCTCGGGCTTCCAGGGTGAAGGTTCTGCTTGGTCTCCTGGTTCCGAGCCGCCACCCGGCTTTCTCTTCTCAGCGGAATCCATCTGATCTTCCATCTCGTCTCCGCACAGCCGGCCCAAGGGTCCACCTTCCTGGTCACAACAGTTTGCAAGGCCATGGACCCGGCGGGACATCTCAGGTCTTCAAGCTATTCCTGAAATGGCCCAACGCTTGCAGCAGCAGCAGCACTGCTTGGATGTCCTCGCCGCCACCGAACGGTTGGCGAACCGTTTGGATTTCATGCCTCCAGAGCCACCTCTCGTGCAACCTTCCGCTCCTGTGGTGAGTGTGACTACACCGACTCAGCTGCCCGCTCCTTCTCGCTACTCCGGGGATGCTAAGGGCTGCCGGGGGTTTTTGAACCAATGCTACATTAGGTTCTCTCTCCTACCGAGCCAGTTCCCCTCTGACTCCGTAAAAGTAGCTTACATTCTGTCTTTGTTGGATGGGAAGGCGCTGAGCTGGGCCTCGCCCATGTGGAGCGCAATGATCTGCTATTAAATAATTTGCAGCAGTTCGTAACCAACTTCAAGCAAGCCTTCGATGAACCCGCACGCTTGTCGATGGCAACGTCTGAGCTTCTGCAGTTACGACAGGGACCCCAGTATTTAGCAGACTATGCGATCGAGTTCTGCATAGACTACCAAATAGTCCGCATAGTCTGCCAAATAGTTCTGCATAGTCTGCCAAATAGTCCTACCTGGAGGTAGGATGGCGAGACGAAGGTCTGCGGGGAGTCTTCTTGGAGGGCCTATAAGCTCGTATCAAGGATGAGTTGGCTGCCAGGGACATTCCTGACGATCTCAATGGGGTAATTGACTTGGCTGGGCGAATTGACTGTCACCTTCAGCAAAGGGCGAAGGAGGGACGACCGTCTTGCCGAACAATACAGTTGGCTCCTGTTTTCTCCAGACCTATGACGTCAACGTCAGGTCAAGGAGCAGCACATCCTGAGTTGTCAACAAAAGAACCCATGCAGTTGGGACGTACGCCGCTGACTGCAGAGGAGAGGCGATGATGCCGGGCATTGGGCTTATGTCTATACTGTGGCAACAAGGGCCACTTTTTAGCCCAATGTAAAGAGCGCCCGGAAAACGCCAAAGCCTAGGCTGTACAGGGGAGCTGCTCCTAGGCTGTGTTAATTCTGCTCCTCAATGTACTGTGCCCGTCACCCTGGAGGGTCTTTTAATACTCTCGCCTTCATTGACTCTGGGGCAGGTGGGAACTTCATTTTGTCTGAGTTGGTGCAACAACTCCGGTTACCCACTCTTCCTCGTACTCCTCCGCTATGGATTACCTCTATCTGGGGTACAGTTCTTCCAGGAAGTATCTCAACCTCCACGGCTCCTCTTACTCTCTGAACCGGAGTCCTTCATTCTGAGGAGATATCCTTCTTGATCCTGGAGAGAGCAGTACACCCTGTGGTACTGGGGTTACCATAGTTACAACAACACTCTCCGGTTATCCATTGGGACACGTTACAAATTGCACAATGGAGTTCCTATTGCTTCACTAACTGTCTCAAGGTTCCGCGCTCACCTTGCGTATCTCTACTGAACACTTCCGTCCTGCCTCCTACGCCTTACGCAGAATTTGCAGATGTTTTTTCCAAGACAAAGGCGGAGATCCTGCCACAACATCGCCCCTTTGACTGTGCGATAGAACTATTACCCGGAACTACGCCGCCCCGTGGAAGGGTCTACCCCTTATCACTGCCAGAGACACGAGCCATGTCTGAATATATTTCCTAAAATCTCGCTAAGGGGTTCATCAGACCTTCCAAGTCACCTGCTGGGGCGGGATTTTTCTTTGTAGGGAAAAAGATGGTTCCCTAAGGCTATGCATTGATTACAGAGGCCTAAATGCCATTACCAAGAGGGATCGTTATCCTCTCCCGTTAATCCCTGAGCTCTTGGACAGATTACAAGGAGCCAAGATCTTCACCAAACTTGATCTTCGGGGTGTATACAATCTGATTCGGATCCATCCCGGAGATGAATGGAAGACTGCCTTCAATACTAGGGACGGGCATTACGAGTATTTGGTAATGCCATTCGGTCTATGTAACGCACCGGCAGTCTTCCAAAATCTTATGAACGAAGTGCTTCGTGAGATGCTACATTCCTCAGTCATAGTGTATTTGGATGACGTTCTGATTTACTCACGGGATTTGGAGTCTCATTGACAGCACATAAAGCGAGTGCTACAAGTTCTCAAGGACAACCATCTATACGCAAAGCTTGAAAAATGCATATTCGAACGGGAGTCTCTTCCTTTCTTAGGATACATTGTCTCATCTACAGGATTCCATATGGACCCAGAAAAGGTGTCAGCCATTAAGGACTGGCCTCATCCAATTGGAGTGAAAGCCTTACAGCGTTTCCTTGGATTCGCGAATTTCTATAGACAATTCATTCCTCACTATCCTCTCAAGGTGGCTCCACTTACTGCCCTTACTAGGAAGGGGGCCGATGCTAGATCCTTCCTAGTTCCTCTTTTAGGGGGCCGATGCTAGATCCTTCCTAGTTCCTCTTTTAGATCCTCAAAGGCCTGACAGGCTGCCAAAGGCAGCCTGTCAGGCCTTTGAGGATCTAAAAGAGGCTTTCTTACTGGACACGTGCCTACATCACCCGGATCTGCTACATCCATTTATTGTGGAGGTGGACGCTTCCAATATTGCGGTAGGGGCAGTACTCAGCCAACATTCCAGTACTGGGAAACTACTTCCATGCTCATACTTCTCCAAGAAATTCTCTGCAGCCGAATGTAATTACAACATAGGAGACAAGGAACTCTTAGCAATTAAGTTGGCGTTTGAGGAATGGAGACAATGGCTGGAGGGGGCTGTCCATCCCATCACAGTTTACACGGATCATAAGAATTTGGAGTTTTTGTGTCAAGCACAGCGTCTAAACCCCAGGCAAGCTTGTTGGTCACTCTTCTTCAATCACTTTGACTTCATGCTTCGCTACCGACCAGGGTCCAAGAACATCCGAGCGGATGCCTTGTCTCGTACCACAGAGCTGGAGGGAGAGGGAGAACTTCCTCAGTACATCCTGGACTCGGCAAAGATCAACTTATCCAGTACGGTTGTAAGTTCTCTAGGAAGGACAGTAGTCCCACGGCATCTTCGAAGAGGAATTTTGGTATGGGCCCACGATTCCCTCACTGGTGGTCATGCTGGCCGTGAGAGAACGCTGGACCTCTTGAATTGCTATTATTGGTGGCCTAACATGAGGCAAGATGTTCGCACATATGTCAGCTCCTGTCCCACCTGTGCTAAACAAAAGCCCCGAACAGGACAACCATGGGGTCTTCTGCAACCGTTGCCCATCCCCATAGAACCCTGGACTCATATAGCCTCAGATTTTGTGGTTGACCTACCTTCTTCTGAGGGGAACGGTGGATCGTTTCTCCAAGATGTCTCATTTCGTTCCACTTCCCAAATTACCCTCTGCATCTTTACAATAATTATTATTTAGGTTGTTGTCCCTTTAGCCCTTTAGAGGCTGAAAAGAATTTGGTTGAATGAAGCGTGGTCAGGAACAATAAAATGTCGTCTGCAAAGGCTGCATACTTAAATATTTGCCCCTGGAGCCTAATCCCTCTGATCATTGGGGTAGCCTGGATAGTCCGCAACAGAGGTTCCAGAGTCAAAAGAAATAGTTAGGATTTCAGAGGTATCGTTAGTGACATGTCCCTTGCTGTGGCGCAGCGCAGCATTCTGTGTCGATTGACGCACCATTCGGATGAGATTCACCATCATTTTCCCGGCTTTGTTGCCATATTGGAATAGGTGATACTGATAATAGAGCAGACTTTTTTTTGCCCATTGGTGAAGCAGAGTGTTTAACGCTGCCTGGTTGGCCAGCAACTATTCCTTATTATCGTGTGTATGCGAGGGTATGTAAGTCTGCTTGGCTTTATGAAATTTAGCCGTTAAGAAAAGCAAGCATTTGTCCAACATTTTCTTGCGGTGTGCCAAATAGGAAATAATTTCACCATGAATTATGGCCTTACTGGCATGCCAAAAAAGAGCCGGGTCCCCACATGTTCTGTATTTAGTTGGGAATAGTCTAACCACTTAGCGCAGAGGAATTCCTGGAAATGGTTATCCTCCACTAAAAAGTAGGGATAGCGCCACAGTTTAGAATGGGCATGCGAGGTGGACCAAACAAGCTCAATCCAAATGGGTGCGTGGTCAGAGATACTGATCTCCTCAATTTTAGCGTCCCCCACTTTGGAGAAAGCATGATCACTAATAAAAAGATAATCTAAGAACATAAGAACATAAGAAATTGCCATGCTGGGTCAGACCAAGGGTCCATCAAGCCCAGCATCCTGTTTCCAACAGAGGCCAAACCAGGCCACAAGAACCTGGCAATTACCCAAACACCAAGAAGATCCCATGTTACTGATGCAATTAATAGCAGTGGCTATTCCCTAAGTAAACTTGATTAATAGCAGTTAATGGACTTCTCTTCCAAGAACTTATCCAAACCTTTTTTGAACCCAGCTATACTAACTGCACTAACCACATCCTTTGGCAACAAATTCCAGAGCTTTATTGTGCATTGAGTGAAAAAGAATTTTCTCCGATTAGTCTTAAATGTGCTACTTGCTAACTTCATGGAATGCCCCCTAGTCCTTCTATTATTCGAAAGTGTAAATAACCGAGTCACATCTACTCATTCAAGACCTCTCATGATCTTAAAGACCTCCATCATATCCCCCCTCAGCCGTCTCTTCTCCAAGCTGAAAAGCCCTAACCTCTTCAGCCTTTCCTCATAGGGGAGCTGTTCCATCCCCGTTATCATTTTGGTTGCCCTTCTCTGTACCTTCTCCATTGCAATTATATCTTTTTTGAGATACGGCGACCAGAATTGTACACAGTATTCAAGGTGTGGTCTCACCATGGAGCGATATAGAGGCATTATGACATTTTCCGTTTTATTAACCATTCCCTTCCTAATAATTCCTAACATTCTATTTGCTTTTTTGACTGCTGCAGCACACTGAGCCAACGATTTCAATGTATTATCTACTATGACGCCTAGATCTCTTTCTTGGGTAGTAGCTCCTAATATGGAATCTAACATCGTGTAACTACAGCAAGGGTTATTTTTCCCTATATGCAACACCTTGCATTTGTCCACATTAAATTTCATCTGCCATTTGGATGCCCAATCTTCCAGTCTTGCAAGGTCCTCCTGTAATGTATCACAGTCTGCTTGTGATTTAACTACTCTGAATAATTTTGTATCATCCGCAAATTTGATAACGTCACTTGTCGTATTCCTTTCCAGATCATTTATATATATATTGAAAAGCACTGGTCCAAGTACAGATCCCTGAGGCACTTCACTGTTTACCCTTTTCCACTGAGAAAATTGACCATTTAGTCCTATTCTCTGTTTCCTGTGTTTTAACCAGTTTGTAATCCACGAAAGGACATCGCCTCCTATCCCATGACTTTTTAGTTTTCGTAGAAGCTTCTCATGAGGGACTTTGTCAAACGCCTTCTGAAAATCCAAATACACTACATCTACCGGTTCACCTTTATCCACATGTTTATTAACCCCTTCAAAAAAATGAAGCAGGTTTGTTAGGCAAGACTTCCCTTGGGTAAATCCGTGTTGACTGTGTTCCATTAAATCATGTCTTTCTATATGCTCTACAATTTTGATCTTGAGGATAGTTTCCACTATTTTGCCCAGCACTGAAGTTAGGCTCACTGGTCTATAGGCGGGAGTAAGAGGTAGGAGTAAGAGGCATGAGCCCGAGAAAAATGTGTAAAATCGGTGACTGTGGGATGCATCCTCCAAACGTCCACCAAATGTAAGGAGTTCTCTAGCAATGCAATGCCCTTACTAGGGGGTCGGAACAGAAGGGTTGCCCGGGAGGAGTCTAACTGGGATCGCATACAGCATTGAAGTCGCCTCCCACAATTAGAGTATGGTCCATGTAAGGCAGGAGCTTGCCGTATATTTCCCTAAAAAAAGAGGGGTTATAGTTATTGGGAGCATATATGTTACAGAGAACCACAGGTACTTGAAAAAGTTCTGCAATTAATAGAATGTACCGCCCCTGGGTATCCTTTAGTTCTTGTTGTATGTTAATCGGGACCCTCTTATGAATCAGAATGGCAACCCCTGCCGATCTTGAGGAAACGGAGGCATAATGTACAGCACCTACCCATCCCTGTCTCAACTTCTGATGTTCATGGTCCATGAGATGAGTCTCTTGCAAAAAAGCTACATCTGCCAATTTCCTCCGCAAAGCTGTAAAAATCTTTGTGCATTTGACTGGAGAGTGGACTCCACCCACGTTCCAGTAAACCACCCGAGTCTTCAGAGCCATTGACGCTGGGGTCTATTGCTCATAGGAAAATAGTTAAGAGAACCTTATTGGTGGCGGAAGTGCCCTCCCAGCATGAGCACCTCCCCCTATCTCTCCCTCCCGAACTGACAGCACAAGAACGCTGACCCAGTAACGGGTACCCAGCATAACAAACAACACCCACAAATTCAAGACGGATCCCCCCCAAATCCCCTTCCCACCCACCTTTCCTGCCACTCCCCCCTTCCCCAACCCTCCTTAGGTCCCTGGTACGGGAGGAGATCACTGGTCGCACATACCGGGCCCCCCCCCCCCAAACCCCCATCCCACCACCTGTAAAAGTTACTAACAAAACTTGTAACAGTCCCATTGTCAGTGAAATCAAACAGAGACAATTCTGCACAACTTCCATGACTGCAGTTAACATGATCCAGGCATCCGAAATGCGTCCGCTGCTCAATCCAAAAGGAAAAGTTATGCACTAGAAAACCAAACCTCAGGCCAGTTCTTAGCCCTAAGCCACCAACATGGACTTGTAATGTCCCAAAAGGATACGGGCACATGAAGTTGTGGGGTCCAACTAGCTGAGCCAAAAAGTGCACGAGTGCCCATCTGCCGATTGCTCCACCGGAAGGCTGGTGGCCATTACTGATGGCTTGTGCAGGACCGCTGTGGCTTATCCCAAGATATGGAAGTTATGTCCACTGAGCAGATGAGAACTTTGCCGATTAAAACACGATTAACTGAGGCATAAATTCACCCCCTTGGCTTGTGGCCAAAACAACACACGGCCTACTTCAGGGTGTACTATGCTCCTTCCATTTCAGCACTTTGCCGTCATTGCATGAGTCAGGTAGCACCAGCTGCGGAGGTCTGAGCGTCTGCAGGTGCACCTGCAGGGAGGGTACAAAGATATTGTTGGATAGCTGGAGCATCAGAGAACCAGCGCACCCCGGATGTCATCTGGACTCTAATTTTCGTGGGGTAGAGCAGGACTGCTCATATACCCCTCTCATACAGCTGGGAGCAATACGGAGCCAGCGCATGGTGCTGTGCAGACAGGGATGCAGAGAAATCCTGGAAAATCAATACCTTGTGGTTGGCATACATCAGCAGCGTCCCCAGCCTGATAGCACTTAAGATTTCAGATTTGTGCGCATAATTTAAGAGCTTAGCTATAACCACTCTCGGTTTTTCATCATCCGCTCTCCGGGGGCCCAGCCGGTATACTCGTTCCACCCTGAGCGGGCCATATGCATCAGTCAATTTCAATTCGGCTGTAAGCCATTTTTCAAGAAATCGGGGTAAGTTGTTGTCTTCTAGCGCTTCAGGCGGACCGAAGAACCGTAAGTTAGACCGCCTGGAGCGGTTCTCTAAATCTTCTAGCTTGCCCACCTGTTTTTTCTAGATCCGCCTTCAAGGCCGCGATGTCTGCCTGTGCTGCATGGAGGCCATCTTGGTTTTCAGAGATGCACGCCTCCACCTCCGTGAAGCGTCTCTCAAAACCTGCCATGCCCGCCGAGAGCTCTGTCAATTGCGCAGATATCTTTTGGAGCTCCGGTGTTAGTGCCTCAACAACTGCTGCCTTCTTTTCGGCAAGCGTGGCCGGTGAGGGAGCCGCTATATCGGCCGTCCCGGCGTCTTCCTCAGCTGGCGGCTCGGGCACCCTCACCTTGTCCTTTTCTTTCTCTATTTTTGTGGTTCGAGATGCCATCAGGCCACCAAAAGGCATCAGGGCATTGCTGAGAACAAGCTTTATCGTCTCCACGATGAAAAAAGATGTCTTGATGGGGCAGGATGGGCCTGAATACAGGGGTCAGGCCCAGAGAAGGGAGATCACATGATCACTGGATCAGTGCGTCACGATCACTGGATCAGTGCATCATGTGATCTCCTTCTCCAATTAGTTTTTGGGTTTTTTTAATTTTTTATTTATAATCTTTTAACAAATATACAAATAAACATTTGTATTGGAAATACAGAGATATAGTATACAGATAATCTGAGGCTAACCAGCCTTATAAATCATACACACTACCAAGGACTGCTTTTATAAATTACAAGTCATGAAAAGGCTCAAACCCCTCCTCCACTTCCAAGATTTCAGGACAGTGCTCCAAGTCACACTCTTCTCCAAAACAGATTACTGTAACTCTCTTCTCCTCGGGCTCCCTACTTCATCTATCAAACCATTACAGATGCTCCAAAATGCTGCGGCAAGAATCCTGACTAATACCAACAGAGGAACACACATCACCCCCATACTACAGAACCTGCACTGGCTGCCAATCAAATATAGAATATTACACAAGGCTATCACTATAATTCACAAAATCATTCACAACCAACAACAACTAGACCTCCAGATTCCCCTCAAATTATACACATCAGACAGACCGATTCGAGAAGCATATAAAGGCACCCTGCAACCCCCTACAACGAAATCTACCCGCCTATCATCTACCAAAGAACGAACCTTCTCTACAGCTGGCCCAGCCATCTGGAACAAGATGCCCACAGAACTCAGATTAGAACCATGCCCGTCTACCTTCCGCAAAAAACTTAAGACATGGCTCTTCATCCAGGCCTTCACTTAACCAACAGTTCCAGCAATTCCTCACTAATTCAGACACTGACTCCTAGCTAAACTCTATGACAAGTGTAGCCTATACACTTACGCCTCTTCTCATCATATTATTGTATTATCTAATTTGTTCAATTATGCCTTCTATCGCTCCGGCTATTCTAGCCCTCCAGGTTAATACCCCTTGTTATATGTAACTTTCATTTCTTGTTATATGATTGACTTTGTTATTCCCCTCATGTTATTTGTAAACCGATCTGATATGAATTTCTTTCATGAAGGTCGGTATATAAAAATGTTAAATAAATAAAAATAAATAAATAAGTCAAGATATCTCTATCTAAATCTCTTGTTACATAGGAAAAACAGGAGAGAACAGAAACTCTTACGAGGAGTATATAACATAAGCATTTTCAAATTTAGGAGCCCTGACCAACAACATATTCATATATACCCGTTATTCCTCATCAGGAAGTCTCCTACCAGAAATAAAAGCCCTCAGCTGTTCCGGTAAAAAGAAAACATAAGTATTTCTGGCCAGTTGAATGATACATTTACAGGGATAGTGTAACTTAAAGCTACCCCCTAATGCTATGGTCTCAGCTCTCAAAGATAAGAATTCTTTTCTACGCAACTGCGTAGACTTAGCTAGGTCTGGATACACTCGAATTAGGGCCCCATGAAAGAAAACATTGATATTTTTGAAATAACTCTTCATTATCAATGAGACCACCACTTCATCAAAAAAAGAAACAAAAAGCACCGCACGATCCATTTTTTCATCGTTTGAATTTTCCAAATAATCTGTCAGGTTCTGAAAATCTGACCGTGGAGGAAATGTTAATGGTGTGCTGCTTCTCTTAGGCAAAAAGAAGAGTTTTTTAACAGGTGGAATCTCTTCACATGGAATTTTTAATACCTCCATTGCATATTTCCTGAAGGACAATAGGGGTACTTCCCCTGATATAACTGGAAAATTTAACAGTCTTAGATTAGGATGTCTCATATAGTTTTCAATAGTCTCAAGCCTTCTCAGAGATGATAATTTTTCTAAAACCATTGTAGCGTTTGCATTTTGGAGGTTTTTTAAATCTTCATTAATTTTCTTTATAGAGTTATCTTGCTCCTTAAATTTAATTCTTGTGTCCTTTTCGAGAACTTCGACCTTAGCAGCTATCTCGTCCAGTTTTTGAGCTTGAACATCTAGCTTAAAAGACATTCCTGCCATGAGTTCCCAGATATTGTCTAGGGTTATTACCGCCGGTTTGTTCAATTGCCAGGAGAGGTTTCTTACCCTGAGGCCGACGATTTTGTCAGATTCACCCGGTGTTCTGGGAGTTATCACCGCCGTTCCACCTTCTCCTCCCGGCGTTTCAGATTCTCGGGGATCCAAGATGACTCCCTCCTCTCCGCTCGTTCGGTCGGCGTCTGGGCCACCCAGCGAGTTTCTCCCGATGATGTCATCGGGCTGCGACTCAGCTCCTCAGTCGACTGTTGGAGGCAAAGTTCTCGGCGGTGTTCTGAATTCGGGAGGGCTCAGTGAAAGTTCCCCAGGAGAGTAAGGCTCTCCTCTAGCCTGCTCTCCAGCGGGAACTGACGCCCTTAGTTGCGTTGGTTGGAGGGCAAAGTCGGAAATCAATCGCTGTCCGGCAGCAGAGTTCGGGTCCGGTGGAAAAACCCGAACTTTACCTTTCCTTTTGTGAGGCATTAGGAAATTCGATAACTGCGGCTCTTTCAGCCGAATAAAGAAGAAACTGGAACCGGAGCTGACGAAGGTACACCCTCTCAGGGCGCCATCTTAGGTCCTCTCCCCTTCTCCAATTAGTTTTAAATGTGCTACTTGCTAACTTCATGGAGTGCCCCTTGGTCCTTCTATTATCCAAAAGAGTAAATAACTGATTCACATTTACCCATTCTAGACTTATAGAACTTATACAAATAATAGATAAAATAACATAATAAAATGCAAAACAAGCAAAACATTAAAAACCAAAAACAAGGCAGAATAATCAATAAAACATGACTTTAAAATGAAATAATCAAATAATGTTAAATAAGAGTATAAAACTAAAAAGAAGTGGAATTATTTTGAGGAAAGATTTGCAAAAACAAGTGGACCTTAAGGACCTTTCTAAATTTCAAGTAATCTCTCGAGGCGAATGCTAAGCGGTAAATAATTAAAAAAACAAGGGGATAAATAAGAAAACCAGATTTCCCTGGAACTCTCAAGATGAATTTCTCTGATAGTAATATTCATTAAAAGCTCCTTCTGAGAGGACCGCAGTGAACAAGAGGGTAGATAAGGAGAAATAATAGAGGAAAGATATAATGGGGGTGCCCCACCACAAAGCTTTAAATGTTATGTGATGGACTGGGGGGCCGGGAGCGGCTCAAGATTTTTATTAGATGGATCTGGGGGGTGGGGGGGTCCGGGGCTATCACCGCCCGGACTCTTTTTTTTTCATTTTTAAACTTTAGGGGGAGTCGGGGCTGCCTCGAATGATGGCCCTGGGTTGACCCGAGGGTCAGTCCTGATCCCTGTTCGGTCTCCCCTCTTTACTGGGATTTTGTTTTTCTTTTGGGTCAGCAGCAATCCCTTGAGGTTGGGGCTGCCATCGCATTAAAGGGCCGTTATGCGCATTTTTTTGCATCGTGGGGTTTGGCCACAAGGCAAGAGAACATGCCATTGAGCTGCAACGTTTTTTGGGGGAAGGGGACCCACTATCGCAGTGACACACCCCCTGCGATAGTGGGGACCCATGTCGCAAAAAAACACTGCAGCCTAGTGCATCCAAGGTTAGCCGGCTAAATTAGGGGCATTCCATGGGCATGACTGGGAGGAGATGAGTTAGCCGGCTACATTAGGGGCATTCCATGGGCATGACTGGGAGGAGATGAGTTAGCCGGCTACATTAGGGGCACTCCATGGGCATGACTGGGAGGAGATGAGTTAGCCGGCTACATTAGGGGCACTCCATGGGCATGACTGGGAGGAGATGGGTTAGCCGGCTACATTAGGGGCACTCCATGGGCATGACTGGGAGGAGATGGGTTAGCCGGCTACATTAGGGGCACTCCATGGGCATGACTGGGAGGAGATGGGTTAGCCGGCTACATTAGGGGCATTCCATGGGCATGACTGGGAGGAGATGAGTTAGCCGGCTACATTAGGGGCATTCCATGGGCATGACTGGGAGGAGATGAGTTAGCCGGCTAAGTTATCCAGCTAATGCCAATATTCAAAATTATGAGACAAACCAGCAAAAACCTAAACCACCATCAGCGATATATAATTATACTAAAAATCAAAAAAACAGAAAGGCTTCAGTTTGATCACTGTACCCAAACCAATCTTATGAAAATTCCTTCTGTGTAAAATGTTTAAGTTTTCTCAAATATCTCAAATAAATTCAATTATTGAAAAATACTTTAAATGCCTACACGCTATGTAGGTTAATGATTATTTTCAAATAATATACGTTTTTTTTTATTTAGGAACATTATATGAAAATATTGTGATAAGAGAGATGAAGGTTTCATATAAACCATGTAGGCGTCCCCGCACCTCTATTAGATGATATAATCATAAACCTCCACCACCTCCTATATGTGAACTATTTTTTTTGAAAAAACATTTTTTAAAGGTTATTTTTGGTATATCTATAATAAGTTTAACTGTACCATCCAGGCTGGAAAGCTGCAGATAAACAACGCACGCAAGCGGAGATGAAGCAAAATATAAAAGCTAAGTTATACTCACGACAATTAAAATTGGTGGAATAATGGCCATCTGGTTATAATCATGGTATACAGAACAACATTCCCCTGAGGAAAGACGATTTTCATCTGAAACATGAATATGTCGGGATTTTTCTATGTATAAACTGATATCGACTACAGATGAGTGGTAATTTCCGCCAGAGTTATAATATAAGGAATATCGGAGATTGTAGTGAAAATAATTAAATACGCGATTCCGCAGCCACAAGCACAATATAAACCGGATGGAAATGTTAAACTTATTATAGATATACCAAAAATAACCTTTAAAATGTTTTGTTTTTTTTTAAAATAGGTGGTGGAGGTTTATGATTATATCATCTAACAGAGGTGCAGGGACGCCTACACGGTTTATATGAAACCTTCATCTCTCTTATCACAATATTTTCATATAATATTCCTAAATAAAAAAAACATGTATATTATTTGAAAATAATCACTAACCCACATAGCGTGTAGGCATTTAAAGTATTTTTCAATAATTGAATTTTATTTGAGATATTTGAGAAAACTTAAACATTTTACACAGAAGGAATTTTCACAAGATTGGTTTGGGTACAGCGATCAAACTGAAGCCTTTCTGGTTTGTTTTTTTTATTTTTAATATTCAAAATTAGCCAGCTTAACTTAGCTGGCTAAGTCTGATCAAATCAAAGAGCTGTCCTAAAGTTAATTGGATAAAGTTAGCCAGCTATGTTCATAGTGCTGCTGCACTATTGAGTATACATCCAAAGGTAGTCAGATAAGGTTATCTGGCTAACTTTACTGTCTAGACAGTGACTAAATATGGACCTCTTAATGTTCAACCTGTGCATTCATTATGAAGGCCATACTTTTAACATTGGTTGAATGTGAGTAAAGAAAGGCAGTCTGCTCTTACTAAGGATTGTGTTTCCATGGAGTAAAACAACACTTTTCTTACATATACAATGATTTTTCACTATTCATAGGGCAATATGTGGGCATATTTTACATTGCAGATTTCTCCAGTTTTAAGTTTTGCTACCGACACCAGCCTCTGGCTGTTGCAGCACTCCAGGCATCTTCAGTTATTTCAAAAGAATCAGTACAGAACCCCAAACATTGCATTGTCACAAAGTGACTTTTTGGCCGTTGTAGACAGGCTTTTATGTTTGTAATACCTCTTCTTGCCCATAAAACAACACAGACCCTAGAGCACACAGTTTCTTCCTCGACTGGTTTCAGCAGGGAGCCTGCCTTTGTCAATAAATGAACCTTTCTGAGAAAACCAACGGAGTCGGCAGTCTGTGAGCTTTACCATAGATTTCTCATCATGGGCAGAACTTTAAAGGAATACAGTCTCACTCTACTTTGCTAAATATATTTCTGTCAATGTCGTAAATCATCTGCCCATTTTGAAAACAATAAGCCTGCACCAGCCAGCCCACAGCAGCAGATAATGAAACATGAAGGGAGCAGACATTCTCCTGGGTCTGAATATATGAAAGCCAGAGAAACACCATATGATCCCATCATGTAATATTAAGTAGCTCCATCACTGAGGGTTAGGGATTGGCCGGCTGTATTTTTAAAAGGAAATATAATTTCACGACTATATGGAGCAAATGGAAGGGTAAAGGCAACTGAATATTATATACGGAGAAAAAAGGTTTTTAAAAAAATGCATAGAAAGAGTCATTTTCAAAAGCATTTCCATGGTTAAAACAATGCTTAAAAACTTGCAGAAATGGGCTTTTGTAAAATCGCCCACCCGATATACAGGAAACGTTATGCATGTATGTCCTGTTCACGTGCAGGTTTACCTGCACTGAGCGTAGATATTCCTGGGGGTGGACCTGGGAAGGGATTGGCAATTTGTGCATACTTTTGGATTTTAAAAATGTCCATGCATACATTTTCACACAAACTCTGTTGCAGACATTTTAGCTGGTAAGAACATAAGAAATTGCCATATTGGGTCAGACCAAGGGTCCATCAAGCCCAGCATCCTGTTTCCAACAGTGGCCAATCCAGGCCATAAGAATCTGGCAAGTTCCCAAAAACTAAGTCTATCCCATGTTACTGTTGCTAGTAATAGCAGTGGCTATTTTCTAAGTCAACTTAATTAATAACAGGAATTAGAGGAACTTGTGTGAGGAGAAAGGTGACAAAAATGATAAAGGGGATGGAAAAGTTCCCTTACGGAGAAAGGTTTAACAGATTAGGGCCTGTTAGCTTGGAAAAGAGACAAGTGAGAGGATATGGTTGAAATTTACAAAATCATGAGTGGGGTGGAATGGGTAAATAGGGAATATTTACCCTTTCAAACAAAATTAGTACTAAGAACATAAGAACATAAGAAATTGCCATGCTGGGTCAGACCAAGGATCCATCAAGCCCAGCATCCTGTTTCCAACAGAGGCCAAACCAGGCCACAAGAACCTGGCAATTACCCAAACACTAAGAAGATCCCATGCTACAGATGCAATTGATAGCAGTGGCTATTCCCTAAGTAAACTTGATTAATAGCAGTTAATGGACTTCTCTTCCAAGAACTTATCCAAAACGTTTTGAACCCAGCTACACTAACTGCACTAACCACATCCTCTGGCAACAAATTCCAGAGCTTTATTGTGCATTGAGTGAAAAAGAATTTTCTCCGATTAGTCTTAAATGTGCTACTTGCTAACTTCATGGAATGCCTCCTAGTCCTAATATTCGAAAGCGTAAATAACCGATTCACATCTACTCGTTCAAGACCTCTCATGATCTTAAAGACCTCTATCATATCCCCCCTCAGCCATCTCTTCTCCAAGCAGAACAGCCCTAAACTCTTCAGCCTTTCCTCATAGGGGAGCTGTTCCATCCCCTTTATCATTTTGGTTGCTCTTCTCTGTACCTTCTCCATCGCAACTATATCTTTTTTGAGATGCGGCGACCAGAATTGTACACAGTATTCAAGGTGCGGTCTCACCATGGAGCGATATAGAGGCATTATGACATTTTCCATTTTATTAACCATTCCCTTCCTAATAATTCCTAACATTCTGTTTGCTTTTTTGACTGCTGCAACACACTGAGCTGACAATTTTAAAGTATTATCCACTATGATGCCTAGATCTTTTTCCTGGGTGGTAGCTCCTAATATGGAACCTAACATCGTGTAACTACAGCAAGGGTTATTTTTTCCTATATACAACACCTTGCATTTGCCCACATTAAATTTCATCTGCCATTTGGATGCCCAATCTTCCAGTCTTGCAAGGTCCTCCTGTAATGTATTACAAAATCGCTTTTGATTTAACTACTCTGAATAATTTTGTATCATCCGCAAATTTGATAACCTCACTCGTCGTATTCCTTTCCAGATCATTTATATATATATTGAAAAGCACCAGTCCAAGTACAGATCCCTGAGGCACTCCACTGTTTACCCTTTTCCATTGAGAAAATTGACCATTTAATCCTACTCTCTGTTTCCTGTCTTTTAACCAGCTTGTAATCCACGAAAGGACATCACCTCCTATCCCATGACTTTTTAGTTTTCTTAGAAGCCTCACATGAGGGACTTTGTTAAACGCCTTCTGAAAATCCAAATACACTACATCTACCGGTTCACCTTTATCCACATGTTTATTAACCCCTTAAAAAAATGAAGCAGATTTGTTAGGCAAGACTTCCCTTGGGTAAATCCATGTTGACTGTGTTCATTAAACCATGTCTTTCTATATGCTCTACGATTTTGATCTTGAGAATAGTTTCCACTATTTTTCCCAGCACTGAAGTCAGGCTCACTGGGCTATAGTTACCCGGATCGCCCCTGGAGCCTTTTTAAAATATTGGGGTTACATTGGCCACCCTCAAACAAGGAAATACTCTTATCATTGCACTCCCTTCATTTTCTTGTGTAATTGCAGTTTATCAGGCTCCTGTTTTACTGCGAGGCTGGCTAGCTATTAAGGGTTTCCACAAGAAATGTTAGGTGGCCTGATAACACAGCCACAAACTCTTGCTATCAGCCCCTTTTATCCAATTTTCCCTCTATGCCCCTTCCTATCTCTGACGTACTCATGTCCCCACCTCTGGCAGCCTTCAGACACATTCACAGTGTGGAGGCTCGGGCACCACATAACTCAGATTTGCAGAATTGTGCAGAGCCATACAAGAAGCAGCGGCTGTGCGGGGAAGTCAATAGGTGCAGAGCCAGGTAGCAACCGGCAGCTGACAAGGCCCCAACAGCAGAAGAAGAATTCATGCAGGGAGCTGGGGGGGGGGGGGGGGGGGGGATTTGGCCACAGAAATATCTGTTGGTGGCCACATATGAGAAATTTCACTTGTGGAAATGGATCACAGGTGGAATTCACTGAGGATCATTCAGTAACTGTAGTCCATAGGTTACCCAATTCTAAAGTAATCCAGTCAGACACGGGTTGCTTCCAAATTAAAGCTACCATGCAAGGACAAAGATCAGCAATCCTGGGAACTTTAGAGTTATGGCAATCCTGAGATTACTGTTGATTAGCAGGATGGTGGTGGAGGGGAGGGAGAATGAATAATGCAATATCAGCTTTCTCTGATCCACCCCCACCTGCTAATCTACTCTCTCTATCTCTGTTTCCACCACCACTTTTCCCTTCTCCAGGGATGACCCTAGCATTCTTCTCCCTTTTTCCATCCCTGTCTCCAGCACCCTCTTTGCTCACTCCCCTATAAAGCACGGCTCCTTGACTTGTGCGCCCTAACTCCGTCCTCAGCTGAGACCCAAGTCCTGGAATCACAGCTGCCGACTGAGTTGTTTCTGCTGCAGCCCCTTTCCAAGTTTCTCCCCTCGTGCTGCCAGCAGTGTGTGTATTCCAGGCTTACTCCTCTTCTCCTGTTCCCTGCAGGCTTACTGGTGGGGTGGCTGGAATAGTAAACAGCAGAGGCCGGGAGGGGTTTTTTTTTTGTGTTTACATGGAAACTCTGCAACTGCTGCAAATTCCCTGAATCCATGAGACATGAGAACAGTGAGCAAAAGTTAGAGATGCACTGTTATACTGATCTGCCTACCTCTCCTACATGCCCCTACCTCCCCAGGCCTAAGCCATAGCCGGGTTAGCGGTTGGGGTGGGAGGGGACAAGAAAAGATGAACACTAGGACAGCTTGTTTTAGAGCAGCAGTAGGAAGCTGGAATGGTAGCGCAACATGAAAGCATTTACTAATTTGTGAAAATATTTGTGTAGTCCCTGCTTTGGGTGTTTTGGAGGAATTGGTCAGGGTCACACTCAGTCCCCGGGCTAAGTCCTCACACAGACTCACAGTCTTTACTAGCCCCAGGGGTGGATTCTTGGAATGAGGGGAGGCTGAACCTCCAGGACCCAAGGCTGCAGGGGGAACATCTCTCTCTATCTCTGGGTGTACTCACAGTTTCTTTGGTGCTATGATGTCTCTGGGCCAATAATCATGCTGAATACTCGAGTGGGATTTTCTAAAAAATAAATTTTACTGCCACAGATCTTCAGTAGTTATCAGCTGGCACCAAACACATATTCTTAATGTTAAATGTATGTATCCATAGTGTGTATCCTATTCCTCTGGATGAGTGTCCATCAAGGTAGTGGGCACTAGGACAACCTCTTCTCCTAGAAGTTAGAAGCAGAGTAGGGGTCTCCTAGTTTGAATGGGTCTCCCTTCCCAAGATTAAAAAATAAAAAACCCACAACAATACCTGAGATCACAGCTGTGCTCCCAGATGCAAAGTCACACAATCCTCTTTGCTGCTGGGGGTAGAAACTCCAATAGGAGAGTGCCCAGATGAACTTCTCGGTACTACAGTTCTCTTCTCTGATGTAACGTTGGATCTTCTGGATTGAAAATCACACACACCAGCCAGCCAAGGGGAACCCTCACACCCCTTTCCTGGGCAGGAAGGGTGAGCAAATCCTCTTTCCAGAACCAAAAAGGACACAAAAAAAAGAATCTTCTCAATCAGCAAACAACTTCTACAGTGGCAAGTTACTGCCGCCCCTTCCCACATGGTAAGATGGAAACTACAGATCCTCTCTCCCTTAGGTAAGATGTGTATCCTCCCAAAGCCAGCCTCGGGGATTCACAAACAGCTCCAAAAATTCTCAAAAACTGTTCTCTTAAAAAAATCTGAGAACATATCCCCTCCAGTCAAGGGTTGTTGTTTTTTTTTTTTCACCAGAACAGTGATGTATGTATCTCTTTTCTCACATTTATCTAACTGTGGGGTCAGAAATGAGAAAAAGGAGAATCCCATACAAATGCACCTCTCCTCCTCCTTCAAAAACGCAACCCAAAATGTAATACTTTCTGCACCCACCCACAGTTATGCAGGCAGGAGGTACCATTCGTAGCATCCTCAGAGGAGGTTGCTGGTTAAGAATAGAAGGCTTCCTCCTCAATCCCTAACCTATAGTCTAAGCTAGGGACATCTAGCGGAAGCCTGAGGGGTGGGGGTCTCTACATTTGCCACAGACTTTAATGGTCGAACTCCAACATGAAAGGCAGGAAAGTCTTAGCATTTTCTGTTTTCCATCCCACCACAAACATGCCCACGAGCCTGTACTCCTACTGCCTCTCGGCTGTTTTTGCATGACTTGGTTGTTTTAATGGGATAAGGCTGATAATTATGAACATCGGAAGAAGGGAAATGTCCCCTATGTGCCATCATGTTCTAGGTTCTCATGGGGTCTCGAAAGCTCCTGCACTTTGTTTTCTTTGGGTGGCCCCTTTAAGAGAAGGGACCTTCGTTTTCAGTTTGTATTTTGTTTTCCCTGGGAATTTATCAGTGTTTATATTAACCAACAAAAACAGCAGAAAATCAGTAGAAAAAAAATTACTCTTTCTTCCCGCTGATTTTCTCTTGGGGTTTTTTTGTTGGTTATTTATTTATTTAATAAACACTAATAAATTCAATGTGGAAAATAAAACAAAAACTGAAAACAAAGGTCCCCGTTTAAGAGATATCACATCTACAAAGACTTTAATGACCAGAGCTGTGAAACTGAATTCTGTATTTTAGTGCATGATCCAGGCTGGCATTCTGCTTTTTATTGGCACGAGAAAATGAAGGCTAAGTCCTCCCCGTGAAGAGCTAAGGTGGACTGATGAAGCAACATGGCACTCTTCAGGCTTTACCTTCTCAGACAGAATGGCCAGTGACATTTTTGCATGCAGCATCAACAGAAGGCTTGGAGGCTCTTTTCCCCTCTGAGTTCTGAATTCATCATTGAAATTGCGTTAGTCAGAGGATCACAAAACTCCCCGACAGGGTTAAGGCTGTTGCTATGCCACTGACATCTCCTTGCTGGCGTATCAAAACCATTTGAACAGATGGTAAGCAGAATCCAGGCCGAGAGCTTTCAGAGGTTCCACGGGAAGCTCTTTTAATTCAGAAAGTATATTTTCACTTAAAAGGAAGCAAACATTTCTTCTTTTTTTGGCCCAGCAATTTCTTGCTGCTCTTTTCAGCTTCCAGCTCAGTTGGAATCGGCCTGTACTGTAATGAGCCTTCATTAGCAACCTACCCTCTTTTTCAAAATGTATTTTATAACCCTACCTCTGCCACACACACGCACTCACCTAGCCCAGCCATTGCAGTGAGGGTTCTTTGGATGGTGGCCACAGTCCATGGCTCCCTCTAGAGCAGGGGGTGGGCAAATCTGGTCCTTAAATGCCACCAACTCGGTCAAGTTTCCAGGATATCCCTAATGAATATGCATGAGATAGGAAACATGTTCTTAAAGCAGCAATCCATAATAAACCATTGGGATCGATGTGAACAGAAAGTGTAGGCATGCACAATACTAGAGTGCTATGTTTACACAGTCTAGTGCAGCACTCTGAAAACACATTTGTATATGAATTACAAGTTTTCTGAAGATCTCATGTCAAAGTTCCCAATTCTGGTTTCACCATGACTGGATGGTTTGGTGGACTGGCACAGTCTTACACACCTCAATTCCTGATCTTATATGACTTAGGCTATGCTTGTTACCAAAAGTTGCCATTGAATCAGGAACTCTTGTGATCTCAGTTCAACTCCCAGTGGACAGTTGTCACACTATTAAGATTACCGTCAAAGCTATTACTGAAGGATATTCTGGTGGTCCCTCCTCCAGAGCAAAGCTGAGGCACATTAGTTGGGCAGTGTCAGGAAGCTTGCAATGCCATCCACTGCTTAACTGGCATTGGGGACCTACTGTATATACTTATCGACATTAGCTAATTCCTATGAATAAAGCAGGTTAACATGCACAATTTACATGCATGTTATTGTTACCACCATTTCCTCAACTTTTAAATCTTCAGTGCTGGGTCTCCCATATCATAGCTTTGTTGATTTTAACATATGTTCCATAAGAAATACATTTCCTGAAGCCTATTTGACTTGTTTGCATGTCATGACTAGATTTTAAACTCCACAGAACAGGGACCCCCTTAAATTCCCCACTAATGAATGTTTTTGTGTAGTAGAGAGAGATGCTGAGGTTCATTTGTAAGAGCATCCCTTTGGGAGGTTGCCAGAATGGATTGTTTCTGAATGTAAAGATACCTAAGGTTTTCCAGAAAGAAGTCTTAAAAATTCAGTAGAGAGAAGCATGTGTGAGTTCTCCTCTGCAGTGAGCTGCAGATGGCACACAGACAGAACAGCTCTGTTTCATCTATAAAAAGAATTACATTACTACAGAAAACTGCAGCCAAGCTTTTATTTAATGCAAATAAATCAGATTAAATTACACTGGTTACCAGTGGTTTTTAGAATCAAGTTCAAGATTCTATTGGTGATTTTTAAATGCTTACACAAGAGCTGCGCTCATTATTTAACAGATTTGTTGACGCCATATAACTCGTTTCGGGTTTTACATTTTTCTCAAAGTGAGGTTTAAGTTCTCCCATCGCCAGTTCAAATCAGATTGGAGGATATGCGGCAATCTGCTTGTAGTTATTTTGGGCCTCTACTTTGGAATACTCTCCCCTTGGATTTGCAACTGGAGCCAAACGTCTGTAAATTTCAGAAAGGTGTGAAGGCCTGGCTGCTTAAGCAAGCTTTTAATGTGAGCTAAGTGTTTAGATGATTTCTGGTTATCTGTTTTAATCTGTGTTTTATTTTTAATTTTTCCTGTATTTGCATTTTCATGGATGTTTTGGTGATTTTGTATTGTATATATTGTGTTGGTTTTTGTTAATTTTTGGTTATTTTACATTGTTTTAGTTTTTAATTTGTACACTGCTTTGATGTTTATGCTTGAATAGCAATATATTAAATGATAAATATTGCATTGCATTATATTACAGTACATTACTCAGGATCTATTGTGTGTTAGAGCAGATGTTGCTTACCCAAAAGAAGGGGGCTTGTAGGCTTTCTCTCTGTGTTTGAGGAGCTAAATGGGGGAAAGCAGTGTGACGCTTTCCATTCCTCTTTTTTCCTCTAAGTTCCTAAGGCTGTGGACAAGAGAAGGAATAGGAGTCTCCCAGTGCACTATAAGAATTCTCTCACAGGGAAGGAGAGATCCCTATTTCAGAGCTCACGTGAGTTCTTTATGGAGGAGTTTTCATAGTGATCTTCCAGTCAGCGTGAACCACTTTCAGAAAAGAGGGATTTGCAGCCATTATGTGCTCATCCTAAGGAGCAGAGAGAGAGAGAGAGAGATGATGGTCCTGATAAGAAGCAGTTAAGCCATTGAAATTCAGGGACCTAAGCAGCATCCCAGAGTCGATGGTATACCAAGTGAGAGGGGGCCATTTCCCTTTGCCCCACTACCCCGCCATCAGGCAGTGGGAGGGCGCTGACCGGTCTGGGTGTCAGCACCAGTAATCAGATTCAGATAACTTTCTTGGCATGACAATTTTAATTATGTTGCCAAAGTAATGTACAAAATGCTTAAAATAAAAGGGTAAGAAAAGAAAGGAAAAAAAATTACAAAATGATAATAAGTCAAGTAATGGTAGAGATTAGGGAAAGTACAGCATTTGGGGACATGTCTCAGGTGGTCTGAATTGTCCTTTGTCAGGTTTCATTTCTGACCTGGTGGCAGGATACCACATGAATTTTGTTCCTGTAGCTGCAGTTTCTGCTCTATCGGTCAATGGAAAGGAAGCTGTAGAACTAAGGGTCACAATATGAAACTTCAAAAGGGGTAGATTCAGCAACAGTGTTAGGAGGTATTTTTCTCACAGAGATGGTGGTGGATGCCTGGAGTGCCCTCCTGGAGAAGGTGGTGATGACAAGGACAATCGCAGACCTCAAAAAAAAAAAATATGAGATGAACACTGAGGATCCCTAGTGGCAAGAGAATGGCAATGAGGGCACTGGGCAATCTTCACTGAGCAATAGTTGTTGGCCAAGGCAGCAGAGATATGGGGCTGCGTTGTGCTTCCTAAAGGGGACACAACAGGCATGGGGATTGGGCTCCATGGGGGAATTCGATCTACTTTGAATAGATGTGCATAAAAATGTTTCTGGGCAGAAGAGATGGGCCTTTATCTGCCATCATTTACTGTATTACTATTTTATTGCTCCTGCTGCTCATGGTATATCCTGGGAAATTATTAGATTTATTTATTTATTATATTCTGCATTTTGGCACTTTGAAGTGGATCATATTCAGGTATTGAGTTATTTCTCTGGCCCTAGAAGGCTCATAATTTAAGTTTGTACCAGAGGCAATGGAGGGTAAAGTGACTTGCCCAAGGCCACAAGGAGTGGCAGGGGGATTTGAATGCCGGTCTCCCTGGTTCAAAGCCAGCTGCTCTAACCACTAGGCTACTCCTTCCCGCCAGCTTCCTGGGAGGGGGAGAAACAACAGACGTGGAGAGGCAGGATGAAGGCGCAGAATAGTTCTTCCTTTCTTTGTTCTGCCCTATCCACGCCAAACTCACCTCCTCACTCATCCTGTAGGGAACAGGAGGAGAGGAGCTGGATTAGGGAGCAGCGTGGTTCTTCTCTAATCTATTCAGTCTGTTCCAACCTCAGCCCCACCACTCCCCTCCTGTTCCCTGCACCATGTCTGAGAGGAGAGGTGCTGAAGAAGAAAGCAGAAGGCTGTCCTCTGTTGAGTGATATTCTTGCACTAGCCTGGTGTGTCCGTGCTGGGATCAGGGAGGGGGGTGAAGGTGGAGCATAGTGGGGTCAGACTTGTGGATAGAGGGGAGAGTTCTGAGGTCTTCCATAGAAGGAGGAAGATAGAGAGAATGTATAGGGGAAATGATGAATGGGGAGAGAGAGAGATGGAGATGCTGGGCAGGGAGGAGAGAGAGAAAGAAAGCGAGGAGGGGCATTGGGCTAAGGGGAAAGAAAGAGAAAAAGAAAGAGAATGAGACTGGGGATAGAAGGGACCCTGTGCCAGTTGAGAGAAAGTCATGACGTAACTATGGTTAAAACCCAAACATCAATGAGCATGGAGAGGTTGGATGTTTTCAACAATAGCCTCAATAGTTTTGGTGGCTGTGTGGATTTTTTTTTACCAAACTTGGTAGTAAGACATGGAAAGGGAACTTGGATGTTGGATTGAGTATTAGTCTTGTAAATATTCAAGAGGAAGGCAAGGCCTGAAATGGCCTACCAGTGGATGTGGTGGAAGCCAGCACTGTAACAGAATCTGGATATGCTTGGGACAGACACAGAGAGTAGTGGTGGGAAAGGATTGTGAGGTTGGGTAAAGGGTAAAAGACAGGGATGGGTGGGAAGTACTCTTGGTTTAAGTATGGGAATGTAAAATATGTTATCTGCCCAAAGTGGTAAAAAAACAGAGAGGCTTAATCTCAACTAGACAGTCTGGTTAGACCAATTGGTCTTTGTTTTGTTAGTACTATGTTGCCTCACACATTACATCATTAGTGCTGGATTTCCTGCACCTAGAATCTGTTATGACTCCATCCTGGGTCTTATGCTTGGCAGTATCTAGGTAGTAGACAAATGAAAAAGTTTAGGCTCTGGTACCTGTTGTGCAGGAGGTGGACCCTTGAGCCGAGGTGGGGTTGATGCTACCCACAGGGCAAACCCTACGGGTCCCCACCGTCGGTAGGTGGAGCTGGCTGACTGTCGGAGGCCGGCTGGAGCTTCGCCAATACCAGCCCTCGTACCCCGCAGGTTGAGCCCTTGGGTACTGGGGCCGGCTGGAGTTAGATGGGCCTCCATCCGAGGTTTTCTAATGGATGAGGAGGAGGTCAGCCAGGGGCCAGCAGTGGTAAGAGTAAAAGGCCTGGTCTGGATGAGGCGGAGTCCCAGAGAACCGGGCGCCAAGTGGAATGAGAGGCAGACAGGGAGCACCCGAATAAGAACAGGTCGAAGCCTGAGAGGCTAAATCCAGAATGAGAATAGCAGAGGCGTCGTTGAACAGGCTGGAGTCAGGGCAAGTGGCAAGCAAGGTAGCGTGGTAAGGCAAGGCAATGGTCAAGTCTAGGAGATGATCAACGGAGTGGTCAGGCAAAGCAGGGGTCGGGTCCAGGAGATGATCAGTAGCGGGGTCAGATAAATCAGAGGTCGGGTCCAAGAGATGATCAGTAGCGTGGTTGGGCGAAGCAGAGGTCGGGTCCAGGAGATGATCAGTAGCGTGGTCAGGCAAAGCAGGGGTCGGGTCCAGGAGATGATCAGTAGCGCGGTCAGGCAAAGCAGGGGTCGGGTCCTGGAGATGATCAGTAGCAGGGTCAGGTAAATCAGAGGTCGGGTCCAAGAGATGATCAGTAGCGTAGTCGGGCGAAGCAGAGGTCGGGTCCAGTTGATCAGTAGCGTGGTCGGCGAAGCAGAAGTCGGGTGCAGTTGATCAGTAGTGTGGTCGACGAAGCAGAGGTCGGGTCCAGTTGATCAGTAGCGTGGTCAGGCAAAGCAGCGGTCGGGTCCAGGAGATGATCAGTAGCGGGGTCAGGTAAATCAGAGGTCGGGTCCAAGAGATGATCAGTAGCATAGTCGGGCGAAGCAGAGGTCGGGTCCAGTTGATAAGTAGCGTGGTCGAGCAAAGCAGAGGTTGGGTCCAGGAGTCAATCCATAGAACAAGTAGAACAACGCAGAAACACAGGAACAAGGGAGAGTACTGGAACTAGGATCAGGAATACGGACAGGACAGGAACCAGGAACACAAAGGAATCACCACAGGAAGCAACAATATACACGACCAGCGTGGAGACATGTTGCAAAGGCAACTAACTGTGGCTGGGCCCGGCCTTATATACACCGGGACCCAGTGACGTCATCAGCCAGGGCCGCAGGTTAGTTTCCCACTGCGGCCCCTATAAAGGAAGAGGAGATGCACGCGTGCATAAGGAGGGGCGCAGCGCAGGATTGAGGTGTCTCTCCGCGGAGCCGGATGTCCTTGGCGGAGACAGGAGCACCGGGGTGGCCTAAGGTCGTAGGAGGTGGCCCATGGCCGCGAGGGAAGTGAAGCCAGACGGTGGAGCAGGCAAAAGAAGGTAAGAGGGCCTGGCCGCAGGCCTGCCACGGCCGGCACACGCAACAGTACTTTTCATAAATAAGCTTGCTTTGCTGTAAATTCACTGACAGGACAAATCTTGTCTCCATGCCCGGACATGTGTTGGATCTGCTGTCAGATCCAGTGTGAAGGATGAAAGAGAGAAGGAGGTAAGGGAGGCGGCAAGGGCTCGGGATGGTGCAAAGCTGCTTTTAACCTGTTGTGATTCTGCCCCCCTGCAGATGCTCCTTTGTTTTGTATTTGGGAATAAAGTTTAATGACTGCATTTTAGTCTGCTGCTCTGCTTTTACTTTATGGATTGTGCAGGACCATTCCTTTTAGATGTGGGGGGAGGGGAGGCAGAGTGGAATTAGGAATTTTGCTGTTTCGGGTGTCCGTGAGCATACAATAGCAGCAGACGTACCACAGTCAGCCTTCAGCTGCAGACCAGGACCTGGTTTCCATTTCTACAGTCCTAGAAAATGACTTCTCCTATTATTCATCACCCAGGAAGACCAAATTGTGCTTATTTCCCTGTACTATGCTTGGGGTGTACAGCAATAGCAGAAAACGATGCCCTCCTATGAAAATATTTGCTGAGGCCCAACAAAATCTGTTATAACTTTTTCAACAGAATTATTTATTCTTAGGTTATTTTTCTCCCACTTAGGAAATGTAAAATGTAATGGTTTCCCTGTCATTTAACATTTAACAGGCGACTCTTAACAGCAATGCAGTAATGTTGCCCAAGGATCCCAGCCTCGTATTGACTGTAATTTATGGGAGCCATTTCTCAGCTTCATGAGATGTTCTGTGTAGTCCTTCTGTCATTCACCATCCCTCAATTTATGTGGTGAATTTTCCAATCATGAAAATAGGGATATATATATGAGTAGCATGCATGCACGATGTTGACAAGTCCATTCCTAGCAAAGGCTATAGAATCTGCTGCATTTAAATAGCTACAGCAATATTTGGATGATAATTCTCTACTAGACAACTACCAGTGTGGTTTTAGATCAAAATTTAGTACAGAGATATTATTAAGATCTGACTTAGACTATGTAATCAGGGATATTGACAGCGATTCTAGTTTTATTCTTGTCCTATAGACTTGTCTTCTGCATTTGATACTCTAAACTAGTGGTTCTCAACCTTTTTTTTGGCTGGGACACACCTGACAGATGGTTCTCACATGCGTGACACACTGAACATATGACCATCACGGGGCTAAATGTAAACATGCACTCTGCATCCACAGGAATCCCCTCAACCCCCAGCAATGAGTGCAGAGCAGATCTAGGGCATTACCCTGAACAACTCGCCATACAAAAAAGATATTCTGGTTCTGATGACATCTCAGTAAAAGCAAAACAAACTCCCTTTACTACCAGGCACAATAGCCTTCCTTATGAAAAGACAGTAATTTACCACTAATGCATGTCCTATTGAGAAAACACAACAAATAAGATTGATACAAATGCCTACATGCTAGTAAAATACCTCACCTCGGTCACACCCAGAACTGACCTTCACTAAGTACAGAAAAACCACAAATTATAAATATGGAGACAGAAACTGGAATGGAAAACAAAAAAAGCTGCTCTGCATGCAGTGCAAACCTGGAGAAATGGAAAGAGAAATATAGCACCTAACAGACTCTCAGGATTTGTAATAATGCACACAAACTAACCCGCACAACATTACACCTGTATTATGGAACACACTCAAACAGTAACAACCCTATCTAAGAAATACAACTATTAAACCAGGCCCTAAACACTAATACATTTCCTATTGGGAAAACAGAATAAGTCAAGCTGCTATAGAGCCCCACACAGAAATAATTGTAAAGCTGTACTAAAAATGTTACAAAACAGCTGCTGAACAGAATAATATCCAACAATTAAAAACTCATAAAAATTATTAAAACATGTCCAAATATCAATAAAATATTTCAAACAGCAGACATCGCATAATACCCAATAACTAGAATGGCAGTCTATCAAGAAAAATAAATTTTAAAAGCCACCTTAACTTCTCCTCTCCAGCAACTCTCCTCTCCTTTCCCTTCCAGGCCAATAGCACTCACCAGAAGAAGCAAGGGCTGCTGAAGCTCTGTCCTCACAGTCCTCTTCCTTAGCACCCACAACCAGTCACACCTCCCCCCCCCCCCCAATTAGATCCCATGACCAGCCTCAGTCTCTCTCACACCAGTCATCTTCCTGACCTGTCTCTCTCTCTCACAGAAACACATCACCTCCCTGACCAGTCTCTCTCTCAATCACACACAAATGCTCTCACACCCATGCACAACAGCTTTCACCCAGGCACCGATTCACATCCACAAGCTCTCACCCAGGCTTCCATTCACACTCACATACACAAGCTCTCACTCAAGCACCCATTCACCCCAGCTCTCATCCTAGCACCCATTCACACCCACACACACAAGCTCTCACCCAGGCACCCACACACACAAGCTCTCACGCATTCACACCCACACACACAAGCTCTCATCCATGCATCCATTCACACCCACAAACACAAGCTCTCACTTAGGCACCCATTCACACCCACAAACACAAGCTCTCACACAGGCACCCATTCACACCCTCAGACACAAGCTCTCACTCAGGCACTCATTCACACACAGACACAGCATCTCTCACCCAGGCACTCATTCACACCCACACACACCATCTCTCACCCAGGCACCCATTCACACCTACAGACACAAGCTCTCACCCAGGCACCCATTCACACCCTCAGACACAAGCTCTCACCCAAGCACCCATTCACCCCAGCTCTCACCCTGGCACTCATTCACACCCTCCCACACAAGCTCTCACCCAGTCACCCATACACACAAGCTTTCACCCATTCACACCCACACACACCAGCTCTCATCCATGCATCCATTCACACCCATAGACACAAGCTCTCACCCAGGCACCCATTCACACCCTCAGACACAAACTCTCAACCAGGCAACCATTCACACCCACAAACACAAGCTCTCACCCATGCATCCATTCACACCCACAGACACAAGCTCTCAGTTAGGCACCCATTCACACCCACAAACACAAGCTCTCACCCAGGCACCCATTCTCACCCACAAACACAAGCTCTCACCCATGCATCCATTTATACTCACAGACACAAGCTCTCACTTAGGCACCCATTCTCACCCACAAACACAAGCTCTCACCCATGCATCCATTTATACTCACAGACACAAGCTCTCACTTAGGCACCCATTCACATCGTCAGACTCAAGCTCTCAGTCAGGCACTCATTCACACACAAGCTCTCACCCAGGCACTCATTCACACCCACACACACAAACTCTCACCAAAAATGTCTTCTTCCTTTACTGCAGGGATGGGCTCCAGTTCCGCTGTGGCTTTACTCCAGCAGGCCTTCTTTTTTCGCCGCCATGGGGATGGGCTCCCGTGGTGGCCTCGGTCAGGAACGGGTTTCCTCTTCGCCGCCACAGAGATGGGCTCCCGTGGTGGCCTTGTTTAGTCAGGGTCGGGTTTTCCTCTTCACCGCCACGGGGATGGGCTCCCATGGCAGCCTTGCTTCATCGGGGTTCGACACTGCCATTCCTCCCACCTCACCCCCAGGCAATGCAATGCCTGCCTCACTGGCCAGTCAAAGGCTTCCTCCCTTCTTCCTACTCCCATTGGCAGGCAGAATGGAGGCTTCCCATTGGGCAGTGGGGGTAGGAAGAAAGGAGGCTTTCAATTGGCCCACGGGGCTGGAAAAAGGGAGAAGGAAAATACAATGGGGTAGTGGGACACCGGGAGATGCAACACACCTGCCAGTGTTTGGCGACACACTGGGGTTTGGCGACACACCGGTTGAGAAGCGCTGCTCTAAACCATAAAATTCTATTTCAAAACTGAAGCAAACTGGTCTAAATGACAAAGTTTTACAATGTTTGCTTCCTACTTATCTGATAAAGTTTTTGTGCCTGCCTGAGGGTGTATTTGTGTATGAGAATGAATGGGTTCCTTCCTGGAGTCTGTCTGTGTGAGAATGGGTGCCTGCCTGGGTGTGTGTGTGAGAATGAATTGGTGCCTGCCTGGGGGGTCTGTATGTGTGTGTGAGAATGAATGGGAGCCTGCCTGGGGACAGTGTGTGTGTGTGTGTGTGGGGGGGAGCCTGCCTGGGGGTCTGTATGTGTGTGTGTGTGTGTGTGTGTGTGTGTGTGACAATGAATGGGAGCCTGCCTGGGGACAGTGTGTGTGGGAGGGGGGAGGGGGGAGGGGGGGAGTCTGCCTGGGGTCTGTGTGTTTGTGTGAGAATGCCTGGGAGCTTGCCTGGGTGTGTGTGTTTGTGTTTATGTGAAGGAGCCAGTAAGAGTGAGAGTGTGTGTGTGTGTATGAGAGAATCCAGGGGAGTAAGAGCTTGTGTGTGGGGAGTGGGGGAGAAAGAGTGTCTTAGAGCCTGAGAATGTGTCTGAATCTGTGAGAGAGAGAGGTTGTAGGTGTGTATAAAAGCATGTATGTGTGTGTATGTGACAGTATATGTGTGAGAGAGAGAGGATAAAGTTTGTGCATCCCCCGCCCTGTAATCCTCGACAATCTCAGGTTGATTGGAAATCAAGAGATCCCAGGTATGGCCAGCATGGGGATTTTTTTTATCTTTATTAGTTTTAATTATTGGGTGTTATTTGATATATGTGCTGTTTTGAAATATTTTTTTAAAATGTATATGAAGTTATTCAATTTATCAGTAGTTTTAAAATATTCTTGAATAAGTATGGTTTTACTATTATAATTGATGCTTTATGTTTCTTGATTTTATTTGTTTTATGAGGAATGCTGGTTCTATTTTTCATTGTTGCACACAGAGTCTGGCTTCTTGTGGTTTGCATTTCAGTGTTTGTCTAATTTATGATCCTTTATTCTGTATTTGGTAAGGGTATGTCTCTGCTCTGTGCGTGTGACCAAGATGAGAGATTCTGCTAGCTTGTAGTGTCAGTGTAGGGATCTATAGCATTGAGTTCGTTTTGTTTCCCCAGTAGGTGGTGTATTGGTATTCTGGGACCCAGCATAATATTTACACTGTGCAGGGAGCCAACTCAATCCCTACCTCAGGCAGCAGATTGCCTTGAGCCACACTTGATGCAGATAAAGTGCATTTACACATGTAAAACCCAGTTTTAAGCATGTAAATGCTTTTGAAAATAGCCACTGCTATTACTAGCATCAGTAGCATGGGATATACTTAGGTTTTGGGTACTTGCCAGGTACTTGTAGCCTGGATTGGCCACTGTTGGAAACAGGATGCTGGGCTTGATGGACCCTTGGTCTGATCTAGTATGGCAATTTCTTATGTTCTTATGTTCTTAGGCCCATTGTGTTGCTACACTGGAGAGGTTTTAAGAAATGTATACAGATTTGCACCAGTTTGACTTCGAAAAATCACTGGAAAAGGATGCCCTTTTGTTTTATTTTTATTCTCCTGATGAATTTGTGTTTGCATGACTTTGGAAAGTGCAGTTTGAACCTGCTCATTCCATGAATCCCAGGCTAGGGGGTTAGCCTACTGCTTAGAGTAATAGGCTGGGAATCAGGAGACCAGTGTTCAAACCAGTTTCTCCCACTGATACGCCTTGTGTGTGCAAGTTATCACGTTTCCCATTATCTCAGGTATCCACTTGGATAGTAAGCTTTTTGGTCTGCAACTTGTTGTCTTGTACCCTAGTTCAGGGCAATGTATAAATAAACAACCCTTATCTTCTTCACTTTCATTTTCTTCCAGAGAAAACAATCCACCTTCCAATTTTCTCTTTACATGCCTCATTAAGGAAGAAGAAAGGTTATTACACCAATTAGGAGAACAAGATTAAAGTACAAATGGTTTGATGGATTTTAGATCGCATTAAACTGGAATTTCACAGCAAACTTGATGATCCACATAATTTATCAACTTGCATGAAGTACTTATGGCTTCACTTTATTTTTGGAACTCTTGCTCTAGATTTAATTAGTTAATAGTTTGTTCCAAGTTTTGCTTATCCAGCTGTTTTTTTTAAGTTTGCATTTTGATGTTTAGCATCAGTCTGTGTAACATCTGGAAATTCTTTAAAGAAGTGCATTGTTCCCTTTAAGTGCTCATGAAGCTTTATTAAATCATCTGCGTATTAATATTGAAAGTGTCCACCTGGGTTTAATTAGGACTAAGATGAGTGATGTGGCAATCAGGGTGCGCCTCTGGACCAAGGGGTTTGGAACACAAAGTTCCAAAGGAACTGTTAATAAGGGGATTTCTTTTTGTTTAAATGTTCGGTTCCTACTTATTAAAACAAATAGTGGTCCTGCGTCCTGTCATGGGGTGTCTTCCAAACTAGATAGTCGAACAACTCAAAGAGCCTATCTTCCAATCCTCTTTGTGTAAATAATACCAAGGGATGTTATTGGTGGGGATAATTTATATATTTCATGGACATCAGCGGATCAGCAGTTTGCTTGGGGTGAGATCCAGTGGACATACCAGTGGAGTCCATCCTGCCAGCAGCCGAAGAAAAGAGGGGAGAGGCCTGATCTAAGTGAGAGTCTCTGTGAGTGAAAGAAGGAGTCTGTATTTGTTAGTGAGAGAGAGGGTGTGTATGAAGGATGGTGTAAGTGAGAGAGGCTGCCTGTATACATGAGTGAGAGAGAAAATATGTGTGAAGGAGGAAGGGAGATTGTTATGTATGTGTGTGAGTGTGAGCGGAAGACTGTGTGTATGAGGGAAGGTGTGAGGGAGAGTGCAGGACTATGTGTGAGTGAGAGAGGGAGCCAGTATTTAGGGCTTAACTTTGGAGGGTATGGAGCAAATCAACTGCAGTGAGGCCCTAGTTCGTTGAAGATATAGTTTTGGGGTTGGGGCTACCATTACAGTGCAGGGCCAGAGCAATCACTCCTATTCACTCCCCCCAAGGACGATCCTGCTTGTGTGAGCAAGTGTGTTTGTGAGAGTGTGTGTCTGTGTGTATGTGTGAGGGTATGTGTGAGTTAGCATGTGAGTGAAAGAGGGAGTATGAGTGAACATGTTTCTGTGAGAGATGCGTATGTAAGAGGCAGTGTGTATGTAAGCATGTGGGTGTGTGAAAGGGAGAGAGTATGTTTGAGTTGAGCATGTGTGTGAAAGAATATGTGTATATGAGAGAGAGGGGAGAAAGTATGTGTGCTTCCTGCCCCCCGATCCACTACAATCAAAGGGTCACTGGAAATCAGAAGTTTCCAGGTGTGAAGAAGGGGGGTTATTTGATGTGTCTGCTTTTTTAAAATATTTTTTTGGTGTTTGAAAAATGTGTAAAAATTTTTATATGAATTTTTAATCATTGGATGTTCAGTTTGTCAGCTGTTTTGAAATATTTATTCTTTTTATTATTATGGTTTTCCTATTATGATTGATGTTTTATATTTCTTGGTTTTATTGTTTGATGTTTTATGGGGAATGGTAATGTTTCTGTTTTTCAAATGTTGCAATGCAAACAGAGTCTGGCTTGTTGTGGTTGCCAGTTCAGTTTTTGTCTGCATGTTTCTATTTATACTTTATGATCTCTTTATTCTGAATTGATTGATGGTTTGTCTATATTCTGCATGTTTGATCGAGGAAAGGTATTCTGCAAGTGTGAAGTTTCTGTGTATGGATCGAGAGCAATTTGGCTTGTTCTATTTTTCTAATAGGAAGTCCTCAGACATAAGACATAATTGGTTCCTGAAAACCATGTTTTAAATCAAAATACATAAGTCAAAACCTATTTTCCCATAAAAATAATGTTAGAAATGGGAGATTGGTTCCAGCAACAAGGCCCAAACCCTATTTTCATGAAAATAACCCAGAATTTTGTAACAGTTTTCATAGATAGAGTGCTATTTTGGTATGGGAGGTTTTCTATATTGTAATTGCAATTCAGTTTACTCATGGCTTTCTGAGTGCCAAGCCCACACCCAACATGTGTCATAATGTACTTAATACAATATGGATTCCAGGTGGCCTTTTAGCTTTTTCACAGGGTTTTCTGGTTGGCACTATAGCAGTACATGTAAATATAATATACATGTTGTTGTAAGTGATAGTTTTACCTCCGAAGAATGTCTTTTTTCATGTAAAATCCGCTATTATAAATGCATAATTTTTAATTGTGCGTGGAGAGGGCCATGAGGGGAAGGGAGGGACCAGGGGTTGGGGGGGGCACAAGGCTGTAGGGTTCTCCTAGGGCACATAATACTCTTGTACCAGTCCTGGTTCTGGAGGTTTTACTGGCAAGAAACCACAAGAAAAACAACTTAAAGACTTCAAAAAGAGACTCTGCCAGCTGCCGACAATCAAATTACAATTTCAAAAATATATCTTTATTTCTTTTCTCCTAATGTGGACTTTACAGAGGCCTCTATTTCACGAAGTTTGGATGTGCACAAAAATTACACAGGAACAAATCTCGGAGGCACAGGGGTCAAACATTGCAGCATGAGGAAAAATGGTGCAAGCCGAAGATCTGCCCATTTTCATGGCTCAGGAATTTTGCAGAGCCAAGACCAATATGAGGAAAGATATTTCTGGCCCAGAATATAGGACAATTTCATATGGTTATTATTAGAAATCCTCTAATACACACACTGAAGAGTGTGATTGCTTTCTAAAGAATATCCTAGAATAAAAATACAGACCCATGGTTTTCATTTAAAAAAAAGTTAATGTTTTACTCTTTTCCTCCCTATATGTTCAGCTGTCTCAATATAAATGTCCATGAGGCTACAGCATATAGATACATAGAAGAGACTGGTAGAAGAGGATCATTTGGTCCACCCAGCCTGTCCATTTGGACTTGTCTACTATGCTGTCGTAGGTCTTATTTGATTTTCGTTCCCTCTGCCACTAAGGTCCCTTGGTGTCTGTCCATGTATGCTGAATTGTGCTGCTATTTTGAATCTTATAATCTCCACTGGCATATGGCTTATAGTGCATAATTTTGGTGGTTCTCCTCTGAATTGCCTTACTGGCATTTTGTAGATGTAGTCTCCAGAACTAAATACAATTGTAAAGGTGCAGCCTCACCAGAGACCTTCCTCTTCCGACTAGTGATACCCCTCTTTACTACTTGTTGCAAATGATACCACAACTGTGCTATGCACTCAAATACAATACAAAATGTTATTTTTAATAGAGGCAAACCCAACTGAAACCTGCTTCTGGTGATTTCCATTCTTACTCCCTCTCTGCAATATTCCCTACTCTTCCTGTTTTAGCTTTCTGGCAACCACCTAATCTGAACGAAAAATCAGTGAGAAGCAAGATTCAACCGGAAACTAAAAGAGAAGAAAACGGCATACAGTCCTGCAAGATACCATGCCACTGACTGTGCCAGCACCTATCACAGGATCCTGTAGTTATCCACATGGGAAAGAATACAAAGGGAAGGAAAACCATAGGGCAGATACCCCTTGTAGTAACATGCAACCCAGAGCTAGAAAAGCTGGAAGAAAGATCATAAAATACTACAGCTACATTCAGGTACTGCGGGTATTCCCCTATCCCCAGAGGGAGGGCTCACAATCTAAATTTGTACCTGAGGCAAGGGCGAGTAAAGTGACTTGCCCTGGTTCACAGCCTGCTGCTCTAACCACTAGGCTTTTCCTCCACTTATACCTGGATAAAGTTATCCAGATAACTTTAGGACAGGCATCAGCTGGAGAATGCTGATGCTCGGCACTCTCCAGCTCAAGTGTAACCATATCTCAGTAATGCCTCCGACTCTGCCTCTTTCTGTGCGAGTACATTTGTGCAGACAATGTCTTCCCCAGACAAAATGTATCTGTTCAGTGGGGGGGATATTTTTTAACTTTGCAGATTTTTTTGACTAACTCCCAAAGTTAGCTGGACAAACCTTTGGAACATGGTCCTTTCAATATAAGGGGACGCTATTGATGTTCTTTTAACCACTCTCTGTATAATAGGCGACTGGATTTGTGAGCACTGGGCTTGTTTGTTGCAGGGTCCCCAGGTGTGCACGCACAGGCGGACGTCACAGGGTGCACAGTACTACATGCTGCCCACCCATCTGCCAACCGGCCAAGGCAGGGGCTGGCCTGCGGGACGCAAACCAGCTTGATTGGAAGCTGAATAAACATCACTGCGCAGGGGCAGCAGTCTGTGCTGGTGGGAGGAAAGCCGGATCGGCAGCGGTGTGTGTGTGTGTTGTGTGTATGTTGTGTTTTGTGTGTGTGTGTATGTGTTGTGTTGTGTGTTGTGTGTGTGTGTGGGGGGGGGGGGTGGGGGGGTGTTTTGTGGGTGTGTTGTGTGTGTGTGTGTTGTGTGTGGGTGTGTGTATGTATGTGTGTGTGTGTGTGTGTTGTGTGTGGGGTGTGTGGTGTGTGTGTGTGTGTGTGTTGTGTGTGTGGGTGTGTTGTGTGTGGGGGGTGTATGTGTGTGTGTGGGGGTGTTGTGTGTGTGGGGGTGTTGTGTGAGTGTGTGTGTGTGTGTGTTGTGTGTGTGTGGGTGTGGGTGTTGTGGGTGTGGGTGTGTTGTGTGTGTGTGGGGGGGTGTGAGTGTGGGTGTGTGTGTGTTGTGTGGTGTGTGTGTGTGTTGTGTGTGTGTGTGTGTGTGTGTGTACAGTCCAGGTTTCAGAGCATATGTAGTGAGGCTGTGCTGCTGAGCACATGTACTGTCCCTACCCTTCAGCTGTGATGGGGCCTGCTCCACTAATATAGCATACATTATATTATTCAATGCACAAAATGTGAAGAGAGGTGCTACATTGATGAAACAAGCCAGATGTTAAAGACAAGATTAAAAATATACAGACACAAAATAAAGCATCACAAAGAAGGGCAAAGCAACAATGTGGGGGGAACATTTTTTCAGGTCAGGTCACTGCATCAAATCAGTGACTTTATAATGCAGATACTAAAAGGTAACTCCAGAATTACCCAAGAATATAAGTCATTTGAAGTTAATAGAATCATAAAAGGACTTAATAGGAACAAGGATTCCTCACCCTTTACCAGAGGATGTGGTTAGTGCAGTTAGTGTAGCTGGGTTCAAAAAAGGTTTGGATAAGTTCTTGGAGGAGAAGTCCATTAATGGCTATTAATCAAGTTTACTTAGGGGTAGATTTTAAAAGAAGCGCGATCAGCCTACTTTTGCTTGCGCATCAGACTCAAGCAAAAGTACGCTGGATTTTAGTAGATACGTGCGGAGCCGCGCGTATCCACTAAAATCCTGGATCGGCGCGCGCAAGGCTATCGATTTTGTATAGCCTGCGCGCGCCGAGCCGCGCTGCCTCCCCCCGTTCCCTCCAAGGCCGCTCCGAAATCGGAGCGGCCCTCGGAGGGAACTTTCCTTTGCCCTCCCCTCACCTTACCCTCCCTTCCCCTACCTAACCCACCCGCCCGGCCCTGTCTAAACCCCCCCTTACCTTTGTCGGGGGATTACGCCTCCCAGAGGGAGGCGTAAATCCCCGCGCGCCAGCGGGCCTCCTGCGCGCCGGGCCGCGACCTGGGGGCGGGTACGGAGGGCGCGGCCACGCCCCCTGGCCGTAGCCACGCCCCCGTACCCGCCCCCAAAATGCTGCCGACACGCCCCCGAAACGCCGCAACGACCGGGGCCCGCCCCCCCGACACGCCCCCGACACGCCCCCCTCCGAGAACCCCGGGACTTACGCGAGTCCCGGGGCTCTGCGCGCGCCGGGAGGCCTATGTAAAATAGGCTTCCCGGCGCGCAGGGCCCTGCTCGCGTAAATCCGCCCGGTTTTGGGCAGATTTACGCGAGCAGGGCTCTGAAAATCCGCCCCACAGAGAATAGCCACTGCTATTAATTGCATCAGTAGCATGGGATCTTCTTGGTGTTTGGGTAATTGCCAGGTTCTTGTGGCCTGGTTTTGGCCTCTGTTGGAAACAGGATGCTGGGCTTGATGGACCCTTGGTCTGACCCAGCCTGGCAATTTCTTATGTTCTTATGACATAACCCTGCTGACTCTCTAGCAGTGTTTTCACCACTCTGATAACACATCATCCCCTCTTCCATCATTTCTCCCTTTCAGATACAAATGGGCAGATTGGGTGAACCAATTGGTCCTTTTCTTCAGACATCTTCTATAGTCCTATATTTCTATGACACTAGTACTTCACTTCGACATTAAGACCATTTAAAGTGCATGCTATAGCACTCATGTTCTATGCTTGAGGCCAATAACTTTTAAACAGCTGCATGGGCGTACGTGTACGCCGGCTCGCACCGATGGACGCAGCCTTTTTAAACCTTACGCCCGTGTATGCGTGCAATTTTATATGGACGCGTGCATGTGGGCAAACGCCACCTCTGCCATGTAAGCAGGGGGATTTTGCTAGGCACGCGCGCTGACGCAAATACTCGTTTCCCCAGTTTCTTCCCAGTTTGTCCTGGTAAAGGAGAGGACTTCCTAACCACCCCCCCCCCCCCCCCCCAGCTAGATAGCCTCCCTCTTACCCTATTAGCCCCGACCCTTCAAATCCTGCTGACTAACCCTGATTTTTTAATTTTAAAACTTACACGCCATCCATAGCAGAAGTAAAGTTATACTGTAAGGGACTCTGGCACACGCTTGTGAGCGTAAATACTTAGGGGCGGATTTTAAAACTTTTGTTTGCGCTCCAGGCGCAAACAAAAGTACGCTGGATTTTAGTAGATACGCGCGGAGCCGCGCGTATCTGCTAAAAACCTGGTTCGGCGCGCGCAAGGCTATGGATTTTGAATAGCCGGCGCGCGCCGAGCCGCGCAGCCTACCCCCGTTCCCTCCAAGGCCGCTCCGAAATCGGAGCGGCCTTGGAGGGAACTTTCCTTTGCCCTCCCCTCACCTTCCCCTCCCTAACCCACCCACCCGGCCCTGTCTAAAACCCCCCCTTACCTTTGTCGGGGGATTTACGCCTCCCTCCGGGAGGCGTAAATCCCCGCTCGCGAGCGGGCCTCCTGCGCGCCGGGCCACGACCTGGGGGTGGGTACGGAGGGCGCGGCCACGCCCCCGGACCGCCCCGGGCCGTAGCCACGCCCCCGTACCCGCCCCCAAAACGCTGCCAACACGCCCCCGAAACGCCGCGACGACCGGGCCCGCCCCCCCAACACGCCCCCGACACGCCCCCCTCGGAGAACCCCGGGACTTACGCGAGTCCCGGGGCTCTGCGTGCGCCGGGAGGCCTATGTAAAATAGGCTTCCCGGCGCGCAGGGCCCTGCTCGCGTAAATCCGCCCGGTTTTGGGCGGATTTACGCGAGCAGGGCTCTGAAAATCCGCCCCTTAACGCGCAGACTTCACGTTACAGACCCGGACTGCCCATGTCCTGCCCAGATCCCGCCCCTTTATTTGCCTTTTCGTTTTGTGCATGTACGGGGAGGTGTGCGCACACTCGGGTGCTTCTTAAAATCTGCATGGCGTGCATCAGCCCGAGACTCGCGCGTATCTCCCAGATTTGGTGCACACACAGCTTTTAAAATTCACCTTTAAGGCCCCAGCATGGATGCTAAAATGGTCTCAGAAAACGTTAGCATGTATGTGCCAGAATTAGCCTGTACCACACACGTGACTGAAGGAACATCAGCGTGATATTTTCTCCTCCACACGCTCTTTAGTACACAGAGCAGGTGTTCACTTTTTAGCTCACACACTATTTCAGAAGCTCAGTTAACAGCATGTGTAGGGGGTTATTGATAGAGGAGATGATGCTGTTAGAGCAGGATATGTTGAGGGAAGTGTGGAGTAGAGGACAGGCAAGAGACAGAAGAGAGAGAGAGAGAGAGAGAGAGGAGGGGAAGACCAGAAATGAGATACACCAACCATTCACTTAAGTACTTCCAAAACTTCCACATTTATTTAGACAAGAAAATGTAATTTCAAACCAAAGGTTCACCAATGGCAGCTGTTTTTCAAACACTGTTGTACGCTGCACAGTGTTGTCAACGATGCAACGAAAGGCCCATCCCACACGTTCCAATCGAAAGCCGCGATTGTGCTGAAATTTTACACTACATGCGTTCGTGTCCTTCCTGGTTTCAGATGCTATGAGCAGTCCGCAGGGCAGGTGTTACAGCAGAAACAAGGCTTAAGCAGTTCAGCCATAAGACTTTCACAGAAGACATTGAATGGGATGCTCAAGAGGCAGCCCCCTCTCCAGCCTTTCCTCCTCGAGTTCAGGAATCTCTAAGACACCGTTCCTGTGCGGTGTGAACAGAGGGGATGCCACGCAAGGGGTGAAGTACCTTCAGGGGGATGGGGCAGATGGTGTTGTGCTAGGTCACCTGAACTTGCTTTTCTGGTGTATGGAAATGGTCATTGCTGTAGTTAGTCTGTACACTGAGGCTTCAGCATGAACAGTTGTCATTGTGGCATTGCTCGCAGAGGAGAGGATGGTCGTATGCTGGTGTTACAGTTGACTTAGGGCTGGCAGATTTCCATCCCTGGCATCGATGGAATGGATGTGCTGAGGCTGGAGAAGCTCCTTCTGATTCTAGTCCTCCTCTGTGGCAGCCATTTTGGTTTGGCTTTTCCTTTCCTGGAAGTTTCTGCTCTTCTTTCATTTCGACTCCTGGTGTCCAGATGCTCTCTAGCTTCTGTCCCTCAGCATGGACAACAAATCCTATGTGCCAGGCTTCCTTTTACACAGTGCTGCAGCAAGGGGGTTGAGCCACATGAGGAACAGAGGACTGCACATGTTTGGTTTACTGTTCACATGCTGTTTTCTCATGGCCTCATGCTATTTAACTCACAAATGCTATTAGCACAAAGAAGATACAGTTTCATAGGTTACTGTGCCTGCTTATAGTATTCACATGGGGGCGGATTTTCAGAGCCCTGCTCGCGTAAATCCGCCCAAAACCGGGCGGATTTACGCGAGCAGGGCCCTGCGCGCCGGTAAGCCTATTTTACATAGGCCTACCAGCGCGCGCAGAGCCCCGGGACTCGCATAAGTCCCGGGGTTTTCTGAGGGGGCGTGTCGGGGGGCGTGTCGGGGGCGGTCCCGGTCGTCGCGGCGTTTTCGGGGCGTGTCTGCAGCATTTTGGGGGCGGGTACGGGGGCGTGGCTACGGCCCGGGGCGGTCCGGGGGCGTGGCCGCGCCCTCCGTACCCGCCCCCAGGTCGCGGCCCGGCGTGCAGGAGGCCCGCTGGCGCGCGGGGATTTACGCCTCCGGGAGGCGTAAATCCCCCGACGAAGGTAAGGGGGGGGGTTAGACAGGGCCGGGCGGGTGGGTTAGGTAGGGGAAGGGAGGGGAAGGTGAGGGGAGGGCAAAGGAAAGTTCCCTCCGAGGCCGCTCCGATTTCGGAGCGGCCTTGGAGGGAACGGGGGTAGGCTGCGCGGCTCGGCGCGCGCCGGCTATACAAAATCCATACCCTTGCGAGCGCCGATCCAGGTTTTTAGCAGATACGCGCGGCTCCGCGCGTATCTACTAAAATCCAGCGTACTTTTGTTTGCGCCTGGAGCGCAAACAAAAGTAGGCTATTCGCGCGCCTTTTAAAATCTGCCCCTTTGTTGGGGGATTTATGCCTCCCGGAGGGAGACGTAAATCCCCGCGCGCCAGCGGGCCTCCTGCGCGCCGGGCCGCGACCTGGGGGCGGGTACGGAGGGCGCGGCTACGCCCCCGGACCGCCCCGGGCTGTAGCCACGCCCCCGTACCCGCCCCCAAAACGCTGCCGACGCCCCGAAAATGCCGCGACGACCGGGACCGCCCCCGACACGCCCCCTCCGAAAACCCCGGGACTTACGCGAGTCCCGGGGCTCTGCGCGAGCCGGTAGGCCTATGTAAAATAGGCTTACCGGCGTGCAGGACCCTGCTCGCGTAAATCCGCCCGGTTTTGGGCAGATTTACGCGAGCAGGGCTCTGAAAATCCGCCCCAAAGTGCATTGCAGACTTAGTGGTGTTTTAATATGCATGTTAAAATTTTATAGTGCATGCACGGTAAAAATATTTTAATGTGAGTTTCAGTGTATAAGCCCCATAGTGTCTGTTTCAAACAGGGCCACAGAAAAATAAGAATCAAAAACTTGTGGTGACGTTTAGATCAGTCATGCACTAATTTTATATTTTACAGGATGATCTTATTATAGATATTTAAATGCTGGCCAAACTGGAAATGTTTTTCTTATAGCCTTTCCTTCCCCCATTTCCTTATTTGAGTACATATAGGTCTTCTCGATAGCAGAAATAATATGCTAATGTTCCCGCTTTTGAATTCTGAAAAAAAAAACAAAACAAAACAAAAAAAACGGAGAAGCCTTAGTTCATGTGTTTATTTAACTTTCTGGGAGTCTGTGGTTCAGCTCCATGTGTTTATCTGATGACAGTAATCACACACGCCTCATGCTTTAGGGATCTGCTCAACGTAATTCTCAGCCCTCAGACATTCTGTGGAGCCACTGGCACATCTGTCTGTAGGCAAGAGAGTCACTAACTGGCTCCCTGTCACATGGACAGGCTGAGATAGTCCCCATAATTTATTTATTTATTTATTTAAAATTTTTATAGACCAACATTCATCAGGGATATCACATCGGTTCACATTGTAACGCAAACAGACGCCTGGGGAGGCGTTTTACATCGAACAGAGTTATATCAACAATTTATAACAAATTAACAAAAGAACAATTGAGGGGGGGGGGGGTAAGAGGGGGAATATAAGGAGGGAAAGTAACATTGAAAGTAACATTGAAAGTAACATTGAAAGTAACAATATACATGCCTCCATGGCATGTATATTGACATGCAGTTCAAATTTTTATAAGGCTGGATGCTTCGAGTTAAACCAAGGACTCATTCAGCTTTCTAGTTGACATAGAGCTGGCTTCTGACTGTTCCGTGTAAATGGAATATAAATCTTTTAAATAAATGAAATATATATATATATCCTCTACTCAGCTGGCTCTTTCCAATATTCAGTTTGTACTATAGTTGCTGCAAATATACAAACAAGATGCAATCATTCTAGACCTTAATAATCTTAATTTTACGGCCATCGAAGAATACACATAGCCATAGGTATCAAAACAACAGAGCCGCAGACACAAAGCTCCTGAGAGGCAGATGAGGGGAAGGAAAGAAGAAAATGCCTTCATCTCTTGCTGAAATACACTGGAGCATGTGTGCCTTCTGGAGAGGTGAAGTGGAATAAAGATGTCATCAACAGAATGTATTTTTATTTTATTTATTTATTTTTTATTTAGATTCTTTTTTATACCGAAGTATAGCAGAATGCCTTCACTCTGGTTTACAGTGAAAACCAACTTCATACATAAAACGTGTTCATAACACATAAAAATGTAAATAACAATTAACATTTCGGCAAAAGCAGAGGTAGAACAGATTAAAAGAGAACGACTTACAAATCGGTCTTTCTGATATTTAACAGGCAATGTTAGTTAATTAGGGAATTAATTTAAGAGTAACGTTGCAGGGGGAAGAGAATGTAAAAGTGAGGCTTTTCTTACGATGATAAGAGTGTCTTGTAGCGATCTATTAATGCATTATTGAACATGGGTTGGACCAGAAATTCCACTTCGGTTCTGGAAAATGCCATTTTCTCAAACTCCTGATGGTTAATTGCAATGTCAGCAACTTATGTGCAAGACTTTGAGAAAGCGGGTTTTTGTGTGGTGTCAGTGATGGCATTTAATTGGCTAATTCTTTGTCACCTGTAAAAAAAGATCACGCTTTGAGAAATGCAGCATCTTAAACTTGCATTCTTTTGAAAGAAAACATTTGTTATGTTTTCTGTAATATGTTCTGTTTTGAAAATGTCCTCGTATCAGATTTCCATTTAACTGACTTTGACACAATTTATAAAGAAATGCTGCAATGTAAAACAATTATGAATGAAATATTCTTTCTTAAAGGGATTCTGATGTACAGAAAAATGACGAAAGAAACGTTTAGTTCTGGTTCCTTGTCACTTAACTGGCTATGCCTCCAATCCATTATGTCAATCTTTTATAATATAAAACATTTTACCCAAAAAATTCAATAATTGAAAGTAATAAATAAATTCACTTGAAACCATCAAGTTAAGTGCCAGGCCTCTTGCAGGATAATTTTCTGTGGCTCAGACTGAGACATGAGTTATTTTTTTTCATGCAGCAGGGAATGAGGTGCCGGCAAAGAAACAAGACAGAAGTGACACAGAAAAGTTCCTTAAGAAAGGGGAAAAAAAAACCTCTGGCATAAGTCAAAGCTTCTAAATAAACGTTATGCTTTCTGCTTTGCTTTGCAGTGCTTCGCGTGCAGGCGCGCAGACATCTAAAGACCAACGTGTGCAAATGGTGCGACCATACTCAGCCAGTGTGTGAGGACAAGGTCTGCTACAGTAACTGCTCCCTGAGCTCCTATTGTGAGAATCCCGACGAAATCTGTGTCACCCTTTGGTAAGCGACAGTCACAAATTGTTCCCACTACAGCACGATGCGCCGCTGGTCAAGAGAGATTACTAGGGTGGCCAGGAGGCTCCAGATTTTCAAGGACAGGCTGATTCAGTCCTGGTTATTACGCCTCCCCCGCCACCCACTGCATGCAAGGACTTGTAGTTCTTCTTTTCCTAGGGGCTGCAATAGGGAAATCAGAACTACAAATCCCTGCGTGCATCAGGATAAAATCAGGAGTGGGTCAACCTGGGTCCTGAAAAATCTGGAGCCAGTTGGCAACCCTAGAGGTTACTATGTGAGCCTAAGCAGAGGGAGGTTACGCAACTTGTTCGAGGTCACATAGCAAGTGGCAGTAATGTTTGGGAATGGATCATAATCAGACCATCATGTCCCCGCCCTCACTCTGCCCATCAGTTCAGTGTCCTAGCTGGCCATGATACGTTTCCACCAAAGCAGCTTTCGCTTCACCTCTTTTCCTGTGTGCTGTTAACGCCAGCCACATAATTACCGCTTCCTCATATATTTAAACAGTATTCGTCCATATAAACATCAACAGATAAACTGTGTTATTTAGATTTATAACAGACTATTCCCATGGTAACTACATTTATCATGTTCTTACTGCCTTAATTGGATGACAGTCTGGTTTGTCTTCACGGCAAAAATGATATTCACTAATCTGACTGCACCACTTCACTAAACCGACAATGTCAGCAATGTTCTGCTTATTCATCGGTGTGATAAGAATGTAATCTGACCCAAACGCAGATTGAATTAACTTTGTTTAGACTGGGATGGTAACTTTAAAACGAGTGCATGTGCACCCATATATGTGCTTATGTGGACGCGCAGTCACATACGCAGGAATCTTATATCGGCCAGGCAAGTACACACTATGGGGCAGATTTTCAAAGGGGTACGCACGTAAGATATGCGCGTACCCCCCGAAAACCTGCCCCAAGCTCCCCCTGCGTGCACCGAGCCTATGTTGCATAGGCTGCTGGGGCGCGCAAAGCCCCGGGACGCGCGTAAGTCCCGGGGCTTTCCTGGGGGGGGGGTGTCGGGGGTGTGTCGCATCTGGCGCGTCGTTGGGAGCGTTCCGGGAGTGGGGCAGCGGGCGTGGTTCCAGCCCGGGGGCGTGACCGCGGCCTCCGGACCAGCCCCCGGACCGGAACATGGCACGCCGGCAGCCGGCCCGGCGCGCGCAAGTTACGCCTGCCTCGGGCAGGCGTAACTTTTGGATTAAAGGTAGGGGGGGAAATTAGTTAGGGCCAGGGGGTGGGTTAGGTAGGGGAAGGGAGGGGAAGGTGGGGGGAGGTGGAAGGAAAGTTCCCTCCGAGGCCGCTCTGATTTCGGAGCGGCCTCAAAGGGAATGGAGGCAGGCTGCGCAGCCTTGCACGCGCCGATCCCGGATTTTAAAAGATACGCGCAGCTACGCGCATCTCTTTTAAAATCCAGCGTACTTTTGTTTGTGCTGGATGCGCGAACAAAAGTACGCGCGCGTATTTTTCTAAAATCTGCTCCTATATGTCTAGTGCTCATAGGTGTGCTCCTAATTTTAAGCTTTTACAGGAGCATCTGCTAATCCGGCAGTTTCCTTGGGAATTGTCATCCTTTACGCACACAAGTGAGGTAATTTTATAACATGCGCGCATTGAGGAAATGACCAGTTTAACCAGTTCTTCCACTAGTTTGCCCAGTCTATCTCTAGGTCATCAAGACCCCCCCTGGTTCTTTAGCCTGCACTCCCCTCTCAATTTACCCAAACCCCTCAAGCAGTCCATATTTGACTATAAATTGTTTTATTCAGACTTACACCCGATAAATAGCAGAAGTAAATGCGCACAGGGATGAGCCGGACACGTGCCGCTTTTTGCCGGTTATAAAATAGCAACTTATGCGCGGGTCGCCCGTGCCTTGCATTGCCTATTGCCCGCCCCCTCCCACCCCTTTCTTAAGTGCACCAATTTGTTCGTGCATCGGTACTTGAGCGCCTATGTGCAAGATTTATAAAATAGGGCAGACATGCATACGCGCTATTTGCGCGCTCGTCTGCCAATTTTTGCGCGCACATCTCTTTTAAAATTCACCCTTAAGAGTATAATTAATAGGGTCAGATAATGCTTATTTGAAAGGAAAACACACAGAGGGATCGATCCATACACACTTGGGTTTATGTGCTAACCGTTTATCAGTCAGACTCGAGACAAAATTGCATCAGAGTTCCTCTGTCTGTTCAATTTTACACTTCACCACTGCTTACAATTAAATGTATTTCAGGACAGGATGAAGCTATGTCTCAGTACATTGCAGCAAGAAAGAGTGACTGAGGGGCAGTGGTAAGGACGGAGGAAGATGGGGACGAAGACTGGAGACTGAGTAGGATCTTTGATGACCTTGTAGGCGAGGCAACTGGGCTAACTAGATGGTCACTTTGTATTTCAAGGCAGGTTTAAGGCTGTAGTTCAGTGCACAGCAGCAAGAAATTCTCCTTAGCACAGTGAGAGATTTCAGGTGCTGGCATGATCCATTGCTGTAACCTGGCGCATTATGTACCGAAGGTTGGATGCAGGGGGCAATGTTTCTATGGAACGCGCAACATCTGCCCTTGAGCTGGTGCTCTTTCATGAATTACTGGCTCAAGGGGTGGCGAGTAGCATATCAGCTTTTGCACTGCTCTAAGACTGATCCATCTGACCTTGGGTTCTTATTAAATGCCTCCTAACATATTGCTTATAATGGAGATAAATCAAAAAAGAATTGTTACAATGTTAAACAGTTGGAGAGACGCTAGCCCATTGCTCTGTATATACTATTGGGCCTTTTTGGGGGTGTAAAAGGCTTCACTGAGCAACCACAGGACCACACATTGAATTTATGAGTGCTATCACTCTGGGTCCCAGCAATTTACATCCATAACATTCAGTCGATGTCTGTCCTTCTGCGACAGACGAGACTTGTAGAACATCCTGTCCTGGCCTTCTACAGAATGTGAACGCCACAATGCATCAGTGAGTTGGCCGTATTTTACAAGCACTTCATCCTTCTCTCGTCACTTTCTGCTCAGTGGAGATGGAAGAGCATGTTGCCCTGCCAGTTATGTGCTCACACACACACACACACACACACTTTTACTGCAGGCATAGAGCCTCCCCACCCCACTCAAAGTCAGCAGTGCTGTTGGAATAGTCCTCGTGGATGTGTGTATTTGTACGGATTAAAAAGTCATTCACTCCTGTATTTAAGGCTCACCCTAGGAGAGTGCAGGTCCCAGGATGAATCAGCCGGCGTGATGCTCCCTTAACATTTTTATATGTGTAACCCTTGTGATGTTTGAACCCGGATAACAGTTCCAGGGGTCATATCTCAGATTTATATTTTAGATGGAACACTACTATTAAGACTTAAGATTTAATTTCCAGGGTTTCCTGCGTGGGGGGAAAAGATACATTTCAAGGCACTTAGTTCGCACTGCTTAGAATAAATCCCAATTTTATGTATTGCATACAGTAGTGATAATCTCAGCATAGATAATCAGTACAGTCATAATTCAATGAAACGCTTGAGCGTTTTTTGGTAGTTTCCAATGTTTCTCATTACTGATAAGAAGCAGTTTTTGAAATAAAGTCTTTACAGCTTTGGTATTCTCATTTCAGATGTTACAAGTGCTTTTTAGTAAGTTTGTGGCATCTTTCAGTCTTTTCTCAGTTCATGCTCTGTACCTGAAAGGCACACGTCTTTCTTCTCTCCTGTTCAGTATCATGATGATACTTGTCGCTCCTCTATTCCTTAAATTTTATAGTTGTTCGTGAGCCCGTTTCGGGTGCACTCCAACTTGTTTCTCCCCTCTCTCCTTCTCCCCCTCCTTAGGGTGGCTGGAAGTCGTCCTCTCCTTGGATCTTGATGATCTCAGGTCCATCTTGCATGAAAGCGAACCTCTCCCAGTTGATGGTATTGTGAAACTTAAATTAGCTTAACTGAGTACCATATTAATACCGGGGAACTCCAAACTTAAATAAATCAATTAAAAAGTCCTTTAAGGTGGATTGAGAGGATGGAAAGAAACTCTCATCCAAATCAAATAGGTCCATGGAGACAGAAGTTAATTAATAGAAAATTTGGAGATCAGCACAGGACATGCCATAAGGTAAAATGATGCACTGGCTCTAAGTGCCAGAAGGAGATACCATTCACCAGCTTCCATATGGGGAAGCTGTAAATCAGCAACGTTATCCCTAGTTCTCTCCTCCCACCAATTGGTATATTATTTTACCTAATTTTAGTAGGGGACTATAGGATCCCTACATATGCAACAACCATACCTTTCTTTCCTTTCACCACCACCTCCACTTGGCCTCTGCGCCCCCCCCCCCCCCCCATCTCTTAAGTCTAATTCACAAGTTCCCACTCAACATCTCAGTCCCCACTCTCTCTCTGTCTCTCTCAGGCCCTAACCTGACCCCTGTTTCCACTATTCCCCCCCCATCCCTCAGACCCCACTCTCTCTCCTCACCCAACCTCATCCCGGTTTTCATTGTATTTCCTCCCCACCGGTTCCAAATTTGCCAGCTAGAAGGCTGCCGCTCCAGCCTCCTGGGGGTGCCTCCCTCTCCCAACGCTCCCTGCGGCTTGATTAGCTGGAGAGAGGGCCAGCAGTCCTGAGCTTCTAACCCGCTCCTGCTGTAGCGGGCTCCTCTCCCTCCCGGTGTGGGTGAGATCACGGTCGGACCTGCGCGGGAGGAAAAAGAGTGAATTAGGAGCTCAGGGCCGCTGGCCCTTTTTCCAGCTAACTGGACCTTGTCGGAGGTCAGCACTGTGACTTTCCAGCAGGCCGTGGTGAGCAGTGAAGTGCAGATTTTTGGCCCTTTCCAAGCAGCATCAGAAAGGAATGAGCTGTGACAGTAACATTTGTAGAAGATCCTCCCGGTCTGGCCACAAGAAGATATCACTGTCCCTGTCATTAGAAAACACTTTGTGAAGAGCCATCTATACTACTAAGTCCCTCACACCTGGACAGTCTGGACTGGATGCCTGAAGACTACTTAGCCCAGCCATGTTAATACATCAGGGGGTTCAGTCTGCGGAAGAAGTCAAGGAGTAAGGATATATTTCTTCCACAGCCTGGTGGGGCCTCCCAGCTTCACCCTAGACACCTCCCAGTGCACTCCCTGCCTGACGATCCTTCTTATAATTTACAGAGAGATAGATTTGTAAGCCTGATACACGTTAGGGGGACAAAAAGATCTGTGGGTGCATGTTTTGTATTGCGATTTCCATGCTAATATTTAATTTTCTTTGCCTCAGAAAGATATGTATTTTTCGAACCTTCCCAGTTTTTCTTAGATTCGAGGATCTCTAGTGGTGGAGAATCTAATGCTGTTTCTTGAATGGAGTTTGGTGAAGGATGGGGTTATTATCTGCATTTTACTGTAGATGGGGATGTCTTCTTGGAAGAATTTTCCTTTTGCATTAATTTTAACTATTTCTACTCCCTTGTTTCTGGTCTTCTCTTCCTTTATTTTGGGATTGCTTTAGCCAGCATTGCTAAATTTATTTTTCCTTTGAATTATTCGCTATTTGATGTTTTGGTTGCGAATATGCTTATTTTGCTTCACAAGTTATGTTTGTATGTTATTTTAAAGATATAAATAAAGAGGGTTTTTTTTTTTAAAAGCTGCAACCATCCCTAGTCCACAGGAGATGTTCGTTTCCAGTATTGAGCAATTGTGAATCTGGCTGCCAGTAACATTTTGTTTTACCGACCACTGAAATAGAGCCCCAATGCCCAAACAGGGCCAATTCTGGATAAATACAAAACTCAAATCCTACCACTTGAAGAATATATCCAAAATCATCCATCTAAAGGTCTTGTACCCATGGGCAGGTCCATCATAGATGTAAGAGTCATCCTCTATGGCCACAGTTTCTCCAGCACATAGAGTTTAATTAGAATTAAAGCTATGGAAAAGCATGAAAAATGTATATGTATGAGGGAGAAATATAATCATTAAATCAGCTCTTATTCAATTTATGGATATGTTATGTGCCTCCTCCAACAGAACACATCAATCCTATTCTTCCATTCCATTTTTTCTCAGGGACTATAACCTAGAATCATTTATTTTTACCTTAAGTAAACCTTGATATATTGAAATTATCTTTATCATCTGTCTTGCAAAGACTGGTTTCCATTTGATTAATTTGCCTTGGGACTCAACCACTGTCTTTTAATTTAGTGAGAGACTTTTTGAGCAGATCATATATAGGATAGGTATTCTCTGAGAGTTGTATTGGTGATCTAGGAATTCAAATGTTGTCATTTGGTTTGAGGATTGCACCCTACCTAACATATTTTTACCCATTTGACTCCCAGTTTTCCAAGTTAAAAAAAAAAAAAAAAAAAAAAAAGAACATATTGAGACTTCTGGATCAAGTTAAATAGGAGAAAAGAAAGACAGACACACCCCCCCTGAACTTCGAAATCCTTATAGACTTGTCTCCATAATGACAATGTATGAGCACTTTTTGGACTACTCCTACAAATGTTCCTAATATGTTGATGCGAGGAAGGAACAGTAATCAGATGGAGATGGATCTCTGTATAGAAATCCAGCCCATAGAGAGAAACAGAGAGATAATCTTGGTGCCCACTAGTACAACTGGAGATTAGGCAGTGCCACTCCACCCTTATACTTTGAAAGCCATATAATGCTAAACTGAATCCACATGGTTTTAACACTGTCTAATTTTAAACCCTTCAGAGGTATAGTCTCTTTTTTTTTTACTTTTTATTTCTAAACAGGATAGTCTCTTTGAAGGAAACTATGCCCTCACAGGAAGAACATTCCAGTACAACTCTTCTATTCAGAGTGAATCACTGGATCCATTTAATTGTTGCCATTAGAAAACGTAACAAAAAGAGATTCCCTAGGTAGGGGATGCTTGAAGTTAGTTCTTGGAATCTTTCCCCATCTCCATTGTTCATACCTGCCGTGCACTCAGTAACCGATCAGAGGCCTCCTCATGGAGCATGTGATTGATAACTGGATGAATGACTAGTCAGTGACGTGGAGGGAGGAAGGAACATAACAGCCCTGGTACCTGAATACATGTGGCTGTGAGGTCCATTTACAAATTTTATGTTTAAACTTTTCCGATCATAAAATAATGGATACAGCAATGCCTGATGAAGGCAACAGTTCTGTTTAATAACAATATGGCATTTGGAATTTTTGTCACACGTGTCACTAGAAAGAAGAAGGAAGGATCAAAAGAAAAGTTGAGTCCACTTCAGAATTAGAGCCATCCAGTGTTTGCAGAAATAATATAATTCCAACCAGAGCAATTAGGCAACTAGTCAGTAACCAACATGGGAATAAGTTAAAGAAGTATGATAAATTATTTGCTGAATCCAAGGAGTGCATGTTGAAAAGAAAGAAATAAGATTTTTCACTGAAGTTTTACTGTAACTAAACATTACTTTCAACAGAGTTTACTGGCAGTGTTGATTTCTACCAGATGCTAGGCATCTGACATCATTACTGAAGTTAAAGACATTCAAATGCAATCTATAGAACAAGAGCTAAAAAAAAAATCTTACAGCACCTCCAAGGTCAGAAGATAGGAAGAATGCAAATAGAAAAAAGGCTTTACACCAGACTAACCCGGAAAAACAAAACGGCAGTACAGAAATCACACAGAGAAGGTTAGGGGCAAAACTGGAATTAACTTCCTTTGTGTATGGTCCAGCAGTCTTCTCGGTCTCTCTGACACCCATGGTGAGGACAGATGAGTTTGAAATTCTACTCCACTGTCAACTTTTGCTAGGAGAAATAAGACAATACCAGAATGTTGGAGTTGACAGGTAAACTAAATGTCTTGTTGTTTTATCTAATGTTAATGCAACGATGTAAGAAAAATGTGAAACTTTTTTAAAGAGCAAACATAATTGTGTTGGGCTTTCCTTTACTTGTGGAAAACACAAGATCCTTTAACCCCTGGCAGCTGATTTAGTTCTTGTTGGCCCTCACCAGATTGCATTGAACTGAAACAAAAAAAAAAAAAATAGTTGTAAATCCAGTCCGCAAACTATGTGTAGCTTGAAGTGTGGCTCCTGAAGGGTCTGTTTATGTAATATGAATCAGTCTGGGGGACTGTAAAGGCAAAAAAGCTCTGGCTGGCCTCAAACTGATGGGATGAAAGACGGATGCTCTGCCTTTCAGCCAGTCAGTACCTCTGTTAAGTTTAAGGCTGAATAAGCCAAGCAAGATTTTATAGTGTCTGAGGCTAAGATCTGCAACCTTGGCCACCGAGGAACCAGATGGGTCCTTGGGGATTACAAAAGGGACCTCTGGGAGCAATGCTTCGTTCCAAGCAATTTGAGAGCTGTTGAGGCATGTTGAAGATCAGTGAGTTCCCGTCACTTGAAGGAAGGGCAGAAATTGGGACCTTTGACCATTCTGCTTGGAACTGAAGTTCCTGTTGTGTAAAAGTCCTTCGGAATATGATTGCACTTGTGTTTATGCTGAAACTTGCTCCATGTAATCCAGGGCACGACTGTTATGATGCCATTTTGACTGAAACCAAGCTTGAAACCCCAAAAGAGAGTGTGGCTTTCTTTAGAAGCGGCTCAGATCCTGCCAAGGACTCAGTTTGTTTCCCTTTTGATTGCCAGGAAAGAGACCAATGAGAGCATTCAGCTCAGCACCATGTGCCACCACCCGCAGCAACCCTTGCAGAACATGATGGTCCCCAACTACAATACATCTCGCTGTGTGATGACCCTGCAGTCCACGGAGGACGGCCTCTTCTACGTCTGCGGGTGTGTGGATGACCAGGAATGCAATGACAAACTCTTCTTTGAAAACCATATCAATGGTAAGAGTCTCACTCTTACATGTACTGTACAGGTGGAGAAGTATTTGAATACCCCTGTTGTGTTGCAGTTTAAGCAATTCCAGTTTTTATAATTAGCCCAGGTTTTATTTTGGTTCTAATCTGTAAATGTATATTTAAGAGCTGCTTACCTATTCAGGTGTGCATTGTAAAAGTTGGAATGTCTCAAAACACCAAGCAATGGGATTCTTAAAACCTCCCCTGTGAACACATAACTGAAATTCATCTGTTCAAAATGTGGTTGAGAGACGTATAGATTTTGCATCTTTGTGTACTGGATATAATAAAAAGTATTCAAGTTAAATGAATGTGTCACCATAGCAAGCTGATGAATCCATTATAGTTATAGAATACGATTCAGTTTAACCTGTTCCAACACTATCCTGAGTTATAAGAGGATGGATTATTGATAACCATGGCTCAAGCCCACTGCCCAGTTAGGAAATATATTTTCCACAGGATTTCTAGAATTCAGCTTCAATGAATTGTAAAGGACCACATCCAATTGCCTCATTTCTCCAGATTCAGTAGGCAGTGACTGTTCTGCTTATGGCAGATGCACTTTCCCAACCCCCTCCCCCATTGTTTCACTTGGAAAAATGTTACCCAGCTAAGATTCAGTTTTGCCTTCAAGGCAGCCAAGGAACCCTTCCAGGAATAGCTCAGATGAAAGGATCAGCTGTAGGATTTGTTTTGTAAAATAACACTCAAGCTGGAGGTATAAGCAATGTATTATTTTTACTCTTGTCTAGTTGAACGAAATGTGCTTAACAGGACATTAGGAATGGATATTGCTATACACCCTCTCTCTGAAATCAAATTATTTTCTCTAGTTCTCTGACACGGGGAAAGGCAAGGGCATAAGATGTCAACCAGGTTCCTCACATCCATGTGTAATTTTGTAAGAAAAAGATACCTGGTTGAGGGAGAGGGGGTGTCTGTGGTGATCTCTCTGCAGCTGGCAGGATGAGCTCCACTAGTTACCACATCATGGTCTAGAGCAGGTGGCAGGGTGAGCAAAGGGAGGCATTTCTGCTCCCTGCACAGAGGGGACGGCAAACCAGCCTCGGACACCTTTGCGTGCCATTGGGGCAGGGGCCTTCTGTATGCGTATCCTCCGCTTCCTCTGGTGATGATGAAAACTCTCCTGAAGCTCTGGCAGGACAGGGGGACCATGATTCTCATTTCCCTTCATTGGCCGAGGCAAATCTGGTTCCCGTTCCTGCAGGACCTCTCTGTCAGAGAACCAGTTGGTCTGGGGACCTCCCCCGACCTGATCATGCAGGATCAGGGCAGGCTGCGCCATCCAAACCTTAGGGTGTTGAAAGGCTAGTTCTGCAGCCCCTTGACCTCTCTGACAATGTGTCTCGGGTCCTGGTAGCTTCCAAGAAGCCTTCCACCAGGAAGTCTTTCAGTCTGAAGTGGACGAGTTTTTCCATCTGGTGTGAGGACCATGGTTTGGATCCGTTCTCCTGCTCCATTCCAAAGTTGCTTGACCACTTGCTGCACTTTTCGGATGTTGGTTTAAAGACCAACTCAAAGTACACCTGAGTGCCATCGGTGCTTACCACCAGGGTGTTGGCAGTTCGCCCATCTCTGCACAGCCCATAATGGGGCGGTTTATGCAGGGTTTGCTTCAGTTGAGCCTCCCCTGTGGCCTCCTGTTGTGTCCTGGGACCTCAGTGTGGTGTTGGCTCGGTTTATGCGAGATTCTTTCGAGCCACTGTGTTCCTGGAAGGTTATCTTCTTGGCTACAGTCACTTCGGCATGCAGGGTCAGCGAGCTTCAGGCGTTAGTGACATATCCGCCCTATATAAATTTCTTTCGTGATAGAGTGAGTATGCAGGACCACCCTAAGTTCCTACCTAAGGTGGTGACTGATTTTCATCTTAACCGGTTAATCATTCTACCCACCTTTTTTCCCAGGCTTCACTCGCACCAAGGCAAACAATCTCTGCATAGCTTGGATTGCAAGAGGGCCTTAGCTTTCTACCTCAAGCGGACAGCAGGCCACGGGCAGTCTATGCAGCTCTTCATTTTTTTCGACAAGAATAGATTGCAGTTACCAAGCAAACACTGTCAAACTGGCTGGCAGATTATATTTTCTTCTGCTATGCATAGGCGGGTCTTCAACTTGGAGGCTATGTCAAGGCTCACTCTATCAGAGCCATGGCGGCTTCAGTGCCCCACTTGTGGGCAGTTCCCATAGATGAAATCTGCAAGGCTGTGACGTGGAGTTCTCTCCGCACCTTCACTACCCATTACTGTTTGGACAGGGATGACCAACACAACAGCAGTTTCGGCCAGTCTGTCCTTCAGAATCTTTTTCAGCTGTAGAACCCAATTCTTCCTGCCTAGGTCCTTTTTTCGGGTTCAGGCTCTCTCCCTCTATTACCAACAGCACCTGTATTGTTGTGCCCAGTGACACCTGGTTAGGTGTCTGTTGGTCTTGCTTGTTGTTCAGGAATAGCCTATGGATTCACCCATGTGTGAGGACTATCATCCTGCTTGTCCTAGGAGAAAGCAAAGTTGCTTACCTGTAACAGGTGTACTCCTAGGACAGCAGGATGTTGGTCCTCACGAAACCTGCAGAGTTGGGTTCCTCCTATGTTTCGGGCCGATACAGTACAGTGCACTCCAATGGAGCTCACTGTTAGCCGGCATTTGGACGCACGTTTTGGACGCGCTAGCTTTACCCCTTATTCAGTATTGGGTAATAGCGTGTCCAAAACGTGCGTCCAACCCCCCCCCCCCAACCTAATAGCGCCCACAACATGCAAATGCATGTTGATGGCCCTATTAGGTATTCCCGCGCGATACAGTAAGTAAAATGTGCAGCCAAGCCGCATATTTTACTTTAAGAAATTAGCGCCTACCCAAAGTTAGGTGTTAATTTCTGACGGTGAAACTGCTTTTCTGTGCACCCTCCGACTTAATATCATGGCGATATTAAGTCAGAGGTCCCAAAAGTTAAAAAAAAGTTAAAAATTAAAAAAAAAAGTTAAAATGGGTCCGCGGCTCGCGGGTCGAAAACCGGATGCTCAATTTTGCCGGCATCCGGTTTCCGAACCCGTGGCTGTCAGCGGGCTCGAGAACCGACGCCAGCAAAATTGAGCGTCGGCTGTCAAACCCACTGACAGCCACCGCTCCTGTCAAAAAGGAGGCGCTAAGGCCCATTTGTTATTTTATTTTTTCATAATTCTATGTTACGAGACTGAAGATTGACCCACGTGGATGCGTGAATAGAAGCATGCTGGGCATAAGTTTTGCATGATGGGCATGATGAGCTCCATCCAATGATGACACCCATGTGTGAGGACTAACATCCTGCTGTCCTAGGAGAACACCTGTTACAGGTAAGTATCTTTGCTTTACTGCGGGTAGAATGGTTCAGAAGATATTATGTACAAAGACAAAGCGAATACTTAAGCGCTTTTCTAAAGAAAAAGTATTAGAAAGAGATCTATCAATGACAGCATAAAAAGGAGATACAAAGCCAAGAAACATTTGTGCAGTTATTTTTTGAAGCCTAGATTGTTCCTGCTGAAAATGACCTCAAGCTTCTCTAGGCAGACTAGATGGGCCAGCTGGTCTTCTTCTGCTATCATCTACTATGTTATTATGATATTCTAGGCAGCATTTACTTTTGTCCCTAGAGATGGCCATGGTGTTCATAAGTTAAAGCATTTCTCCTGTTTTCAATTATCTCTCCGTCTATTCTTCTGGGGTTACAGAAAAGATGCTGTAATTATAATGTATTAAAGTATTCATTTTCCCTTCCTCAGGATATTCCATGCTGCAAAGCCAAGAAGCGATTCCCGTGGCTGCCATAAGCTTGCTCCCTCCTTTCCTGGTTGCTGTGATGATTACGGTGATATTTTACCTCTATCGCACCCAGAAGCAGAGGAAGAGAATTAAGGACTGGAGCCAGGGTCAAGCACCACGCAGTGAAGGGTTGGCTGAGAATGAAAGAAATTATGATGAGAAACTGTCAGTTATGATACACGATAGCAGCTCCCATCTGAACCTGACGTGCGCTAACAACATTAACCACAACACAGAGCTGCTGCCCATTGAGCTGGATGAGAAAGTAGGGAAAGGCAGGTTTGCAGAGGTTTGGAAAGCCAAACTGAAACATGCCACTTCCGGGCAATACGAGACCGTGGCTGTTAAGATCTTTCCCTGCGAAGAATATTCTTCCTGGAAGAACGAAAGCCAGATTTTTGCTGATGTCTACCTCAAACACGAGAACATCCTTCAGTTTTTGACCGCAGAGGAAAGAGGAAACGGCCCACAAAGAGAGTACTGGCTTATCACTGCCTACCACAGCAGAGGGAATCTGAAGAACTACCTGTCCAATCATATCCTCAGCTGGACACAATTGCAGAAGATGGCTGGCACACTTGTGAATGGTGTGGCCCACTTGCACAGTGACTACACAACCTGGGGGATGCCGAAGTTTCCGATTGCTCATCGGGATATCAAGAGTACCAATGTTCTGGTGAAAAACGAGCAGGAATGCGTGCTATGTGATTTTGGAATTGCTCTAAGATTAGACCCTTCCTTAACTGTGGATGATTTTGCAAACAGTGGTCAGGTGAGTGTATTTTTCTTTTAGTAAACTCAGGTGCAACCATGCAACACCACGTTTGCTAATGTTTTTCATATCTTAATGGGGCAGAGTAATGACACAGAACCTGTGGCATTCATGGTCATTTCTATTGGCAGTGAAGAGAACTCCCTAGCTAGCCCCATAGCTCAGATGAAGACTCAAACTCCATGTTACCATGTTCTGGAATAAACTACAGTCTGTGACACATCGCCAATGACTCTTGCTGCGATTGCTGGGCTAAGTAAGTGAGGAAGGGATATAAAATAATGTGGGGATGGTAAGGGAGGCTTATGGCATCATAGAACAATAGAGACCAGTTCCGACTAGCTGTTAGCCCAAAACAAACAAAAGGAAACTGCTCAGTCGAAAATATGATGCCCAATTCCCACTAAAAATAAAGTCTTATAGACACTGACACCCACCCTCCTAATAATTCCCGATATTTACCATTCTATGGGGCCGATGGAATAAGGTGCGCTGAAGCTGCCATGGGTTTGTGAGCACCTGTATGTGCGTTTTCCCGTGCTAAGCCCTATAGGGGAATGTAATAAGGGTTTTGTGTGCGAGAAAAAAGTGCATATGAATGCACTTACAGACCCTCGGTTTTTCCTGCGTGAATGCATGCTAATGGCATGCAAAGGAGGCGATTAGCTAATCATAGGCATAGGAGCCGTGCTAATGCAAGTGCGGGGTTTTTTACCACGGGGTTTTTACCGCCTCAGTCAGGGCGCAAGTTAAATGTCAGCGCCGACTCGGGGGGGCCTTTGTCAGCGTCCAAGTACCCTGAAAACCACCTATCTCGGTGTCCGAGTGGCCAGCTTAGCTAGGCGCTTTTCTGGGCGACCGAGCGGCCAGCATCACTAGGTGCTTTTCTCGACGTCCGAGCAGCCAAATTTGTGACCAGCTCAGTGTCTTATTCAGCACCCGAGGGGCCAGATACACAACCAGCAGAGCACCTAGCTCAGCGCCTGAGTGGCAGCATTTGCTAGGCTCCTTTCTGGGTGCCAGAGCATCCATATTCACTCTCAGCTGAATGTCTTTGTCGGCACCCGAGCATCCAGATTGGTGCCCAACTGAGCACCTATCTCGCTGCTATGCCAGTGTGAATTAGCATCCATGAAAATATTTGCCCTGTTTTCTGCAGCAGTTATTTGAAATATTAAAAATACTTTCCAGGGTCATACTTTCACTTAATAGGGAGACCAGTTCGCTTGCTCGCTTTTATGCACGGATTATTGGCGCGGGTTTTGAGCACGGATGCGGCCACTTATTACATAGGCCCTTGCTACGTTTAAGTATGCACATTTCTCCGTCTGTGCGCAGATTTCTGCGTGCAAATCGTTTGCATAATTTATTTTTGTTTTACATCCCACGGAAGCAGCATCTTCAGCCGCGTGCGGTGATCAAACCCGCGCTCATAACTTGCGCCTGTTTTGCTGTGGGTCTTATTTCATCAGCCCCTATGACACCTATGATCGAAAAGTTCCCTGGTACTGCTGCAGAATGTATATTTAATGTTATTTGAAATGATAGACTGTTCAGTCCACACTATTCCTTTTGCTGGATTTTTTGTTTTTGTTATCAGTGGATGAGTTCACCGTCTGGCCCTTCTAGGGAGAGGTTCTTCTGTTTGCTCATCTTCAGACAGAACCCCAGATCAGTGCCTGGGTGGAAGAGTCTCCATAGCATGCTCTTTCCTCCAATATCATACCCATAGACAAGCCAACACTGCCCCTTTCATTATTACAAGACCCTTAGCAAAGTTGGATTAGGTTAAGAAGCCAGCAGATGATGTAGCACAAAGTGAAGGCATCTGGGAATATCCTTTACCCAGTGCTGCTCCATAACTGGGCAGGTTTCAGCGAAGAGCTCCATACAGCTCAATCCCTGCCACCCTCTTTCTTGAGTCCAGAACATCAGACTCTAAACTCATCTTCAGAGGATTAGCCCACTAATGAGAACATTATGTTTAGACAATAGGGGGCCAATTATAAAGGGTTTAGGAGTTAGGCTCCTAAATTAGCACTTTTGAAAATTTACTAGGGGCTGAATCCCTAAATCTAGGCTTCTAGTTTCACTATCCCCTAAATTAGCGGTTCTCAACCTATGGGTCGCGACCCCGGCGGGGGTCGAACGCCCAAAACACAGGGGTCACCTTGTGTCGCGCGCTCCCGGTCTCTCCCGCTGCCGTTGCCGCCGGGCTGTCAGCACGTTCAAGCCCAGCGGGAACGGCAGCGGCGCTAGAAGAAGCTGTGCACCCGTGGCTGGGCCTTTTCTTCTTCCTGCGCCTGCCCCCCCCTCCCGTGACCCGGAACAGGAAGTGAATCGCGGTGCGCAGGAAGGAGAGAGAGCCGCGCCGCGCGAAAAAGTAGCAGCAGCGGCTGCAGCATCGGTCCTCGAGCAATAGAAGCAGCCGGTAATGGAGAAAGGAGACAGCAGCATGAGCCTCCCGCGGCCGATGGGATTCTTCTTTCTTGGCCAGCGAGGCTGCTGCAGCTCCCATTTGTGCTGGGGGGGGGGGGGGGAAGGAAGTGAGTGAGAGAAAGAGAGAGAAGCAGCCAGCCAGCCTGTGTGATTGACTGGTCAGAGAGCTGATGTGTGTGTGTATGTGAGAGACAATGAAAGTGATTGCTCAGGGAGATGACTGATGTGTATGTGAGAGTGTGAGACATTAGTCAGGGAGGTGACTGATGTGTGTGTGTGAGAGAGAGAAAAAGCATGGAAGTGAGAAGTCTGGGTATGTGAGAAAGCATGGGCGTAAGAAGCCTGGTGTTGTGGGGGTGAAAGATAGCATGGGCGTAAGAAGCCTGGTGTTGTGGGGGTGAAAGAAAGCATGGGAGTGAGAAACCTGGGTGAGTGTGCATGCATGAGAGAGAGAGACTGCTTGGTAAGGTGATGGTGCGTGTGAGAGAAAAAGACTGGTGTGTGTGTGTGAATATGAGAGAATGTGATTCAGGGAATGAGAAGCCTGTGCACGTGGAGAGAACAAGCATGGGAGTGAGAGACTGGTGAGTGAGTGAGTGAGTGAGTGTGTGTGTGTGAGAGAGAGAGAGACAGAGAAAGTGATTATGAGAGTGAGAAGCCCATATATGTAAGTAGAACACGGGAGTGGGAAGCCTGTGTGTGTGTGTGTGTGTATGGCATGAGAGAAACTGTTCAGGAAGGTGACTGGTGTGTGTGTGTGTGTGTGTGTGAGAAAGTGATTATGAGAGTGAGAAGCCCGTATATGTAAGTAGAACACGGGAGTGGGAAGCCTGTGTGTGTGTGTGTGTGGTGTATGGCATGAGAGAAACTGTTCAGGAAGGTGACTGGTGTGTGTGTGCCAAAGACTGTTTGGGAGATGATTGGTGTGTGAGAGACAGAAACTGGTCATGGGGGCATGACTGGTATGGTGTGTGTGTGTGAGAGACATGGGCACTAAGGAAGAGGACCATAAGTATAGAGCTTAGCTTCTACTGCTGCTTCTGGTGAGTGCCACGGCCTGCAGGGAAGGGGAGTAGGAGAGCTGCTGGAGGGGGTAAGTAAAGGTGGCTTTTAAGTTTATTTTTCTTGACTGCCATTTTAATTGTGTGATGTCTGCTTTTTGAAATATTTTATTGGTGTTTGGAGAATGTTTAATAGTTTTTATGAGTTTTAATTGTTGGATGTTCATAGCTGTTTTGAAACATTTATTCTGCTTATTAGTATAGTTTTACAATTATTTCTGTGTGCTAGTTCTGTTTTCCTAATAAGAGGTGTATTGGTTTTTAGGACCTGATTTAATATTTGTAGTGTTGCCTTTTCATAGATAGGGTTGCTCCTGTTTGAGTGTATTCCATAATACAGGTGTAACTGTGTGCGGATTAGTTTATGTGCATTACTACAGATCCTGGGAGTATGTTAGGTCGGTTCTGTGTCTGTTACCGAGATGAGATATTTTGCTAGCATGTAAGCGTTTGTATCGGTCTTATTTGTTGTGTTTTCTCAGAGGACATGCATTGGTGGTAAACTGCTGTCTTTTCATAAGTAGGGCTATTGAGCCTGGAAATAGAAGGAGTTTGAGTTGCTGTTACTGAGATGTCACTAGAACCAGAATATCTTTTTTGTAGGGTGAGTTGTATGGGGAATGTCATAATTCTGCTTTACATCCATTATTGTGGGTCAGGGGGGTTCCTGTGGATACAAACTGTACTTTACATCTAGCCCCGTGACGATCATGGGTCAGTGTGCCATGCATGTGAGAACCTATGGTGAGTTGAGTTACATTCACATTATAAATGTCATAATTAAATGATAAGTGTGCACTAAAATCCAACCCCATCCATAACCCCGCCCCCATATGACCAAAGCCCCGCCCTCACCCCACCCTCACGGGGCGAGGGCGGGGCGAGGGGTCACCGCAACATGAGGAACTGTATTGCGGGGTCACGGCATTAGAAAGGTTGAGAACCACTGCCCTAAATCAAGGAGCCTATAAAATGGTTGGCTACAGGGGCAGAATTAGGATGGGGAAATAAAGTTAGATGCTTGATTTTCAGCACTAGGCACCTAACGTAGGATCTTAAATCTAGGGAAATGAATAGCAGTCCTAAATTTAGGACCCTAAGTAGGGATTGTAGAGCTAAGCAGTTGATGTAGGCTGTATGGTCTTTTTCTGCTGACATGTTTCTATGTAAGTTTTAGACTCCTAAATTTAAAGTGAATTTTCAGCTGAAAACTTAAGAGACCTAACTTAGGAGCCTAAATTTAGGAGGCTGGGGATAATATTAAAATAAAAAAAAGGTGGGCTCCTAAATTAGGTCCCTAAGTTTTCAGCTTAAAATTCACAAACTTAGCCCCCTCTCCAGGTTTTGTGAATATTGAACCCTAAGAACCCAAAAGAGGAGGGTAGCTGACATTTCCTATAAAATGAAAGCTGCTGCCTTAAAATCAGCAACTTAATAAACATACACTTTGCTTTATAACATTAAAATCTGAGACGGTGTTATGTGATGACAAAAGTCTAGGATCTGCCCCTTGTCTGGAAAGCTAATATGTACGTCCTCTCTAGCTCAGTGAGGCCTTTTAAATCAGTTCTTCTAAAGAGTTTCACTTCAACCTTTTCTACATAAATATAAACTGCCATTTTATTTATTTATTATTTATTTAAGGCTTTTATATACCGACTTTCTTGATACAAATCAAATCAACTCGGTTTACAATGAACTAAGCAGAAAATATAATTAACCAATCAACAAGAGATACGGAGCATACAGTTACATTATAACAAGGATGCCTTAACTTGGAGTAAGAAATAAAGAAGGGGTGAACGGAAAAGTAAATAAATAAAATAAATACGTTTTATTTATTTATATTTTAATGTAACTTTAATTGAAAATAACTGAAATTAAATCCATTGCTTTCCCCTTTCTCCTCCTTTCCTAGACTTCATACATCTGCTCGTCAGAGTTTGTAATTGGTGGTTAAAGAGCCTGATGACTAGGAGAGAGAGAGACCAAAAGGCCCACTGGCCATTTCCTTGGCTGCCATTTAGAGCAACAGTCCTAGAAAAATTATTTGTAGTATTTAGCATATTTATATTAAAACAAACAAGATCAGACCAAGCACAGGGCTCAGGCCATAGAGCTGAGCTTTGCTGTTGGGCCTTGGCATAGTGCAGAGGTGGCATCCACTGGCTTGGGCAGAGAGAGGGAAGATGTGCTGATGCTCGAGTGGAGGCCCCTGCTGGCACTGAGGATGCATCTCAGAGGAGGTCCCGTCCAGCCCTCGAGTTGGCAAGGTCTCCCTAGAACCCCCCCCCCCCCCCAGGCACGCCATCTGGAGAGGACTGTTAAAGAGGAAGGGGGGGGGGGAATAATCCCATACACCTCTTACTTTTCCATTCTCATTTTTGTTTACCAATTTCTGAGGAGACATTTGTCAAGAGTCAAGAGAGGACTTGGGGACGGAGCTCTGTAAAATATATGGTGCATATCTTCAATTCATAAAAAAAGTCGTTCACACTATAAAAGATAATAATAAAAGAAGGGCAACCTCCCAATAAGACCAAAGGAGGATGTAATAGAGACAGGAGAGAGGCAAGTTAATATTCTGAGGAATGTAACTATTGCTTCACATAATCTTTTTTTTTTTTCTTTCAATGGGATGGATTTAGGGAAAGTAAAGTTTCACAATTTTCCTCATGTTGTCCTCATGCTTCTGGCATAATTTAGAGCAATAATCCCCAATAGTTCCAACTCTTTGGGCTATAATATCGAACACATAATGTGCAGTGGGCAATGTCCACACTAAAAGGCTCCAAAAACCAAGTACCCATAACGACCCCATCAAGTTTTAGAAGTCCCTTTGAGACCTTGTTTATATTTTACCCTTTTGAGAAGCCTGCCAATGCCTCTTCTGGATGAAAACATAAAATACTAATCTATTACATGATCTAGAAAAGACTGGTAATATAGAAACATAGAGCATGATGGCAGAAAAGATCATACAGTCCATCTAGTCTGTCTTGATGGACCTTCTGACCCTAGTAGATCTCTGGCTTTCCTCTCACTTCCTTGCAACTAAGGATCCTCTGTGCTTATTCCAGGCTTTCTTGAATTCCGTTACTACTTCTGTCTCCACCACCTCTCTCCCAGGAGGCCGTTCCATGCATCCACCATCCTTTCTGTGAAGAAATATTTTCTGTTGCTGCTCATGAGTCTGTACCCACTGGAACCTCCATATTGTGACCTCTTTTTTGCGAGCACTCTTTCATCTGAAAAAAGTTTGCTTCTTGTGCATTATTTATACCTTTGAGGTATCTGAATTTTGCTGTCAGAAAACCCTAGCTCTCCTTTTCTCTAGGGTGTGCATATTTGGGTCCTCAGGTCTCATCTCATATGGCTTTTGGTGCAGACACTGTCTCATTTTGGAAGCCTCTCTCTGTACCCACTGCCTCCCCCTCCTGATCCCCATCTATTGCTATTATTAACGCATGATACTCAGTATCTCCTGCTCTGTATTTATTCTCAGAAAACTATCATGTTTAAACAACCCAGGCAAGAGAAGAAGATTCTCTAGTAAAGCTGATTAGAAAAACAGATGTGCTTTAAATTAAAAGTTATGTTGAATACTCGCATTTAGAGCCTGATTTACTAATGGGGGAAAAAAAGCCTCAATGAATCAGGTCCTTAGTGTGACATCTGGCATTGTGTATTCTCCGCTAGCTTCATGAAGCCTGGGACGTACTATCCTACAGCCCTCTTTATGCAGTTGTTGAGGTAATAATCAGAATAGGAGCCAATTTTTCAAACTGACTGAGAGTGCTAATCTCAGCATAATCCCCTCCCCCTCCAACAATCAGCAAAAAGTCGTCTTACCACCGATCCTGCGTCTCCTGTATCACAGCCCCTCCACCCCATCCCTTGCAGTGATCTCATCTCTTTCTCTCTCGCACACACACACACAGAACTGATCCATCTCTCACAAACTCCCCAGCACCACCTCACCCCCCCCCCTCCCGTCCTTCTCAGTCATCTCCCTCAGTTTATCCCCTTCTCTCACATTCCCTGCCCACTGCTGAACCCCTCTGTCTCATCCCTCAGCAGGGAACTCTAACCTTCAATCCAGAAGTGAAACCAGTAAGAATCAGCAGCTCACTGAGCTCCTGATAGACTTGATGTCTTTCTTCCAAAAAAAAAGATATTATTTCTGGAACCACTCCAGTACTTTTTCCCTTTCTAAGCCATTGCACTTCAGAATGTAAAATAAGGTCACTGCACTGCACTGCACATCAGATTCAAGCAGGAGCAGCTTGAAGAGGCCATGCCCTTATAGATTTTTGGTTTTCATTTCCTGAAATGTGTTTCCATTTTGTTTATGGTTTTTTTTTTTCTATTAATTTTATTTGAAATGAAATAAACCAAAAGCTAATGGAAAAACAAAACAAAACAATAAAACAAAATGAAAAGAAGTGACCAAGGGCCTTCTCTTCCCCAGAGAAAAAATAATTGCACTGGTGCTGCAAAAATAAAAAAATAAATAAAAGATCCTCCCCCCACTGCCTGGACCCATTTTACCCCAGCTGTGGGTCTAAAGAAATCCAAACTGGGAAAAAGCGATCCTCGGGCACACCTGCCCTACCAAGGTGGCCCTGAGGCCATCGCAATTTTATTGTACAGCCGTAAAACAAAACGGCACTGGCCCCTTTTGAAACAGGGAGACAGCGGGGAAAGCGAGACTGTGGAATCACTCCTGCCTCGTTTGGATTTCTGAAGACCCAGAGACAGGGTAAGACGAGGCTTAAGAAATTAAGGACCCAGGCAGCGATGGTTCCTTACTTCTTAGCTTTTTGCAAGCACCAGCGCTGTTTTTTCTTCTGGTGGGGGCAGGGTGGGGCTAAGGCTGATGGCTGCTTTGGAAAACAAAATGAAAAAAAAAATGAACACAAGTTTGTGCATTTTTCTTCTGTTCCATTTTCAAAACCAAAATGAAACAAAACATGAAACGTAATTGAAATTTCCAGCTTTGCTTCAAAGGAAAGCGCATGCCTAGCCTTGAACAGCCTGTGCTGCAATGCCCTGGCCTGGAATAAACTGTCCATCTTCATCATCACATCTATGCTAGGCTTAACATTTAGCACTTTTGCATACAAAGACTGTACATGGATGATGCAGTGATAGCTAAAAATAATAAAATCAGGGAAGTCGTCCTTCTTGTCACCGAAGGAAAGACAATTTTTCTCTCCCAGCACTATAGGTGCGCCTTCAGTTGTTACTGACAGAAACATTGGAAGAGGGGCGCCGATGTCCTGCAAAGACTTCTTAAAGGCACGATAAATGTCTTCACCCGTGTTTTTGCAAGACAGTGGTACAATCACCACTATCTTTTTTTTCCCCCACTGCAGTCATAGGCGCCAGCTCTGTGAGTGCTGGAGGACTCCCACTATGGTCTCTTACACTCCCGTGGATCGGGAGCTGAGAACGCCGTGCGGCAGGGCTGACCCAGAAGACAGTAAGGCGGAAATGCTTCTGTCTCCGCGCTCCTGCTCCCACCTCCCCTGCAGTCCATTGGCTGGCTGTGGAAGGGCTTAACCAAAGCGGTGCTGCCAGCTGCTAACATTTTTATAGAATCACAAAATCTAGCCCAAAATGTATAGCTCCTATTATAGTCTATAACTGCCATACAGAAACTAAAAACTTCAAATCAAATTTGAATTACACGAGATTCTATACACAGTTCTGCATTGTATACAGACAAATTGATTAAAAACTTCTGCGTCTAATAACTATGGATATAAAAAAAAGTCTTAAGCAAGGCTAGAAAAGCCTAGCAATCTACATTGTAAATACTACATCCAGAACACCATTACAAGCACACTATCACTTTTTTTTTCCTTTGTAGTTACCTATCAAGTAAACAGTCACGTTCGCAATCCACTATGTTCTGTTTTATTCTTTTTTGCTGAGGTCATTGTAATTTTGTGTTGCATTCAGCACCCCCCCCCCCCCCCCCCCCCTTCCCTTGATCATTTTCAAAAGTTGGCTCCTATGACCGCCATTCTCAAAAAGTACCCCGACAAAAATTCTCCCCCGAGCTATGTCATGTACATCTGTTGATTCATCAACCTGTAGGCCACAAACATTTGCGTTTCAGATTACATCTGGGCAAGTTTGTGCTAAATGTTGCTGCTTTTGACCTTAAAAAAAAATTGTTCTTGAGACATCATGTCCGACTTCAGGTCTCTCACTCTTATTTAACTCAAGTGGCTGTTCAGAGTGGGGGTCTCACACACTTCACGTAGTGTGCGGTAAAATATTCTTTTCCTTTGCATTTCTTCAGCACACACACACACGCACACATGAAATATTCTTGATTTCCTTCTATGGAGGCCTAATCTCTCATGCAACCCTAATTAACAATTTTTTTTTTCTCTAGAATGCACTCATAAAGTGAGAGTATAAGACAGGAAACTATACTATGACCTTTGAACTTCAGTAAAGGCATTTCATTTCAAAAATTGCCTGTCAGTCAAACTGCTGGCAGTGGCTGCCGGGCTGTCAGGAACGCAGTTCACAAGGGCATTTTATTGGAATAATATGTTTAATGAACATCAGATCGTTTTTGCGACTAGCATTTTTAAGGTATTACTCACCGTGGACTCAGGCAAAATGTTGCCCTTGAGCTAAAGGTTGGGGAATCCTGATTTAGAGTCATTTTAGCAGGATTAGGTACATGGGGCAGAGAAAGAATCCGTCTCTATCTATCATACTACAAAAATGTATGAGGAAGGGCCCTGTGAGGAGCCAAAACCTGACTTATTGGGAGATCGACGTAGAAGAACATTCTGCCAGTGAAATAAGCAAACTCTGGAAAGTGAATGAGAAGGAGCTGGATAAAGAAGTATCTCTAGAGCAGGAAGGAAGGAGCTGAGCACATCAGTGATTTCTGACTCTAATCAGTACTCTGCTGCTCCTGCTGGCTAGATGCAATGCTAATGTTTGTGTTATCACCTCGATTCTTCTTTTGGCTAGGTTGGTACCGCCCGGTACATGGCTCCAGAGGTTCTGGAGTCCCGCGTGAACTTGGAAGACCTCGAATCCTTCAAGCAAATGGACGTGTACTCGATGGCCTTGGTCTTGTGGGAAATGGCCTCCAGGTGTGAGGCTGTTGGAGGTGAGAGCCCTGTAAACTGGAATTCCTTTGCTCTTAGCCTTGTATCCTTTTATATGCTACCAGAAATACCACACAGGGACCATATATGAGCTTTATCTTCTCCAATTCTTCAAGGAGTTGCTTTCTTAAAGTTGCTTTTATTTAAAATGGTTCAACAAGAATTTTTCACACAAGAGTGTTCCATGCTTATATGTCATATATGCAAAATATACTGTTTTATTATTCATTTCTAATATTTTATAAATGCATTTTAAAAACTTTAATTACTCCCCCTTTTATTCAAAAAAGATAGCAAGGTAAGTTACAAAATGTAAAAAAATATATAGTTGTGCTTGGGAGATACCTTCTGGGATACATCACTGGCCGCACCGCAGCTGATAACAGTAACAAAAGCTGTGAACATTTGTTTTCCTGCTCCATGTTCTTGCCAGCAGGTGAGTGAGAATTGAAAGCCGTAGGGTTATCTGCAGAGCCTTTATAGGAAAAGTCCCTCATCTAAGGGATAATAATAATTCTCAGAGGACAAGCAAGATGGTAGTCCTTACACATGGGTGACATAATCAGATAGAGCCCCAATGTGGAAAACTTATGTCAAAGTTTGTAGAACTATGACTAGGTAAAATGAACATGCCCAGCATGCCCTATACCACCCATCCATGTGAGGCCCTCTCCAGTCTCACTTTTTTTTGTGGAGCTGTAAGCCTCACAGTGTGAGTGAGCTCACTTTGGCTATTTTTGGCCTTGAGGAAAACTTTGTTTTTTCTTGCGGTTTTCACATTATTTTTCTCACTGTTCCATTGCCAGTGCCCTCCTGTAGCGTCTCCTAGTTAGGTTTTTCGGCAATTTGGGTAAGTTTCCTTTCACTGTTGAGTCCTCATGTTAGCGGTGCAGGTATGCTCCCAGACAGAGGACACATATGTCATGGGAATCTGTGATAGATATGGTCCTCAGGCACCGGGGACATCGCTGAAAAACAGTCATGGCCATGATAGATGAAACAAAAGGGGCAAAAATTGAAGGTAATGACGGCGTGCGTAGATGGTCAGCGGGCCATTGCCTGCACCGCTACCTACCAGCTCTACATGAGCCAGTACTTGTGGGACATCTGGAAGCAGTTGCAGGAGGTGGCCGAACAGCTGCCTCAGCAGCAGCAGGACACCCTCATGTTGCTGGTACATAAAGGCCTGGAGTGCAGAAAACACGAGGACTGTGTGACCTACTTTGTTTTCGAGATGGCATTGAGAGTCTCTGCAGTGGGAATCATCATCCGCAGAATAGCATGGCTGCTGGCCTCGGATCTCCAACCAGAGGTACAGGACAACTTGCTGATATCCCATATACTGGAAAGAATCTCTTCAGAGATAGGGTGAGGGACACGGTGACCCAGCTTCGGGACCACCATGAACTCTCTAACAACTCTCCACCAGTATTCTGGTTCCGTCCTCTTTTAGGAGGCTGGCAAGACTGGGGCTAAGGAAGTCTTTCTTTGCCAAAGGAAGTACTATCCTCTGCCCCCTCGCTCCCATCATCACCATCAGGGTTCGCGAGACTATCCTAGGCAGTAGAAAGTCCCAAACCCCAGCTGGCTCCTCAGTCAACTCTGGGGATGGAATTTTGACTGGGTCGTAGGGAACGTATGCCAGTTCCCCGTGCCCAGGACAATGGACCCTCCAGTCGGGGGAAGGCTGCGGTTCTTTGCAAACCAGTGGCCCAGTATAACCTCGGACCAGTGGGTTATGTCCATCGTCCGTCAAGGGTACCAATAGAAAATATTGGGTGTACTGCCACATTGCCTCCGTGACCATTTTGGGGGCCGGTAGTGCATCAGGAGGTACTTCTAGCAGAGCTCTCCTCCCTCTTAACAGCCAGAGCAGATGAGCCCATACCACCAGGGCAAAGAGGGGGGGATTCTACTCCAGGTACTTCCTGATTCTAAAGAGAACAGGAGGACTCCATCCCATCCTAGTCCTAAGGGCCTTGAACAAGTTTCTAAGAAAAGAAAAGTTCAAGATGGTTTCCCTGGGCATCTTGATCCCCCTTTTGCAAAAAGGGGACTGGCTATGTTCCCTCGGCCGAAAGGATACATACACTCATATCAAGATCTTCCCTGGTCACAGAAAATATCTCCGATTTGTCATTGGAAAACAGCACTTCCAGTACCAAGTGTTGCCGTTCAGGCTCGTGTCAGCCCCATGGGTCTTCACAAAATGCCCGGCCATGGTAATAGTGCACCTCCGCAGGCTGTGAGTGCATAATTTACCGTATATGGCAAGTGACTGGTCAAGAGCACTTCTCAGGCGAGGGTCACCAAGTTCAAGCAGGTGTTAGAGTCACTGAGCTTCGTTTTCAACTACAAAAAGTCCCATCTCAGCCCATCACTTCATTTGGACTTCATGGCTTGCTAGATACAGTTCAGGCCAAGGCCTTCCTGCTTTGCCAGGAGACTGTCACTTTGATGACCATCACAGCAGAGATCCAACAGAGCCAGCAGGTGTTAGCCTGGCCCATGTTAAGGTTGTTTGGCCATATAGCAGCAACCATCCATGTCACTCCCTTGGGACATTTACACATGCACAGAGCCCAATGAACCCCAAGGTCGCAGTGTGCCAGGCCACTCAGAGTATCCCGAATTGCATCCGAGTCACCCCTTCTCTCTGTAACTTATTGTCCTGGTGGTGGGTACTTTCAAATCTAGAATGGAGGATCTAGTTTTGAAGTCCCCCGTTCTAATCATGGATGCTTCCACCCAGGGCTGGGGAGCTAATGTAGATGGGCTCAGCATTCAGAGCCTTTAGTCCACCCAGGAATGCTCTTGTCAAATCAACTTCCTGGAGCTTCAGGTGATCAAATACACGCTATGGGCTTTCAGAGATTGGCTGTCCAACAAAGTTGTCCTGATCCACACCAACAACCATATAGCTATGTGGTATGTCAACAAGCAGGGAGGCATGGGCTCATACCTTCTGTGTCAGAAAGTGATCCAGATCTGGTCGTGGGCCCGGCCCCAAGGGATGGTGCTCAGGGCTATGTATTTGGCTGGGACGGAGATCGTGGTAATGGACAAACTGAGTTGAGCCTTCAGACCCCATGAATGGTCCGTAAACCATGGGGTAGCAAATTGGATATTCCACCTCTGGGGGAGCCCAGGTATAGATCTGTTCGCATCTCCCTGCAACAGGAAGGTGCCTTGGTTCTGCCTCCCTGTACAAGTCTGATGGCAAACCAACCTCGGATGCTCTCACCCATCATTGGGGCAAGGGTCTGTTGTTCGCATATCCTCCGAGACCCTTAGTGGCAAAGATTTTCTTGAAGCTTCACAAGGACAGGGGGGCCTATGATCCGAGACAGATCTGGGTTCCACTCCTATGGGAGTTGTCTATCCAGAGACTGATCAGTCTGGGAACTTCCCCAGATTTCATCACACAAAATCAAGACAGGCTGCAGCACCCAGCCTGGATGTTGAGAGGTTTATCCTGCATCCGCTTGATCTTTCAGAGGTTGTGTCTCAGGTCCTGGTGGCTTATAAATGCCTTGCAATAGAAAGTCCTAGGGACTGAAACGAAGGAGGTTTTCCATGTAGTGTGAGCAGAAGGCCCTAGATCCGTTCTCCTGCCCCATACAAAAACTGCTTGACAACCTCCTAACCTATCAGAGGCTGGCTTAAAGACCAACTCCATTAGAGTTCATCTCAGTGCAATTGGCACATAACACCAAGGTGTAGATAGTATGCCCATCTCTGTACAGCCTATAGCTGTATGCTTCATGCAGGGCCTGCTTCAATTGAAGCCTCCCCTAAGGCCTCTCGCTGTGTCTCGGGACCTCAACATGGTGTTAGCTCAGCTGATGAAAGCTCCTTTTGAGCTGCTGCGCACCTGTGACCTGAAGCACCTGACCTGAAAGGTCATCTTTTTGGTGGCAGTCACTTCAGTGCGCAGGGTGAGCGAGCTCCAGGCCTTAGTAACTTATCCACCTTATACTAAGTTTTATCATGACAGGGTGGTCTTGCCCCTAAGTTCCTTCCTAAGGTGGTGATGGATTTCCATCTTAACCAGTTCATCATCCTGCCAATATTCTTTCCCAGGCCCCATTTGCACCAAGGCAAACGAGTACTGCACAATTTGGTCTGCAAGCAAGGCTTAGGTTTCGATCTGGAGCAGACAGAAGCCCATAGACAAAAAGAAAGGAATAGGTTGGGTGCTGCCATTGCCAAACAGATACTATCCAATTGGCTACCAGATTGCATCTCCTTCTATTATACCCAGGCGGGACTGCATCTTGGGGTCATGTCAAGGCTCATTCTGTCAGAGCCATGGCAGCATTGGTGGCCCACTTGTGAGATGTTCCCATGGAGATCAGCAAGGCTGCGACCTGGATTTCTTTCCACCCATTCACATCTCATTATTGTCTGGATTGGGATGGCCGACGCAACATTAGGTAAATCAGTCTGTCTTTCCGAACCTGTTTGAGGTGTAGAACCCAACTCTCCAGCCTAGGGCCCGTTGTTTTGAGACGCTGGCTCCCTCTCTGTTACCAACAGCACCGGTGTTGTGCCCATTGGCACCTCGGGTGTCTTTTGGTCCCCTCTTGTGATGGGGAGCAGCCTGTAGCTAGGGATTCACCCATGTGTGAGAACTACAATCCTGCTTGTCCTCGGAGAAAGCAGAGTTGCTTAACTGTAACAGTTGTTCTCCGAGGACAGCAGGATGTTAGTCCTCACAAAATCCTCCTCCTCCCCCCTCCATGGAGTCATGTTTCTCCTATTTTTTTTTTTTTAAATCATAATTCTATATTACGAGACTGGAGAGGGACCCCACGTGGATGGGTGGTATAGGGCATGCTCAGTGTGCCTAGTCAAAATTCCAGAAACTTTGATGTAAGTTTTCCTCATCAGTGCTCCATCTGATTGTCACCCATGTATGAGGACTAACAACCTGCTGTCCTTGGAGAACTTCTGTTACAGGTAAGCAACTTCTGCTAAAGGTTTTACACAGAAAAAAACCCCATCTTTATCCATGCAAAAATGTTGTTTTATTATTGCCCCACCCCTCACTGTGAGTTTTCCTTTGAAAGTTCCAACACTACTGCAAGCAGGTAGATCAACATTACCCTCACTGGATGTATTTTAAATAAAATCTCTTTCCAGTTAAAGGAAATCATTGTGCTTTTTTTTTTCTTTGACTCTTTTTCCGACATTATTTTACTTTTCAGTGACACTGCATTTATCCTTTAAGGACTTGATTCACACCAATCCTTTTAGGCCTGCAGAGATAGTTGCTATGCAAATTTTTGGCTCTATCATATGCAGAAACAGGGCTAATATTCAGCCAAATATATATATATATATTCATCCCAATCTGAGTGATATGCAGAGGATACAAAGGAAAGAGATTACCCAGAGGCTTCATTAACCCCCACCACTCCACCCTCATGCCCACAAACACACTTTCATCCAAGTACATCCACACCCTTTATTTGCCTTTGGCAGACCTCCATGCTGAATAAATGCACTCCTGGCCTGATGCTGGCGTAATCCAGTTGGAGAGCTGCTGCATCCATGCAGCTCCTATTACTTCCTGAAGGAGGGGTTTTGACTTTTAAACACATTCTCGAGGAAAAACTAGCTTGAATAAACCCTTTTCTTTTCCTCTGACACATTGGTTCTCTAAGGGTTTTCTGCCAAGAGCTGCCTTTTGCATTTAACTAAATTGGCCAGATCTGGTCTTGACGCCAGTTACGACAGACTGGCCATGGTGCATTGTGAGTGGTAGATTGCTGCTTACATCGTACAACAAAAATGTTTTTGTAAGCCTAGGAGCAGTGAAGTGAAGATATATACAATAACCTATTAAAGGACAAAAAAACAAAACTTGGAAACATAAAAATGTAAAAAGCTACAACCATCCGACAGTACATGAGTGTCTCAAAATTGGAGCAGGATTTTAAGAGAAGGGGTTGGGCTTGAAAAAGATTGTACAGAAGGTAAATCAGGTACATGAGGGTGATTTATTTCTAAACTGTATGCTGCGTTGGTTAAAGATGTGCATCTGCTTCTTAGACATATGTGGGATACGTGAACTGTGAAGTTTAGATTTCTGGAGAGGAGCAAGCATACTGGAGGAGTGCATAGTGATTACAGCAGTGGGCTAAGAACCAGGGAAGCCAGGGTTGAAAGCCATCTCTGCCACTGATGCTCTCACAGGATGGGGTAAAGGTCTGTATGTGGTCGACCGATGCCATTTTTAAAATGGTGGCGGCAGGCCCAGATACCTAGGGGCGCTCCAGGCTTCACCACTAGAGCTATCAAGGTAATGGGTGATGGGTGGGGGAGCTGCAGGGCCACGAATAGCACTTGTTTATTTATTTATTTATGTTACTACTTTGGCTGCCTCAAGAGGCAGCAGCTATAGGACAGGAATCTCATGAGTCCCCCAGGAATTTGAATGCGACCCAATCTTTGGGCGAGTCATGTCCTTTAAAAGAGGGTAGCCCCAGGCTGTAGGGCCACCACTGCACATTGGTCATTAGGGGAACTTTATCCTTAGTAAATATAGCCCTCAGATTGTAAGCCCTCTACGACAAGGAACTACCAATTGTACCTGACCGGAACTTGCCCTGAGTCAGGGCAAATCTATCTCATGCATATTCATTGTGGAAATCCTGAAAACCCAGCCTGTTTGTGGCTTTCGAGGCCCAGAGTTGGCCACCTCTGCCACATGGTATTAGGCCTATGGTAAAGGGCCTTAGGGGATGAGCTTGGTCCTCAGAAAGCCATGAATAAGCTGAGAAGGGAAGAGGTGCTGAATGGACTGAGGGGGGAGAGGAAGAAATTCTTACTTCCCTTTCCTTCCCTGCCTCTTCCTCACCTCTCCTCCCAGACTCTCCCCAAGAGGGATGGGAATCCTGCGGGCACATCATCAAAACCACATCACCACAGCTCCTTCCTTCCTTCGTGCCTGTGGGGTTCGCACTCCCCACTCCATTGCCATCACAAATGTGCTACAGCATTTCCTCCCCTCCTGCCTGCAGCAATCCTACTTCTCAAAGCATCATCATAACAACTGCACCACCATGGTTCCTTCCTTCCATTGGGGGGGGGGGGGGGGCAGATCCCACAAGCACATTATTAGAACTGCCATCACTTTGGGCCTAAATGTAGGGTGAGGCAGTCACAGTAGGAGAGGGTTGTAAGAGGGAGTGATGAAGTGCCCCTAGTTTTCCTGTTTAAAACCTGTATGGGACCAGGTATTTAGCCTGGTCCACCTTAAATCTCATAGAGAAAGCTTTCTGGGAGGGACTCTGCCAGGACTTTAAGAATGTGAGCCAAGACAGGATCAGGAGGCCCCGTGTCTCCAGGAGCAAGCAGCTCCTGTCTCTCTGCTAAAGGTTTGTGAGTACACTGTCCTGAGGTAAGGCAGGCTACTGTGATATTGGTTTGATGTTATAGTAATAAAACCTGAAATTGATGCTAGCCTTTTCTAATGCAATGTGGTTTTCTGCTCCAGCCCAGAAGACTTGCTTGGTCATCCTCACAGGGGGAATTGTACTTTTTACTGCCTCACCCTACTTCATGATAAATCGCAGGCAGGGGCAGTTTTATTTGCTTAGGCCGGTGATTCCCAACCCTATCCTGGGCACTCCCAGCCAGTCTGGTTTTCAGGATATCCACAATGAATATGTATGAGAGAAAGTTTGCAAGCACTGCCTCCATAACATGCAAATTTTCTCTCATACATATTCATTGTGGATATCCTGAAAACCTGACTGGATTGGGGGGGGGGGGGGTCTCCAGGACAGGGTTGGGAACCACTGGCTTAGACTGTGGTCTGAAAATGTGAAGTGTTCCTCTAAACCAAACGTTATGGCACACGAGTTCAGCTGCATGAATCACCCTAGAAAGCATAGGAAACTGCAGCTATGGAAAAGCTTCTGGGCTCCTTTTATCAGAAATACAGGACTGTTTGAACATGCTTTCTAGAGGACATAGACTGAGCCAAAACTATTGCTATATTCTAACCTTTTCTGTTAGTAACACCCTTCTTTCTTTCATCTACAAGTGTCTTATTGTAGTGTTCCTGTTCTTTTCATATTGATTTTTCTGATCTAGTTTTTGATCTGTGCATACAAAGTGTTGATTGCTGGCTTGTGGGATGATGGCACTGATAGGACTTGTACTTAGCAGATCCATGAACATTCTTTCAATAAATTAGTACAACTTGTTAAAGTTACAATAAAAAGTAAACAGACTACACAACTGAAAAAAATGTATAACTCCTACAAACAAAAAACTAGCTCCTCCTACAAACTAAAAATTTGAAGTCTTACAATCAAAGAAAATCTAAACAAAAATATATACAAACAAATCTAAATGGAATATCTGTAAACATGATAAAATAAAAACACTACAAATAGAAAAAATGCAAAAGATACAAAACAATGACAAAATCTACAACTAAAAATAAAATTCCCGTTTAAGTGGCAGGCTCGATCCCACTGGTCCCTTGGGAAGCAGAAAGGAGTGCCTTGATGATGACAGTCTGGAAGAGAAGGTGGTCAACTGCGGCAGTGCCATTACTCCAGACAGGGTGAGGAGGGGGAGCCCCGTGATTTTGCTTCTTGAAAGGTGGGAGGGCCCCAGCAGTGCTGTTGCTCAGAGAGGAGGGCCATGATAATACTGCTGCATCAGCTTACCCTCACTTCTAACTTGCCTGTATATCATCTCTCTTATCCTAGCTTCAGTCTCTTTACTTTCAGTTTTCAGTCATAACTTTATACCCTCTGACTTTCATTCACATACACTCTATCACACTTCACATGTTTTCACTTCATACATGCATACAAACCCTCTAGCACAAATACTCTTCTCAGCTACTCCATTACTCATTTATAGAACTATAGAGCCAGGAGACTGCATGGATAACAAAATACACATGAATACCAGTATACTGCAATGCTACATTAGCAAACAGGACACATCCCTACTGACTACTCATAGCACTACTACAACCTCAACTGATCACACTATAAAACTAAAGGACTCAATGCAATTGGTTTCTTCACTTAAGATCAGGCCAGTATTCCTTAAACTGCAAATTCTGCTGTGCAGGCTTGACATTTTATTTTAATGAATGCTCACGTTAATGAGTGAACAAGGCTCTACCTCTCTTCTTCCCTCTATATGACTCATCACAGGCCAGGCAATAGGTTGGGTGCAAAGGAAGCAGCTCCCTTAGTGGTAGCTTTGCCTGTGATGATTCTTACAGAAACCATTCATCAAGGGAAGACACTTGGTATTCTATCTCAATCCAGTTGGTGCATTAACCAGTTCAGCATTTGTAATGCTCCCAAATTTGTTACTAAAAACCAGAGCTGGGGGAAACATTCATTTATTTTGTCTCCCGCATCTCTGGTATACTCCAGATGTAAACTCTGTGGTAAACAGGAGGCAGTGCTGTTTTAAACACAGGGTTACTGGTACCGACTACTTAATTTATATTGCTGAAGCTAGCCAAGTGTAATCTCAACATTGCCATTAAGATCACAGCTCATTTCAAATGGAGATGGATACAGCTATTGCTCTATCAGTAAGAGGTTTGGAGCATTGCTGCCATTCTCAGAACTTTAACTTTATAATAAACCATAGGCTGGGTCTCAGGATATGTAACAGCAGCAGCCTAAGCATGACAGTAACATCTGTGATTTTGGCTGTTTCTACTCAAGTAGATTTGTGAAATATTTTATGTATATACATTATCATGGGGGGGGGGGGGGGGGGGGGGGGCAGAGAGAAGAGCTTTGTCACAAAGTATCATGTCCTCATATGGGCTCTGAGGGTGATTGTATCTGATGATCTTAAGGTGGCCAAACAGGTGGATAAGGTGATGGCAAATGCCAGGAAGATATTGGCTGCAGTGGGAGAGGAATGGTCAGCAGAAAAAAAAAATAGGTGGTCCTGCCTCTATATAAGTCCCTAGTGAGACCTCATTTGGAATACTATGTACAATTCTGAAGACTGTATCTTCAAAAGGATATAAATCAGATAGAGTCGGTCCAGAAGATGGCTAGTAAAATGGTCAATGTAGTTCATTCTAAAACATATGGGGCACAGATTTAAACATGTATACCTTAGAGGAAAGAAGGAATAGGGGAGATATAATTTAAATACACCAAAGTTTCAATGCACAGGAGGCGAATTTCTTTCAACAGAAAGGAGGCTGTGGAATGAGGGGTCATGTGATTAGGGTAAAAAAAAACCTCAGGCGTTATCTAAGGCAACGATTCTCAACCAGTGTGTCACGGCTTGCTGGTGTCCCACTGCCCCAGTTGTGCTTCCCTCCCTCTGCTCCTTCGCAGCGAGATGCAGATATTCTTCCACTAACACTGCTGCTGTTCCATCCAGGCATGAATGGCAGCAGCGTTAGTGGAAACTGGCAACATCAGCGGTATGGCCCTTTCTTCTTCCTGCCCCCATGGCCCGGAACAGGAAATGATTACAGTGGAGCACACGGGAAGAAGAGAAGACCATGCCACATAAAGTACCGACAACAGCGCAGGCCCAGACCAAAATGAAATGCATCCCATGATTAGCGATGGGAGAAAGTACGAAGTTAGACCCCACAGCTGATAGGATTCTTCGTTCGCGGGTCGCAAGGGCTGGAGGAGTCTACTGCAGCTGCCATTTGCGCTGGGGAGGAGGGGGGGTTGTGAGAGCGAGCCAGAGAGGGAGAGAGCATGTGGGTTTGTTTGAGAGCTTGACTGTAAGAGAGCGTATTTGTGCAAATGTGATTGACTGTATGTGTCTAAGTGAGAGCACATGTGTAAGTAAGAGAGCGTGTGAGATTGAGAGAGACTGGTCAGGGAGGTGTGTTTCTGTGAGAGACAGACTAGTCAGAGAGATGACTGATTTGTGTGTGAGGGGAGAGAAAGATTGGTCAAGTAAGGTAACTGGTGTGTGTGAGAAAGAGACTTGAAAGGGATACGATTGATGTGAAAAAGACTTGTCAGGGAGGTCACTGGTGTGTAAGAGACAGAGACTGGTCATGAGATCTAATTGATGTGTGTTTCTGTGACTGGTTGTGGGCCCTAAGGAAGAGGGCCTTGAGGACAGAGCTTCTGCAGTCACTGCTGCTTCTGCTTTGAGCTTTTGGCCTGCAAGGGAAAGGAGTAGGAGAGTTGTTGGAGAGAGTAAGTAAAGGTGGATTTTTAAGTTTATTTTTCTTGATTGACTGCCATTTTAATTATTGGGTATTATGTGATATGTCTGCAGTTTAAAAATATTTTATTGGTACTTGGACAATTATTATTTTTTATTTATTATTTATTGAAATTTCAAAATTATTCACAAAGAATCCACTTTGCTACAGAATTATGATATCAAATTTAATCAACAAAACAAAAAGAAATTAGAGAAAGAAATACCATTTCTCATACTACACATTGTATCCAGTAGACCCCAATCTAACGGGGCGGCAAGCTTAAATCGAGGAGAATAAAGAAACATGTACTTGAAACAACATAGCATAACACGACTACCAATATTTTACGTCTGAACATTGATCACACCAGATGGTAACATTTTCCTAGACCCAATAAACTTTTTAAGTTGTTCTGATGAGAGAAACACAAAATTATCTCCCTTAAACTTGACCAGACATTTGCATGGATACCTTAGAAAAAAGGAGGCCCCTATGGCCAAGGTATCCTGCCTCAACGCCAAGAAGCCCTTCCTTCTTTCTTATGTGGTCTTGGACAAGTCCGGGAAAATTCTCACAGATTGTCCCATAAATAAGATGTTGGATTTCTTGAAATACTTTTTCATAACTGCGCTCAAGTCACTATCAGTTATGAAGGAAACCAGCAGTGTGGCTCTTTCTATCACTTCATAATTGGAGGACTCCAAATAATCTGTAAGGTTATCCAGGTCAACAGCCGGTGCTTGTGTTTGAAATCCTGAACCAGATGGTAAGAAGTCTACTTTATCCGGGGGGGGGGGGGGGGGGGAAATCGCTTCAGAGGAAAATTCTAAGATTTCAAGGAAATATCTCTTTAGAGAAAAACGTGGTAATTCCCCCACCACCCTTGGAAAATTTAGGAAGCGCAGGTTTAGGTGTCTCAGCCTATTTTCAACAAACTCAATCCTTCTATTCAGGATATCACCAACCTGAATTAAAGAACTTTGTACTCCCTTGATTGCATTTATCGCCTCTTCAACATGATTACATTTTTGCTGGTTGTCCTGATGTTGAGCACATTATTTTTACATACCGTCTGTTGTGATAGTGTAGAAATCTTGAAAGAGCAATCAGAAATAGCATTACCCATATTCCCATATTGAATCTAGGGTAACTATGGCTGGTTTCTGGATCAATGCGAAGGTTTTCTCTTCAGGCACCAACAGCCTCTCACCTTCTACTCCACTGCTTACCCCGTGAGATATTTCATCCAGCAGGATCACACCTGGTCCTCCAGTTGCGGTCTCCAGCCCTTCTAGCATGGGATTATACTTCGCAATTGCTCCCTCGGTGTCGACAGCACGAGAAACCCCTCCAGGACTCAGCCCAACCAGCTGCTGCGGCGGCCCCTCCCACACAGACGGTGGAGGACTGACGTCAAGCGGGCTCACTGACGCTTCCTCTGAAGCTGTGGTGAATTCTCCTCCACTCACCACGGCAGCCGGGTCTCCTGGCCCCAAAAGTGTAGCTGTTGCCAGGCATTGCTCGATCGTTTTCTGCCCGGAATGAGAAAGGGGTCCGAGGGAAAGATTTTTACTTTCCCCTTTCTCTTTGCCAGCATCTTGGAGGTAATACATTCGCAAATACAAAATTACAGAAGAGCGGTATTTGGCCAATTTTAAATAGTTTTTATGAGTTTTTCATTGTTGGATGTTATTCTGTTCATTAGCTGTTTGAAACATTTATTAATATAGCTTTACATTTATTTCTGTGTTGGGATCTATAGCAATTTGGCTTATTCTCCTAATAGGAGGTGTATTAGTGTTTAGGGGCCTGGTTTAATATTTGTAGTATTGACATTTCATAAGTTGGGTTGTTATTGAGTGTGTTCCATAATGCAGGTGTAACTTCGAACGGATTAATTTGTGTGCATTATTGCAGATCCTGTGATTATGTTAAGTGCTATATTTCTCTTTCCATTTCTCCAGATGTGCACTGGGTTTTGATGCCAGTTTCTATCTCCATATTTATAATTTGTGGTCCTTCTGTACTTGTGTGTGTGACAGAGGTGAGGTATTTTACTAGCATGTAGGCATTTGTATCAATCTTATTTGTTGTATTTTCTCAATAGGACATGCATCGGTGGTAAATTGCTGTCTTTTTATAAGGGGTGTTGCGCCTGGTAGTAGAGGGAGTTTGTTTTGCTTTTACTGAGATGTCACCAGAACATCTTTTTTCTATGGTAAGTTGTACATGTAATTCCATAGTTCTGCTCTGCATCTATTGCTTGGGGTCAAGGGGGTTGCTGTGGATGCAGAGAGTAAGTTTACATTTAGCGCCGTGACAGTCACAGGTTCAGTGTGTCACACATGTGAGAACCATTTGTCAGGTGGGTCCCGAACGAAAAAAGGTTGAGAACCGCTGATTTAAGGAATTAGATCTTTTGAATGAATGGGGGAGGCAGGGAACAGGCTTCCAGTGAGGTGAAGGAAACCAGGTTAGTATCTGAATTCAAGAAAGCATGGGATAAACACAGATCTCTGAGGTATTAGGAGGGATTGTAGGGCTGAGCAGTTCTGTGGATGGGCAGACTAGATTGGCTGTATGGTCTTTTTCTGCCATCACATTTCTATATTTCATTCTCAATGCAGGAGCCAGTTCCTCCCACCCAAACTGCTCATAAAAATCTCTTCTCTGGCAAAAAATTCTCACCGCTGTATGTTGTCATTTCTATAACATTTTCTGAAGCAGAAGTCATTCTGGACATCTGTTCTGCATCTATACATACGTCCAAATTCACTTCCATACACGCTCTCAGTAGTCTGAAGCCCATCCGGATTCTGCTGCAAGGCCCATATTAGAAAACAGAGGTGCGAACATGTTTTTGAAAGAAGTTAAGGTGGCAGTTAAAAAATCATTACACTTTCCCTCTTTTTATTGATTTCTATTTAATGTTTATGGAAACATTGATGTATAAAGCTTTGTTTTTTTATTCTCTGCACACTTCTTTACTCCCCTCCTTTGCAATGTAAGCATATTGGGGGCAGCACTGATCTATTGATCCTTATCAGAACCTCATGCAAAAAGTATCATTGACACATGTAAAGCATGAATATAGCATGGACAGCAGAAGGCTGGACTCAGAAATGAGACTGTAAAAGCAAAAAGGGGTGTGGCCATATAATAGCAGCCAACCTTTTGTTCTAAGTGAAAACAAAAGAAATATCAGTAGGAAAAAGGTGCAGAGAGGAAGCAAGAAAGCCAAGAACACTTATAGCTCAATATTAGGAGGACTCTACCACTACTGCTTCAAGCTGGTACATGGAAGACAATAGTTTGCCTCTCTAACGTTTCTACTTTTGCTATTTCCTTATAGAGGTAAAGAGCTACGAGCTGCCTTTTGGGTCAAAGGTCCGTGAGCAGCCATGTGTAGAGGCGATGAGAGACATTGTGCTACATGGCAGAGGGCGCCCAGAGATTCCCAGCAACTGGATTGTGCATCAGGTAAGGCTAAGAGCAGAGAACGTGCAGAAACAGCGATGCGATACGCCGCTTACTGAGAAGAGGGTAGAGTAGAAACATTTAGGGCTAGCTGTGTAAGCACAAAGCTGGAAAAGCTGCTTGACCTCCCCTATCAGGCCGATGCAATGTGGGCACACTAAAAACGTGCTTCCAAACTAGGCGCACATTTTTTTTTTTTTAACGCACACACAATCACTTTTCCTGGGCGTCCGACGCAATAAGCAAATAAGCCGCTGCCTTAAAAAGGATATGCTGGGGGTAAATTGTGTGTCCCTAATGCATCCATGGTATTGGGCACGCAGGAGACATGGCTGTGCATGGGTTAGGAAGACACTCAGTTTGTGAGCGTCCGTTTTTTCCCACAGCAGCTATCGTACCAGCACAATATGCATGTATAATTGTGCACCCCAAAATTTTTTATTTTTACATTGACTTTTTTTTTTTTTTTTGCTTGGTGCTTTTTGTGGTTCTTCCTACTTAGTATCACAACAATACTAAGTAGGAGGAACCACAGAAACGCAGGGGGTTTTAAGTTGAGCCCTTGATGGGCTGGAATTTTATGGATTAAAAAGTGCTCCTAAGGCACATGGGATTTTTTGCATTGTGAGGTAATATCTAATAGCCTCTTCTACATGGCATTTATATGTGATGAGCGTTATTAACTATGCCTTTGGACACGCTGATCCCCTTATTGCAGCGGTGGTTATGGGCACAAGTCCACAATGTGCATCCAACTGCTCAATAAGCTGGGCGCACAAATATTGCATCGGCCTGTCTATGTCTCAGAAGATACATTTTTCTTTTTATTTAGGATCTGAATGCGACATCTGCTGGTTAAAACTGGAATTACAAAAGAAGTGGGTGCACAGCTTGACTTTGTCTTCTGCATTTGTGTGTGGGAATGTTAGGTTTCTCACTACTTCTACTACTCATTGCGGAGGTCAACATTCAAAAAAATAGATAACATCCAGCTAAAGTCAGCTGGATAACTTGTTCCAGCTATTCAACAGGAAGGAGTAGCAGCCTAGTGGTTAGAGCAGTGGGCTATGAACCAGGAGACCAGGGTTTGAGTTCCACTGTCGCTCCTTGTGAGCTTGGGCAAGTCACTTTACCCTCCATTGCCTCAGGTACAAAACTTAGATTGTAAGCCCTCTGGGGATAGGGAAATACCTACAGTACTTGTGAAAAGCGGAATATAAAAAAAAAAAAAGATCTAGATATCCTTGAATAAGGTTATCCAGCTAGCTCTAGCCCAATAACTTTAAGCAGCTATATTTGAATATAGCAAGTTATTCCGATAACACTGATAGCCCCTCCCCTTCAAGTGGTTATGCAGTGGCAGGTCAGCTCCCCCCCCCCCAATGGCCAAATCTAAGCATGCCCCCTCCTCCCCCTTGTAAACTCCTAATTTCCCACCCCTGCCGATAGCCCTGGTACAAGTAGACTACTTCCAGCAACATCAGGCGTTACCTTGACAGCAACACTGGTTACAGCAGCTACCTCTTTTGCTTTAAGAGTATTACTCTTCAGCCATGCCGGTAGCTTCCACTACACTACACTGCTGTCAAGGCAACACTACAGTGCCAGGAGCAGTGCACTTGTACAGCAGCTGCGGCAGGAGTAAAACGTAGCCAGATAACTGGCTAGAATATTCAGATGTCAGCATCTATCTAACTCAAGAGTCATCCAGATAAATGCCTTTGAATATTGGCCTCTCTGAGCACAATAAATATCTGAGACCTAGGACGTATTTCTTCCATTTTCAATTCTGACAGATCCGCACAATCCCTAGTCTGTAAATGGTGTGCATTCTACGCTTACCAATATGTGATGGTCCTTCTCCAATTCCTTCTTCGGGTAATACCGAACAAAATTTTTTTTTTTCTGCTTTACTTCTCTGTGCTCTTCTTTTATGAGATCCTTTGTATATTTTCAATTTTAAGTGTCTTTTTTTCCTGTATTTTTATTTCATTTGCTAACAAAGGTCTGTTGCCCTTACTGTACCTTCTTCTAGTTTAGGTCACTGTTTTTCTACTTGACAAAGAACTGGTCCCACCCTGCCAGCAACTCCTTAAAGTATCCCTCCCCACATTTTAACAAAATCATACTCCTGCAGTACTGGACTTTGACTTTTGTATGACCCCGCTCCGCTTGGCTCTTCTATGAAACTGTTCCAGCTGATGATCACTGGAGTTCAGGTGAATTGGAAACCGTGCCAGGTCCAGTACTGCTCCCTCTCTCATGGGCTCCATTACCATGGGCCGGAGGACAGCTCCCTGAAGGGTATCCAGAATCTCTCTACTGATTCACATCTGGCACATTCAAGTTTCCCACCAGCAAAACCTTCCTCTTCATTGCAGCCTTATGTATGTCTTTGACTAGATTTCTGTCTGTGCTAAAGGTCTATAGGTCACGCCAATATAGATGGAAACACCATCTTTACTTTCCAAGAAAACCCACAGAGCTGCCTCCTTTCCCCATACGTCTATTTTAATATCTGTCATTAAAATGCTATTTCTTCCCACCCTGTCCTTCATGATAAGATTACAGCTCAGTCGGACAATACCCCGGTTATGGAAATCACTGAACCATATTTCTAGGACAGCTACAATATCTTGGTGTTTGGGTACTTGCCAGGTTCTTGTGGCCTGGATTGGCCATTGTTGGAAACAGGATGCTGGGCTTGATGGACCCTTGGTCTGAACCAGCATGGCAAGTTCTTATGTTCTAGATCTCCCTCTGTCCATAGGCTTATGAGTCTGTATTTTTATTACCTAGACAATAAGCATTTGTACTCATACCCAATCAGATAGTTCTCCTTCCCTCAACTATTCTCTGACTATCCTTATAAATGCGCATCTTGTCACCTGTACAGGTAGTGTTGGGAGATATACACTTTTGTATTTGCTCAGGGAGAAAGCCTGACTTAATCAGCTTCCATCCACCATGTTAACGCTTCTGGTATAAGCACTGTCAATATAGATCTGGACTGTTCAGCTAGGGTCCTGGCTCCTCTCTAACAGATGTAGTTATCTCTATGTACAATATTAATACCTTCCAGGTAGTGGCCCTGTTCCCAGCTAATCTCAAAACAAATCACAACAGCATTATATTTTTAACCCACCACCCAAGATACAAATAAGAAAATACCACAGACACAAATTCCAGACAAGTTGCATGTGTTCTAAGTTCTAGTTATATTCTGGTGTCATTCGGCAGAGTGCATACCTTTGCTCCTGTACAATCCTAAAGCCTGCGTGCTGCTCTGTTCCAGGGACTGCACTTCTTGTGCGACACTATCACAGAGTGCTGGGATCACGACCCCGAGGCTCGACTTACAGCTCACTGCGTGGCGGAAAGGTTCAACTTAATGACGTTAATGGATACCGAGGGCACCACCAACAGTGCCGCCGAGAATGACACCCATAAAAGGATTGGTGGCAGCACGGACCCTAGAACCAGCTACGGCAGCACCACTTCACCGTGACCAAAACCTGGACACTCTTCGCTCCGGGCTCAGAGACTGTAGATTAATTGTCTGCATATATTTATAAATCTTTCAAAGCAACAGTTTAGGTAACAAATGGTTTGGATTAGGTGCAGCACTGCACACAAATGTAGCTTTTGTACTTTTATAAGAGTATAGTACCTCAAAGTATTGTGGGTTGTTTTTTTTTTGTTTGTTTTTTAATGAACTAATGCATTACCTTAAGAGGAATTTCACAGAAAATTAATGTAGATAAATGTTTTGCAAATTATCCTAAAATATCATTGACTTAAAACTTTTGCAGCCTTGCGTAAGTATCTTAAACTGCAGATGTGCAGCTTTAACAAAATCAGAGGACTTTTCAAAAAAAAAAAAATACATCCAAACTGATATTTTACAGCCTGCCCCCTTCACCTCATCAGGTCTGCCTGCTCTATACAAAGTAAAGAAAGAAAAAGCCCACCATATCATGACACAATCGGAGAGAACAAATTATGGAGCCATTGCTCAAGGCTGGAGAGAGGCGTCAGACCAGCGGCACCACTGAATTAGCCAATTTTGCTTCATATTCCCATCTAAAAACATTATCCCATTAGTAGGCTGGCATTTATAAACACCCAACACAAGATTACATAGCCCAGGATGTTAGCAGTGAACACGCAAAGGACACTAAACCTATGGTGAACTTTGTGCATCTACACAGGTTACTCCCAAAGTGTTTCATACTCAAAGTTTGCTATAGTTCAAGCCTCCTCTTCTAAAATAGATTAAAAAAAAAAAAGGTTAGTAGAAGAGGAATTAAATCACAGCAAACTCCAGAACAGGATCCTTTGGAGGGTAGTCTCTCTAACTATATGAAGGTTGTATAAAAGGCTACTGGGGTGGGTCCAGGCTGAGAGGATTGATCCCTGTATATATAACTGATCTCTTCTTAAACAAAGGAGAGGTGGTTTAAGCTATTGATGGTTAAATAGATTATTTCCCCTGCGCAGTCAAACAGAAAAAGGAAACCATACAGGCTTTTCCTCAGCCCAGCAGATTTTTAACCAAATGTCTGGCTGGGCTTTCTCTGACCCTGACTTTCAATCCCTTCTTGTACTTGCAGATCATAGCAGGATTTTGTTGTTGTGGCAAAGCTTGGGGGGGGGGGGGGGGAGATGGCAGCTCTCTGCTCTCTTCTCTGGCCAGGGTTTAACCTTCAACTGCAAAACCGCTCACTGCCAGTCAGCAGATCTGGGATTGCTGTTAAGGTGGGCCACCTGGATTCTCTCTTTGGGTTTCTTAAGGTGGACCTATTCTTTCATTCCCTCTGATCTTTATGGTTCCTGTTAAAAAGTGGCTGGCTCACCCACCCCCCAAAGGCTTTTACATTGGCAAATCTGAAACTGGGCTTTCTGTGTTTGTATGGACTCTCTCCACCTCAAACCCCACAGATTATCTGGGTATAAAAAAAAACAAAAATCACTCAAAAAATGGGAGGAAAAATAACAAAGCCCTCAATGCAAGCTGAAACTGGGAGACTTTTTTCAGTCTTTCTTTCAGGGTCTGGGTCTTGCACTGGGAAAGCCACAGGGTGGACCGAGCTAGGCTTTTCGATGCTCTGTAAACAAACGTAACTGGACCACAATTTCTTTCCTGTTTACCATTTATGAGAGACGTACCAGTAACTTGTACCACCATCCGCCACCTTCCAAAAAGGCAGTTAATAAATCATACTAAAGAAAAACGGCAAACAGTTTAAACAATGTCCTTTTTTTTTTTTTTTTTTTTTTAAATTGCTTACATGTCCTTTTCGGGCATATGCTCTGTGCCTTTGTGGAGGAAAGTGGCAGAATAAGAACAAAGTGCTGATCAATAAAAATACTGAAAAATAAGAACAAAATGCTGGCCAGCCAGTGGGCCCATCAGCCTTGCCCAACTCAGTTGGCAAGTTTGCTCTACTCTAAAATGTTTGGTTCCTGTTTGCACTTCGTGGGCCTTTGTGAATCTCCCTCCATGAGATTTCCCAGGTGGAAAACAAATGCCAGACCTGGCTTCTCCCAGCATATGAAACATCCCCCTCCCAGTGTGCAAGGTTATGCTCCAGCCTGTGGACTTAGAGGCAAACCCGCACACTGACAGGTATGACAGGGGAGAGACAAAAGGGTCTCAAGTCTAACCAGCATAGTCAGTAATCAAAACGCAATCCAAACCAATCTTAAAACACTTACTATAGCTTTCCCAGGGATTCTGAGCAACTGGTATAATATGTGGAAATGCCAAGAGACACTGTTTGATGTGGTCTTTGCTCTGGCCCTGTTCTTCCCTGGTGCTCTCGCATTGATTATCAGGGCCCACTCAGAAGAGGGTTCAGGCTTGGGCCCAGCCATACATGGCTCCCAGCCTTACATGGCTCCCAGCCTTGGGTACAACGAGACACTAGGAAAAGTCAATTTTGTATATTTTGCGCTCTGGCACATCTTTGTAATCATGCAGACTGTTCTCTGACCTGGCAATGTCCTCCTTTTCCCTTGGGCCTCCAGCAAAACCAGAACCAGGACTGGGGATCCTGTAGCTACAAACCTTCATTCGTAATTACCTGTACCTGTAGATTTTTGCCACTATTTATAACCTCCCCCAGCCCCCAATGTACTTAATCTGATCATTGCAGCCCCACTGCATAGCCCTTAGTTAGGGGCTATGCAGCAGGGCTCCTTCCAGTACTTCTGCCATCAGGGGGCGCTAAATCCTATTGCCTGTCACCCTAGAGTGAGGACAATGACTTCCCCCTCTCTGGGAACTGTGACCACTTCCTTCACAGCATCTCCAGCCGGCCCAAGCAATGGAAGACCCCATCCTGCGGTTTGAACCACCAGATTATTTTCTTATATATTCGCATCACTGCAAAAAACAAATGAAAAAACAAGCTGAAATCATTGTATAGATTTATTTTGCTTTCCATTCTTCCCACACATCCTATCAACTATGACTCATTGAGATCGTTCAGTGCATGTCACAGCAAAATGGACAAGGGGATTCAACAAGAGGCGTACATAAAACCAAACCTTTTTTTCTTGTTTTTTTGCAATGCACTTTTTTTTTTCCAAAATTAACAGTTTATTATTCACACTTGTCATATTTCAAGCTTTGCCCTCTCAATGATAAGGTGAAAAAAAAGAATCTTCTCAAACAGTAGGTACAGTTTCTTACAATGATGAAATGGAACAGTCATCTTAAAATGGCTGTGTGATAGTAAAGGGATTTGGATTTTTTTGTTCTGGGTTTTTTTTTTGTTGTTTTTTTTTAATAGTATACACTGATTGGAAGACTACATCCAGAGAAGACATAGCGTAAGGCACCACCCTTGAAAATTTAAGGTAGCTAACAATAACAAAACGATGAAAGCTAGAATCAATACTATTCTTGTAATTGCCAGCAATTCTTGAATGTCAATAAAATGTGTAACTAGAACCCAAGAGAAATAAAACAGAAGGTGTGGGGTGTTTTTCCCCCCCCCCCCCCCCCCCCCCCCCCCGACGTCTGACTGCAACTTCTTACAGATGTAATCTTCAGTTAAACAGGAAGCTGTTATCCATACTACCAGTATACACAGACACAGCTCATGTGCTTACACTGGTCAGATTTAAAGCAGAAAATCACAGAGACATAGCTAAAACAAGCTCTTAAAATGTCTTCCCTCATATCCAGAAATTGCGTTTCTTTTCTCTTCTTCACCCCTTTTATCATTTAAGGGCATTTTTCCCTTAGTGTAGGGGTCCTCAAGAGCCACAAACAGGCTTGATTTTTAGGATATCAATAATGGATAGGCATGAGATAGATTTGCATGCAGTTGAGGCAGTGCATGCAAATCTCTCTCATGCATAGCTATTGTGGCACTGTTGCCTTAAAGGCTTGTAGTAGCTAACAGACCTTCGCAAGATTATGATACTGCTCCCTCAATCACAAATCTGGGAAGAGAATACAAATAAATCTCGTCTACTGACAGCATAGCATTGGCTCTTTCCTTCTCTCCATAGCCTGATTAAAATCAGTCAAGTATGAGGAAAGGGATACAAAAAAGTTCTTTGATTTGCTGTTCCATCTGAAACTGTAGTCTTCAAGAAGGGGAAATCATCACTGGACGCACGGCAGCATTAAGTCTAACAGTCAGATTCTGTAAAATTAGCAGGAACCGAAAAAGGTTCAGAATGCACTCTCTCAAGTCAAGTCAATCCCTTTCAAGTCCATTATTAAAATGTTTCAAAAGGAGGGTGGGGGAAGGAACTCTTCCTGGTTATCAATCCAAGGAGACTTTAGAAATCCTTAAAAAAAAAAAAAATATCGAAAGGCAGTTTCTCCAAGAAATCACAGGTTCCTTGATGCATGCACACAATCTTCCGAGAAAACGACAAAACCAACGTTTTGTGTTTTTGTCACCATCTGCTTGATTCTGAACACTGATTACAGGCACAGCTGACGACGCCTCCTCAGGATTTTGCCGAGAAGGTTCGTCACACGGTATACGAGCAGCAAAGTCGCATCATTTTCTCCTCTCTCTCTCTCTCTGGTTTTTCTTGCTTAGTTGAGTATTCCCCTCAGATACTCAACATTTGCACCACGTGAGGATCTCGATTCTCAGTCCCTGACAGTGCCGCCGAGCCACGCTCTAGCCGCATTCTGTCACTCGGCAGCTTCTTGCACCAGTACTTTGTTGGGAGGAGATGTGAAGAAACAACGCAGCAAAGAGCCTTTAAATGATGGTCTTTCTTTGGATCACAGACAACTGGTTGCTATGACTCTGCAAACAGCTTCTTCTGTATCTTTGCCCTCAGGTCACAGTAACGTGGCCTAGCTGGGTCACTGCTTTAAGCTCTTTAGAACATGTTTCAAGTAATGGCTTTACTGCATTGCCAGAGAAAGAGAGCAAGAGCAAATTATGGTTATAATTTAGAAAAAAATGTTAAAGCATCCTATCTAAGTCACACCAATACGTTGACTGAGTGTGGTTGGGAGCCCTGTTCAGGAGCTAGCTTCTGAGCACTTCCACAGAGGGTTGTAGTAAATCCAGCCATCACCCTGCAATTAAAATAGGAAAACTGTTAAAGAAAACAGCTTCAGATCATCACACCTTCAAATTCTTTCTTGATTACATCTTTCAAAGGAGAAAGACCTGTGGGCTTTTCTGGACCTAGCAGTTTGTACCTCCAGTTCCTTTGAAACCAAGGGCTGGAGTTTAATGCCAGGAGCCTTCATTCACAGCTAGTCAGGGATTTCCCCCCATTTCATATTTCCTCCCAACTTGTGCTTTAGTTCTTTACAGTGACTGTCCTTGGCCAGGGGCCACAATTCAGGACTCATTCCTGAAATCTGCAATCATGGGACCTGAATCTGGCCACTAGCTGTCATCTATAGGCAATGGCGATGACTCCCTCTCCCTCCCAGTCCCAGGGAGCGGAAGACCTGACCTGGAGATCGAACCTGGGACTTTCTGCATAGGGGAGCATGACACCAGGCCAGCCCAGGAGGACCACCAAATGTTGGGTATTGGGTGCCCTAGGCGATCCTTGTGCTGCCCCCTCCTCCCCCCCGGTCACGCCACCCCCTACCTGTTCCTGCGCCCACTGTGTGCTTCTCAGGGCCACGAGCAGCGCAGACTTGAGAAGCACACAGTCTCTATTTCTCTTTACCACAAGCGGGATAGGCCCCGCTTGCGGCACCACGTGGCTGCTCTTCGGCGCCCCCTACAGCTCGGCGCCCTAGGCGACCGCCGAAGTTCGCCTAATGGACGCGCCAGCCTTGACCACACCTTATGCTAATATACACCTTCAGTGGTGCATTCACTTGTTCGGTAACCGTACCGTGTGAGAGATGGGCCGTAATACAAGCTTGAATAGCACTTTCTCAGGCTGATGCAATAAAGTGCGTACACAGGCTAACGAGCAGTTGAATGCACGTCCATAATCCCTGATGCCATAAAAGGATCAGCGCCTCCAAAACGCGCGTCCAAACAAATGTGTAGCTAATAGCACTTATCACATGTAAATGCCATGTAGATGAGGCTATTAGCTATTACCTCACGATGCAAAAAAATTGCCGTGTGCCCAAGGCGCACTATTTAACCTGTCAGATTTTACCCCTTCCCCGGAGCAGGCATAAAGTCCTACTGCACATTGAGGGGTCTACTTAAAAACATAAAAAATGCTGCTTTTTCGTGTTTCCTCCTAACTAGGATCGTTGGGATCCACAGAAAGCAGCATCCTGAAGGAGAGAAAGAAAAAAAAGGCTTGAGAAAAAAAAAAAATCTGTGGACGCACAATACACATGGCTCCAGGCTGTGTATATTGTGCCGGTAAATTCAGTGCCGCGGGATAAAACAGACAATCGTAAATTGAGAGTCCATTCTAGTAACGCACACACAGCCACATCTCCTGGGCACCCGATGCCAAGGACATGCTAGGGACGGGCAATCTATCCCTAGCTCGTCTGTTTTAGTGTGGCAGCTCCTTTCCATATTGCACCGGGTGCCCAGAAGTGAATGTGCACCCATTAAACGGGCGCCCAGTTTGGATGCACTTTTTTTTTTTTTACGCGCACTTTATTGCATCAGCCTGTCTGTATTAAGAGAAACCATTATTCTACACTAACAGATCTCTATTGTGAAGTAACTCACACTCACCTTCACAGGTGGCTTTATAAATGTTTGCATTTCAGATAGCAAAATATTTAAGAGGCAGAGAAGTCACTCAGCTAAACTACGAGACAGATCAGTTTGGAGACTCTAGGAAACAATTTTTTCCAGGAATCTGCACAGGCATCTCAGTGCTGATGTACAATAGATATATATTGGTGTAACTGGGTTTAAAAAAGGTTTAAACAAGTTCCTGGAAGAAAAGTCCATAAACCATTATTAAACTAAATTTGGTGAAATCCACAAGTTAACCTATCAATCTTTTGGGATCCTGCCAGGCAGGGGCGGTTCCTATAATGGAGGGAGGGTAAGATGGCCATTTTAGGCGGCAAAATTTTGGGAGCGGTAACAAGCATCCCCCAAAATACCCCTGCAGTGGCCACCTCACCATCTCTTTATAGTCAGAATGATACTGCCACACTCCGCTGGCAGAAGACAGTGACTGCAGGATAAAGTGTGTTAAGTGTGTAAGTTTGTGTTTGTAAGATTGTGTGTATACAAGAGAGAAAAGCAGCTTACTTATGTATCTGTGTGGTTATATGTGAGAGAGGCAGCTTGCTTGTGTGTGTATGTGTGAGAGAGCCTAATGTATGTGTGCGAGATAGCGTGTGAGTGAGAGAGAGAATAAAGTTTGTGCACCCCACCTCCCCCAATCCACAATAATCTCTGGGTGACTGGAAATGAAAAGATACCAAGTATGGAAAGTGGTGAATTTTTTTTTATTATTAATTTTAATTGTTGGATGTTGGAAATATTTTATTAGGTTTTTAAAACTTTTTTTTTAATTTAATTAATGGATGATTGTTCGGCAGCTGTTTTTGAAATATTTCTTCTTTCTATGGTTTTATTATAATAATTAGTGTGTTATTTTTCATGATTTTATTGTTTTTTTATAAGGGTTAGATGGTTTTTTCGTTTTTCCATTATTGCACTGCATACAGTCTGGCTCCTTGTGGTTTCCAGTTCAGTTTCTTAGCACGTTTCTATTTTTACTTTACAGTGTTTGTATTCTCTATTTGGTGAGGGTCCGTCAGAAAATTTAATGAAGAGGGTGACAAATGAAGGGAAACCGTATAAGATGACGCTGTTCGCAAATGATTTGATATTTACATGAACAGAGCCAGAGGCCTCCCTTAATATTCTATTTGAGGAAATAAGGTTTTGGGCAGTCTTAAGTTTCAAAACTCTAACTATGCTAACTCTATCATTAGTGAACATTCAGTCCATTAGTAAAAAGATACCTGTTGTTATTGACCATCTTAAAGAAGCCAGTCCGGATATTTGCGGGATTACCGAGACGTGGCTAAGATCAACAGATACGGTTCTTATTAATCAATTACCTCACGAGGAGTATGATATCTTTTCTTGCCCACGGTTAGATAAAAAAGGAGGGGGTGTATTATTGTTAGCTAAGAAAAAGTTTCATATGACTCAGCATAAGGTGGACATAGCAGTACGATATGAAGTAGCCTTTTTTAAATCATGTTTATTACAAATATTTCTGATTTATACTCCCCCCGGGCTATTAGACCATAACTGTTCCCCATTGCTAGAATTGTTTTCTTCCACGATTGATTTTAACATTCCTACTATCATTATGGGGGATTTTAATCTGCATGTTGATATTCTTCCACGATCAGCGAGTTGTGATTCCTTTTTAAATTCATTGGATGCTTTAGGTTTTATTCAACTAGTTAACACTCCCACCCAAAAAGCAGGACATACGTTGGACTTGGTATTTGTTAATGATTTTTTTAGGACCAACTCTAACCCATTTAGTTGTCCAGTTCCCTGGTCAGATCATTATCTAATTTCTACGATTCTTTCTCTTAATAGACCCCAGATCAAAACTTGCTCAACCAATAAAATAGAAATTGAAATCACGAAGTCTTGCACGAGCGAGGAGCTAATCGCTAACTTTCCCGAAGCAATTCAGTTGCTCGATAACTCTAACACCGTGGATGCAGTTAAATCTTGGGACAAAGCCATGATGGAACTAGCTAACAGGTTATGCCCTACTTCAAAAAAATGGATTTCTTCCCAAGGCAAACATAAAGTTCCCTGGTTCACTCTTCATCTAACAGAGCTCAAGAGAGGGCTTAGAAAATTAGAACGTTCTTGGCGGAAATGCCGGAGCAACACCTCATTAGATAAATATAGATCAGCCTTGCACAACTATAGAGAATCTATTAACACTGCCAAACGGGATTTTTATGCGGAAAAAATCCATAAATACCAATTTAACCCTAGGGTTCTCTTTACCTATGTATCTGAGCTGGTCAATGTGAAAGGAAACTCCTCAGTTGGGTCTAATAACCTTCAGGAGAAAAGTAATGAGTTTGCGCTTTTTTTAAAGAAAAAATTTTAGCTGTTCAAAAAAACCTTACCATTCAGACCCCACAAAAGATCATTTTACCTACCAATCCCTCAGTCCATTGGGCTTCATTTGATTTAGTTTCTTCCTTAGAAATCGTTAATTTAATCAGAAAGATGAAACCAGCCAAACACTCGTTAGACAAGATGCCCATTAACTACCTTAAGATGGTTCAAGACATTATTGCCAAACCATTGGCTGATATTGTTAATCTGTCTTTAGAAGAAGGTAGATTCCCCGATGATTTAAAATGTGCCACAGTTAAACCTATTTTGAAAAAAGCCCATTTAGACCCGGAAACTTTAGCTAACTATAGACCAATTTCAATTCTTCCGTTTTTGGCCAAATTAATCGAAAAAGTGGTAAATCGTCAGCTTATGGACCATCTAGAAGATCATCACCTTCTTTTTCCTTCTCAATACGGTTTTAGGAAGGCTCATAATACAGAGACTCTTTTACTGTCTTTGTGTGATACTATTCAAAAAGGTTTTGACCAAAATACTTCCTACTTGCTAATCCTTTTAGATATAACAGCAGCATTCGACACTGTTAGTCATGAAGCTCTAATTTTAAGATTGCAGGAAGTTGGGCTCTCAGACAAAACATTGAGCTGGTTTGAATCTTTTTTTTCCAATAGATCCTATTTAGTAAAATTGGGTACAGCTCAATCAGAGAAGGTGGAACTCCATGCGGGAGTCCCACAGGGGTCCTCCCTTTCTCCAACCCTGTTTAATATTTACATGGCACCACTTTGTAGATTCTTGGCAGGGCTAGGATTAGTACACTATCTGTTTGCCGATGATATTCAGATCTTGTTACCCATTAAAGATTCTCTATCCGATACATTGAAATTATGGGACATGTACTTTACGTCTATAAAACAACTTCTTATGCACATGTCACTTTCACTAAATGATGCAAAAACGGAAATTCTATTCATCAGTAACAAGATCACTGAGAAAATAGAGACTGATCTACTAGCCCATACCCAGTCTCATAAGATTGTAAGAGAAGTAAGAGATTTGGGTTTGATCCTCGACTCCGAGTTAACCATGAAGCCATCAATTAAGTCTATTATAAAAGATGGCTTCTATAAGTTGAGAGTCTTAAGAAAATTGAAGCCCCTATTGCATCTAAGCGATTTTCGAATTGTTTTGCAGGCTCTGATTTTACCAAAATTAGATTATTGCAACGCGCTCCTGTTAGGAGTATCCTTGTCATCTATTCGTCCTCTGCAACTTCTCCAGAATGCGGCTGCTCGTTTGCTATCCAACATAAAGAAATATGATCATATTTCTCCAGTGTTGATGAAGCTGCATTGGCTGCCGGTTCAGTCTCGCATTCACTTTAAGTGCCTTACCTTAATTCACAAAGCTATATATGGAAACAATTCTGAATGGCTTAATGCATCCCTGCGTATTCACGTCCCAGTACGAAATTTGAGATCACTTGGGCAAGCTCTACTTTCAATCCCGTCACCCAAACTAGCCCACTTAGGCTCTGTTAGAGAAAGAGCATTGTCCCTGGCTGGTCCTGGGTTGTGGAACTCCCTTCCGGTTGATATTCGATTGGAGGAGAATATCAATAGCTTTAAAAAGCAGATTAAGACCTGGCTTTTTCAACGAGCTTTTAATGAGGTCAATTGATTCCTTCTTTCTCTTACTTTGCTAATGGATGACAATAGGAGATAAGGGTTCTCTGGGATAATAAGCCATAAAATAGGACAAGAACTGCCATGGTTTAGGACTGGTTAATGATAGAGGGGCAGTTAGAAGGGCTTAAATGGGAAAATGTAGGTTTTAAGACTTTTATTTTGTTTCTATGTTTTAAGTTTTTAATCTAATGGATTTTATTTATTTTTAGCTTATTACTATATTGGAATCAACTATGTTATTTTTAGTGAGTTTTTAGTAAGTTACCTGTTTTACGAGTTCTTGGTTTTTATGAATTTTGCTACTGCAAGTTCTAATCATTGTTAACCGCCTTGATATTATTTTGAAAGTCGGTATATAAAGTTAAATAAATAAATAAATAAATAAATAAATAAAGAAGAGAAGTCAGAGGTTTTAAATTTAACCTTAATCAATGATCCTGAGAGCAGACTGAGGAGATCCCCTCACTGGGGATTGATGAGTTATTGATGAGTTATTAATTGGGGTGTTGACTAGCAAACCAAAGCATATTTTAGCTTGGAAGTGGGATTTACAATCTGATTGACAAACTGAATAGTAGTAAATCACCTGGACCGGATGGTATACACCCCAGGGTTCTGAAAGAACTAAAAAATGAAATTTCAGAACTATTAGTGAAAATTTGTAATATATCATTAAAATCACCCGATGTACCTAAAGATTGGAAGATAGCCAATGTAACCCCTATATTTAAAATAGGACCCAGGGGTAATCCGGGAAATTATAGACTGGTGAGCCTGACTTCAGTGCTGGGAAAAATCATGGAAACTGTTATAAAGAATAAAATCACAAAACATTTAGACAGACATGGTTTCATGGACACAGCCAAAATGGATTTACCCAAGGGAAGTCTTACCTCATAAATCTCCTACATTTTTTTGGAAGGTGTGAATAAATATGGATAAAGGTGAACTGGTAGATGTGGTATATTTGGATTTTCAGAAGGCATTTGACAAAGTCCTGCAAGAGAGGCTTCTAAGAAAACTAAAAAGTAATGGAATTGGAGATTATGTCCTTTTGTGGATTGTAAATTGGTTAAAAGACAGAAAACAGAGAGTAGGATTAAATGGTCAGTTTTCACAGTGGAAAAAGGTAAACTGTGAAGTGCCTCAGGGATCTGTATTTGGACTGGTGCTTTTTAATATATTTATAAATGATCTGGAAAGGGGTACGATGAGTGAGTGATCACATTTGAGGATGACGCAAAATTATGCAGAGTAGTTAAATCTCAAGCGGATTGCGATGAATTGCAGGAGGACCTTGCAAGACTGGGATACAGGTCTTCCAAATGGCAGATGACATTTAACATGGACAAGTGCAAAGTGATGCATATAGGGAAAAATAACCCTTGCTATAGTTACACAATGTTAAGTTCTATCTTAGGAGTTACCACCAGGAAAGAGATCTAGGCATCATAGTGAATAATATATTGTAATAGTCAGCCCAGTGTGCTGTGGTGATCAAAAAAACAAACAGAATGTTAGGAATTATTAGGAAGGGAATGGAAAATAAAATGGAGAATGTCATAATGCCTCTGTATCGCTCCATGATGAGACCACACCTTGAATACTGTGTGCAATTCTGGTCACCACATCTCAAAAAAGATATAGCTTCACTGGAGGAAGTGCAGAGAAGGGCGACCAAAATGATAAGGGGTATGGAATCTGTGAGAAAAGGCTAAAGAAGTCAGGGCTGTTCGGTTTGGAGAAGAGACGACTGAGGTGGGATATGATCGAAGTCTCCAAAATCATGAAAGGACTTGAACAAGTTAATGTAAATTGGTTATTTATTCTCAGATAATAGAAGAACCAGGAGGCACTCCATGAAGTTAGCAAGTAGCTCATTTAAAACAAATCGAAGAAAATTCTTTTACACTCAGTGCATAGTTAAACTCTGGAATTCATTGCCAGAGGATGTGGTTACAGCAATTAGTGTAATGGAGAAATTACTTACCTGATAATTTCGTTTTCCTTAGTGTAGACAGATGGACTCAGGACCAATGGGTATAGTGTACTCCTGATAGCAGTTGGAGACTGATCAGATTTTAATCTGACGTCAGCCCCTAGTACATATACCCCTGCAGGAAGTGCAGCTCTTCAGTATTCTCCTCGAAAAGCATTGTGGATATATGTGTGATTGACTAATTTGATTAAACTTGAATAACTTCATAACTTGGTTAAACTTTATAATCTGATTAATTTGATTAACTTGAACTGGTTGGAATGCCTATAGCTGGAGACCGCTAGTGTACTCAACCGGAAAGCGTCGACACCCGGTAGGGTGGGTGTCCTAGGTGAATGAAAACATGGCTTACCCTTGAATCATTCGGAATTCCATGCGTAACAGCAGCCAAGGGTGGGATGCTGAGTCCATCTGTCTACACTAAGGAAAACTAAATTATCAGGTAAGTAATTTCTCCATTTCCTAGCGTTTAGCAGATGGACTCAGGACCAATGGGATGTATAAAAGCTACTCCCGAACTGGGTGGGAGGCTGCCCGTGACCCACTTAGTACTGCCCTTGCAAATGCCATGTCCTCCCAAGCCTGAACATCCAGACGGTAGAATCTGGAGAAGGTGTGGATGGAGGACCATGTCGGCGCCCTGCAGATCTCGGCAGGTGACAGCATTCTGGTTTCTGCCCAGGATACTGCCTGAGCTCTGGTAGAATAGGCCTTGACCTGTAGAGGTGGAGGCTTGCCTACTTCTAAGTAGGCCGCCTTGATGACTTCCTTGATCCAGCGGGCTATGGTTGCCCGCGAAGCCGCTTCCCCTTGTCTCTTCCCGCTGTGAAGGACGAAAAGGTGGTCTGCTTTTCGTACTGGTTCTGACATTTCCAGGTATCTGGACAGGAGTCTGCCTATATTGAGGTGGCATAGACCACGAGCTTCTTCCAAATTCTTCAAGTCATCCGGCGATGGTAGCGAGATGGTTTGGTTAAGATGGAAGTGTGATAGCACCTTGGGAAGAAACGAAGGGACCTACGTAGCTGGATGGATCCCGGGATGAGCCTGAGGAATGGCTCACGGCAGGACAGTGCTTGTAGTTCTGAAATGCGGCGGGCTGAGCAAACTGCCAGCTGAAAGGCTGTCTTTAAAGTTAACAGATGGAGGGACAGACCTCGGAGGGGTCTGAAGGAGGTTCCTGCTAGGAAATCCAGGACCAGGTTGAGATTCCACAGAGGTACCGGCCACTTTAGTGGTGGGCGGATGTGTTTGACTCCTTTCAGGAAATGTGACACGTCTGGGTGAGAAGCTATGCTTTCGCCCCCGCTCTTAGGGCTGTAGCATGACAATATGGCCACCTGTACCTTGATAGAGTTGAGGAACAGGCCCTTCTGTAGCCCGTTCTGTAAGAATTCCAGGATCACGGGAACTTTAGTTGAGCGTAGCTTGATGTCGTGGTCTTCGCACCAGGCTTCAAAAACTCTCCATACCCTTATGTACGTTAGAGATGTGGAGAACTTGCATGCTCGGAGCAGGGTGTCGATTACAGCCCCCAAGTATCTGCTCTTTCTCAGGCAAGCCCTCTCAATGGCCAGGCTGTAAGAGAGAATTGAGCTGGATCCTCGTGGAGGATTGGTCCTTGTTGGAGCAGGTCTCTGTGTGGAGGCAGTGGTAGGGGGTTCCCTGCCAGTAGTCTTCTCATGTCGGCGTACCACGGTCTTCTTGGCCAGTCCGGGGCCACCATAAGAACTAGTCCCCTATGCAGCTGTATCTTGTGAATGATTGCGCCCAGTAGAGGCCACGGTGGGAAGGCGTATAATAGGGTCCCCTGTGGCCAGATCTGAACCAGAGCATCGATCCCCTGGGACTGAGGTTCCCACCTGCGGCTGAAGTACCTGGGTACTTGGGAGTTGGACCGGTTTGCCAGAAGGTCCATGTCTGGTGTCCCTCACCAGTTCACTATCATTTGGAATGCTGCGGATGACAGCTTCCATTCCCCTGGGTCTAGCCTTTCCCTGCTGAGGTAGTCCGCCGCGATGTTGTCTTTCCCGGCGATGTGGACGGCCGAGATCTCTTGGAGGTTTACTTCCGCCCACGTCATTAAGGGGTCTATTTCCAGAGACACCTGTTGGCTTCTGGTTTCTCCCTGACGGTTGATGTAGGCCACTGTTGGGGCGTTGTCTGACATTACCCTGACCGCTTTGTCTTGGAGTCTGTGGGCGAAGCATAGGCAGGCTAGTCTGACTGCCCGCGCTTCTAGGCGGTTGATGTTTCATCCCGTCTCTTCTGCGTTCCACTGCCCTTGGGCAGTTAATTCTCGTAGGCTGGCGTCTGTGGTGAGCAGGGTCCAGGTTGGGGAGGATAGTCTTGTTACCTGGCTCAGGTGGCTGGCCAGTAGCCACCACCGTAGCTGGGTCCGAATCCTGCCTGGGAGTGATAGATGTACGGCGTAGTTCTGAGACAGCGGATTCCATCGTGATAGAAGTGAGCGCTGCAAGGGTCTCATGTGAGCTCACGCCCATGGCACTACTTCCAGTGTGGATGCCATCAGACCGAGGACTTGCAGGTAATCCCATGCTGTGGGTCGAGGTTTGCGCAACAGGCTTTGTAACCGGTTCCACAGTTTTGATCTCCTCGTGGGAGTCAGGCTGACCTTGTCTTCTTTGGTGTCGAATCGGCTCCTAAGTACTCTAGAGACTGTGAGGGCTGTAGGCAACCTTTGTTTGTGTTGACCACCCATCCTAGGCTCTTCAGTAGAGCTTTGACTCTGTTGGTTGCTTGGCGGCTTTCTTCCTCTGGGGATTTCGCCCTGATCAGCCAATCGTCTAGGTAAGGATGTACGAGGATTCCTTCCTTCCTCAATGTTGCCGCCACCACCACTATGATCTTGGTGAACGTCCGGGATGCTGTGGCTAACCCGAAGGGTAGTGCCCGGAACTGGTAGTGACGGTCCAGGATTCTGAACTGTAGATAGCGCTGGTGTTCCTGATGAATTGGGATGTGTAGGTAGGCCTCCGAAAGATCCATGAATGTGAGAAACTCTCCTGGTTGTATCACTCTTATTACGGAGCGTAGGGTTTCCATGCGGAAGCGGGGAATCCTCAGGTGGCGGTTGACGACTTGAGGTCCAGGATGGGCCTGAACGTCCCCTCTTTCTTGGGGACGATAAAATAAATGGAATAATGCCCAGTATTTATTTCTTGTGGAGGCACTGGGGTTATGGCCTCGAGGGCCAATAGTCTGGTTAATGTGGCTTCCACTGCTACCCTCTTGGTGAGGTCTTGGCAGGGGGACTCCACGAACTTGTCCGGAGGGGTTTGCAGAAAATCTAGATAGTACCCCTCCCGAATGATGGCTAGGACCCACTTGTCCGAAGTTATCTCGATCCATCTGTGGTAGAATAGGGCTAGTCTGCCCCTATGGCTTCTTCCCTTGGATGTGTCAGCTGAATCTCATTGTGGGGTTCGGCTGGGGCCTGTACCCGAGCTGGTTCCCCTCTTGTTGTGCTTGGTCCAAAAGGACTGGTTCCTGCCCGTAGGGCGGGGCGCTTGATGGTTGTTTCTGTATGGATTGAAGCACTATGAACTTCTGCCCTTGGAGGGCCGGGGGAAGGGTCTCTGGTTCCTCTTCGTCCTGTCCTCCGGCAGGCGCGGCAATGGGGACTCGCCCCATTTGTTGGCCAGTTTCTCTAGCTTGCTGCCAAACAGGAGGGATCCTTTGAAGGGCATCCTTGTGAGACGAGTTTTGGAAGATGCGTCGGCTGACCAGCTTCGGAGCCAGTGTTGCCTCCTGGCAGCCACTGCCGATGACACACCTCTGGCCGCCGTGCGTACCAGATCAGAAGCAGCGTCTGCAAGGAATGATACTGCTGGTTCCATGACTTCTCCAGGGGTGTTGCTCCTGGTCTGAGATAAGCAGGCACGTGTCACTACGGTGCAGCAGGCCGCTATTTGTAGGGACATAGCGGCTAAGTCAAAGGACTGTTTAAAGATGGATTCCAGACGCCGGTCATGTGCATCTTTGAGCGCTGCTCCTTCCTCCACTGGGATAATAGTGTGCTTCGAGACCGCACAGACCATGGCATCGACTCTTGGGCATGTGAGAAGATCTTTGGTCACTGGGTCCAGGGGGTACATGGCTGCCATAGCTCGTCCCCCTTTGAATGTGGACTCTGGAGCGCTCCATTCCAGGTCAATTAGCTGCTGGATGGCTTGTAAAAAACACCGTAATTGTAAATTCACCTCAAATGTAACTTCGTAGGAATGAACAAAATTTCAATACTTAGCTCATAGTAAAGTCCCGATGCAATCGCGTTTCAAACCCCGCGATCCTGCTTCAGGACCGCAGGGTTTAGCTTAGCGAGTCTGAAATCAGACCGCTGAAGAAGGACCATAAAGAAGCCACTGCTGATGCCATTAAGGGAATATTGTGGATTTAAGGATTGCCTTCAAGAAGATGTGGAGATGACGAATGCCCCCTGAAGCAGGACCACGGGGTTCGAAACACAATCGGTCGGGACTTTACTATGAGCTAAGTATTGAAATTTTGTTCATTCCTACGAAGTTACATTTGAGGTGAATTTACAATTGCGGTGTTTTGACACATTGAAGATTGATCAAATTGATCTGTCAGCACATTTAGACTCAAGTTCCCGTGGCAATATGGACTCATTTTAGATGACAAACCCCACCCCAAAAATATTTGAAACATATAATAAAGTAATGCGACCTTTCCATGGTGGGTCTGATTGATATACAGACTCGTTGCGTATTGGTCCTACAAAACTATATAGTTTATTGCATTAAATTGAGATTGTTGTGGCGAATTGTAATGATAAAAAGACTGACCAGTAAACCAGTTTTTTGATATTCTGTACTTGTACCTAAGGTTTCTGGAGTACACTGTTTGTGTTATGGTCAATTTGTTGTGATTTATATCTACTTAGGCTTAGCCATTCGCAAAATTATGGGAGTTGGGTTAGACCCATGAAAATAAGTGTGGAGGGTGCGAATGGGGTTTAAATGAAGGAGGGGTATAGGGTTGTGAGGGGTGGGCAAAAGAAGGGGAGTAAAGAGGATGAAAAGTGAATGGTGTGGTGATATAATGTTTTCAAGCTGTTTTCATATTTTATATGAGTTGTTTGAACGTTTATAACTTTGTGGTTGTACATTCAGTCAATAAAAATTTGATTAAAAAAAAGAAGTGTGATCCAGTAATGGAGTCCTAGGGTAACACACTGGTAATTTAATAATAGTCACAAGGCTCAAATTAACAATACTGTAGATAGAAAGACATTTCAATTTTCTCTTTCTCTCTGGAGGTACAGAGAGGATTAGACTGCTTGACTTTGTTTAGAAAGAAAATGTTATTCAATTACACTGGTTGTGGATTGAATGGTAATCACGACGTATGCTGTGATTAATCTATTAGTTTCAAAAATCCAATCAAAATTAAGTTCACAAAGTATAACAAAAATGTCTTCCACCAAAATTAGTAATTTATACGGTCTGTACATCAACCTATTGCAACTGGTGACTTACATCTTTGGCAAAGTATTTTGTGTGCCATAAAGTTCCTGTTTCAGCACGATGTCTCTCTTCCCTTCTCTGACGCTCCTCAAGAGATCGCTTGTGTTCAGTTGCCCTCTCAATGTCTGCTTCCTTCAAAGCCTCTGTCACGTGTTTCCACAGTTGCCTGAAATCAAAAGTGCTCGTTGGTTTCACATTTCACAATCGCAAACAACTGACATCTTGCAAGAGATATGCTCTCATCTGAGCTGCTTTATACAGTCAACATCTCTCTTCTCAAATGACCAAACGCTGCTCCTCTCTAAACCTGATGGGTCTTTTCTCGGCCAATCTTTGGACTTGAATCCCTGTGTTGTTCAGTTGGCACCAGCATTAAAGGACCGATCAGAGAAATAGCCATGTTCGGGTTCGTCCTCAACGATTTGACAAAGTTGACAATAAACAAACACAAAGAAGGAACAAAAAGTATAAGATAGCTGAATGCTAGCTTCAAACATTTTTTACACAAAAATTAGTGAGAAAATAGCATTCCTCAATGGCTAGGTGCAGCAACAAGTAAGGATGTTGGGTTACCTGCCCCTTCCAGTAGAATATGAGATAAACCATCAGTCACTGACTACTTATGCCAACAGCAACAAGACTTCACTCAGCCATACAGGAGTGGACTTTACCAAACTTTTATAATTGGCATGCAGCAGTCTAGCTAAATGCGAGATGTGAGAATTGTACATTTAGGGTGTCACATTATTTCTAATTAACCTGTTGTCAAATTAGAGGATTATTTCAAAAAAGACAGGAGAAAACTAAATGCAAAATACAAACAATGTCAATAAATTGCATTCAGAAAATGAGAAATTACTACTTACCTGATAATTTCTTTTTCTTTAGACTAGACATATGAATCCAGAACCAGTGGGTTATGCACCTCTACCAGCAGATGGAGATGAAGCAAGCTGACATCACAGTGACATCAGCCCACCAGTATTCTCTGCAAAAGCCAACTGTGGACAGACTAAAAAAACTTGATTAATAACAGATACCCATTCCAGTACTCAGCCAACAGAAAACAGTGAGCTCAGACAAAGAATGCATCAACACTAGTCTAGGGACTGGATTAACACTTACCAGTAACTCCGGAACAAGTATCCACGCAGGAGGACCATAGCACAATCATTCAGCAGCCTAGGGCAGGAAGCTGGATTCATCTGTCTGGTCTAAAGAAAAAGAAATTATCAAGTAGTAATTCTCATTTCTTAGAATCCAGACAGATGAATCCAGAACCAGTAGGATGTACCCAAGCTATACCCAAATAGGGTGGGAGGCTGCTCGCAGTCCAGTTAAAACCGCATGTGCAAAGGTTTCATCCTCCCAGGCCTGGAAAAGTTGTACAAGGAGGACCACGTCGCAGCTCAGCAAATGTCGACAGGAGACAATCTAACTTCCGCCCATGACACTGCCTGAGCCCTAGTGGAATGAGCCCCAACCTGACTAGGCAACGGCTGTTCAGCATCCACGTACATGGCCGTGACTACCTTCTTAATCCAGCAAGCTACTGTAGCTTCGAAGCAGGCTCGCCCTGTTTGCTATCACTGTGAAGGAAAAACAGAGGATCCAGATACCTCAGGATAGGTCTCTTAACATCCAAGGGTCATAACAGGCGAAATTCCTCTGCATCTCTCTCCCTATACAGAGATGGCAGTGACATGGACTGGTTCCAGTAAAAATCTGAGACCACTTTTGGCAAAAAGGAAGGAACAATACGCAGTTTTCTCACCCCTGGAGTCACTCAAAGAAACAGCTCCCAGCAAGACAAGGCCTGCAACTCAGATATTCTACTTGCCGAACAAATTACCACCAGAAACAGTTTTCAAGATCAGTAACCACAAGGAAAAGGTATGGCTCACTAAGAAATCCAAAACCAGATTAAGACTCCACAAGGGCACCAGTAACCGCAAGGGAGGACGAAGATGTTTCACTCCTTTCAAAAAACGAGCCACACCTGGATGAGTTGACAATTGTCCACTATTCACCTGACTCTTGAAACAGGCAAGAGCCATTACCTGTACCTTTAAGGAATTAACGGCCAACCCTTTAGCCAATCCATCTTGCAAAAATTCCAAAATGAGGGAGATCTTAACCGAACGAAGAACCACCCCTCAATCCTCACACTAAGCCTCAAACACTCGACAAACCCACACATAAGCTAAGGAAGTGGAGAACTTTCTCGCTTGTAGCAAGGTAGCAATCACTGCAGTGCAACATCCACGCTTCAGCAAGCGATCCCTCTCCCGGGCCATACTGTAAGACAAAATAGAGTCGGATCTTCGTGAAGAACAGGCTCCTGCCACCACAAATCCCTGTGAGCCGGAAACCGAACATAAGAACATAAGAAACTGCCATGCTGGGTCAGCCCAAGGGTCCATCAAGCCCAGCATCCTGTTTCCAACAGAAGCCAAACGAGGTTACAAGAACCTGGCAATTACCCAAACACCAAGAAGATCCTATGCTACAGATGCAATTAATAGCAGTGGTTATTCCCTAAGTAAACTTGATTAATAGCAGTTAATGGACTTCTCCTCCAAGAACTCATCCAAACCTTTTTTGAACCCAGCTACACTAACTGCACTAACCACATCCTCTGGCATCAAATTCCAGAGCTTAATTGTGCGTTGAGTGAAAAAGAATTTTCTTTGATTAGTCTTAAATGTGCTACTTGCTAATTTCATGGAATGCCCCCTAGTCCTTCTATTATCCGAAAGTGTAAATAACTGATTTACATCCACTTGTTCAAGATCGCTCTATATTGTTCGACTCTAAATCCAGATGTGTCTCACTTGACATAGTTCAAGTCCAATCACTTCAACAGCAAGCAACAGAGCTAGTCTCTACATTCCAACATGGACAAGGCTTCTACTTCCGATATTTCCTTATGCCCAAGCAATCAGGAAGATTGAGGCTCATTCTATTATCTGAAAGTGTAAATAACTGATTCTCGTCTACTTGTTCAAGACCTCTCATGATCTTAAAGACCTCTATCATATCCCCCCCCTCAGCCGTCTCTTCTCCAAACTGAACAGCCCTAAATTTTTAAGCCTTTCTTCATAGGGGAGCTGTTCCATCCCCTTTATCATTTTGGTTGCCCTTTTCTGTACCTTCTCCATCACAACATCTTTTTTGAGATGCGGCGACCAGAATTGTACACAGTATTCAAGGTGCGGTCTCACCATGGAGCGATACAAAGGCATTATGACATTTTCCGTTCTATTAACCATTCCCTTCTTAATAATTCCTAACATTGTTTGCTTTTTTGTTTACTGCAGCACACTGAGCCGAAGATTTCAAAGTATTATCCACTATGATGCTTAGATCTTTTTCCTGGGTGGCAGCTCCGAATATGGAACCTAACATCGTGTAACTACAGCAAAGGTTATTTTTCCCTAAATGCAACACCATGCACTTGTTCACATTAAATTTCATCTGCCATTTTGATGCCCAATATTTCAGTCTTGCAAGGTGCTCCTGTAATGTATCACAATCTGCTTGTGATTTAACTACTCTGAATAATTTTGTATCATCCGCAAATTTGATAACCTCACTCATCGTATTCCTTTCCAGGTCATTTATAAATTTATTGAAAAGCACCGGTCCAAGTACAGTTCCCTGAGGCACTCCACTGTTTACGCTTTTCCACTGAGAGAATTTACTATTTAATCCTACTCTCTGTTTCCTGTCTTTTAACCAGTTTGTAATCCACAAAAGGACATCGCCTCCTATCCCATGACTTTTCAGTTTTCTTAGAAGCCTCTCATGAGGGACTTTGTCAAACGCCTTCTGAAAATCCACATACACTACATCTACCGGTTCACCTTTATCCACATGTTTATTAACCTCTTCAAAAAAATGAAGTGAATTTTCCAAATTTTCAAAATGAAAATCCACATGTTTATTAACCTCTTCAAAAAAATCCACATGTTTATTAACCACATGTTTATTAACCTCTTCAAAAAAATGAAGCGAATTTTCCAAATTGTAGAGCATATAGAAAGACATGGTTTAATGGAACACAGTCAATATGGATTTATCCAAGGGAAGTCTATATGGATTTATCCAAGGGAAGTCTTGGATAAGTCTTGGATAAATCCATATTGACTGTGTTCCATTAAACCATGTCTTTCTATATGCTCTACAATTTTGATCTTAGTTTCCACTATTTTTCCCGGCACTGAAGTCAGTCTCACTGGTCTATAATTACCCGGATCGCCCCTGGAGCCTTTGTTAAATATTGGAGTTACATTGGCCACCCTCCAGTCTTCAGGTACAATGGATGATTTTAATGATAGGTTACAAATTTTAACTAATAGATCTGAAATTTCATTTTTTAGTTCCTTCAGTACCCTAAGGATGCATACCACCTGGTCCAGGTGATCTGCTACTCTATAGTTTATCAATCTGGCTTACTACATCTTCCCAGTTCACAGTGATTTGGTTCAGTTTGTCTGATTCATCACCCTTGAAAACCATCTCTGGAACAGGTATTTCCCCAACATCCTCATTAGTAAACATGGCAGCAAAGAATTAATTTAGTCTTTCTGCAATGGCCTTATCTTCCCTAAGAGCCCCTATAACCCCTCGGTCATCTAATGGTCCAACCGACTCCCTCACAGGTTTCTTGCTTCAGATATATTTTTAAAAGTTTTTATTATGAGTTTTTGCCTCTATGGCCAACTTCATTTCAAATTCTCTCTTTGCCTGTCTTATCAATGTTTTATACTTTATTTATTTATTTTATTTAAAAATATTTCTATACCGTCTTTACAAACAGTGTTTAATCAAAACGGTTTACAAATATCAAATATAAGGGATAAAAACTAATAAAAAACTAAAGTAAAGGTTACTTAAAGATAACTTAGTTATAGAAGATATAAAAATTACAAAAATTATTCATTAACATAAAATAAAATTAAAATAAAATAGGTAATTTAAACAAGTCAGAAAGCAAGTGAAAAGAATCAGGATCAGGTGCCAAAACTGGGAATATGATGCATTATTTGGTGGGTGGTATATGAAATGCAATTTGAAATAAATGTGTTTTTAAAGATTTTTTGAATTGTTTGGAGTTGGGTATGGATCTGATGGAGTCTGGTAATGAATTCCATAAAATGGGACCTATGACTGAAAAAGCTCTTTTTCTAGTAATATCTAAGCGGGCTTGTCGAGGTGATGGGATATCAAGAAGATTTTTGTCCATTGACAATGCTTATGTTTTATCCTATTTTCTTCAGATGGATCCTTCTTCCAATTTTTGAAGGATTTTTTTTTTTAAGCTAAAATAGCCTCTTTCACCTCACCTTTTAACCATGACGGTAATCATTTTCCCTTGCTTCCACCTTTCTTAATACATGGAAAACACCTGGACTGCGCCTCTAGGATTGTTTTTTTAAACAATGTCTATGCCTGTTGAACACTTTTAACCTTTGCAGCTGCACCTTTCAGTTTTTTTCTATTTTCCTCATTTTATCAAAGTTTCCCTTTTGAAAGTTTGGTGTTAGAGCTGTAGTTCCCCCTTCCAGTTAGTAGTTTAAATTTGATCATGTTATGATCACTACTGCCAAGTGGCCCCACCACTGTTACCTTTCTCACCAAATCCTGCGTTCTAAGAATTAAATCTAAAATAGCTCCCTCTCTTGTTGGTTCTTGAACCAATTGCTCCATGAAGCAGTCATTTATAACATCCAAGAACTTTATGTCTCTAGCAAGTCCTGATGTTACATTTATCCAGTCAATATTGGGGTAATTGAAATCTCACACAACACTGGTGCAAGATCAAAGTTTAATCACCACAATTTCTATGGTGGTTATTAGCAATTCCAATAATGAAAGGAATCAATTTTTTATAGTGGCAACTCCATGCGTTCAACAGAACAGAATTCAAACAGGTCCCCCGACACGGTCCCGTGTTTCGCTGGGCTGCTTCGGGAGGGACCAGGGGTATATTATAATCTAAGACATAAAACAAATATGAATGAGTATAAATAATGGTGAAAAAGGGGCTACACAGTACCGAACTTTACGAATGTACATACCTTTATGAAAATACCCGGAGCGCGCAAGCTCACACAGGTGTGGGGCATTTAAACACAGAAAAGGCGCGAACGTGACAGCTCTCGCGAGAGCTGTCAACTTACAGCTGATCTCGGCGGATCCGCACAGTGGATACCCATCTAATAAAACAGGTACCACTCAATTTCTTTATTGAGGCCAGAGGGGGCTACCGTGTCTAAAATAAAGATCCATCTCTGCTCCCTCCTGCCTAGGATCTCGGGGTAGTTGCCTCCCCGGGGAGGGCGGCGCACAACCTCGATCACCAGGAAGTTTAAATAGACTTGATGAACCCCTGGTGTCCCACTGGCTTGAATGCGAACATACCATCTCTGATCTCTCCTTCCTGGTGATCGAGGTTGTGCGCCGCCCTCCCCGGGGAGGCAACTACCCCGAGATCCTAGGCAGGAGGGAGCAGAGATGGATCTTTATTTTAGACACGGTAGCCCCCTCTGGCCTCAATAAAGAAATTGAGTGGTACCTGTTTTATTAGATGGGTATCCACTGTGCGGATCCGCCGAGATCAGCTGTAAGTTGACAGCTCTCGCGAGAGCTGTCACGTTCGCGCCTTTTCTGTGTTTAAATGCCCCACACCTGTGTGAGCTTGCGCGCTCCGGGTATTTTCATAAAGGTATGTACATTCGTAAAGTTCGGTACTGTGTAGCCCCTTTTTCACCATTATTTATACTCATTCATATTTGTTTTATGTCTTAGATTATAATATACCCCTGGTCCCTCCCGAAGCAGCCCAGCGAAACACGGGACCGTGTCGGGGGACCTGTTTGAATTCTGTTCTGTTGAACGCATGGAGTTGCCACTATAAAAAATTGATTCCTTTCATTATTGGAATTGCTAATAACCACCATAGAAATTGTGGTGATTAAACTTTGATCTTGCACCAGTGTTGTGTGATACTTGCTTACGTGCAAGGGTTTGCTCCTTCTTCATTTGGGTAATTGAAATCTCCCATTATTATTGCACTGCCAAATTGTTAGCTTCCCTGATTTCTCTTAGCATTTCATCATCTGTCTGACCATTTTGTCCAGGTGGACGGTTGCATACTCCTATCCCTATACTCTTACCCAACACACATGGGATTTCTACCCATATAGATTCTACTGAGCATTTAGTCTCTTGTATGATCTTTATCCTGTTGGACTCTAAACCCTCCCGGACATAAAGTGCCACACCCCCACCAAGTTGATCCTCCCTATCATTGCGATATAATTTGTACCCTGATATAGCACTGTCCCATTGGTTATCCTCCTTCCACCAAGTCTCTGCGATGCCAATTATGTCAATCTCATCATTTACTGCTCCAGATCATTTATATATATAATGAAAAGCACCGGTCCAAGAACAGATCCCTGAGGCACTCCACTGTTTACCCTTTTCCACTGAGAAAATTGACCATTTAATCCTACTCCCTGTTTCCTGTCTTTTAACCAGTTTGTAATCCATGAAAGGACATCGCCTCCTATCCCATGACTTTTCAGTTTTCGTAGAAGCCTCTCATAAGGGACTTTGTCAAACGCCTTCTGAAAATCCAAATATTGGAGCCTCTCTGTTGGGATGCCCTAACTCTCCTGATTCATTAGTATCCTTCAAGGATACATTTCTCCAAACCATGCACTGCTGAGTGACTGTGGCTTTTCCCCTTGTTCTAGTTTAAAAGCTGCTCTATCTCCTTTTTTTTTTTTTTTTTTTAAACTATCTTTATTCAGATTTTTCAAACGTTAAACAACAAGCATTTAGACAACAGGGAAAACTTTCTCCCAAACCCCCCCCCCCCCCCCCATCTCCCCGTCCCCAGATGGAGTTCAAGTGGTATATTGCTGTTCTCCATTAAAGTCCCTTTAACAAAAGGTCCAGGGTGGAAGAAAAAATCGTTGTGTCCTCGTCCTCGAGAAGAAGAGTGGCAGCTCATCCCCCAGTTCCGTGTGGTAGGGAGGATCAAATTCGTACTGTCTAGTGTATCAAGCCGTCGATGTCCCAGGCCAGGGATCCCAAGTAGTCCCTGTCTTCGGGGTCAAATAATTTGTGAAAGCAGCCCAAATATGAGTTATAAGTACAGATCTCTTTGGCATCGCCACTGTGAGAAGGGCATGCTCCATTGAGCATAATCTAACCATTTTTTGGAACCAGCGCTCATAACAAGGGGCAGAAACCTCCAACCACGTAGCCAATATTATTTGCTTTCCCACCAACCCCGCTCGGCATATCAAAAGTCTCTCAGAGTCTGAGAGAGGTATCGGTAGGCCCTGCACCGACCCAAACAACCAAAGGTTAGGATCTGGGGGTAGGGAACGCCCCATGAAGGACGAGCATGCTTTACACACCTGGTTCCAGAAATGCGAGATTTTGGGACAATCCCAGAAACAATGGAAGAAAATACCATTGTCATGGCCACAGCGACGACAATGGGAGGAGGGCGCTATCTTCATTTGATAAGCCCTGTGAGGAGTAATGTAACTAAGCCATAGAAATCTGTACTGGGTTTCTTGCAAGAGTACATTTTCAGATAGCAAAGGTATATCCCGAAAACAGGCTAAAAATTCCTCATAGGTTATAGAAAACAGAGCCCACTCTCCCCATCTACGATAAAGCGTGGCAAGCACATCAACTTCCGAATACACAAGCAAGTCTTTGTAAAGCTGGGAAACTTTACTTTTGTTTCTGGTCTCCATGTGCACCAAATCCCCCAAGCGCTGGACAGCCAGGGCATCCTCCAACCGGGCCACCCTTGTACGGAGGAAATGGGCAATCTGTAAGTAAGCAAAATAATCACTTCTTGGCACGAGGAATCGTTGTTGGATAGTCGGGAAGGAGAGAATAGTTCCCGTCGTGTTATCATAAAGATCGGAGAAATAATTGAGCCCTAAGCCCTTCCAGCGTTGAAAGACGCCGCCCCCAGACCCCGGCGGGAAGAAATCATGCCCTGTAATCGTCAGAAACATTGGTTGGATTGCAGATAGTCCCCCCAAGGTACATAATAAATTCCATGACTTCCTGCACAATCGCAAGAGAGGCTGTGGTTTCAAATAATGGGGGACCATGTGAGCAGGTATTTGTACTAAAGGATTTAGTGTCCGGACTCCATACCATTCCAGCAAGTGGGTGTGGGGGGTCCAGAAGGATAATCCCGACATCCAGTCTCTAATATGGCGTACCCCGCAAGCTAAATTATAAAGTTCCAAATTAGGGCACCCCAAACCCCCTTTCACTCTAGGACACATGAGAACCTCTAAGGGAATTCTAGCCTTCTTATCCCTCCAGAGAAAGGAACGTAAGGCCCTTTGAAATCGAAGGAGATCGTCTTTTAAAATCCAAAGAGGGGCCAGCTGTAAGATATAAAGCCATTTCGGGAGAATTATCATTTGAAATAAGTGAATACGTCCCAGGAGAGACAAAGGCAAAGAGGTCCAACGTTTGAAGACGGCCAGGGTGTTAGTAAGCATAGGGTGAATATTGGCATGATAAAACTTGTCCAGACTATGTGGTATATAGATACCTAAATATTTTAAAGTAGCTGCCGCCCACTGGAAGGGAAAAACACCTGGCCAAGTATCCCGCAAAGTGCCTGTAACATCCAGGGCCTCGGATTTACCATAATTTATTTTTAGGCCCGAGAACAGACTATATTGAGCTAAAAGATCCAGCACATGGGGAAGCGAATACCGGGGTTGTGTTAGGTACACCAACAGGTCATCAGCAAAGGCAGCAACCTTAAAAATGTATTGAGGGCCACCAAACCCTTTCACCTCCCTACTCCCATCAATCCTTCGCAGCAGGGGGTCCAGTGCCAGAATATACAGTAGAGGGGATAAGGGACACCCCTGCCGAACTCCCCGCTGTATAGGGATTTCCTCCGATCGGCAGTGATTAGCTAGTATGCTGGAGGTCGGGGTCTTGTACAGTAAAGTTATATAAGTCAGAAAAGCTCCCCCAATGCCAAACCTTTGTAGAACAGTGAAAAGATACGACCAGTTAACGCGGTCAAAAGCCTTTTCAGAATCTAGTCCCACTACTATCGCCGGTATCTGTTGGGTACGACAGATGGTCATGGCAGTGAGCAATTTCGTAAGTGTCCCATTTGGTTTCCGGCCCCTTACAAAACCTGTCTGATGGTGGGAAATTAAGTATGGGAGGAAAACCTTTAGGCGTTCCGCTAAAATTTTTGCAAGAATCTTAAAATCACAATTTAAAAGAGTGATGGGCCGGTAGGAAGATGGGCATGTTTTGTCCTTGCCTGGTTTCGGTATAAGGGTAATATGTGCCTGATTGAAAGCGGCTGGGAAACTATCCTGAGCCAGGCCGTCTATAAAGTACTTCGTTAAGGTCTCGCTAATGTAAGGCGACAGGATTTTATAGAAATCATAGGAAAACCCGTCAGGACCAGGGGATTTCCTCGGCTGAGCAGCAGAAATAACCTGTGAAACTTCATATACCTGAATGGGCTTATTCAGAAATTCTCGTTGGGCTGCTGACAGTGTGGGTAAGTGGACATCTCGAAAAAAGGCTTCCTCCCCCTCATCACCATCCCCCAACTCTGGGCTATAGAGGGTTGCATAATAGTGTTGAAATGAGGCACAGATTTCCTGCTCCTTTACCGTTTCCTGCCCAGATGGAGTTTTCAATCTCGCTATAAACGAGCGGGGCGTCTGATTTTTAGTTAATCGGGCTAACAGTCGACCCGTTTTATTTCCAAATTTGAAAAGAGACTTCTGTCCTCCCCACAAATAGAGGCGAGCTCGAGCGTCGAGTATGGTGTTTAAACGGCCCAGAATACCATAAAACTCCACTCTATGCTCACCAGTGTTATGAGAGGAAAGGAGCTGCTTCGCTCTCTTCAACTTGGTTTCAAGATCTAAGATGGACTGGTTGATATGTTTACTTCGAAAATAAACATAGGAAATAATCTCCCCACGGAGTACCGCTTTGGCTGTATCCCAAAAAAGTAGAGGAGTAGTGGCGTGTTGTTGGTTATCTTTTGCAAAATTCTTCCACTTTTCTTTCAGAAAGACTTGAAAAGCAGCCTCGTCTTTCAGAAAAGATGGAAACCGCCAAAGCCGTATTTGATGTTCTAATCCCGGGGGTCGTATACAAATTGAAATGGGGGCATGATCAGAGATTGCCAAGCTTTCTATATTTGCCTGGGAAATCGTAAAAAAATCGTGTTGAGATACCAATATATAATCAATCCGGGACATCGTATGATGAGACCTGGATACATGCGTATAGTCTCTCTCATTTGGGTGTAATGTGCGCCAGACATCAAGTAAGAGGAGTTGGCGGCACAGATAGGCCACTCCCTGCTTCTGCTCACCCGCTTGGCGGGGCTGTGGAGTATTTCTATCTAACAGGGCCTCATGAACACAATTAAAATCACCTGCTACATATATTGTACCTTGACTGTGTTGTTGTAATAGGTTGCCCAGTTCTACAAAAAATGCATGACTATAAGCATTTGGGGCGTAGATATTGCAAATTGTGACCGGTTTGTTATTCCAAACACCAACTATGATAACATAGCGACCCTCCTCGTCAGCAAGAGTATTATGAACCTGAAAATTAGCATTCTTATGTATTAATATGGCAACTCCACCTTTCCTGCGCACTGCCGCTGCGAAGATACAGGTGCCCACCCAGTCTCGCCTGAGTTTGCGACTTTCAAATTCAGTAAGGTGGGTCTCTTGGAGGCAGGGGAGGTCGGCCCGCAGTCGCTTCAGATTAGCCAACACCTTGGTTCGTTTTACTGGTGTACCAAGGCCATTTACATTCCAAGATATCAATTGAACCATGAGAATGTAAAACCATTAGTCTCCACATACAAGTGTACGTCATGTAGGAAACATGGGTGGGCACCCAGCCTTGCCCTCCCACGGTAGCGTCCCCTCCAAATGTGTATTCTCACACAGAAACTAAGAGCACTCGCTAGCCATATTATATGCCACCCATAACCGGGAACTAAGAAACTTATTCCCCAGAACAACAGCAACAGAAATGCTACTCCATCATTTCCCAAATCCCCCTGCCCCCTTCCCCTCCCCACTTCCCATCCCCCCCTGATCCCCCCCGTCCCCATCCTCTGAATACCCCAGTTGAGAAGTAAACCCCCATCCAACTCCATGGAGGTTCAGAGATCCCGTTGATGTGTCCGGGCACATCCACTCCGCATCAACATGATGGTCCAAAAATCCACAAGTGCAAACTATATACAAAACTAAGCCAGATTTGCCAGCCATGAACAGAGGTAAAGTGATTCAAGTGGAACAGTCCACGCAGAGCAAATCGTGGCAAGGAGGTCAGAAGAACAGCAGCCCGCTGTTTCATATCACCGCCCCGGAGCGAGGCGGGCACGTCCCACAAGGCCTCGTACACGGGTCAAACTCAAAATAAAACCTCTAAGGTATGGTACTGGACCCAGTTGGTAACTACTTGTCTGGGCACACCGCTGCTATAACTTCGCCGTCCCAGGCTCTCACCGAGGGGAAAAGTTGTTGGGCTCTCTGCAATCCAAGCCGGCTCGGCAGTTGAGGGATCCCCAGTCGCTGGATTAGCCATATTTTAAGTCCACCCTCCATCAAGCAGGCCGGCTCCGTTCCTATAGAGTTAATACCATATCCTTTGATGTGCGGTGTTATACGGGGTGTATAATAGGTTAGTGGGTTTTTTTTTTTTTTTTCCTTTTTTTTCCTTTTTTTTTTTTTGTCTCTATTTCATGTTAACCTATATGCTGTCCCTCATGATGAAGCATCATTCAATTTGGCAAGAAAGGCTTTCGCTGCCTCCGGGGTCTCAAACATATGCACTCGATCCCCCTGCCACACCCTGAGGCGTGCGGGAAAGAGCAGTGAGAATTTTACCTCTTGATTATGGAGGGAGGTACAAATGGAAGAGAATCCCCGCCGGGCCTCCGAAACCGTCGCGGAAAAGTCCTGAAAAAGGCGAATCGGTTGGCTCTGGTACTGGAGATCGCGTTTGGACCTAGAGGCGCGCCAAATCTCTGATTTGTGTGAGGAGTTAAGAATCTTCGCAATGACCAAGCGGGGCCTCGCGTTGGTCTCCCGCCGAGCTCCTAAACGATGGGCCCTCTCCACCACCAATTTATCCCGGAGATGAGGTAAGCCCAGCGCCTCAGGAATCCAGGTTTCCAGTAAGCCACAGAGCGTTTTCTCTTCAAGATGCTCAGGAAACCCCAGAAAGCGGATGTTGTCTCTCCGGGCTCTATTTTCCAGTTCATCGATTTTTGCCTGCAGGAGTTTCAGCTGTTTGCTTGTGTCCTCCATTTTCCGTTCGGTCTGCAACGCCTCGTCTTCCACATTTGAAAGTCGGGCTTCTGCATGATCAATACGGGGAAGAAGCTCGTGTAGTGTTTCTTTGACTTCCCCCAATTGCTGGGTGATGTGATCCAGCTTATCATCAAGGGCCTCTCGGATTGCAGCTTTGATATCAGTAATGGTAAGCCCCGGGGAGCCAGAATCGGGCCCTCCTTCCCCCGCGGCAGCCATTTTAGGTGTCGCCTTCGGTTTTTCTTTTTCTCGGCGTCCTGCTTTGGTAGTCATCGGAGGTGTTAGTTTGTTCATATATTTGATGATGGACATATGCCCCGTCACAAGCTGATGATTTTTCGCCGGGTTGGAGGCTGAATTTGAGTTAGATTTTTCGCGTTAGGCGGAGTGGGTCCCGGAGCTGATGAGGAACACAGCCTCCCAGCTCACCACATCACGTGATCTCCTCTATCTCCTTTTTAAAAGTTAGTGCCAGCAGCTTGGTTCCATTCTGGTTAAGGTGGAGCCCATCCTTTCGGAAAAGTCTCCCCCTTCCCCAAAAGTTTCCCCAAGTCCTTACAAAACTGAATCACTTTTCCCTGCACCATCGTTTCATCCACGCATTGAAACTCTGGAACTCTGCCTGCCTCTGGGGACCTGCATGTGGAACAGGAAGCATTTCAGAGAATGCCACCCTGGAGGTTCTGGATTTCAGCTTCTACCTAAAATCTTAAATTTGGCTTCCAGAACCTCTCTCCTACATTTTCCTATGTCGTTGGTGCCCACACGTACCACAACAGCTGGCTCCTCCCCAGCACTGTCTATAATCCTATCTAGGTGACGCATGAGGTCTGCCACCTTCGCACCAGGCAGGCAAGTTACCAGGCGGTCCTCACGTCCACCAGCCACCCTATCTACATTTCTAATAACTGAATCACCAACTATGATGGCCGGCCTAACCCTTCCCTCCTGGGCAGTAGCCCTGAGAGACTTGTCCTCAGTGCGAGGGGACAATACATCACCTGGACAGCAGGTCCTTGCTACAGGATCACTTCCTGCTACCCCAGGGTGATGTTCTCCTACTGGGAGACCTTTCTGATCCAAGGCAGCACTGGGGCTGCCAGAATGGATTTGGGACTTGGCTACTATGTCCCTGAAGGTCTCATCAATGTACTTCTCTGTCTGCCTCAGCTCCTCCAAGTCTGCTACTCTAACCTCCCGAGATCGGACTCGTTCCCTGAGAGTCAGTCGCTCTTTGCACCGAGTGCAGATATACAATCTCTCGCTGGTGGGTAAAAAATCATACATGTGACACTCAATGCAAAAGACTGGAAAGCCCCCCTCTTGCTGCTGGACTGCTGCCTTCATCTTAGTTTTATTGAGTTCCTGGTTAAGTTTAGGATACTAAGGGAGTTGGAATTAGAGTACTTTAAATTTATAGGTGAATTTACTACAGTCCTCTTCTACTGCCAGGAGCCTTAACAAATCTGGATATCATGGTCTCCTGGGCCAATCTGGTTCCATCAGAAGTACCAACCCTCTGTGAATCTAGAGTCTCCTAATCATTCTGCCCAACATGGGCCATGGAGGAAAAGCTTACAGCAGTTTGTCCTCCGGTCATTTCTGCATGAGAGCATCAATGCCCAATCACTTTGGATCTCTCCTGCGACTGAATAAAGGAACCTTCGCATTGCAAGCAGTCGCCAGCAGGTTCAGAAATGGAAGGCCCCAGCGATCCACTATTAGCTGAGACGCCTCGTCTGACAATGTACATTCTCCTGGGTCCAGACTGTCCCCACTGAGAAAGTCTGCTCTTACACTGTCTTTTCCCGCAATGTGTGAGGCTGAGATCTCCCGAAGATGTACTTCTGTCCATTCCATAAATTGGTCTATTTCCTGCAACACTTGCTGGCTTCTTGGTTCCTCCCTGCCAATTAATGTAGGCCACTGTGGTTGCATTGTCCAACATTATCCGGACTGCTCGACCCTACAACCTGTCACCGAATTGCAAGCATGCCAACTGCACCACTGGGGCTTCCAGCCAATTGATGTTCCAGACAGACTCTTCTGTAATACAGCGCCCTTGCGTTGTCAGTTCCTGACAGTGAGCTCCCCAACCCTGGAGGCTCACGTCTGTCTTGAGTACTAGCCAGTCTGGTGATTTTAGGGAAACCCTCTTACTTATATGATCGCTTGTAACCACCACTGTAGGTGAGAGCAGGCCTCCATCAGCAGGTGGAGATGAATCGAATAGTCCTGAAACTGTGGAATCCAATGAGACAGAAGGGAGCGCTGAAGAGGACACATATGCGCCTGTGGCACCACTTCCAGGGTCACCGCCATCAATCCAAGCACCTGTAGATAGGACCACAGTGTCAGGCGTATTGTTTTCATCAACAGACGCACCTGCGCCAACATTGTCTGAATATGACCCTCTGGCAGGAAAACACTTGCCCTGCTTCATGTCGAACTGAACACCAAGATACTCTAGCGACTGCGATGGCTAAAGACTACTCTTGCCACCAATGGTGCTTCAATCCACCCAATCCAGAGATACGAGTTCTTGAACTCCATTTAGTCTGCCCTACATAAATCTTCTCACCATTGGTGGTGCAATCCATTAAGGCATCGCACAAGTTTTTAAATTATATATTTTTTTTAGATCAATTCCGCCGCAGCCCATCTATGAGGAGGAGACAGAGAAAAATGTTTATTAAAACAGAAACAAAAATGAATTTATGAATTAGTGAGTTTACAACCAGTGGGACTGAATTTTGACATGGACTGGGGACAATTTATTTAAATTCAATATAGGGCAGGAATTACATTTTCTTACGCAATTGGTTTGCTTTCTCAATTGGTCAATCAAGCACTTAAAAAAGCTGGCAGGAAACACATCAGCCACAGCCATTTTTTGAACTATGTAGACATAAAATATTTGGAAGCTTGGGGTAAAAACAGCGCGCACAGCTTGGTAAGTAGTCTCATTTTAAATGAGTTATGTGCATTAAGATTTAATTTCCTAATTCTTGGTTTTCAGTTTAAAATCAAGCAACAAAGTGTCGCCTGTATTCCTCTCCCTGACACAGACCTGAGTGGATGAAACGCTGATGGCATCGGAAATGAATTTCTCAAGAGAAAGGATGGCAAGTTAAGTATTTTTCTGCGCTTTAACCTTTTTAAACTTTTGCGATACGCCAAGCCGAGACACTTGTACATTGTAATATTATTATTAAGAAGGGTGCAGTTTCTCACTATAAAAAGATGAAAAAAACCCCCAAACTTATTTAAAAAAGAAATCAACACACCACTGTGATTCATTGGAGAGTTGGGTTTTTTTTTTTTTTTTTAACTAATGATGGTGCTTTGTTTCACCTAATCACAGGCAGCGATTGCTGAGTTTGGACATCTGAAGTTTTTCCTCCAAGAAGAATTACATTTTTTCACTGTGTGCTTAAGAATGTGTTTCTGAATGCAATTTTTTTTTTTGACATTGTCAAATTAGAGTTAACACACAAATCAGATAAAGAATTTTTGAACACTATTACTTTTGGATAAGTAAGAAGTATGATTATCTTGGGTCTGTCTTTTCTTTTTGTTACGAATTTCTGTGCCCAATACTTTACAGAGCCATATCTGAGGAAATGTTCAAACTGCCCACATTGCTGCAATGTCTGCGGATACTTCTTACTTATGGTCATCAATTTTCAAAGTGAAAGTATACAGCTGCTCTCTCAAAAATTGCAGTGGGTACTAGAGATGTGAATCGTGTCCTCGATCGTCTTAACGATCGATTTCGGCTGGGAGGGGGAGGGAATCGTATCGTCGCCGTTTGGGTGTTTAGAGTATCGTGAAAATCGTTAAAATCGTGAACCGGCACACTAAAACCCCCTAAAACCCACCCCGACCCTTTAAATTAAATCCCCCACCCTCCCGAACCCCCCCCCCAAATGCCTTAAATTACCTGGGGGTCCAGCGGCGGTCCGTAGCTAAATCGGGGGAAGGGGGAGGGCAGGAAAACCGGCACACTAAAACACCCTAAAACCCACCCCCGACCCTTTAAATTAAATCCCCCACCCTCCCGAACCCCCCCAAATGCCTTAAATTACCTTGGGGTCCAGCGGCGGTCCGGAACGGTCTCCTGCAGTCGAATCGTGTTGGTCTATGGCCACCGCCATTTTGTGCCGCCATTTTGCAAAATGGCGGCGCAGAATGGCACCGGCTGAAGACAACACGATTCAATTGCAGGAGACCGTTCCGGACCGCCGCTGGACCCCCAGGTAATTTAAGGCATTTGGGGGGGGGGTTCAGGAGGGTGGGGGATTTAATTTAAAGGGTCGGGGGTGGGTTTTAGGGTGTCGGTTTTCCTGCCCTCCCCCTTCCCCCGATTTACGATTTTTTGACGATAAATTGGGGGAATTGGTATTGTATCGTGGCCCTAACGATTTTTGACGATTTAAAATATATCGGACGATATTTTAAATCGTCAAAAAACGATTCACATCCCTAGTGGGTACAAAGCATGCACAGATATCTGCACCTGCCCAGGTACTTTTTTCAAGGGAAATAATGAACTTAAGAATTGAAACGCTACCTCCTAATGTTGCTAAAGTAGGCATGTTGTAGAAACTCTACGTCGATTTGTAGCAGGGTCAGACAGCCCCTTTACAAAGGTAAATCAGTATTAACCCTACTAAAAGGCTTTTGAAAATTGCTTTTCCTTGTATTATACAAACGTTCCTATTTTGTTAACATGCGGCACACCACCATTCTTCTTACCTAGACTCAAATGGCCCCTGCTTCTCAATTGGCCGTACTTGTTTCCTCTTAACAGACAATTTTGTCAGATCTATGGACTTTGTCTCTCCATTGCTGTACGTAAACTCGAGCACACTATTCCATTCACCTTGTACTCTGCACACAACGGTGTTTGAAGCATTCTGTTTCACTTCTGCTGTAACTCTGCACAAAAATAAGAGCAAGACTTGCAAAGGCTGCTTCTACCCAGCAATATATAAAGTCCATAAACAATCAGTAGCAGGTAAACTTGGGTGAAAGCCAACCCATATCTTCCTAGAGATCATGGTGGATGTTTGATCCAACATGGCACATCTTATGTAGGAGGCAGTCATCTGCTATATGTAAAGTAGATTTGCTTACCTGTAACAGGTGTTCTTTAAGGATAGCAGGATGTTAGCTCTCACACATGGGTGACATCATGGGATGGAGCCCGGCATGGAACTTTGATCTCAAAAATGCTCTACTGAGCATGTGCAGAGGTAGTCATCACCCTGCCCCCTAGGCAGAGTTCCTTAGTACATAATATAGCTAATACTTGTAGAAACCAACTCCCAGGGGAGGTGGGTGGGTTTCATGAGGGCTAACATCCGGCTGTCCTCAGATTACACCTATTACAGGTAAGCAAATTGTAGTCCTCACACATGGGTGAATCCCAAGCTATAGGCTGTCTGAGCAGGACAAAGTGGGAAACTGCATTCTACTGAAAAGCACCACCTCTCTCCTTTTTGCCTGTGAGGCAGCCGACCCACAAAGGGGTCTACGCGGGAAAAGAATTGGGTTCTACAAAGAGAAAACCATAGAAAAGACTGAGACACAAAATCCCGATGCGTAGCAGTCGCCTAAGGCAGGGGAGTGATGTGAGTGCCAACAAGAAACACTCCGCATCACAGAAAACATTACAAGCAATGTTTCGGATCAGTAAACCATAACAGTATGTCTAGAACCCCCTAGATACAGGAAAAAGTCCAGAGATGTAACCAAGGGAAGGACTCTTGGACAAAGTCTGCACCAACTGAGGCTCGAGAACTCCCCAGAAAGAAACTGCAGTCCACTGACATCTGAAGGACAGAATATCTCTGCAGAAGTGTGCTCATGTTTGGTTAATAGGCATAATGGGAAGAAAACCCAAGCAATGCTTGGAAGAATAATCAGCAACAACGGCAAGGTCTGTGACAGACCCTAAGTACCAAAACACCAAACATGGTTGAGCAGCAGGACAGCATCAAGAGTTTCAGGGGGTGAAAGGCAATCCTGAATGGGATCGCTACCCCAAACCCCTGCGCAGCCCCTGCGCAGGGAGACAAGTTAGGCCTGAAGCTCACCCACTTTGCACCCTGTCAAGGGCAGGACTATCCATCCTGTCTACGGGATAGTTCAGGAGAGCAGGAAGATACTTTGGGCAACCTAGTGAAGTGAGGAAAGCTAAAAGCAATATTGGCCAAGTTTAGTGAAAATAAAGGGAAAAAGTGGTGTATCTTTCCCTGCAGGTATACACTATGAATGCCTTAGCTTTTCACCACCTCCCCCCGAAATTCCAACTGGAAGTCGGAAGGAGCAAAGAACACAAGGAGGCAGACTGCTGGACTGCCAGGATAAGTCGCTAGGTTGTATAACTCAAGCAAATAACTCACTGCCAATTCCAGTAGGGAGTTACCCACTGAGATACAGCCCTAAGCCTGCTTAGAATAGATGAAGTGGAGAGCGAATTCCATAGGGAAGAAATCCAGAAACACTCCACTAAGAGACAGGAAGCCAGGGTATCGCAGTGCAAACCCCTGACCAACAGGATTTCTTCACCGGCCTGGAAACCCTAAAGGTACCATGGCAGGGCAAGGGCGATCTCAGAACAGATTACCCTAAACCTGGCTTAGGTATTAGTATCTCAGCCATGATAGCATATACTTCCCCCAAGGAAGCAGAGGGTCCAGTAAATGGAACAATTGTTGCATGAACCAGAACTCCCTTGTCTGCAGACAGGGTTATCCTTAAAATGGGGAAGTATAGCTTGCAAGCTACTGCAACCAAACAGCAACACCTCTATTACGGGGTCCCTTGTCCCCCAGCTCCCTCAGCCATATGGCAATAGGTTGAAAGGCATACGTGCCAATTAGATGGATTAGAACCTGCCTCATTAAGGTAGGGTCCCACAGGTCCTTATCAAAAAACGCCCATTGAGCTCCTGGATGGGAGAAATCCCTAATCTTCACTGGAGAGCTACTCTGGAAAGGCTCCCTTGCGAAATAAACCTTTTGTGCCTTAGGACGACCTAAGGAGAGTGCTACCACTCAACCGGCTCTCGGATCCCATGAGGAACCAAGAATGACCACCAGTCAGAAGTATTGACATGCCTTCTCTGGGAAATGGAGAACAAGGGACACCCCTTGCAGGAGTGGACAGCCAGGCGTCAAGAGTGGAATCCATAAGAGTTGCCCTGGAACCCAGTTGAATCTCTCTGACCTGAAGGGACAGGAAAGCAATGGGAATCAGGGCCTCATAATCCCAAAAAACCTGTCAACTCTCCAGTTAAGAGTTGAGACAATCACTGATCGCTGAGGTTCAGAAGTGAAATCTGCCACTGGCAGTCACCCTTGGATGGGGAAGGCCACCACGGTAATCCTCGAAGGGGCCCCAACAAAAACAGTCAGATAACCACCGCTGCCGTCCTCTGGCCCTTGCCTACAAGGACGACAGCAGCGAATCAAGTCTCCGGTTCAGAAATAAACCTGCCAGGGATGGAGCCCTAGGGGCTTCGTGACACGGAATGGGAAGAAGGAGAAAATTCCCAACACTACCCTCCTGGGGTCTACTCCCCTTAGGGGTCGATCAGGAATGCAATCCTAGGTCAGTCCTGTGGCTATGGCACACATCCTGTTATGCTCACCACAAGGGAAACAAACACACACACAGTAGAGGGCAATTGGAGAACAGAGCCCTCTGTTGTAAAACCACTCTGACCAGTACTCATACAGTGGTATCCCAATCTATGGATAGCGGCACACCTATGACCCCACTCGCCATGCTTGTGGGTAGAATCCCATGGCAGAGCAAGGACAGAGCACCACTTGCTAGTTGGTGGCTGCACACTGTCAAAAGGCAAATCAAAGAATTTGTGATGACGCCTTCCTTGCCAGTGCTCCTCAGTATTTTGTGCTGCAGAACTGACGAGGAGGCTGAAACCTTGACGCGACAATGGCAGAACCCTAGTATGGCTGAGAACTGCACAGTCACTGAGAATGCCGCCTGCCATTGCCCGAGGAGATGCATTGCCATACCTGAGCACACATGCTGTGCTCCAGTGTCACAAAAACTCCCAGTGGAGTGCATAGGAACAGTATGATGGTGGTATCCCCAGTACACTGAAGCTCTCGGTAAGGCATGGTGGTGGGTAGTATGCTATGGCTTCGCCCCCTCCAGTACCTGATAATGCTCCAAGAATTGGGACAACCCTTGAAACTGTGTCGAGAATGGTTCACCCCATTTCCCTCATGGAATGACAGCAGCAAAGTCCATGGTGACCGACGGTGCCCATGGTGCTCTGTGGTCGTGACTTGTGGCATCCAACTGCTTCCTCTGGTGCCCATAGTGGTGACGGCGCCCATAGGACCCATAGCACTTTCGCACTCACCAACGATGGATCACATCGAGGGCACCAAACAACATTGTACCCAGGGCTTCAACAGCGCTTGAACGAATCTTGTTCAGTTCAACAGTATATAGCACCATCCCCGGTGCCACAGGCGCCCACGGACTTCAACAGCCCGGTGGCACCGATAGAGACCCTAGGGCCCAAAGGCATCGATGGACTGGCAGTACTAAGGATGCCAGGGGTGCCTGCAGGCAGATGCTCTGCAGCCCCAACATGCCTCATCGGTGCCCAGAGGAATCGATGACTGCCAGCGCCATCAACTGTTCCCCTCGGCTCAACTATCTGTCCGAGGAGGTCAATGCCGCGAGCTCGATGGCGTCCCTCGCCAATAGCTATGGCTGATGATAGCCTCTATAGCGCTCAATAACACCGATGGTGCACGAATCTAGGCAGGGCCTCCGATGCCCCCTAAGATATTGGCATTCCTGGTGCCCGACAGCCAAAAGCTAGTGATGGGACAGCACAGTGCTCCTCAGTGCCCTATTGGAACACTGCCAAGGAGCATCTAGGGCACTAGACCACTGTGCCTGGATGCTTCAGCATACCAGGGTGCCTTGAGTAAATGGTGAAACCAGCGCTCGATCTGTTCAAGGCCAAAATCCCTGTCACTCGAGGGTTTCAGTGGCATTTGAGGGCTCTCAAGAGCCCCGGTGGTCGATGGCCTCAGGAACAACCAGGGCACTCAGTGGCAATCCCAGTGCCTCGTTGGTGGTGCTCGACCTTGTCGAGTGTGTCAATGAAAGGCATCAGTGGCCAACACACTTGATGGCCTCCATGGCGGCCCCAAACCTTGATGGCATCGGGGCAGTTTTGCACCACGATGGCGAGGGTGACTACTGCATCGAAGCCACGCACCTCAACAGCAGGGACTGTCTTTTTATACAGTGCTGAGTATGTCACGTAGTACTATAGAAATGTTAAGTAGTAGAAGCAGCAGTAGCATCGAGAACTTTGATGGAACTGAGGCATAAAGGGCGGCTCCGATAGCATCGAGGGGGACCATGGCTCTTGATGGCAGATCTGGTCCCCGACACCACCCTGCCACATCAAGGCCCAAAGCACTCATGACTCTGGTGCATCAAGACTCCACATACACAGATGCATAGAAGGCCCTTACCGCATAGAGGGCGGTCACGTACCCAGATGGCATTGAGGGCACCCCGGCATCTTGACGGCATCAAAGGTGACCATGGCGCTCAATGGGTCCCTGATACAGAACTGACATCGATGCATCAGATCAATGGTACAATGGTCACAGATATGCATGGGCAATTGTTACAGGGCATGGCACCAAAGGTGTGACAGCAAGCTGCTTGCCCAAGTTCCTGCTCACCCTCTCTCACAAGGAGACTACACTGCCATCACTGGCAAGCAGGAAGGGAGGCTACGTCATCCAGGGCCCCTGTCCAGCAGACTAGCTCCTTTGAATATGGGGAGAATGAGCTCTTCGCCCCATAGGAACACAGTGATCCTCGATCTCCGCACTGACTGAACTTACATCGATGCCGATCAATCAGTGAAACGACATAGAACTCTTGCCCGGGTAGAACTCAGGTGAGTCCCCAGGCTCAGCGGCTTACATGGATCACCCATGGACTGCACTTAGTCAGTCCTGCCAGCACCTGACAAAGATACAAAAACAGACATAGCAAGGAGAGGACACAAATACTAAACTACCGATGCAGTATTTTTTTTTTTTTTTTTTTAAATAAGGGATAGAAATAGTCTCTGCCAGACTGCAGCGACTAAGGCTCGCCATGAGGCTCGCAGAGGAGAGAGGAAGAAAAGGGAAAAGGAATAAAACTACCATAACAAAGGAACGAAAAGAGCTGCAGCTCTAGCTGAAGACTGTGAGGCAACATGGCTCCCGCGACCACACAGCTCCGCGGAAAGAGAGAGACTGATAGACTCTGCCTAGGGGGCAGGGTGATGACTACAGCTGCACATGCTCAGTAGGGCATGAAAGTTCTAGATTCTCTGAGGTCAAAGTTCCGTGCTGATGATGTCACCCATGTGTGAGGAATACCATCTTGCTTGCCCTCAAAGAAGAGAGTTAACTGGTTTCATAAATCACATTTATCTTTCTTATAAACCAAAAAGGTCGACCAAACAGTGTACAGAGATTAAAAATACAGTACATAAATCAAGAGGCAACTAAAAAACAAATGCAATAACAAACCATGTAAGTACAACAAATAAATGTCTGCTTTATGTAGACATCAGTTTGCTGTAGGAGGCTTGAGGAAAACAAGAGATCCTCGCAGAGCACTGAAGTTGCTTTAGACACCTATCTACTGGTGGTTAGGGACATGACAAACTCAAGAAAGGAAGGAGAGGGATAGAAAGATGCCAAGGCACGCCTTCTGTCTGAATCCACGCTAATTTGGGAACGCCAAGCTTTCTCTTTACAAATATTTCACTATGTGCTTTACAGAAAACAGATTGGGCAAATGTTTTTCATTCACATTGGCACAATTTTGTTTCTATGGAAATGAAAGTCTCAAGCAAAAGATATGGCCAGGCCAGCAAAATGACTCGGGAGGGGGGGGGGGGGGGAGGGGGCTTTCTTGCATTTTTATTCACCTGAGCTGTAATTCCAGCCCCCTGTGGCTGAGGAAGCTGCAAGCTGGCCCTGTTCCACCTCCACTATTTAATACGATGGAACTGAAATACACACATCACCTTACAGCACACACACAGTACGGATACAAGCGCTGGAAAAAAAAGTTATCTTCCGTTCTGAGCTTGGGCAAAACTTTAGAAGACACAACATCTCTCAGAAGCCTCCGACTAAAGCCCTCTCTCACCTGTGCAGTTTGCCTCCGTAGAAGGGTTTGGTATGAAACGTAATGGTGGCAGAATATCCACTCTTTGCGCAGTTAACATTGACCTTTCCTCCCAGCTCAACCCAAGGAACAGTTAAAATAGAGCGGGCGTAAGCACAAGGCAGGGAAAATGTGTACTCCTCTCCATGCTCCAAAAGGCATAAAAGACCTGGAGGAAAGAGCAGAAGATCATGAGAAAAAAAATACCAAAGTTAGATGAGGTGATTACATTTCTTTCCACCCAAAAAAAAAGGTTGCATATTACATACATTTAACACATCTAGCTATATCTTGATATCGAGCAGTTCATCAATAGCTCACATGATACTGATCAACAATAGCAAAGGACATTTGCCAGAGAAATCAAAGTAAAACCACATTTTTGGAATGTTAAATCAACAATCCTGGAAAGGTTTTGCTAAGTATTCCCCTCTAAATAACATTTTTGATTATATAGAGATGGGCCCTGTGTTTTAGGCCAGAGTGCTGTGCGTTGCAAAAGGATCAGAGGCTCGGATCCACTGTCTAGCAGGGCCTGGTCACATGGCAGAGGTGGTGCCCACGAGCTGAAGAAGTGAGGGAAGGATGCTTCTGCTACCATAATGGCCAATTTGGACAAAGCCTGGTGAGGGGATGTGCCTTGGAAAAGAGATTCAAGAAAAGCAGCCTTATGATCCAACAATGGGTATCCCATGAAGAGTTATTCAGATTACCACCACCACCACGACTTCGCTAAATCAGCCTTACAAATTCCAAATACATTCGGAGGTTGATATTCAGCAGGCTAGTGAGCTGGAAAGTTACCTGGGTAACTTCATCCAGATACTCTGCAGATCTCGGTCAGGTAAGTCTGCTGCTGAATACACTTGGATAAGTTTTCTCCCCTTCACCAATACTTTCCCAGCTAACTTTATCTAGCTAGTGCTGAAAATAAGCCTTAGCTGGATACATTTTAGCTAGGTAATGACTTACCAGATAGAGGGACGGGAATTTAAAATCTTGGGATTTGTTTGGCTAACTTAAGTCAGCCTGGAAAACTCTTCCATGAGACAACGGTGACTGCAGAAGCGTTAAATGATTCCTAATTCCAAATCCCGCATTATCAGACACATTTTCCAAATAGCATACTGTACTTGGAAAGTGTTAGCTATTTTTACGTATTTTTTTTAATTAACACAGATGGACACCATTAAGTAGTGTCTGCACCATATGTTCAACTATTTTAGTCTCTTTATTTTTAGCTAACTATGGTGTCTTCAAGGGCTGGCTAACTGCCATGACAAAGGCTGGTAACTACAGAGAATCTGAGTGCTATAAAAGAGTGTGGTGTGATAATCCATACATTGTGCATGTTCCAGATTTACTTCTGTCAACAATTACAGCTACACAGGAATTGTGAAATGACTATGTAAGTGCACTCTGTCTAAAAGTCGATCTCACAGTCATGTGACCAGCACCAAGGAAGGACGTGCGAGTGTCCCATCACTCGACACCCACACCCTTCTTTCTCCACCTTCAAAGCTGACCAGAAAGTCTTTGATTCGGAGCACATCATCCTTGCTTCCCCCACTTCCTCCCTCATCATTCCCAAGGGATCTCCTGACCCGTGCAACCTATCATCAGTCATGGACTCCTGTCACTCTCAGTCTTGTGAGGGACCACTGTCCCATCCATTCCACCCAGGCCAGTCAGGAGAATCTTTTCTCTTAAGACTGTAAGACCCTAAGGTGGCTTTACTTACTAATTCTGTGTATTTATAGACATTTGATATTATTCCTGTTTCAGAGGATGGCCTCAAGGGGGATTACAACAAAGTTTCAATCAAACAGTTACAGTACATTGGCCGAGCGTCACTCACAAACACTCCTGAATGAAGATTACAGTTGGAATAGCATAGAGAACCCAGAGGGTATTACTGAAAGTCTACGGTCCAGATAATTAAGACGGAAGGACTGAGGATCTCTGCTGGGGAATGTAAGGGAAAGCCTGGCTTTAGTTTTTTTTCCCTGAACTTGAGGTAACATGGGGTAGCGGTGCCATGTTCCAAATGTTTTGTTGCGCAATAGCTGAAAGCACAAAGTCTTGTACAGGACAATGTGGCAGAAGCCAGAGGAGGAAGAAAGAGGAGCCATTTGGGATAATCGGAGTTCTCTTGTGGGAATGTAGAATAAGAAGTTGGGAGAGAGATTCAGGCGTCTCTTCTCTGACACACTTGAAGACAGAGCACCGTGTTTTGAATTTTACCCTGCTTTCGACTGGGAGTCAGTGCAGCTGATGGAGTGTTCTTAGGGGCCTTCATTTTCAGTGTCAGAATAAAAAATGACTTTTCCATTGATTTTTCTCCTGTGCATTATATCTAAGTCATTTTTCCACCGCCGTTAATATAAATTCCTAGGCAAAATAAAATAAAAACTGAAAATGAAGGCCCCTAAGTATTGGTCTTAGACTTGGAGGGTTGACTGGTATCGAGTGGACAGGCAGACAAAAAAATCTCATGGTCAGAACCATGGTACAGTGCATAAAACATTACATCAGTACCATGGTACACTGCATGTTGGATGACACAGAAGAGAGATCAATCACCAACCAATTTGACTATTGCAACTCCCTATTTAACAGCATCTCACAGTACCTATGAAGTGCCTCCAGCTCCTATGGAAGACAGCTGCTTTGGCCCTTACCAGACTTCTAGCCGCTGTATTCCGTAGGAGCTGGAGGTGCTTCCAGTCTACATTATGCCTGAGCTGACGGGACTATAATTTAATTATTTTTTAATTTGTGCAATAGCTGAAGTATTATGTTGTATAATTACTGATCCTGTTTAACTCCAATACTTGTTTAGTTATTTTTAAACATATGTTTGGTGCAATATGACCTAGTTACCAGAAAGTCTCACATTAATATCAACTATATAATGTTCTGAATTTACTTACACTATTTGCAAACAATAAATCTTCAGTAGATGCACAGGAACATTTTAAAAGCATTCTAGTGCATTCACTGTATAACATGTTTCAGGACAATGCAGTCATGAAAATTAACACATTTCATGGGCAGCTAAATGCACACTGCCCTTGATCTAGTAACACGTACTCTAAAGCACGATCTCCCTATAAATGTCTTCCCCTTTACGATTTCCTACTTCACTTAAAAATCTTGTACAAAAGAAACTTTTCTCTGCTCACTAATATCTGGGAATCACCCTTCCCATAGATGATGATGCAAATATAAGACCGAAAAAGTTAAAGGAAAAAAAAAGAAATCACTATTGTGGTATTATTTTTAACTTTTTTCTGAAAGTCGGCATCTACCTTATAAATGGGCCATGACCGACGGCCCGCAAATGCGCAGTAGAGCTGTGCTCTACTGCGCATGTGCGGGCAAGGACGTCGGTCTTAGCCAGCGTCAAAAAAAAAACAAAACATGGCGGTGGCGGTGTCGGGGGGGCAGCGGCAGCGGTGTCGGGGGGCAGCGGTGGCGGCGTCCGGTGGTGGCGGCGGTGTCGGGGGGCAGCGGCAGCGGTGGCGGCGGTGTCAGGGGGCGGCGGCGTCCGGTGGCAGCGGCGGCGGGTGGCAGCGGCAGTGGCGGCGAATGACGACGAGGAGCGGCGGCCAGTAGCGAGGGAGGGAGGAGAGAGAGGGAGGGAGGGAGGGACGAACTGAGGGAGGGAGGGACTGAGTGGGGGGAGGGAGGGACTGAGTGAGTGAGAGGGAGGGAGGGACTGAGTGGGAGGGAGGTAGGAGGAGGGACTGAGTGAGAGGGAGGTAGGGGGTGGGGAAGAGTGAGAATGAGGGAGAGGTGAGAGACAGGGATGTGAGTAAGTGGAAGGGTTAGAAGTTGTGGAGCAGAGAAAAAGGGAGTGGAGGAGGGCTGAGGGAGATGGGATTGAGACAGGGTGGGGAGTGACTGAGGGAAGGGGAGAGAGGTGGGAGTGACTGAGGGAAGGGGAGGGAGGTGAGAGTGAGGGGAAGGAGGCAGTGGGAGACAGAGAGTGAGTAAGACTGAGGGGTGGGAAGGGGGTGAGTGGCTGAGGGGGAAGGGGGAATGAGGGAGAAAAAGTGTAGGAGGGTGCTGTTTTCGAAAATGGACCGAAAACAAAAATGTAATGTAGCCCGTTGTGACGGGCTTAACGGCTTGTATATAATTATTTTATGAGTGGCCACTCTCAAACAATGAAAACGTGACCAATCATCCAGCAGTCTAACCGCTCATATTTCCAGGCATTCTACAAAGATGAGAATACATTTTAGATTTTAGGGGTTAGGAACTTCCAAGTCCTTTACATCTGCACACCAGCAGAGTTTTTCAGGATATCCCTAATGAATATGCATGAAACAGATTTGCATGCACGCTGCCTCAACTGCATGCAAATCTCTCTCATGCGTGAATTATCATGAAAAACCATTCAGTCTAGGGCCCTTGAGGAGCAGAGATTCCTTACCCCTTCTTTCAAATGTGTGAAAGGAAACTTTAATGGGCTCTCATTGTGTCTTATTGCTTATTTAGATGCTGCAGATCCAGTGATAATTTTCTCCTGCATCTCCATAACTGACTTTAATGCTTAACAGGACAAACATTCTTTTATGTTACCTACTGAAGTAAAATCTGGTTTTTTTTTAACCTATAATTTGTCTTCTATGCTTATTCTATATCTTACTGTGTGGGCTCTGTGCTCCGCCTATGAAGAATATCCTACTCGAAGCTTTACAACGATAGATAACAGGATGAAAAAGGGACTTTGCAAAAAACATGGGTCAAGGATTTTGCCTCAGACACAGCATGAAAGAAAACTCTTAATAAATACAGCCATGGTGAATTGCTTTTCAGCTTCTTTTTGGCTGTAAGGTCTGAGCTATGAGCGGGGAATGGTCACAACTTCCTGGTCTTTTGTCGGAGATTGAGAACCTGTACAACAGACTGGTGATAGTCAAGTGTGGGGCTGGGGGTGTTGGAGGTTGGTTAACCTGACCCACGGAGGAGGCAATTAAATTATAACCATTGCAAAGCAGGAGGATTAAGCTTCCTGTTTCAAAAATTGAAACGAATGAGCTCTACCAGTGCACTGCTTCAAGTATAGTCACTATGTGGGGCTTGGCTCGGGGCCCGTGCGTTTCTTTCCTATCAGTGCGCCCACCTCCCAGTGAGGCTGTAAGGAGGCTGAGTGCTCCCTGAAGTCCAGCGGGTGGGGGTCAGGAGCACCTCACCCGGGAGAAAATAATCTTGCAATACAATTCATTTTACTAAGAAGGTAAGTCGTTAAACTTTAATGCTGGATTCCAGCAGGGAGCATTTCAATCTACCCGGCGTTTGCACTGAATAAGATGAGGGGCCTTTTAAAATATATTGTGTCTTTGGTGTTTGGAAAGATCCTATTCATTTACTGATTTATCATTCTAATCACCACAAACAAAGCTCTCACATACGGTAACTGTTACTCCTATACTGTCCTCTCAAATGATGATTTTCTACTCACGGTGCTGGCCCGAAACAGACAGCAACCAAGCCAAGGCAATAAGGGAAAATACAAGATTGCAGAAAGTCTTAAAATAAAACCATCATCATCCGGAACCCCTTGAAGGAGAGTACAATTGTCCTCCATGGATAAATATATTTACGTCAAGATCTGGAGGAATGCAAACGGCTAATAAAGGCAATCCTGGAAACGCTTATTCTGTTACGGTGAGAGCGCAAGTTGTCGTCGTCTGTAATAGGAACGTCATGAGCGTCCTGCTGGCTGAAACACGCTCTTTCCTTTACGCCCATTCGTCAGTTTCATGCCAGCACCTTTGCATCTCATAACTGTCCAGCACCAGAGTAAGAGAGCAGAATTTCCATGGTGAACGTGCACGTGCCAATTGCACCCATGTTCCTGGGTCAGTGTTGCACTTGTGTACACAGAAACCTCAATCTATGGGAACTCACCTAGCTTAGGCCCAGAAGTACTAAGCGTTTTCCCCTATATCGCACAAAATGGAGGAAGTCTCCTAGTACAGTTGGCTCTTCGTTTAAAAAAAAAAAAAATGTTCACCAAAGTGACTGCTACAGTCTCAGGTTGCAAATTATATTCCTCTCTCCTCTACATTTAAACTAATGGTAGCTCGGTAAAATGACTCATATCACAGTGAAAGTATTTCTCTCTAACATTTATAGACCAATCAGGCAAAAGGAAAAGGCTATAATCCTCCCTTTCTCTTATGCATATACTTCACCTAAGTCAGAGAGACAATACAAGCCACTTATAACCAGACTGACGTGAAATGTACAGAAACTTTACTTTTAATTTGTCCAAGCGCAGCAATGTCGAGAGGTTCTAGCAATAAGTGGAATGAGACATTTCTGCTTACCTTCTCCAACCATTGTAACTCCTATTGACATCCCCAAGAACTTGCTTTTTGTCCAGACATGGGCATTTATACACATGTTCCTCTCCACGCACTCAGCGTAAAACCCTGAGACCGGCGGGTGATGGGACACCTGCTCTGCCACAAACCTGACAGTATAGCAGTCTGACTCGGCCTCTCTCTCCAGCTCCTCGGAAGGAGCGGCTTCCTGGAAAGAGAACGACTGGGATGAAGCATTACAAGTTTTAGGAGTCTGTGCTTGGCTCTTGGGGACCCTCCAGGAGCAGTGAAATGTCTCGCCGATGATGGGGTTATATGGTTTCTTAGCAATGGCTCCTTTTCGACCTTCGTGAAATGACGTGAGATAGTACTCAACAAAACGGATCATCCGCTCTTCGGGAGTAGTGCCGTTGGAGATGACCAGGAAGAGGTCTGGATGGGACATAAAGTCTGCATACATTTCCAGCAGAGACCGCTTCTCCAGAATGAAAGTGGGAAGGACTACCTGTACATAAAAAACACAAAATCCACTCGTTAATTCGCAAAATCTTAACCGTACTGTAGATTCAGAGCATGGTTTCTGGTTACTGATTTATCTATTGCCTTTAGTTCAAGCACATTTACAATCAATCACACAGTATGTCTAATGAGAAAGGAAGGTCAAGGTCAAAGCCAGGAATTAAAACTCTGAGGCACAGAGATCAGCAATTTGCTCAAGGTCAGCTAGAGAATCGGTATCAGAGAGAAGTCTTGAATTTATACGCCAGGATGTCTCCAGAACCACGGTCTAATGTTTTAACCATCAGTCTCCTCCTCCCCTCCCCCACCATTTGTTTTTTGGGGTTTTTTTTTTTTAGCAAGCCAGGCATCAGAAATAATTTTAAGGCAGGATTAAAAGCTTGTTCTACTCTATTTCTAGGAAAGTCCCTTACAGCAGAGTAGAAACCTTCCCTCCTCCTCTCTGGAAAAGGGCTTCTATAATAGGATGACGTTATAAAAGGAGAAAAAAAACAGGTTACCAGGCTGAAGGAACTGCTCCTTTTTTCTGAGTGGTAAGTCCCTAGCTTAAGACGTCTCATCTCAAGATCCCTAACTGGAAATATCTTGTAATGCTGCAGCATTTGTTCAACCCTCACCTGTTATCATGGCTCCTTATTGACCTCAAGGGTAAAGATGGGCTATAACATTTTCCTTTACTACCCGTGGTAGTGCACAAAGAAAAAGAATTGCGGTTGTGAATTCATAGAAGGGTCATCTCATAAGCTCTGCTTACCATCCTGTAGTTAAAGTGGTTAATTCTGATATACAGCTCACAGATTTAAATGAACCAAGAAAGGTGTACATTATGAACAAAGGAACACAGAAGAGCACCGAGATCGCCCCAAAAGGCTCACTGAGGCCTGTCCACAGGGCAGATTATTATATGTTTAAGTGCCTTTCACCAAACCAATATGACCACATTTAAACAGAGCCCCTTCCCAAACTACTTTTTGCTTTAAAGCACCTCTCATAAGAAAACTATTTTCTCTTACAATTAAGAGGGGCCTAGAATAAATAAGGATCAAAACTGTTAAAAAAAAATAAAATAAAAATCCACTTTTCTATATTTCTTTTTTTATTTTGAATATTTTGAACTTCCAATGGTTGGTTCATGGCAGAGGCAGCCCAGAGGTATTCTGAGTTGATTGCTTGTACACATTCTGCCGACAATGCTCCCCCAAACACTGGGGATACAACTGGCCCACACGTTACCCTCATGCCCACAAACTGTAAGTAGAATAAACCACTGAAAGAACTACAATATCAGCAGCACATTTTTTTTTTTTTTAAATGGGTTCTTGTGCACTTGTTCTAAGGACCTTCTTTGCTTTTAAGGCTCACTCGGGGGGAGATAAACCTTCAATTAAGCAGTGCAAAACGAATCCTTTAAAAAAAAAATATATATATATATATATATATATGCAAGCCCCTTGTAAAGGCCGCAATGGCTAGCTTTATCCCTCACTGGGTTTTACAGCGAGAACCTTGTGGGCTACCTACTCTTGTTAAGTCCATGCCCAGCTTCAGCTGAGATAAGAGATGCAGAATAACACTCCTCTGTTCCTCCACGGCTCCCAGGTCATCCTCTTTGTGGTCACACACATCCTCCACCTCTTCGTCTGGGTTTATTTCTTCCCGTTCCTGCTACGGCAAAAGAAGAACAGTGACAAAGTACCCTTAAAAATGCTCAATGAAAAGAACAAAACAGCTGAGAAATGAGACTTAAAGCCAGGACACACCACCACCTCAGCCGACTATGCCAAACTGGATTCTTTCAGAAGAGATTATTATTATTATTTGTAAGCTTGACAGACCCGTGCGGATTCAGCATGGAACTACAAAAGACAGGACTCGGGAAGAGTGAGCCACAACCTTTGAGGAAAGCTGGTGACATGAAATATTGGGGCAGACAACCAAGGTTTGCGTTCAAAGATATTAAGAAATTCCCCACTTGGTTAAATACTTGCTAGAGAGGAAAACTACTGCCTAACTGTAACAGGATTTATATCCCATTCCCCAAAGCAGGAGACAAAAAGGGTTTGTCTGAGGCGAACCAAAACTTCTCCAGCGCAAGAGCAGGCCCAAAAGACTACAACTCCCAGAAACCCAAGGGGCTTTGGAGAGCAAGCGGTTCCTGAGATCCATTTCTCGAGCAAGCATTTGTTGTACTGACTCAGGCACTCACCTTTCCATATCTTAACTATTGCAATTCTCTGTTAACAGGATTACAGAAAAAGGCAATTTATCTAAGAATTTGATGGTAAGACTTCTGATGGGTAAATTTTAGCAGTGACTTTTAAAGGTGCGAATGAATTGGCTCTCAATTGATTATGAAAATGCCATTAGGCTCTCTGAGATCATAAGAGAATGAACTGTTTGTAATACCTTCAATACAGGAGATTACATTTGTCCGTACTAAACGGAGAGTGCTTTTTAGTACAGCCTCTATTCTTTGGAACAGTTTACCAAGACTTATTTGTTTTATTCAGGAATGGATTAAATCCTGGATTTTTGACTAGAATTTCTAGAGTCATATTTCAAATTTGCAAGGACAAAATCCTCATCATTTATATTAGTGGGTGTACACGTTATGTTTATTATATTTGCTTTTATAATTTTAGGGGGTAATTTTGTATCATGATGCACAAGTTAGCTGGCAAACATGCACATAAAAGTTGCACCAATTTTCAAAGCAGATTTACATGCATTAATTCCGCTTTGAAAACTATCCCGGCAAAGCGACACGCACAGGATTTCGCCTGCTATTCGGTGCGCAAAGTTTTTCTCAGAAAACTTGGGACGCATGGCTTTTAAAATCAGAAAGTATGTGAGTGAGACCCAAACCTGCACAGACTCTGCACTCTCCTGTGTGTATAAAAATCACGCAGGTTTCTAAAGGGTCATTTCTATTTCACCTACAGGACTCTCCCTAGGTTTTCTTGATTACTCTGTACCCCGTGCTCAGGGGCATCTTGGACTGACAAGTTTGTAAATACAGTGGCTTGCAAAAGTATTTGACCCCCCTAAAAAGTCAGCAGATTTGTATGGATTACAAATGACACAGATTGTTCAAGACAGTATGTTTATTGCAAACCAGTATGCTCTTAAAGTACGTTTTCAAAGTTACGATTCATTATTTCTCTGCATTTTTTGTAAAATAAAATTAAAAACTGAAAAAATGCTGCTTGCACCCCTTCAGTCTAGTACTTGGTAGAACCACCTTTTGCTGCAATAACAGCTTTAAGTCTGCTGGGGTAAGTTTCTACCTGTTTGAACAAAGTTTGGGAGTGATGTTTGCCCATTCTTCCTGGCAGATTTGCTCCAGGTTGGTTGGATGGCGCTTATGGACTGCAATTTTCAAATAGTGTCACGGATTCTCCATTGGATTGAGATCTTGACTTTGACTTGGCCATTGTAGAACATTCACCTTTGTTGTTGTTCAACCACTCCTGTGTTGCTTTGGCCTTGTACTTGGGATCATGCCTCACTGAAAGGCAAACTTTCTCCCATGTTTTAGGTTTTTTTTAGCAGACAAACAGATTATCTTGCAGTATCTCACCATCCATCCATCCGTCCCTTCAGTTTTAACAAGATGCTCATTCCCCTGCTGCCACACCCATTCGTTACTGTTGGTGTTTGCTGAGGAATGAGCAATGTTGGGTTTGCATCACACATAGGGGTAGATTTTCAGACCACGCGAATAGGCGTACTTTTGCTGGCGCATCAGGCGCAAGCAAAAGTACGCGGGATTTTAGCGGATACGTGCGGCTACGCGCGTATCCGCTAAAATCCTGGATCGGCGCGCGCAAAGCTATCAATTCCGTATAGCCGGCGCGCACCGAGCCGTGCAGCCTACCCCCGTTCCCTCCGAGGCCGCTCCGATTTCGGAGCGGCCTCGGAGGGAACTTTCTTTTGCCCTCCCCTCACCTTCCCCTCCCTTCCCCTAACTAACCCACCCGCCCGGCCCTGTCTAAACCCCCCCTTACCTTTGTCGGGGGATTTACGCCTCCCGGAGGGAGACGTAAATCCCCGCGCGCCAGCGGGCCGCTAGCGTGCCGGGACACGACCTGGGGGCGGGTTTGGAGGGCACGGCCACGCCCCCGGACCACCCCGGGCCGTAGCCACGTCCCCGGGCCTGCCCCCGGAACGCTCCCGACACACCCCGAAAACGCCGCGCGGTTCGGGCACGCCCCTTTCAGAAAACCCCGGGACTTACGCGAGTCCCGGGGCTCTGCGCACGCCGGTAGGCCTATGTAAAATAGGCTCACCGGCGAGCAGGGCTCTTAAAATCCGCCCCATAGTGTTTTGAATTTTGGCAAAAAAAAGCTCCATTTTTGTCTCACCTGACCACAAACCCTTATCCCCCCACATTTTAGCTGGGTCACTCCGATGCTTTCTGGCAAACTCCAGACATACTTTGATGGGTTTTTTCCTTCAGAAATGGCTTCTTTCTAGCCACCCTCCAATGCAGGTCAATTGAATGCGCACCTCCACTCCAGTCTCAGCCACTGAACTCTGTAGCTCCTTCAAAGAGATTGTCGGGCTCTCTGTGGCTTCCCTCAGAGGTCTTCTTGCTCCGATGCTGAGCTTTGGAGGGGCAGCCTTGTCCAGGCAGCTTTCATTTCCTCACAAGTGATCCAACAGTGCTCTCTGGGATATCCAAGCACTTGGATATTATTTTGTAGCCTTTTCCTATCTTGGTCATGTCTATAAATGTATCTTTAATTTCCTTAGAATGCTCTTTGGACTTCATTTTTACAGCCTGACCAATGGTACTGGAATTAGGGGGTCTTTTATCCAGAAAAGCAGAGAATTATTATTTTTTTTTTTTTTAAATAATTCACTGGTAGAGGGCAATTGTTAGGGCAATATCTTTCATCTGTGTAAACGTGGAACTTCCACAGCACAGGGGTTGAATACTTATGGAAGCAGCATTTTTCAGTTTATTTTATGAAAAATAATGAATGATGACTGAAAACTTACTTTAAGAGCACACTGGTTTGCAACATATACTGACTGGAACCATCTGTGAAGTGTCATTTGTAATCCCACAAATCTGATGACTTTTTAGGGAGTCGGATACTTTTGCAAGCCACTCTACCTTTACCCACTGAATGGGAAAGTTGCCCTTGAGGCCGTTGTAGAGATACTCTTCAATGATTATCAAAGCCTGCGATTTGCACCACTGTCCTACTGTAGTTGTTTAGCTCTTCAGAGAGACTGAATTAAAAAGAGGAGAAAGAATTTAATGTCAGAACCCTAAAATTCTTTGAACATTCCTTACTGTGTCTCTAGCAAGTGAAGGTCTATAGTTTATACAAATATCATTCCCACCAGTTCAGCCGATCTGGATGGTCTAAGAATAAAGCACAGGCACCAAGTAGAATGATTAACATGCAGCCCGCTGCATCTCCAAGTGACTGTACCTGTCAAGTCCGAAGACAAGCAAAACTAACAGCTTTTACTGTTTTGTAACTCGGCAAGAGCAAGTACTTAGGACTGGAAGGCTATAAAGCCATTAAAGTAAATAAAAATAAAAGTCTGATCAGGAATGGGCAACTTCATAGATAGAACAGGAAATTTAGATTTTCCCACTGCATGTTTGGCAAAACATAGCACTGGCATTAAAGACAGTTTTCTATACTAGACAAGATTGCAGTACACTACCTGTTTTTGTTGTTTTGTTTTGTTTGTTTTGGGGTTTTTTTTTAATCTAAATGTAACCCTTTAGGTAGAACCCCAAATATAAAACATTCAAAAATCCAAAGAGCTTTCATGCAACATAAAAGCAGGCATACTATCTAGTGCGCCAGCTTCTATGGGTGGGTGCTTGGTGGGTGAATGAGATTTAAACACATTCTGTCGGATGCTGCTGAGATCACCCCCTCTGTGCCAGCGGCAGCAGAGCATTGATGCCAGTCCATCCTGCTCTCGGCTGGGAGGCAGGGGATGAGATGACATAGCTGACTGATCTGCAGCTGCTACCATGTAACGAATGCGGGAGCACTACTCGAAATTAAGAGGCACTACCCTTCCCTTAAAGGGGGCACCGCCGTGCATTTGTCTATAGAGTATGTTACAGCAAAAGAATGCTGTGATCACTTACCCGCAGAAGGCACAACTTTGGGCCCAGTATCCATTTTAATAAATCAATCCTTTTTTTTTTATATATATCGTGTAACAAGGAGTTTATAATTATTGCCTAAGGCAGGGGTTTTCAGCCCTGTCCTCGAGCACCCTCTGACCAGTCAGGGTTTTGGGATATCCCACCGTGAACATGCATAACGGATTTGCACACACGGCCTCCATTATAAGCAAATCTCTCCCATTCATATTCAGCATGGAGATCCTGAGAACCCAGCTGCTACGGAATATTTGAAGACAGGGCTGAAAACGTCTGGCCTAAAGTATGGTGACGCTTCTGATGCCGCTGCAGGGATGCGGCTCCATATATGAAACTGTAGTGATGTCACGCGGAAACATTAAGATACAACTACTACATTAAAACTATTTTAAAAAGGGGGCTTTTTTAAAAATAATTTCTTTAATTTTTGTGAATTGGATCATCCACTTCTCGAGTGCGCGCATCATTCTTGTCCATGGGGAATGTTTTCTCTTAGGTATGGACATTAATGTTAATGTCCAGGGAAAGGATGGCTTTCTCTCTCTGTATACTTCTGGTTAAGTATTTAAACGTAAACATATTTACTAAAGAGAGAGAGCGCCTACCTTCTGAGATCACCCTGTGTCTGTCTGTTCTTTCCCTACCCCTCCGATAACTTTTTTTGTTTAGTGACCAAATCTTCAGGCTACGTCAAGGGCCCTAAGGGGATCTCGACCGTGTTTGTTGCCGGTTTGGGGTTTTTTTATCCATATATATGAGCGAGTGCATGGGCGTGTTCCAGAAAGTACCTTCCAGCAGTTCTGCATAGAACTTTTTTTTTTTTTTTTTAACATGCTAGACCCAAAGCCACAGCCTCTTATGGAGACTGTGGCGTTCACATCTATGAATACCTCTTCAAACATTCACTAGAAGTCCTTTAAAGCTGAACTCTCATGCAGACTGTTACATAAACTAATGGCAGCTCATACAAAGCTGTTTTTGCTCTCGTTTTCAAAAAATCAAAGCAATGCAGTCATTAGTGAGAGACTATTCCATCCATTCCTTTTAGAGAAACTGAGGGCATGGTGGGGGGGCATAGTGTAATATCTGCGCCACTATGCTCAACATTTAAAAAAAAAAAACAAATCTTGAAACCCATCTGTAACCATACATAGCCAGAAAAAAAATGTGAGTTTACATTAAAGGACAATATCATAGCAGAATCAATCTCTAAAGATTATTTAGATTTAGACGACACAAATACATGTGTGAATGCCATCAGCAACTTGAGGTCACGTGTGCTACACCTACATGGGGGAGTGGATGGACTGGGCCCACCCTGACGTGGGATGAGTTGTGACCCTCACTCTCTTCTGGAGGCTCATGAAAAGGATGTAAAACGTGTAAGCCAGGTAAGAACCTGGGGAAGCTGCTGCCCACCTGTCAGGACAGCGCTAGAAGCAGTGAAAGTGAGGGGAGGGAAAAGGAACGTCCCAGCACTTTGAGCCTTTTGGCCACAGCTCAATTTTCTAAATTATTTCCCATACACCGGAAGCAGGGAGGACAAGTCATAGGCAAGACACATCGGGCCTTGCACAAGACTCAGCGGACAGGGGGTGGGGGGGGGGGGGCAAGGGAGGGGAACATTATACAAATATCCGTCAGCTGGAAACAACAGAAAGCAGAAAATCATCAACTTTAGAAAATAAACAAGGAGGAACACAAGGCGATACAGCAGTCTAACTTCCCTTCAGTATTATGAAAAACCAGTACAAATCGCATCTGAAAAATTACACTGTAAGGAGCGAGGGCTGTTTGCATGAATTAGTTTAAGAGAACAAATTAGACAGACTGGAGAGAACAATTGCTCTGTTTTGTTTTTTTCCCTACTCAATGTAATTCAGGACTGCAGACAGTCACTGGAGCTGGGAGCGGCAGGATTACTACAAGCAGACATCTGCTCTTAACCAGTTCTTCAAGCAAGTTTCAAACTTGTGCTAATTCAAACCCCTTTTTTGTGCCTCTTCAAGCAAGTCAGCTTCCATGAATGTCGTACTCCGTCAAGTGTAACCGAGCCAGAGAGCTGCTCTCTCTCTCCCACAGACCCCCATCCTTGTCCCATGGCCTTACCATTGCTAACTGGCAGGTCTCAGACAGGGATTGCTCCTTGCTGACAGCCACATTGCTGCTTTGCTGCGCTGGGAAGGCGGACTCAGTTCCATTATTAAGGTGGCCCGACAGAGGGATCTTAGGCTCCAACCAACTAATCGTCGCCCCTGCAGCAAAAGGAAGCTTGCACTGAAATTTGCTCATAATCCAGGAGATCGGCAAACGCAGTTGACATTAAATCGCCCTATTTCAAACCTGTTCAGCTAGAAGCACCCAAACTTGTTCGGTCAAGGAAAAAAAAAAGGTGGGCGTCTTTGATGACACCTTTGGATCATTAGCATGAGCAGCCTGATTGGACAACTTTCTCCAGTGCTTGACGACTTACCACAGAACATGAGATGTGAAAAATGTAATAAGACACCAGATAAAGGACTCAAGCTTCATCTGTGATGTTACCTTCTCGGACAAGTTCATGCACCAATAAATTGGAAAAAACAAAACAAAACACATTGTGCTTTTAAATAACTTTTTTTTTTTTCCGGTTTAACCTTGGAAGCAATTTTTTAACAACTGAATCCAAAGTAAACAAAAACATGACTTTGGAAAGTAGAGTAGTTGGGGGTTTTTTTTTGGAATGGGTCTTGTTCTTTTCCACTGAATGAACAATATGCTGTTTAATAAATAATAGGTGCCCAGCAAAGACAGAAAACAGCTTTTGGAAAGATGTCAACTGTTCAGTTAATGATTCTCGCAGCTCTGGTTACCCCCCAACTAGTCTGGCATGTGGATACATTTCCTTCATGAATAATTCAAATATTCCATTCCATTTCAAAAGGCCAACGAAGATTCCAATAAAGGGGATAACAGCCAAATACTGCCGGCCTGGAAGCGCATTTTCAAAGGGAAATTCCTCAGTTTTCCCTTTGAAAATCTAGGCTGGCGCGCACCACCCAGGTAACAAAGCAGGCTTTCACGCCTTAAGTGGGACACTGGACTGAGAAGTCTACGCATTCTTTGAACAGACAGCTGATCACGTATCGTACATACTTAGCAGGTGAAGGGGTGCAGACTCAGAAGTCATCTAAGGAAATAGTTCTTAACAGAAAAGGAGGATGCCTGGAACATTGTCCCAGTGGAGCTGGTGGACACAAGGACAGTATCAGAATTTAAGAAAGCCTGGGACAAGCAGCGAGGGCCTCTGAGGAAGAGGAAGGAATTCTAAAGCTAAGGATGTGGAGGTGTAGACGGGCAGATCGGATGGGCTGTATGGTCTATATTTGCTGAGACTCTCTGAACTCCCCAGTTGGAAAAAAAAAAGTGTGCCCTAAACAGACACTGGTTAATGTGCTCTATGTTTCTATGACAACTTTGGTGCTGCTATTCTTCACAACCCGTGGGTGATGCTCCGAGTTCTGATAGGGTTGAAGAAACAGCAGCTGTTACGCAACAACGATCTGGACCGTGCTTCCATTATCCCTACGCTTGGAGCCCAGCTACCTCACACCTTCAGGAAGAAAGCTACAGCATGGCGTTCCCTACCAAGACTTCCTGCCCAGCAACCTAGTTACCACACAAGCAACAATCGGAGAAAGTTCTTTTTTACTCAACGCACAATTAAACTCTGGAATTTGTTGCCAGAGGATGTGGTTAGTGCAGTTAGTGTAGCTGTGTTTAAAAAAGGATTGGATAAGTTCTTGGAGGAGAAGTCCATTACCTGCTATTAATTAAGTTCACTTAGAGAATAGCTGCTATTACTAGCAACGGTAACATGGAATAGACTTAGTTTTTGGGTACTTGCCAGGTTCTTATGGCCTGGATTGGCCACTGTTGGAAACAGGATGCAGGGCTGGATGGACCCTTGGTCTGACCCAGTATGGCAATTTCTTATGTTCTTATGTTAACCCAACTAGGAATCTGTCTTTAAATATATTGACTTTCAACCAATATCGTCTGTAGGCCTAACACTATTGTAACCTAATTTTAATTTATTGTAATCCGCTTTCAGGCATTCATGGTAAAAAGCGGAATAAATAAAAGAAGAGGTAGTGATTTCTTTGCACAAAGGGTTTCCCCTGGGCTGGTACTGCCCCTAATGCACGAGGAAAGATCTTTCCGAGTAAATCTTTGGGAAGTTTTTTTTGTTTTTGATTTTTTTTTTTTTTTAAAGGCAGAAAGAAGCCTGTTTATAAAAAAATGCACAGGACTATTTCTGAAACTTGCTAGACTTCACCATCTAATAAAAAGTTCTTGTGTGACAGCTGAACAGTCTGCAGGGCTTGGGCAATTGTCAATCAAAGCCAGGACCAGCCTTCGCTTTAAGCAGTAAGGGGCTGATGGAATAAGGCACGCCTACGTCCTGTTTTCACAAGACAGGAAGAAGCTAGCAGATGTGAGAGAAGGGTGGGAGAAGAGAAAAGGAGGGCCAGAAGGCAAAGGAGGCAGTGGGAGTGCAGCCAGTATCCCACAATTCCACAGAAAAGGATAAATTCTGCAACAAATGCAAAAGAGTCACTACAAACAAAGGCCTTGGCTTGAAAAGTATTCTGTACAAGTACCTGCTCTGTTTTATTCCCCCCCCCCCCCCCCCATCTTCTTCACACCCAAAACTCTGTGTGCACCCCATTCCCTAACAACTCTGCTACTCGCTGCCCTTTTTACCGGTTTGTCCTTTGGTACATGATGGCAGACTGGGTTTGGTTTTTTTTTGACCAGACAGTTTCTTCCTACTGCTTTGTACTTCCAGCTCAATCAGAACCAAGGTTGGGATCTGGTGTCACAAGCCTTCATTCCCAACTACCCAGGAATATTTTTGCCCTGTTGTATACCTCTTCCAACTTACATTTAGTCTAGCCACCGCAGTGACAGTCTCGGGCCAGAGCCATGCCTCAAAATCCCTTCTTGAAGCCTGCGATCATGTACCCTGAATCCGTCCACCAGGTCTCACCCTTAGGCAATGACCTTCCCTCCCCTCCCCATGGGGGGCTGTGAACACTGCCTCTATAGCATCCCCAGCCCTTCGGGGAGGAGAAGACCCAACCCAGGGATTTTCCCCATGGCAGTGCACAGCACTCAACTGCGTCATCTGCCTGGTCAGTTTGCCCAGTGATTTCCGTCCACAATGCCAAGCATATATTCTAACTGCCAAGACATCCAGTATGACTGCCTGATATAACACTTTATCCAAGACAGTTTTTATCTTTCTCCTTTCTACTCCACTCTCCTGGGTAGATGAGAATGCAAGATCCACTATTTAGTTCACGCTCAGCACTCCTTCCCTCCCACGTCTAACCACAAAGAAATCCTGCCAGAGTAATCCAAACTACCGCCAAGATCGGGATAGCCAATGCCCAATGATTTGGCCTCCATAGACTTTATTTCTTGATTAACCACAAAATCGGTTAAACAAAAAAAAAAGCATGAATGTGGTATACATAAAAATAAAATATCCAGGACATACATACACAAAAAAATAAAAGAAATAAAAATCATTAAATATGACATTCTTGACTATTAAAAAAATAGTGCAATCAAAACTGTATAAAATCAAGGGCATCTTAAACAGCTGATAACAGATGCATGAAAACATTAAATGTAAGATTTAAGTATCAAATGCTCTAATAAAAATTAAGGCCTTCAATGTTTTTCTATAACTTTAGTCATTCTCAACTCCCAGATCATACGGTGTGATGTTCCATAGCAACAGAGCCATGTAACTAAAAGCAGACTGGTGAGTACTTTCCAATCTAATCTATCCGAAATAATGGGAGGGAACAAGTAGGATAAGGGAGCAACAAGTCTGCTAAGGAAAGTAGTTGGCCCCTACAAACACATACATATAATCTAGAACCTGATTCTATATCCTTCTTTTCTGACTAATTTTTTGTAAAATAATAGCCAATGATGTTAGTACTCTGGGATTTACTTCAAAATTTTTTGTTTTTATTGATCAAGATGCAGTTTGTATTTTTATTCTAATCTGTTTTATTATCTTATTCTTACCTTATTTTTAGTTTTATACTTATTTTATTTGAACTTTAATCCAATTTTTACGTTTATTATTACTGTAAACTGCTTTGGTCAATCTTGTATTGGTAAAACTGTATATAAATATGTTAAATAAATAAATGGATAACAGAGAGCCAATGGCGCTCTTTCAATACACGAGCTGTATGAGCACAGAAAGCAGTTAGGCAGCTCTGTACATTCCCTTACCCATTACCAACCTGTCAACATGAGCGTGTAAGTCTTCCAGACAGACCCGGCTACGTGACTGCCTGCATTTCACTTGGACTTCTAGATGTTATAGCCTGCCAGACAGACTTACTTGCCAGTTAATTACATCAGCACAGATTGTGAGAGACTTGGCTACATGGCTGGCTGCATTTCTACTAGGACATCTAACATCTCATATTACCCACCTTGCTATTCTTTCTGGCAGCCCCAATACTCACTGTTGAATATTTTGAGCAGGGCAATTTAAACATTTGCTGCTAGGTCAGGCTTCCACTGTCTTTTCACTTTATTTTTTGCAATCAAGGATCTTCTGTGCTTATTCCATCTTTTTCTCCATGTGCTCTTATATCCCTCCAGCTCGGCTCACTGCCTTATTGCATCATTTTGCTACCCTAAAATCAGTGAATATCATTACACAGAGGTCTCACGCTCCTGCTCTTGGAAATCAGTATTGCACCCTTCATCGTATACCTCGCTCTGATTTTTTTAACCCCCCAAAATGTATAACTCTGCTGAAACCAACTGCCAAGCAGTTAATCACTCCTCAAGCTTTCTCATACTGTCTTCTCCATTAGGGCTGTCTGTCCACTCTGAGAATTTAGTGTTGTCCACAGAAAGACAAACTTTTCCTAACCCCTCCATGATATCACTCAAAAATATTAAACAAAGCCAGGCCCAGAACCAATCCGTGAGCCACTAATCACCTTCCTTTCCCCCTCCCCCCCCCCGAGTAAACTCCATTTGCCAACAAGATTCGTTGTCTATCCTTTAAACATTTACTGCTTGCTTGATCTTATGGCCCCACAACTTCGGAATAATGTCCCTCATCTACTGCCGGTTTTGGAAAGTGAGCAACGCACCATTAGTTTGGCTTCATGTCAAAAGAATCCAGGCTTAATCCACCATTTAGAAAGACTCTTGGATCTAAATGATCCATTTCAAAGCATTTCTGTTCATGCAACTTCAGTTCTTCTGTGAGCCACTGGAAGGGGATTGCTAGACACCCTGGGCCAAGACATATGCTAATATTAGTTTACTACTGCCTTAGTATATTCAAATCTCAAAAGTTTTACCTTGTAGCAAATCTGGGTCATCTGCATCACAACATGACTCAAGGGAGTATTATAGTGTAATAAACAGAGCACACCTAGCAACATGCCAGCTCATCATACAGTCACAGGTACAACATTCTCTTTGACAGAAGACAAATACCCTTGCTGTGTAAACTGGACAATTTTAAATATGGTGACCGTTCACATTTAAAAATCTCAAGTGCTGCTTTCAGAAAGCTCTTTATCTTTTATAACAGCATTTCAATAGGTGTCCTTCATAGATGAAGCACATCTGCTGATTAATGTTGTACAATTAACATTGAATTCTGATTAACACAGCATGAGCTTCATCTAGTTATGTACTGTAAAACAAAACCAGCAATCACAAAATGTTGTCATCAAAATTTATACAAATACATATTCATAATGTTTTTGACAATGTCGCTTTAAGGTTATCATTTGGGATCTGATATTCAGTGCTTCTTAGCCAGAAAAGTAGCAACCTCAGTAGCCACCACAGAGCCGGATAAGTCGCTTATCCTGCTAAGTAGCTAGCTGGATATCTAGTGGGTGGGTAGAGGTTGGATCAGGGCGGCACTACCTGTCCGATTAAGTAGCGATATTCGTACTTATCTGGTTAAGTTAACCGGGTAAGTCAGACCTGCCATTGAGCAGGTCTGACTTCGCCGGTTATAACTTATCTGGCTAAGAAGCAACAAACATGGGGATATTCAGCAGCATAGCCATGTCGCTGAATATCCCATGTAAATTAGTAAATAGTTTATCTGGCTAATTTTCCTTGCCATTTCTTTTGAATATCCGCTCCTTTGATATTTAAAGCAGAATACGGGAGGCCCCTGTTATCTGAAAGCTTCTCTCAATACGTATGGACCTCCACAGGTCTTGAGGTTTGTAGGAAAGTCCACTTATAGTGCCATCACTGAAGAAGTCAAACTTGAAAGTAGCACATTTAAAACAAATTGAGAAAATTCTCTTTCACTCAATGCATAATTAAGCTCTGAAATTCGTTGCCGGATGACATGATAAAGGCAGTTAGCATAGCTGGGTTTAAAAAAGGTTTGGCCAAGTTCCTGGAGGAGAAGTCCATAAACTATTATTAATCAGATAGATTTGGGGAAATCTATTAGTTATCCCTGAGCATTAGCAGCATGAGATTTATCTACTGTTTGGGATCCTGCCAGGTACCCGTGACCTGGATTGGCCACTGTTGGAAAAGGATATTGGGCTTGATGGACCCTCAATTTGTCCCAGTATGGCAATTCTTATGTTAAAGGTTGTTTTCTTTTTTTTTTTTAATTATATTTTTGCACTGGCAGTTTTCTCCTGCCTGAGCTCCAGCTAAATCAGAACTTGTTTCTACTGAGCTATGGAACCATAAGGCTTCGTTTGCAACTACCTGAGGGTTTCCCTCTATTTGTATAAACCCCCCTCCCCCCAGCCCACCCACTGCAGGGACGATCCCCGGCTCCCTCCAGCACCTGGTGCGTGTGCACCCCTGACTCTGCCCTATAGGTACCAACATTAAATGATAGCGCCTTGCTTCTGCAGCATCCCCAGCTTACCTGGGGAATGGACGACCCGGCCCACAAATCAATCCCAGGACCCATCACCCGACAGCACTACCACTGAGCAATCAGGCCGGCCCTTGTTTCTTCTTAAGAAAACGAAAATGGAGCCCATGAGGGGCAAGCAAATCCTGTTACCTAAATATATAGTTTTTCCATAAGACATGAAGCATTTCATCCTAGATTTTGTCCCAGGTGTTATGCCTCTCACTGAGGGAACATAAGCAAACCTGTCAGCATCAAGAGACTTAAAATAAACTAACAGTGAGATGATTTGTGCTCCAAAGGGCTCCCTTTTTTAAAATAAAATGGAACGCTCTATTATGTAAACTATACCTTAAGATACTCCAGTCTGATTATTTCATACCTGAGCAGTGTTTTTTTTTAAAGCTTGATACTATTTTCATCATCATGAATGCTAACTAAATTAGGGTGATACAGTGCTGATCCTCAAAATAAACTTGTGCCAGGACCACCCTTATTCATTGAGAAAGCAAGTTTGCTTACCGTAAAAGTTGTTTCCCATAGATAGCAAGATGAATTAACCTATACGTTTGGATGACGTCATCTAGTGGCACCAAGCAGACTCATCTCTCCTAGCTCTACTGAGCAACTGTGGGAGGTCCGAGGTGGGCATAGTCTCATAAGTCTCCTCAATCGATATCAGAACTAATTCTAGCTAGGTAGACTAATCTCCAGAGAGAAGGGAAGGTATTCCATGAATAATTCATCCTTCTATCTGTGGAAACTACTATTTACAGTATTCAAACTTGCTTTTTCTATCAATAAACAGGCTAAATTAGCCATTACATTGTGGGGAATCTGAAGCCGAAAGTTGCAGCATAGCATTTACTGAGTAAGTAACCTGGACCCCACAGTGGAGAGTAGATTACTGAGAGAACAAGTTATGCAAAACCACCATCCAAATTTACAGTAATGGACATAAAGGTGTGAACTGATTACCATGTTGCAGCTTTTCAGATACCTTCAAGAGGCACTTCTTGAAGATGAGCAACAGAAGCCATAGCTCTCACTTGATGCGCTCTGACCGGGTCTGCGATTTGTAATCCTGTTTAGGAGTAACAGTGTTGGATACAATCTGCTGTTTAATTAAACAAAGTACGTTTAGCAACTGCCACACCAAATGTGTTAGGGTCAAATGACACAAATAGCTGAGAAGCTTGACAGTATGCTTGAGTCCGTTTCTTATAGTCGGCCAAGGCTATTTTGCAATCCAGGTATTAAGGGCTTTTTCTCTTTCATACATGTGAACTTGGAAAACAGGTAAGTAATACGATGGATTGATTGATGTGGAAAGCCAACACATTTGTCAGAAATTTCAGATGAATACAGACGACCTCCCTATTGTGGAAGAATTCAATGTATGGTGGATAGTGTATGAGATCATGGAGTTTGCTGACCCTCCTAGCTGAAGTGACAGCGATGAGGAACACTACTTCCATGTTAAGTACTTAAGAGGTTCAAAAGGTGGTGTTATCAAATGAAAAAGGACAACATTTAGGTCCCAAGGAACCAAAGGTTTTTGTACCAGAGATTTAACATGCAATAACCCTTTCATAAACCTCAAAAATCAATGGATGAGTCAAGATAGGTTTAGCACCTACAAGAACATAAGCTGCTATAGAACTGAGATATATTCTTACAGAAGGCGTTGCAAGGCCTAAATCAAAAAGGAGCAGCAAATACATTGATAAATATTTGAGTTCACAAGAAAATGGGCCCAAGGTATTTTGTTAGCCTACTTTGAATATCTGATACAATTGAAGGCATAGTTTTTCATGGTCAATAGCTTTCTAGCCGAAATCAATATGTCTTCAATTGGTCTAGGCAGAGAGAGGCTTGCAACCAGGTGCCCTGGGTTCAGAAGGATTCTGTGTGAGTGCCCTATCTTTTCATGAAGGCATCCATGCTAGCGTCACTTGGTGGGTAAGAGTGTGAAGTAGAGCTCCATCTCGAAAGATGCAGGGGCTCAGCCACCAACAGAGCTCCTGCTTCATGTACTTGGAAATCTGGATTGTAGTTGACAATGGCTGAGTCAACTGATCCAATTAAGAGCGTAGCTCCCACTGTAGGTAACAAATATGAAGATGAGTTAGTGGGACCACATGGATGGCCACTGCCAAATGACTAACTTGCAGGCCGATATAGTAAAGTGCGGCCGCGGTTACCCTGCTTCTAACCCGCTTTCTACTCACAATTTGGCCGCGTTAGCCCAACCCGCGATTCACTATCCCTTTTAATCCATCCTTACCGCTTTTTTAAATCAACGGGTACCCCTTTCCGCCTGCAGCATATATATGAGATGTAAACAATCGGATTAGCTATTCCCCCCCATTCAGTAACACGCGCCCCAACTATCGCCTTTTTAACCTGCAGTTTAAACCGCAGTGAAGCGTACGCCGTGACGTCGTGCGCTTCGCTGGCTAGAGTGCCCAAATCGACGGGTGCTCAAGCCAATGAAAGCACATGAACGCGCGTGCGTGACATCATGGCGTACGTCACGCACGCCTGTCCATGAGCTTTCATTGGCTTGAGCGCCCGTGCACTACGGGCGTGCGTTCGTCCGTTTTCGCCGGAGGGGGCCGCTTTCGCCGCCGGCTGCCCCCTCCGGAGGATGGCAGAGAAGGCTGAAAGGACTGAAAAAGAAACAAAAAGTAAGTTGGTTGCACTTATTCACATATTTTACATGTCGAGTCGCTTCGGGAGGAGGGGGTTTTAGGTTTTACATGTCGAGTCGCCTCGGGAGGAGGGGATTTTAGGTTTTATAATTTTACATGTCGAGTCGCTTCGGGAGGAGGAGATTTTAGGTTTTTAGGTTTTCTTTGGTTAAAGTTGGGATCCACTTCCTGGTGCCTGTATAAAGCGCCTATACAGTAAAATGGGTTGCGCGGGCCTAATGCTTCACGGACGCTTCTTGGACGCAGCTTGCATTTGCATGCGATTTTAATACAGTATCGAGCGGTAGGTGAGCCGGACTGTGCGTGCGGCAAACGCGGGTGCGCCCGGCACTAGACGCAGCTCTTCCTACCGCTCCTTACTGTATCGGCCTGATAATGAGAACTGTTCTGGCTGAGAAGGGCTGTGAGGTCAGTAGTTTGCAAATGAGATAGCATGGTATTCGCTCACTCTAATAGTAGAAACTCTCTCTTGCAGCGAATTATTCATATCCCAATGAACTTCATCCTCTGGGTCGGCCTTAGGTTTGACTTCTCGAAGTTGACTCAAAAGTCCAAATCCTGTAGAAGACAAATAATCTTGCATAAGGAAAGTATCACTTTTCCCTCGAGAGTTCACTATGACTTGCCAGTTGTCCAAACACAGGAAAACTTGAATCCCTTAGCAAAGCGGGTGTGCCATTATGCCCTTACCACTGCAAGGCATTTGGTAAATACTCTTGGAACTGCTGATAGGTCAAATGAAAGTAATTTGTATTGACAGTGGATAGAATCCACCTTGAATCAAAGATAGCACAAGTGGGAAGGATGGATGGGTATATAAGCATATGCATCCTTCAAATCCAGAGCACACAACCATTCCTACTCTTGGATGTAGGGAACAATTCATTTTCTTGGAGTAAATGTTTGTTCAGCTGTTTCGAATCCAGAATGAGCCTCAATCTTCCTGATTGCTTGGGCATAAGGAAATATCGGAAGTAGAAGCCTTGTCCATGTTGGGATGTAGAGACTAGCTCTATTGCTTGCTGTTGAAGTGATTGGACTTGAACTATGTCAAGTGAGACACATCTGGATTTAGAGTCGAACAATATAGAGAGGTCTTGAACAAGTGGATGTGAATCAGTTATTTACACTTTCGGATAATAGAAGGACTAGGGGGCATTCCATGAAGTTAGCATGTAGCACCTTTAAGACTAATTGGAAAAAATTCTTTTTCACTCAACGCACAATTAAACTCTGGAATTTGTTGCCAGAGGATATGGTTAGTGCAGTTAGTGTAGCTGGGTTTAAAAAAGGTTTGGATAAGTTCTTGGAGGAGAAGTCCATTAACTGGTATTAATCAATTTTACTTAGGGATTAGTCACTGCTATTAATTGCATCAATAGCATGGGATCTTCTTGGTGTTTGGGTAATTGCCAGGTTCTTGTGGCCTGGTTTGGCCTCTGTTGGAAACAGGATGCTGGGCTTGATGGACCCTTGGTCTGACCCAGCATGGCAATTTCTTATGTTCTTATAGAAGAGGTGGTAGCTGGGAGAAACACAAACTGTATCCAGACTCCACAATTTTGAGGACTTGGATCATGCAGCATCGATGCACTGATATGCGAAGAGGCACGGGCCCCATAAACCTTAGTACATCATAAGTCAGATGCTCCTTATGTCGAGTGCATCGTGAACCGTGCATTGAGTGTCTCAATGTATCATGCCCCAAGCACTTCAATGCATTGTGCGCAATCTTGCGCCGGCGGTGCCAATGCACCATGATTTGAGGGCTTATGTTCCTTTGACACAGACTCCAATAGCCTTAATGAATGATGCCACTTCTTTTATGGAGGGCAGCTTACATTACTGAACCCTGTGGCTTTGGCCTAGGCCAATGGGGGAATTTTTGAAAAATTCCTGCACAACTCTTTTTCCGACAAGGCAGATGACACTGCACTGTGGAAAGAGGATCTAATGCAGCTCCAAAGAGATTTATGCAGTTCCTCAATTCTACTTGCTCAGGAGCACTGGAAACACAGGGATATTTGTGCACAGACATAGCAGTTTGTTTGGTTGTGGTCCTGGTCCAGGCCAAGGCATCAATAGCAGAGCTCTTGCCTGTGTATTAGGGACATTACTTTGTCATAGATGCAGTTCTTGAATCCACTTGTGGTAGGCTTCTTTTTGCCAGGCATTTTGAGAAGGCAAATTTTTTCATCTTTTCTTAGCACTGAAAAGTGTTGTTGTAGGTGCTGCAGAGGCAGCACGGCAACTAACAAATAACTAAACAAAAATATTAAAAGAAATGGAATTTTAAATTTGAGATAAAAAAAAATATATATATATAATATATACACACACAGTGCATATCTGTGTCTGTACTCAGACAAAAAATGAATGGGGAGGCTCAAGAGGCAACGTCTGCATGGGTACTCCTGCACATGCACAGTAGAGCTCAAAGCTCTATTAGTTAGGAGAGATGAGTCCGTTCGGTGCTGACCGATGTTATAACCCACATGTAATGGTGAATTCAGCTTGTTTTTCAGTGCAGCATAAATGGCTGAGGCAAGACCCCAGGAGAACTGACAGTTTAGAAATGGAGGTATGGACACAATAAAAGGTGAAAGTTACAGCAGGTATGCAGAATTCATGTTGAGATAGTTTGGTACAAAAGCCCTGCACACAAAGGTTAACCAAATCTCTAAAGTTCATGGGAGCAACTTATAAGAATGATAAATCAAACTTATTTTATCTATGCTGTGAGATGGGAGAAGCAGGCAAACAAGCAGAATGAATCCTAGACAGGTTCCTAGGGACCTGTCAGTCATAACCCATGGTTCCTCTACACATAGGGCCATGCAGTTTTACGCGTCCCGCGCACGGGCCTGCTCACCTTCATGGTTCCATAGCGGGTCCCGGGACGACCTCCCTCGCAGTAGTTGCCAGTCCTGCCAGGCCCCAGCGTCCCACAGCAGCAGTCGCCAGGCCTTCCACTGCGGGCCAGGCCTCACGCCGAGGCTCGGCGTCCTTGGCCATGTTAGCCACTCCCATACATGCGCGCAGACTGCCCAAACTCATGTAGGGCCAAGGGCGGGTCCTAGCTCCATGGCGCACCCTGATTGATCCCTCGATATAAGGAAGTTCTTGTCTCTGATCCCTTGCCTTGGCAATCAGGTCATTTTGTTCTAAGATTGCCTCTGCACTTGTACCTGTTCCTAGTCTCGTTCCAGGATCCTGGCTTGTTCCTGTGTTTGTTTGTCTACCCAGGTAGTTCCCGAGGAATGTCCTACTGGTACTAACCTCAGCTTGCTCTTGACCTGCCTGCCGCCTGCCTCAAAGACCTCAGCCTGCCTTTGACCTCTTCTTACCTCCGGTACCTGACCCCTGCTTTGCTGACCATCCCTCAGACTGACCTCTGGATCTTGATCTTTGCCTGCCTGACCTCGTCTCCAGATTCTGTCTCTGTTCCTCGCCTTGTCATCACCAACTCTGTTCTGGTTTTCCTTGCTCCAACCAGCAGCCACCTTTGAACCCGATCGCGCTCCCCCTATCTCTGTGGGCACGCCGGACTCACTCTCTTAGGAGACCCTGCGAGGCCCACCTAAGTCCAAGCGGCCCGGGTCCCTACGGGCTTCTCCCAGGGGGACCTCGGGCTTCCAGTGGTGAAGCTCTTCCCAGCCTCTGTCTCCTCTAGTGCCCCGCCCCCTGGCAGTTACCTCCTGTTCCCTTTCAGGAGGCGTTTCATCTCTGCCCCAGGACAAGGGTCCACCCCCGAGCGCAACATGCAGGGGATACTCATTTATTTAGAGCATTTATTGTATGCTTTTCCATTTTACAGGTTCACAGTGGATTACATAAATAAAACAGTTACAATATAACAAAAAATACAAATTAAAAATAATATATAACAAGATAAAAAATTAATACCAACAAAATAAATATTATAGCCTAAATAAAATAAAAATATGGGAAAACCTTTCGACTCCAAAAACCAACTAAATAAGAAGAGGAGAATCCTCCCATATCTATGCACCAGCTAAAAACATAGGCAGGCAAATCCAAACTAGCTGGCATTCTTCGATTCCAATAAAAGCTAGACTAAAAACTAAGCTTCAGGGGGAGTGAGAGAAGGAGAGGGCTGTCGGCCATCTCTCCCCGAGATTATCCACTGGGAGAGGACTTGATCTTGTTGCCAACTGCAGTGAAATTCCAGAAAATCGCTGCTCAGAGAGAGCCCTTGATCCCTCCTAACATCTGCGGGGAGACAGACGCGACTGCCTACGTCGGAGGGGGCGTGGCCACGGATTTTAAATCTCTCTGTGGCGTGACGCCTAAGCCGGCGCGCGGCTTGGTCCAGCTTAGTCCAGGTGAGTTTGGGTGTTTGGCCAGGAACTTTGTCTTTGATAATCTCTTCGTGGATGGGGAAGAAGAGAAAGGCAAAGACACTGACGTCATCTCCAGTGCTTCATCAGCGCACTGGCCCAATGGATCAACATGTCGTTAGACAGAGGGTTGATTCAACAGAGGAAGTATTGGGAAGCTCGTCGTTAGCTTCCCTTAGTCCTGGAGAAGGACCTGTATTACCGCCACAGCCAAGCAAGAGTCCATCTGCTGAAATGGCGAGAGAACTGGTAGGATCAAATCCTTTGGAAGTAAGCTTGGTGACCCGAGCAGAAAATCAAGGGATTGAGAAACCTTTGCTTAGTGTTTTAAATGTTGAGCCTATTCCAGTTACTACTGGTAGCATTATCATGGATATCCCTCCAGATAATGTGACCTTATCTGATTTATGGAAAGCAATTTCAAAATTAGTTCATAATATTGCAGTAATGAATAGATCTTTGTCAGCCATGATTAATGCAAATACAGAAATAATTAATGAACAGGGGACGAAAGTTTCTAAATGTGAAAAAGATATATTTGATCTGAAAGAAAGAATGCAATTGATACAATCATTAGAAAATACTTTTATGCGTGATAGTTTAAATATACATAAAGAATTAGAACGTATGGAAAACCTTTTGAGATTAAAGAATCTAAGATTAGTGAACTTTCCCATAACCCATCTTTTATCCCCTTTAGGAATGTTTAAAAAGTTTCTTAGAGAGGTACTAATGTATAAAGAGGAAGAATTTCCTACTTTATCTAAAATATATTATTTTAGGAAAAAAAAAAAGAGAGGAATATTCAAAATAATGTGCCAGAGGAACCCCCGAGTTTGGGAATTTCAACCTTCTTGGAGGAATCCCTGGACATAATTGAGAATAGGGCAACTCTTTTTATTGCCTTCTTATCAGAGCAGGACAAAGATAAACTATTCAGGAAGTTTTTCACTATCAAGGATGTCTCTTTTTGTGGATCCTTATTTCTAAAATTTCCTTGTCTTTGTTACATAAATTATAGAGGGAAAAAATTTGGGTTTACGGATCCAGTTCATCTTCTTGCTAGATAAATCAGAATCAGAACCTGAATTTGAAACTTTAGAGGTAAAGGGTCCTTGAGAAAATTAGAACTCCTGTCTCCAATTATGGTATATGCTATGTCTAAAAGTTAATCCCAAGATAGATAATTGGGATTATATTAGATACTGAATTTCCTTTAAGATTATGGTGATATTCTCCCCCAATTATGTTATATGTATAACAATAATAAATATTGTTTTATCTATGTAATGTTTGCTTTAAAAATTGGGATACATATTTGTAAATGTTTTCATGATGTTATCATTGAAAAAAATTAATAAAGAATAAATTAAAAAACAAAACAAAACTAAGCTTCAGTCTTTTTCCTAAAAAAAAATAGAAAATCTGTCTCTGGAGAAAGAGCATCCCACAAAACAGGCCTCATAAGGGAAAAGGCTCTACTCCGGAAGCCTGCTAAATGCTATTTTTTGATAGATGGCGTATATAACATGACCTTACCCGATTATCTCAGGGGCAAGAGAGTTGATATCCAGGTAACTGATCTCAAATAGCCAGGCCCCTCATTGTTTATGGTTTCGAAAACCAACATTAGAATTTTAAAGTTTCACTCTCCACTGAACAGAAAGCCAATGGAAATCTTTCAAAATTGGGGACATGTGATTATGAAAGCTGCAACCAGATATATGTGCTGCAGCATTCAGTAACACAAGTCAAAGAACTAGAAGACTTAGGAAAATTGCATTATAATAGTTTATCCCTGATAAAACTAATGCTCACATAAGCATTCTGAAATTAGATAAATGCAGGTAAGGCTTCAATCATTCTACCAGTCTTAATTTATAAAAAGTAGTGTTATTGATAATTTAGAATCTAAAAATCAGCCCCAAGCCTAACGATAGGTAACTGGTATAGTCACTTATTAAAATCTGAAATGAGGGATCAGGACCCAAAAGTCAATTGACCCAAGGAATTTCTATTTCACTTAAGTTCAAAAATGGCTTGTTTGCATCCAGTCCCTAAGGGCCAGATTTTCAAAGGGGTACGTGCGTACCCCCCGAAACCTGCCCAAAGTTCCCCCTGCGTGCGCCGAGCCTAAGTTGAGTAGGCTCGGCGGCGCGCACAAGCCGCAGGACGCATGTAAGTCCCGGGGCTTTCCTGGGGGGAGGGGGGCGGGCGTGTCAGGGGCGTGTCGCGGCGTTGCGTCATTTGGGGGCGGGACGTGGTTCCAGCCAGGGGGCATTTCGGGGGCGTGGCCGAGGCCTCCGAAACAGCTCCTGGGCCTGGGAATCGCGCGCTGGCGGCCGGCCCGCGCAAGTTACGCCTGCCTCAGGCAGGCGTAACTTGTGCAACAAAAGGTAGGGGGGATGGGTTAGGTAGGGGGAAGGGAGGGGAAGGTGCAGGGGGGGGTGGAGGGAACGGAGGCAGGCTGCACGGTTCGGCGCGCGCAGGATGCCGATTTTGCAGCCTTGCGTGCGCCGACCCTGGATTTTAACAGATACACGCGTATCTATTAAAATCCCGCGTACTCTTGTTTGCGCCTGGTGCGCGAACAAAAGTAGGCAAGTGCGCAAATTTGTAAAATCTACCCCTTAATGTAGTAATTACAGAGCCATTATTAGGGTACAGTCGAACAAAAAAAATCAGGATGTCATCTGCATAAAATTTCTATGTGATATTGTAATGGATCACCTCCCCAAAGAGTTGAAGATATAAATTCAACAATATAGGTGAGAGACACAACATTTGAGGAACCCCAGACCTAAGTGGCCTACAGTTAGAGGCTTCTGCTCCTAGCCTCATTTCCTGAGTGTGCGCAGCCAAGAAGGCAGCAAGCCAATTATTAATGGCTGGATCCATCCCCACAATCTTTAAACGAGCAAGTAGAATAAGCACTACACATGGGCTGTTCATACTGTTTGCAGTAATGATTCAAAGAATTTGGCCAAGAAGAAATGACATCAATCTGGCCCAGCATCAAGGGAAGAGCTCAACAGGAGTTGAAACGCTACTTGGGAAACACTAATTGCAACTTGGAAAGCTAAGATCCCACCGACAGTGTTGTTCTTACCTAATACTGTCTTATTTAAAATGTATCTTTATTCAGATTTCAACAAAGTTACAGCACCACTACACACAATTGTGAAAATAAGATAGCCAAGCAGAGAAGAGGACCATTCAACTATGCTATCTGATATGCAAGCATGTAGTTAGTTACCTGAGAACTGATACTGGTGCATTTAACGAGAACACTTATTGACAAAATTTCAGTTTGTCCCGCAGCCAAGATTTTGATTTATATTCATGCCTTCTATTTCTGGCAGAAGTTCACATAGTCCAAAGAAAAGGGTTCCACTTTTCCCAGAAAAGAACATTCTCTTTGAGGAACATTAGAAATTCTCTCTTCCATTAGCACAATCAATTTCAAGTTGGAAATCCACCAGCTTTGTGTGGGATTTGAGCATCTTCCACTGTTACAGAGTAGCCAAATGTACAAAAGTCAGAACCAGTAGTAAGCAGCAGGCTGTCCTTTGTGATTCCCTCTAACCACAAGAGAGATATCTTTCTGGCTCAGTAGCTATATTTTCTCTTTTTTTTGCTGTATCTGTGTCAATGGTCTAGCAAGTTGCAAGAAATAATCACTATTTTTTTTGGCAGGTTCACATCACATAAAGAAACCTGTGCCAGAGTCTCCACATCGGAAACAGGCATCGGATACATTTTCAAGCATCCAAGATAATCTCCTTGGTGTCAAATGCGATCTGAAGTACGCTGAATCTAATTACGGCCAGCCAAACTGTATCACGTTTTGATCTCCTCTAGGATTTCATGCTATTCTTCCTCGAGGCATTTGTGCACCCCCATCAGTTCCCAGCAAACTGCTTTTTCAAGTCAGACTCCACAGCTGATCCAGACCCGACTAGCAATCCCTCGGCCCCCAAGCATTTGGAGGATTTCCCCTTTTTCTCAAACCAAATAGTTAGCAATGAAAGACGAACACACACACAAGACTGGCTCAACAAGAGACGTGGCGTTAGCTGGCAAAAGCATGCTATTACCAAAAAGATTGAAGTTAAAGATACAGAAGAATAAAACCAGCAGAGACAGAAAGCCAGGGCTATATTTTTTTCTGGGATACTGTTGCTTTATTATAATTTATCTTTTTTTCTTAGTATGGTTTCCTAGGGGAAACAGACATTATAAAAATCACCATTTCTGTCCGTCTCTCCTCAATAACTCTGGGTCATCCAATTTCATTCAAATTTCTGCCACGGATAATGAAGTGGCAAGTGATCCCTCCCACCCATCCACTCACAATTTTCAAGCGCTCGATGCCCCCCCAACACTTAAAATCCCATTTTCGTTTTATTTCCAGGTCAGTCTAGCTAAATACACAGGGAGATGAGCGCACATTGTGTTGTCATTCAGAAATTTAATGCTCTCCTGCCACTGGTTATTACCTGTGGTCAAAAATGGATGAAACTGTCTCGAATGTTTTAAGGTGCACTTATTAAGTTCACATAATGAAAGTTTTCATAACAATGTGCTTTTTTAAAACCAAGAGCCAAGTAAGAAAAGCATTCATTAGCAGACAAAACCAAACAAAAATGCTACCATTCAGTCCTAACTGTAGATCAGTCTTTCAGGAATTAACTTTTAGTAGCTGTTCCAAATCCCCATTAAACTAGCTGCAAGTAGCACATTATATTATACCGTAAATGATGTGGATTTAACAAGTAAAATTAACATAGAACTGTATTTACTGCAGGGCTCTAAAACCCTCAATTAGTGGAGCAGTCTGATGCTCAACCAATCCTCATTAGTGTCTGTTCAAGAAATATTAAAACACTAAACGGCAGTCACAGTTCAAAAGGCGATTCCTAGCTGTGATAATCCTAATTAGTCCCTGTAGCGGCACATATGTTATTTTATAGCCCTATCTCTTGTTCTGAAGTGTCGAAAACTTATCAAATCCCTGGTAGAGGCTGCAATCGTTACCCTGAGATAGATACTACCACCAACTACACAGCCCTGCAAGGGACACAATCCAGTGGGAGCACCGAGAGGAAAGGATCACCTTGCTGGTGGCTGAAAAGAATCAGTTAAGTACTGATTGGGGACATTTTTTAAACTTAAAAGTATTGGGGAGAAGTAAACTATTGGTGTATATTATTTAGTGTGTTCATGTGTTTTGTTTTAAATAGGTAGTCAGAAAGGCAGGCAATAAACAGAAGTTTGTGTGTTTGAATTTCACACCCCTCCCACCAACCCCAGCTCATCCTTTATAGGCAGGTGTCACTATCACACTAAAAAAAAAATTAACAAAATCAGCATGTGTGTTTGCTCGCTCATTCACTCTCTCTCTCCCCACCCCCACACCGGGAACTCGCGGCAGCAGCAGCCTCCTCCCAATGCTAACCTCTTCATTTTCAGCCCTCGCGGAGGCGGAGTCCCATCGGCCGCGGTTGAAGCTCTTCATTTTCCTCTGAGCCGCGCTGCAGTCTTCTGCAGTCTTCTTTTCTTCGGGCCGATGCCGAGCGCACTAGCGTGGCCTCTTCTTGCCGCGCACGCACCCGATACTCTCCACTTCCTCTTCCGGGCCGCGGGGGGGGGGGGGGCCGGAAGAAGAGAGCACGCCGGTGCCGGTGCCGCTGACTCCAGCTGTCCTGCTGCGTTCCGCCCGGGCTGACAGCATTTTAAGCCCGTGCGGAGGAGGACCAGGGAGCAGCTGGGTCAGCGGGAAAGTGTGGCGACACTTGTCTGCGAGCCAGATGCAGCCCTCAAAAGAGCCATATCTGGCTCGCGAGCCATGGGTTCCCGACCTCTGTGATAAATAAATAAATAAAACTACTGACTCCAGTGTTTTTGAAAGTGAAGTTAGAGAAGCTATGGGCCTAAGGTTGTTGAAATCCATGAAAGAGGAGGTTTTATTCTTTAATATAGGTAACACTGAAGTTTGTTTAAGATAGTCTGGAAACTTACCTGACTCTAAAGATTGGTTAACTATCAAACATATGATCTGAGCAAATTGCTCCTACACTTTTAAATAATAAACCAGAGCAAGGGTTTAATGGCGAGTTTGATACTTTTTGTTTACTTATAATTTTTTGAAATGTTTCAGTCGTAATTTTGTCAAAGGTAGACCAGTCATTTACAGACATCTGGTTTTTATAATTAAGATAGGGTAAACCCAGGAAATCTTGTGTTATATTATTTACTTTAGTTTGAAAGTAATTTGCTATGTGATCACAGATGTTATCATCTACTTTTCGGTTTGTATTTTGAATGGGTGTTTTTAAAGATTTAAACTATGTTAATTAATGTAGCTGGATTATTTTTTGCTATAGAAATTTTATTTGCATAAAATCTTTTTTTTTCTTGATTTACTTCTCATCAATAAATCCTTAAAGTACAATAGTAGGCATTTTTCGTATTATTATTTTTGGTTTTTTGCCATATACGTTCCTTTTTCCTAAGTGCAGTTTTTAATTGGCGCAACTTGTTATACAATGGAAGATTGTGTTTATTCTGATTTTTTTGAATTGTTGCTTTAAATGGGAGATTTCAATTACCCCAATATTGACTGCTAAGTGAAACATCAAGACATGCTAGAGAAAGAAAGTTTCTGGATGGAATAAATGACAGTTTTATGGAGCAATTGGTTCAGGAGCTGATGAGAGAGAGAGAGCAATTTTAGATCTAATTCTCAGTGGAGCACAGGATTTGGTGAGAGAGGTAATGGTGGTGGGGCCACTTAGCAATAGTGATCATAATACGATCAAATTAGAATTAATGATTGGAAGGGGGACAGTAAGTAAATCCATGGCTCCAGCGCTAAACTTTCAAAAGGGAAACTTTGATAAAATGAGAAAAATAGTTTAAAAAAAAAAAAAACTTCACTGAAAGGTGAGCTACAAAGATAAAGTGTGCACAATAGGCATGGGCATTGTTAAAAAAAAAAAAACCATCTAGAAGCACAGTTCAAGTGTATTCCACGCATTAAGGAAAGCAAAACGATTGCCGGCATGGTTAAAAGTGAGGTGAAAAGAAGCTATTTTAGCCAAAAGATGTTCATTCAAAAACTGGAAATATCCATTAGAAGAAAATAGGATAAAGCATAAGCATGGCAAATTAAATGTAAACACTGATAAGACAGGCTAAGAGAGAATTTGAAAAGAAGGTGGCTGTAGAGGTAAAAACTCACAATAAAAACTTTAAAAAAAATATATCTGAAGCAGAAAGTCTGCTAGGGAGTCAGTTGGACATTTAGATGACCAAAAGGTTAAAGGGGCACTTAGGGAAGATAAGGACATCGTGAAAAGATTAAACAATTTCTTTGCTTCGGTGTTTACTGAAGAGAATGCTGGAGAAATATACGTTCCGGAGAAGGTTTTCATAGGTGATGATTCAGATAAACTGAACCAAATCACAGTGAACCTGGAAGAAGTGATAGGCCTGATCAACAAACTGAAGTGTAGTAAATCACCTGGACCAGATGGTATACACCCAGGGTTCTAAAAGAACTAAAAAATGAAATTTCAGATCTATTTCAATTAATTTGTAACTTGTCATTAAAATCATCTGTTGTATCTGAATATTGGAAGATGGCCAATGTAACCCCAATATTTAAAATGGTATCCGGGATGATCTGGAAAACTACAGAGTGGTGAGTCTAACTTCAGTGCCAGGCAAAATTGTGGAAACTTATAAAGAATAAAATCACAAAACATTTAGATAGATATGGTTTGATGGGACACATCCAGCATGGATTTATCCAAGGGAAGTCTTGTCTCAAATCTCCTACATTTTTTTGAAGGGATGAATAAACATGTGGACAAAGATGAACCAGTATATGTGGAATATTTGGATTTTCAGAAGGCGTTCGACAAAGTCACACATTAGAGGCTAAGAAAACTAAAAACTCATGGGATAGCATGCAATGTCCTTTTATGGATTGCAAGCTGGTTAAAAGACAGGAAACAGAGTAGGATTAAATGGTCAGTTTTCACAATGGAAAAAGGTAAATAGTGGAGTGCCTCAGGAATCTGTACTGGGACCAATGCTTTTTAATATATTTATAAATGATCTGGAAAGAGGTATGATGAGTGAGGTGATCAACTCTGTGGATGACACAAAATTATGCAGCGTAGTTAAATCTCAAGCAGATTGTGATGAATTGCAAGAGGACCTTGCAAGACTGGAAGATTGGGCTTCCAAATGGCAAATGAAATTTAACATGGACAAGTGCAAAGTAATGCATATAGGGAAAAATAACCCTTGCTGTAGTTATACAATTTTAGGTTCTATCTTAGAAGTTACCACCCAGGAAAGAGATCTAGGCATCATAGAGAATAATACATTGAAATCATTGGCTCAGAGTGCTGTGGTGATCAAAAAAGGAAACAATCGGGCCGATACAGTAAAGCACGGACGTGGTTGCGCGGTTTTTAATCCACTTTGGACGCACGTTTTGAGCGCGTAAGATGGACGTGCAATTCAGTATCGGCTTTTAAGCATCCTTAGCGCTTGCCGAAAAAGACGCGCATCCTTTTCTGCCCGCCGCATGTATATGGTATGTTAATGATCGGATTAGCTATTCCCCCCCGATACAGTAACGCGCGCCCAAATTATCGCGTCTTTAACTAGCTTATTTACCGCATCTTTAACCTCTATATTTACCGCCTACCCTGACCCTGGCGTTAGTGTGATGTTCAGTCAGCTTCAGACCGGACAGCGTCATGGACAACAGGTATATATTGGCTCTGGCGATCTTTTTCATTCGGTTGAGAAGCAGAATAAGAAATGCTCGGCAAGCGAATTCTAGAAGGCAGATTGGAGAGGCCAACAGGGGAGCCCAGCAGCAAGGAGAACCCAGCCAACAGGAGAACCCTGCAGCAAGACCGGAGGAGGTATGTGTTAAACGGTACCATCCATCTCTGGGCGTCTCTGAGGCTCCGGGGGTCCAGCGGAGACATGGATGCCTGTACGGACGCCGGAGAGTTGGGAGCCGCGCCAGGCCTTCCTCCAGCATCTACTAGGCGTCCTGAGGCATCTACTAGGCATCCTGAGTCTCCAGGGGGTGGGGGAGGGTGTCCAGCGGACGCCTATACGGACGCCTTCCTCAGGCGTCTAGAATTAGGCATCCCTGAGGCTGCTGACTGTAGTAAAAGCTTAAATAAGAACGCATAGCTCATTTAAGAATACGCCCGGAAAGAGATGGGAATGTCCATGAACGGAAGCCCCGACCTTGGACGTCCCGCCGGGCACTCAAGGCAGCAGCCATGGACATTGGAAGGCAGCATTCCCCTCTTTCCGGGCGTCCATGCTCGGAGGCCCCGACCTTCACAGACGCCCGGATGTCCTTGCACGTCCTTAAGCGCCCGGACGTGGAAGGTTGGGGGGGGGGGGGGGGTGGCCTCCGAACAAGGACGTCCAGATGCTCAGGGCAGCGGCCCCGGTGTCCATGCGGGGTCTGTAGGAAGGAACCATCCACTCCTTGTGGAATGACATTTGAAATGACAGGTATGGCGCCAGTGCACCGTGGATACTGTAAAGGCGCTGTATACCGCTCTATACAGTAAAATGGATTGCAAACGCCTACCGCTTCATAGTCGTGCTTTGGATGCTCATTTGCCGCCGCTTGGATTTACGTCTAATTTGAATATTGAATCGAGTGGCTTGCGAACTAAAATGTGCGCGCGTCAAACACGCGGGCACCCGCCACTGCTGCACTTTTTTTTTTACGCATCAGTACTGTATCGGCCTGATTGTTAGGCATTATTAGGAAGGGAATAGCAAATAAAATGATGTATGTCATAATGCCTCTGTATCGCTTCATGGTGAGACCGCATCTTGAATACTGTGTGCAATTCCGGGCACCGCATCTCAAAAAGGATATAGCTGCACTGGAGAAAGTGCAGAGAAAGGTGACCAAAATGTAAGGGGCATGGAATGGCTGCCCTATGAGGAAAAGCTAAAGAAGTTAGGGCTATTTAGTTTGGAAAAGAGACAACTGAGGGGGGATATGATAGAAGTCTACAAAATCATGAAAGGACTTAAACAAGTTAATGTAAATCAGTTATTTACTCTCTCAGATAATAGAAGGATCAGGGGGCATTCCATGAAGTTAGCAAGTAGCTCATTTAAAACAAATTGAAGAAAATTCTTTTTCACTCAGCACATAGTTAAGTTCTGGAATTCATTGCCAGCGGATGCGATTATGGCAGTTAGTGTAACTGGGTTTAAAAAAGGTTTGGATAAGTTCCTAGATGAAAAATCCATAAACTGCTAATAATTAATAAGCAATAGTAGCTCGTGATTTATTTAATGTTTGGGTACTTGCCACGTATTTGTGACTTGGATTAGCCACTGTTGGAAAAAGGATACTGGGCTTGAAGGTCCCTTGGTCCTACCCAGTATGGCATAACTTATGTAGAGGAAGGGAAGTATCATGGATCCACTGGTTTTACTAATCATCTAGATGAACTCAAGATCTGGCTATATATATAAATCATTAGCTCTTTGTTCTCAGCCAAGATTTACATTAATTTCTGACAGGTACACTCGGACCAACACTGTAAGCACAAAACTAGAAGCTGAGCTCCCTCTGGAAGAATTTGCATGTGTTACTCAAAAGCCGTGTACTGCTACATAAGGTACAAGTCTAGCTTTCAGACAGCTACTATTATGAAGAGTGTTCAAGCCTAACTTCCAAATGAAAAATGCTGTTTAAATTAGCTGCTCATTACTTCACCCTGTCACAGCCTGTCTTCTCTGCGCCACTTGTTGCAAACATCACATGATCTCTTTAATATGATTTATTTAATTCATACAAAACTCAGCGTGTAAACGAATCGTAAGTTTCCACAAGGTGCCCTATGAGCTGAGAAGCCTCACCGAGATGGATATAATCCCCAGGCTCTGGAAGCAGACTCAGTCAGCTTCTGGTCTGTGGACTGTACATTCTGGGAGACACATCACATGAAATACTGTTTCATGGTTCTTATTGCTAGTATCACCTTGAGGTGTGAACTGTATTTATTTTATTTATATCTTCGCTTATATACAGTCCATTCATAAAGACTCCACACTGGTTTACAAAAGCAGTAAACAAATATACAACATAACATACAATAAACAAAACTATAAAACAAAAAAAAATTACATTTAAAACCAAAATATATTTAATCACGTAATTCTGACTCTATATAAAATGTGAAATAGCATGGATGAAAGATTTGTAGGTAAATGTGCAGTACCAGCCATGTATTCTTGGGCAATGGATATGAGCCAAGACTTGGAAAAACAGTTGAGACAACCCGTGCTGCCCACTACTTTCATGGCCAGCACTATAAGTTTTAGGAGCTAGTAAAGAAAAATGTTCCTAGTTTGCAAACCACTGATTTTATTTCTGTAAATGCTTTTGTATGGACACTAAAATTGGGCAGGTGTTGAGGAAAGGGGGTAGCTAGAGGTGCTATAGGTTTGCTTTTTGGCTGCCCTTGCCCCTCACTGCAGGGATGGAACAAAAAACTTATCGCACCCGAGACCTAAAACTTTTGGGCAGAATAGCTTTAACTAAAAACTGTTGCCTATGCTGAAATTTCATCTGTAGTTTTATAAGACTGCTGCACGTTGAAGAAACCCCTGGGTATTGTGGGGACAGGGATTCTTGTGCACTGCTTCAGAAGCACTATCACTAATCATTTTTAAAGCGCTCTCTAGGAACGCCCCAGTCTTTTTTTTTTTTATTGTGCATTTCTTAAATAGAGCTACATAAGCTTTGACATTTAGATAGGAAGAGAATGGGGATTGTGGCAGATCTGTGGCAAAGTAGGATTCTTCCAATACTTTTGTAATTTTATAGCTTCACTCCCCAGTTCTGCATCCAACTTTTATTTTTTAAATGTGCTTCCCCATTACCCATCTTCTCTTCTCTCTAGACAACTGCATTCTCCTGCAAACCTGTTTCCCCATTTCCATTTAAATTTCTTAAGGAGATTCTGTTTGTTTGCAGCCAAAATGTGCAGCCCTCTCTAATGCATGCACAATGAATGGATGTAAGAAATGCTCTCATGTACGACAGATCTTTTTAAGTAACTGAATTATGAATCCTCATGAAAGGTGTGCAAATGACTAGGGCTGAAGTCTTAACAACTGGCACTATTGCTCACAAGTGACCAACTGGCGCTAATTCAATCCCTTTTTCTGTCTGTTATCAGGTGTCCAATATACATAATCATGTATTTCTATATAAGTAAACTTAACACACTGGAAACTAAAGTAGTGTATGAGCTTTTACTTTCAACATTTATAGCAGTGTTAAAAACAAAAACAGTGGCCCAAGGCCACTCTTCCACAGAATTGGCTAACAGTTTCATGCTATCAGCATGCTTAGCTGCAGTAGCGTGCCCCTAATGTCAGACGCCTGTTTCCCTGCCCTTCATTAGAGGGTGCAAATGTATTTCAGCCGAAGGGAAGCATTGTAAGAGGATGCAACACATCACTTACCAAATAAGGCTGAGATTTTGGTAACAGCATCTGTTTAAAAATATAAAAATAAAGGACTGATGTGCAATAGCAAAAGTGGGAGCCCGGCTTCTCATGTTAAGAACATGCCATACTGGGTCAGACCAAGGGTCCATCAAGCCCAGCATCCTGTTTCCAACAGTGGCCAATCCAGGCCATAAGAACCTGGCAATTACCCAAAAACTAAGTCTATTCCATGTAACCATTGCTAATGGCAGTGGCTATTCTCTAAGTGAACTTAATAGCAGGTAATGGACTTCTCCTCCAAGAACTTATCCAATCCTTTTTTAAACCCAGCTACACTAACTGAACTAACCAGATCTCCTGGCAACAAATTCCAGAGTTTAATTGTGCGTGAATGTAAGATATGCTCTCTTGTACGACAGATCTTTTAAGTAGTTGAATTATGAATCCTCATGAAAGGTGTGCAAATGACCAGGGCTGAAGTCTTAACAACTGGCACTATTGCTCACAAGTGACTAACTTGTTCCTAGCAAGCACTCAAGTACGCTCATGGAGGGGGCAGTTATAAACCTAAACAGCACTATATAACTGAATCGAACCTCCAGGAAGGCTGAGGGCCCTGCACTGAGGAACCATAGAGAAACCCATGGTAGAGGCCATTCACAGTGACAGATTTTAGGTTTGCTTGGGAGGGTATGGAGCAGTAGTAAAAGAGTAGAGAGGTGAGTTAAAAGATGTGGGGAGAGGGAGCTGGTGTTGGTTGCATGTGGGAACTCACATGTGCAACTGCACTAGTGCATGAAAATCAAATTAGCAGACTAGAGAGGCCATTTTGGTCTTTATCTGCTGACTATCCACTAGTCACTGCAAAACCCACAATGCCACCTTTCCTTCAGCTGCCTCCACCCTCAAAAACCATAGATCTTACAGTGTAAGCTCTTCTGGGCAGGGAGCACCCTTACTTTCTGGATATGCATGACGTCAGTAAGCATTCGTCATACCACTGTTTATTAAAATGTGCTCTAGACTGCTTTTGCAATCAAAAAAAGTTCAAAAGCAAGATACAAAGCACAAATATAATTTAAAAAAATAAATAAAAACTTTAATAAAAATAAATCAATAAAAATGATTCCTAACATATTAGCAGTCACAATATATCAACAAACTACCTCCAATATAATACTCCAGCATAGCAGAAGCCCAAGTAAATCAGCAGCAGGGATGTTAGACAGATACATTTCATCCAGTCATATGCAGGAAAAGACACTGTGTTCAATTGTTTTCTTTGTAACTGTACTAAGATACTGAGTTCAAATGTTTCTTGTAATTATACTATGTTCAATTTGTACTTTGTTCTATTGTTCTATGTAAAGCCCCCCCCCCTTTTTTTTGGGGGGGGGAGCGTTTCACTGTTATATGTAAACCGGAGTGATTTGTATTTCATACAAGAACCTCGGTATATAAAAATTAAAAATAAAATAAATAAATAAGAATAATCTACTAGAAAAATCCATGTTTTCATCTTCTCACAAAAGGCAAGATAATTTAAACTCTTAAGAACATAAGACTTGCCATACTGGGTCAGACCAAAGGTCCATCAAGCCCAATATCCTGTTTCCAACAGTGGCCAAGCCAGATCACAAGTACCTGGCAGGATCCCAAGCTGCTTATCTACACTAACAGCTTTAACCAAGTCCTCTAGCAAACGAATTCCAGAGTTTAATTACGTGTTGAATAAAAAATATATTTTCCAATTTGTCTTCAAAGAATTCTCTAGTAACTTCACTGCATGTCCCCTAGTCTTTGTCATTTTTAAAAGATTAAACAACCGATTCACATTAACCCGTTCTACTCCACTCATTATTTTATAGACCTTTATCACATTTTCTCCCAGCTCTCTCTTCTTCAAGCTGAAGAGTCCTAATTTCTTTAGCTTTTCCTGGTAGGGAAATCATTCCATCCCCCCTTTAACATTTTGGTTGCCTCTCTCTGTACATTTTCTAACTCCACTGCTTCTTTTTTTGAGATGTGGTGACTAGAACTGCACGCAGTACTCAGGTTGAGGTCACACCATGGAAGCAATACAGAGGTGATATGGTATTTCCTGTTTTATTCTCCATTCCTATCCTAATTATTCCTAGCATTTTATTTGCGTTCTTGGCCACTGCCACACACTGAGCAGGATTTCAACATTTTCTCCACGATGATGCTTAGATCTTTTTCCTGGGTGGTGTCTCCCAATGTGGAACCTTGCACTGTGCAGCTATAATTGTGGTTGCTTTTCCCTACGTGCATCGCTTTGTACTGGTCCATGTTAAATGTCATCTGCCATAGGCATGCCCTGTCTTCCCAGTGTCACAAGGTCCTCTCAGAATTTCTCACAATCTTCTTGTGATTTAACAACTTTGAATAATTTTATATTATAAGCAAATTTGATCACCTCATTCCTTGTTCCCATCTCTAGGTCATTTATAAATATGAGAAAAAGCAGTGATTCTAGTGCAGATACCTGGGGAACTCCACTATTCGCCTTTCTCATTGCGAAAATTGATCATTTTAACTTTGTTCTCTGTTTTCTATCTTGTAGCCAGTTCTCGTTCCACAACAGGACACTGCCTCCTATCCCATGATTTAATTTCCTCAAGAGTCTCTCATAGAAAAGGACCAAATGATCCTTATGCCAGTATCTGCTGCACCGTGCAGGTTACCCCCATGCTTATCAGTTTCCCAGACCGTAAAAGTCAGGGCTCTCAGATGCTGTTTGAATCCAATCTTCCTTAACCCTTACCATGGAAGCAGAGAGCAATGATGGAGCCAGATCAAATGTATCGGGCTTAGTGATTAAGGGTAGGAAAAGCCACATCGGCAAGATACCCTCGTGTTTATTTATTTATTTATTTATCTAACATTTTATATACCGGCATTCGTGGGACACATCATGTCGGTTCACAAGTAACTGAGAAAGGAAATTACAATGAACGAGGATGGGTAACTGGGAAATCATTGGATAATATAAGGAACTGGATAAAATAAGAAAGTACAAGAGAGAGAGTCCATAAATAGGAATAACTTGGTTGAACGACATGGAAATTACTTATCCATGTTAAGATTAGATATGCATATGCCATGTTAAGGAGGCGTGAGAGTGCACTTATAAACTTACATATATAAACTTATTTACAGTATAAGGAGGCGTGTGCACTTATATACAATTATATGCAAAGGGGAAGAGGGATGCATTAAGGGGGGTAGTATCAAGGAAAGGGTGTAAGGGGGTGAAGGGCGGGGTGAAAGGGAGGCTACGGGGCGCAGGGGGAGGGTAAAGGGTATGGGGGGGGGAGCAGGGGGGGTGTGCTGTGATGGTGTGCAGGGGGTCAAAGATAAGTAAGAAAGGTTGGGCGGGAGCTGAGATGGTTCCAAAAAGAACAAAGCCTAGGGTTGGGCGGAGTTGGGGTAGGCTTGTTTAAACAGCCATGTCTTGATTCCTTTTTTGAAATGGCTCAGGGACGGTTCTAAACGGAGTTTGGCAGGGAGGGAGTTCCAGAGGGTGGGACCCGCAATGGAGAAGGCTCTTTCCCTGGTAGTGGTAAGATGCCCGATTTTGAGTGAGGGGGTTTGGAGGGTGCCGGCGAGGGAGTTTCTGGTTGGGCGGTTAGTTTGACGGAATTGAGGCATATCTTCAAGCCAGGGGGAGTTGTTTTTGTATAATGTGTTATGTAGGATGGTAAGTGTTTTGTATTGGGAACGGAAGGCAATGGGGAGCCAGTGGAGATCTTGTAGTATAGGAGTGATATGATCGGTTTTTCTGGTGTTTGTTAAGATACGTGCCATAGCATTTTGAAGGATTTGAAGGGGTTTAATAGTGGAAGCTGGGAGGCCTATGAAAAGGGAGTTACAATAGTCGAGTTTAGATAACATGGTGGTTTGCATAACAGTACGGAAATCATGGGTGTGTAGGAGGGGCTTCAGTTTTTTGAGGGTTTGGAGTTTATAGAAGCCCCCTTTTAGCAGCGATTTAATGTGGGATTTGAAGCTTAGTTGATTGTCTAGGGAAATTGTCTAGGGAAATTCGTTAATGCCTTGTTATCATGTTTTTTACTGTTCAATGTAAAGCGCCATGCCGTGCGTTTGTTTTTGCGTTACAATGTGAACCGATATGATATCCTGGATGAATGTCGGTATATAAAAATTTTAAATAAATAAATAAATAAATAAATTCCTAAATCTCTGACACTGTGTGGTAGTGTGTGAGTTTGTGAAGCGTTTTGAATCATTTGGTGGATTGAGTCGATTGGTTGATTTGTTAGGATAAGGATTTCAGTTTTAGAGGCGTTAAGTGCAAGGTGGAGATTGGAGAGGAGTGAATTGATGGAAGTCAGACAAGTTCCCCAATCCATAAAATGTCAAGGCCCTTGTTGGTTGCTGCCTGAATCCAATTCCTCGTCTCACTGCCATTGAAGCAGAGAGCAATGATGGAGTTGCATTAAGCCTTGATACTGTTATTTGTTAAGGGAAGCAACTACCACACCAGCAAGTTACCCCCAGTTACCCCATGCATTCTTTTATTTCCATCCTCTAGCTTTTAGGGATCCACAGTGTTTATCCCATGCCCCTTTGAATTCCTTCACTGTTTTCGTCTTCACTACCTCCTTCGGAAGGGCATTCCAGCCATTCACCATTCTCTCTGTGAAGAAATATTTCCTGATATTGGTTCTGAGTTGTCCTCCATGGAGTTTCATTTCATGACCCCTAGTTCTATTGATTTCTTTCCAATGGAAAAAGTTTGACAATTGTGCATCATTAAAACCTTTCAGGTAACAAAGTCTGTATCCTATCTCCCCTGCACCTCCTCTCTTCCAGGGTATACGTATTCAAATCCTTCAGCCCTCCTCAGAAGTCTTCCAGTGCTGACCCCTCACCATTTTGGTCGCTTTTCTTTGGACCGTCTCTATCCTGTCTTTATCCTTTTTGAGACATGGGCACCACTATAGAACACGGTACTCCAGGTGAGGCCTCACCAAGGACCTGTACAAGGGCATTATCACCTCTTTTTTTCTGTTATTCCTCTCTGTATGCAGCCCAGCATTCTTCTGCCTTTAGCTATCGCCTTGTCACACTGCTTCACCGCCTTCAGATCATCAGACACTATCACACCAAGGTCCCTCTCCCAGTCCAGTCTTTTACTGTCCATCACATACAGCTCTTTTGGATTGCCGCACCCCAGATGCATGACTCTGCACTTTTTGGCATTGAATCCCAGTTGCCAAATTTTTTTTTAATCATTTTTCAAGCTTTCTTAAATCACTTTTCATTCTCTCTACTCATGAAGTACTTTGTCAAACACTTTCTGAAGATCCAGATACCCTAATGTCAACCGGCTAACTATTATTCACATGTTTATTTACGCCTTCAAAAATAAATGTAGCAGATTGGTGAGACAAGACATCCCTTGGCTAAATCCATGTTGGCTTTGTCCCATTAAACTATGACTATCTATATGTTCATTAATTTTGATCTTTATAAAAGAATGTCAACCATTTTTCCTGGCATGGATGACAGGCTCACCAGTATGTAGTTTCCTGGATCACCCTGGAACTGTTTTTAAAAAACTGTTACATTGGCCACTCTCCAGTCTTAAGATACTGTAGCTGATTTTAACAGTTTACAGATTACTAATAGTTGGTCTACAATTTCATTTTTTCAGTTGTCTGGGATACATACCATTTGGTCCAGGTGATTTGTTACTCTTTAGTTTGTAAATCTGCCCTACTACTGTTACGCCCTTCACCTCTGATCCGAAGCGACTCCAGCATAAACTCCGGCAACATGGGATGGGGTTTCCTGTAACTCTGGACTTCCTTTTATAGGTCCCCTAGCTGGGCCCTCCCGTGGCACTGGCTGATGACATCACATCCCCATCAGTATATAAGGAAGTCCTTTGCAATCAGTCAGCATCTCAGCAACAGGTCTCCTGGTGTTCCAGTGTGTGTTACTATCTGTGTCTTCTTGTGCCTTGCTCCCTGTTTCTTGTCTCACTCCTTGCAGCTCTTTGTCTTCTTCCCTGAGCCATGTTCTTTGCTTTGCCTTATTTGCACCCTAGTCCTTGTCTCCTCTGTCTGGCCCTCTGTCTCCCTGGTTCTGACTCTAGCTTGGATCTCGTCTCTGCCGTCAGCTGCCTGCTCTGACCCTTGGCCTGGACTCTGTCTATTCTAGCCTGCTGCCTGGATCTGTCTCCCTACTTGGACCTGATCACTCTTGCTAGCTGCCTGCCCTGACCCCAGTGTGTCTTGGATTCTTGTCTTGTTCTCTGTCATAAGGCCCCCGCCTAAGTCCTGCCAGCAACCGGAACCCAAGGGGGAGGTGGCAGCTGGTATGGGTGAAGCTCCAGTCTGGCCTGCTGCCAAGTCCGTTCGCCAGCTGCCAACATAGGCCTCATGGGTTCGCCGACAACTACATTGCAGGAGAAGGGGCTCACGCCAATCCTTACAATTACATCTTCCATGTTCACATCATCACCTTTAAATCTCTCTTCTGGCATCTGCCTTACATCTTACTCAAAGACCAAGCAAAAAAAGAATTTAATCTCTCTGCTATGGTTTTGTCCTCCCTTATTGCCCCTTTTACCCCTCAATCATCTAACAGTACAAGTGACTCCCTCGCAGGCTTTTTGCTTTGAATGTACCTGAAAGTTTTTATTATGAGTTTTTGCTTCCACTGCAAGCTTCTTTTCAAATTCTGTCTTTGCCTTCCTTATCAGTGCTTTGCATCGAACTTGCTAGTGCTTGTGCTGTTTCCTGTTTTCTTCATTCAGAGCCCATTTCTATTTTTTGAAAGATGTTCTTTTGGCTAGAATAGCCTCTCACACCTCACCTTTTAACCATGCCGGCATTCATTTGGCCTTCCTTTCTGTTTTAATTCATCTGGGCTTCCAAAATGGCATTTTTAAACAACGATATTTTTGACACTGTAGGTAACAACCATTTTTAGACAACATCCATGACTGATATAAACTCTTAACCTTTACAGTTACTCCTTTCAGTTTCTTCCTAAACATTTCCTTCCTTTTAGTATAGTCTCTCTTTTGAAAGTTAAATACTATCACAGTAGATTTCCTTAATGCCCTCCTTCCAGTTATCAAGTCAAATTTGATCATGTAATGGTGACTATTGCCAAGTGGCCCCAATACCACTACCTCTTGCAACAATTCATGTGTTCCACTAAGGATTAACTCTAAAATAGCTCCCCCTCGTCAGTTATTGTACCAGCTGCTTCATGAAAATTCATCTATTTCATCTAGAATACTGGGGTAATTGAAATCACCCATTATTACAGTGCTGATTTTGATAGCTTCCCTAATTTCTATTAGCATTTCTGTTCATCATCTGTCTGTTCATTCTGGCCAGATAGATGTTAGTACACCCCCACTGCTATTTTATTCCCCTTTTCACACTACAATGCATTTTGTTTCCTGCAGACCTTTTATCCTGTTTGACTCAATGCCCTCTTTAGCATATAATGCCACCCTCCATCAGTTTGAGCCATCCTATCATTGCGATATAATACGTACCCTGGCATCACAGTGTTCCATTGGTTAGCCTCCTTCCACCAGGTCTCAGATGTCAATTATATCTACTTCTTCATTCAGTGCTATACATTCTAACTTGATCTACCTAATTTTTTTTTTTAGTATTCTAGCATTTGTATACAGATATTTCAAAATACATTTTTTATGTTAACAACTTGCTTATCAATTGACAGGGGTAATTTGGAATCTTTCTGCTCTGTTTGCTCTTTACTTAAAGGACCCTGGTTTACTTTAGCATTTATTGCAACCTCTCTAACGGGATGCTCCAACTTCCCTGTTTTGTTAGTATCCTTCAAAGACACATCATCCCGAATCATGCACTTCTGAGTGTGTGTCGGCTCTCCCCCATCATCTAGTTTAAAAGTTGCTCTATCGCCTTTTTAAACTATCTTTACTGATAAATTATTCTAGAGTGCCCATCCCTAAATTGTGCTTTCCAGACTTGCTTAACTGAGGGTAACTTGCAGAAGTGCCCCCTAACTAGATCTCAGAATGCATTAAGGGGAATACCTTGTCAATCTCTCCAACAAACAGTGGAGAGACTAATAATAAAATCTTAAACGGAAAATAGGTAGCAATGAGAAGTCAATGAAGCAACAAGCAATGACCAACTGGGCTGCCACATTTTGGACCATCTGCAGCCTGTGTGTGAGCCTCTGAGGTAGGCCCACGCATAGGCTGTTACAGTTATCCAGCTGCAAGACCCCCTGTAACTGCATAACTGTTCTAAACTAATTCAGATCCAGAAAAGAACACAATTTCTTTACACTCTGTAGTTTCAAAAAGCACAGAGTGGATCATTCTAGCTACTTGTGATTCCAAATCAAACTTGGCATCCAAAAAAACTCCAAAGTCTTGCACCCTCTGTGTTGATATTATAATTTCAGTCTCTAAGAGATAACTGTGTTGTATTTGGAATCTCCATTGTGGATGTATTTAACACTAATTTACACTCTAGTCACCAATCAGTAATCACCTTGAACTTGTTAACCTCCACATCCTGTGAAACACTCTTCTGCTTTCTTAGGGGCAAAATAAACTGGGTATCATCTGCATATAAATATCCTCTAAGCCTTTGCAGGAAGGAATTAAAAAGCGATGTTGAATAGGGGGGAAACTCTGTGGTACTCACTCAGACTCTGGTGACAATATCTGCTTAGGCAGAACTTGAATCAATTTATTGTCCAAAAAATGTTATCTGTTGCAAACTACTCCCTGCAATCCTAAGGATCTTCAGTGATCCTACAAATCAAATGCAGATTATAAATCCAGCAGAATAAACTGCACCTCTTTAACCAAAAAATAAAGGGGCAAAATCACTGATTGACATTAAAACTATTTGCTGTTGTGACTCCACCCTGGAAGGTGTCCAAGTTGTCAAATGAATTGTAACCAATTTTTCCAAAAGTTTGCCTAAAAAAAGGACAAATGGTCACAGGATTAGAATTCACACAGCTTGCATGATGCATGGAAGATTTTTTCAAAAAAGATGTCAAGATGGAACTACATAGTTTTGTTGGGGAAAATAAATCTTCCTCTAAAGATTTATTATCAGAGAACCTCCAGTCCCATCTCTGGCAGTGTCTTGACCAACCTAGATGGACAAGGATCTAAAACAGTGTTAATATCTATTGACATACTTAGGTGTTAACCTACACAATCTTGAATATACTTTCAGCACTACAGAAAAATAAAATAGTAAGAACAAGAAATTCTGTTCAACTTATCCTAAATAAAAGCCTCTGCTGTTTGTTAATAGCATCCTGTCCTCATGCCTTTCCCTGGGGTTATATTGTGGTGACCTTCTGGACTCACCTGTGGGTAAGGCGCGTGTCTGCTGGGACACGTGCTGGAGCTGCAGGATATGGAAACAGTCGTTCAGGCAGTTCAGTGTGGCCATAGAAGTTGCTTTCAGCATTAAAAGGTCCTGATCCAAGGCGGTGAGGTGCCCTGAACCCGGCAGGCATTCTATACTCCTGATCAAATCCCTCTGCTGACCTTCTGCCTGAGACATCATCTGGGGAAACAGCAGGATGCATATCAGAGTCAGCAGCTGGCATTTCTGATACAGAGTCGGCATTGTATTGCTTTAGGGAGGTGGCAAAAGGATTCAGTTTGGCATTTTGTGAGTTTTATCGCGTGTCCAGAAATTTGTACGGCAAATGATACGTGAGAATATCACACACACAGCTCTGCCCCAACTTGCATCACTCTTAGTATCCTGTTACTGGACCCCTCTGAGGCACAGAATGATGATTCTTCCACAGTGTAACAGATGCGGCACAGCGATACCGGATCAATAGCCCGCCCCCAAGACGCCCGGGGTTGCTTCACCTTCTTTTGCGTACACTTACGGCTGTAATATCTTTGAGGTCGGGATACTGTAACCTATTATCCTGTGCAGCACTGAGCGCATGGATGGTCCCTATATAAATAATACATTGTATTTTGTGATGTGACAAATGTTGACTTGAGACCAAGTTTAGCGGGTCAGCGGTTCAACTGTTAGGCAGTGCAGGGCTCCAGCGAGACAAGAGAACGGCGCAATGCAGTCTCACCTCAGCAGCAAAGGTAGAAGAAAGTGAAGAGAGAAGAATCAGCACAGAGTGGGGGGGGGGGACAGGAAAAATTAAGGAAGAGGGATGGAGAAAAAGAGGCTAAGAGGAGGAGAAGGAGAAGAGAAAAACTCATAATAAAGTAAGGGAGAGAAAAAGACGACAGAAAGTTGGGGCTATGGAGAGGAATATGAGAAGGAAATAAAGACAGGCGTTAGAAACGAGAATGACAAGAAACAATGAGGAAGAAAAGGTGATGGAATGGAGATCAGGAGCCCTCAAGGGGAAAAGCCAGAGATGCAGAAAGAGTGCAAAGGGTTATTTCCTTATCAATTTACAATTGTTTCTGCCTTCACCCCCGTCGCACAAACAAGCCTTCATCCTGTGCCACAGACACTACAACGCACACACCCTGGAACAATGCTTGCAGAACACGAGGCACTTTTTCATGATTTAAGGAGTAACTTTAGGGTGCCACGGGGCATGCAGGAGATTAAAGCCCTGGCTGCAGCTATGGCTTGGAACCTGGCACATACCACCCAGGAAGGGGTAATCATTCAATTGGTACAGCTACACAAAGAAAAATGTGATTTGCACCACCGTACTGCCCACCCACTCTGCTTTCTGAGGGGAAGATGGTCTATGTACTGTTCACGTACTCACCAGGGAGCAGCCCTCCGGACCTGGGCTCCTCCTTACACAGTGAAGACCAGAGAGCAGAAATTCTACATTTCATGTTGTTATTCTGTGGTTTTATTTCCTCAGCAGCCTAAATTACTGCAACAATGCTGCTAAAGATACTTGCGGTCCCGGAGCAAAAATTACAAAGATAAGACTGCACAAGAATATTGAGCTTTTATTTGCAATACGAAAATCTTGTTAAAAAAAAAAAAAAAAAAAAAAGACTCCGAGACAGGATATGCATGTACCCTCTGTTTTTTGGAATGACTGATGATTAAACCTTTAGCACTAAGATGGGCATCAAGTCCGCCCAGTATGATGCGCTGCTCTAAGCTGTGTTATATGAGGGTCATTCCATTCCAAGACTTAGCATAAGTGTTTCACACATCCTCTTAGTACTGAGGGAGATATTTTTCTTTGTTGATTGATATTCTTCTTACACTTTTGGGTCCCATTTACTGTGCTTTATTTTCCTGCCCTAATTTTTATTGTGAGGTACATCTAGAGAGCTGAAGAGCAGATATTACAGCAGCTGGATCAGCAAGCAGCAGCAGCATGTTCCAGGAAATTCGGATCTTCCAAGCAGAATCCGATGGCCTCACACACCGTAAACAGCGTTTGCAGTTAGCTGAATCGACGTTTAAAGATTACACTTGAATGCTTTCCAGCCCACTGCCTCAAGTGCTCAGCACATTTATCTGAGGCATGCCAAGGCTGCCAAACAGGACTCCTGCAATAAATTTAGGAGGTAATTTTCAAAAAAAGATTTACATGCATAAACCCTAGTATTAGGTGCATGGATGGCCTTTTGTAAATTGTCCTGAGGAGAGGGTGAGGCAGGGGTTTGTGCCCTGTAAACTAAGGCGCCAAAGCGATTCCACACACCACGACGAGGCGTTCTGGGGGGGGGGGGGGGGGAGTGGAGCTGAGAAAGGGACAGGCATACTTTCAATTTTCAGACGTCTCGCTCACAAGCAGGTGTAACTTTGTGCGTTTATGTCGGTGCTGGTTGGGCCCACACCCGCAAAAGTTTCAACGCGCAAAACCCGGCTGTGAACATTTGGGCTGAAGTCTGCAGATAAGAAGCACCTGCCGACTTCTGAAAACGATTTCCCAAGCTTTCCTCTGAATTTGGGCTTCACGTCCCCAAGCTCAGACGTCACATGCCACTTCTGTTTCTCCCCAGACTAGCCAGGCAGTAGCCCTTGTAAGGATCAGCCACCCAGCAATCAAGAAAGAAGCCATCCTCAGTGTAGCAAATAAGGAAAGAGAAAGAGTATGCTTTTAAAAAAAAAAAAAAATGTTTTGACCTTTACATGCCCAGGAAGGAAAGGTTTTGGGATTTAAGAGTTCTGCGTGTTCCTGTTACTTTAAAATGCATGCCCTACGATATTCACTGTGGATACTGCTCCATGCTGTTCATGAGAAATGCTCCATTTAAGCAGAGCTTTCTAGGATTAAATTGGAGAGGTCTCACTTAACAAAAGGAAAGCCTTCTCTTGCTATTGCAGCCTGCCCGTACGGACTGACGACTTGCCTCCTTAATCAGAAGCTGTGACAGCAGACATCTCCAGCACGCTCAAGAGCAGGCCCTCTTCTAACCTCAATGCGTCGGTCGCAGTTCTATTCGGCAGCTCAGAATCCTTTGAAGCTTGATCTAGAGAGGTTTTTGGGGTTTTTTTTTAGCTTTTCTGATGCTTTGACTAGAATGGGGCTTGGCGTGGTTACCGACTCGCGGCATGTCAATCGGACACAGCCGTGCTGTTAACTACCACTCCAGTTCCCACATCAAAGCAAACATCTTAGGTATGTCTTTATCCCCCCTTCCCAAAAACGCTCGGCTGCGTTTCTATGACGACCGGTTTAAGGAGCACTGTACAAGTCTTATACTGCATTGTGCTGTACCATCTTCACAGCAGATACCAGCAGGCCAGGTACAGTCTCTGTTTTAAAGTTGGGGGTTCTTTCACAGCTCCCAGCACATCTAAGAAAATCTGATGGACTAAAAGAGCTTCAAAGCACAATACAGAAGGATTCTCATTCTTGTGATCTACCACAGCATTTCTTTTTCTCTGAAATGGTTTGCTTTATTATGTCTCTTTGGTGTCTCTCTTTTCCTCTCTTTGGTGGCTTTTTCTGTCTCCACCCAACATGTTTTCTCTACCCTTTGTGCAATTATGCAGGCCGATGCAATACTGGGATCAGCGCGTCCGAAATGCACGTCCAAACCAGCGCCTAGCTGATAGCACTCATCTCATGTAAACTCCATGTAGTTGAGGCTTTTACTAGTACCGCCAGATTTAAAAAATTCCCGCGTGGCCAATGCACCCATTGGCAAATTTAACAGGAGCTGGCGTTAAGGCTTGCTGCGGACAAGGGCTCTACAAAAAAAAAAAAACAATTCCTGCTTTCTGTGATTCCTCCTATTAGTAACATCGCGATACAAAGTAGGTGAAACCATAGAAAGCAGCATCGTGCAAAAAATAAAATCTGTAAAAAAAAAAAAAATTCTGGACGCCCAATATACATGCACAATATACACAGTCCAGGCTGTGTATATTGTGCACGTCTTTTGGCCAGCAGCTCTTACTGAGTATCTGTTTTCCTAACCCACATTGACAGCCACGCCTTTTGGGCACCCGATGGAGAGGACGTGCCAGGGACCGCGTGTCCAAATAGGCAAACTAGGCCATTGCCTAGGGTGCCAGCCATTAGGGGGCAGCAAAGAGCAGCCAAGTGGGGCCACAAGCGTAATCAATCCCACTCACAGCTGAGAGGAGTAGAGACTCGGCGGGCCGCAAGCAGCTCACATCCCACTCACAGCCAATCGAAGTAGAGACTCGGCGGGCCGCAAGCAGCTCACATCCCACTCACAGCCAATCGAAGTAGAGACTCGGCGGGCCGCAAGCAGCTCACATCCCACTCACAGCCAATCGAAGTAGAGACTCGGCGGGCCGCAAGCAGCTCACATCCCACTCACAGCCATTCGAAGTAGAGACTCGGTGGGCCGCAAGCAGCTCACATCCTGCTCATGGCCAAGAGAAGCAGAGTTTCGGTGGGCCACGAGCAGTGCCTCTGTTTGTGTGTGTGTGTTAGTGAGCGGGATTGTGTGTGTATGAGAGAGCAATGATCTTAAGTGAGAGAGAGGGAGGAAGGGAGCCTATATAAGGGTGCATGTGTGAATGAGACAAGGAACCTAAGTGTGTGTAAGAGAGGCGGCCTGTAAGTAAATGAGATCGGGGCCAGAGCCTGGACTGGGGGAGGGGGGGGAGGGGTAGGCGCAAGGCAGACTGTTCGCCTAGGGCACTTAATACCCTTGCACCAGCCCTGCTAGGGATGCACAATTTCCCCTAATGCCTCCTTTTTTTTTTACACAGCAGCTCATTACCCTATAGCACTGCGCGCCCGGGAGAGACGGATGGGCACATGTTAGGAAAGCAGGCGCTCAATCATGAGTGCCCGTTTTTCACGCACCGATGTGGCATCGGCCTGATGGCGTGTCGTACTCCGATACCCCTTTCCTGTCAGTCCACTACACAGATTTCAACCAGAATTTAAGTGAAAGGGATGCTGGGCAAAGATAAAACAGACACTGCAAAAATCAACGAAAAGCAACAAATACATGCCTTCAGAACAACTCTGTCATCTGATACAAAACGAGCCATTTCTCTTCCAGAAGTTCCATGCACTCCCCCCTCAACTACTGCAAAGTTAAAGCTCTCGCATTCTTGGACCTACTGACATTGATGGCAGGGCCTGCAGTTGGAGGAGGATCAGTTAAACTGTGCAGTAAAGAGAAAAAGGCAAACGGCCCACAGGAATATGTTACTAGGGTGGCAGCAGTCACCTCTCGGACGTCCACGAGGTGGTCTGCCTGGAGGCTCTGGGATTTCTTGCCAGCTGGCAGCAGTCTGTGATGTCCCACGCTGAAGAAGGAGGAGCTCTGGCTGGGTCTCCTCTGCAGGCAAGGCGAGTTGCTGCTGCCTTGAGAAGCAAGAGAGAAACTCCGGGACTTCAGCGGCGGGTTATTCTGAGGAAGAAACAAGTAATAGTGCTTAAAAGGGGCTCTTCTTTCTAAATGTAGTTTGCACCACATGTCAAACTTAGATTATAAGCCCCCTAGGGATAGGGAAATACCTTCAAGTACCTGAACGTAATCCGCTTTCGAGTGTCAAAACGTGAAAAATAAATAAATAAATAAAAATAGAAAAAAACAATACATTTATAACTTTCTTTTTATTGTTTTGTTTGTTTTGGTTTTTTTTTTTTTAAAGTTAAGGCATCTAATCAGCCACTATGTATTACAAAAAAAATACTTGAAGGTCACTATAACTATAACTCCGCTGTGCTCTAGGCATTCACTGTGGTGCAAGAAAGAGTGGTATCAAACTGCCAGGGAGAGGGGGTTAGAGTCAATCGGTTATTAGCCATGTTGTAAAAAAAAAAAAAATAATAATAATAATAAAATGTTAAACTTTGTTTTCATAGAAACATAGAAATGACGGCATAAAAGGACCAAATGATCCACCCAGTCTGCCCAGCAAGCTTATGCCAGTATCTGCTGCACCGTGCAGGTTACCCCATGCTTATCAGTTTCCCAGACCATAAAAGTCAGGGCCCTCAGATGGTGTTTGAATCCAATTTTCCTTAACCGTTGCCACGGAAGCAGAGAGCAATATTGGAGTTGCATCAAAAGTATCAGGCTTATAGGCCGATACAGTAAAAATCGCGGGAGAGCAGGCGAGCGCCCACTCTCCTGTGCGTGCGATTCAGTAAATTAATTTATTTAAATTAGGGCCTGCTAGCACTAGCGCGTCCCTAGAACCTCTTTTTTGACAGGAGTGGCGGCTGTCAGTGAGTTTGACAGCCGACGCTAAATTTTGCCGGCGTCTCTTCTCAAACCTGCTGACAGCCACGGGTTCGGAAACCGGACGCTGGCAAAATTGAGCGTCCGGTTTTCAACCCGCGAGCCGATTTCAATTTTTTTTTTTTAAACTTTTTTTTTTTAACTTTCGGGACCTCCGACTTAATATCGCCATGATATTAAGTCGGAGGGTGCACAGAAAAGCAGTTTTTACTGCTTTTCTGTGCACTTTCCTGGTGCCGAGAGAAATTAACGCCTAACTTTGGGTAGGCGCTAATTTCTGAAAGTAAAATGTGTGGCTTGGCTGCACATTTTCCTTTCTGAAACGCGCGGTCATAACTAATAGGGCCCGCAACATGCATTTGCATGTTGCGGGCCCTATTAGTTTCGGGGCCGTTGGACGCGCATTTTCGGTGCGCTATTACTCCTTACTGAATAAAGGGTAAAGCTAGCGTGTCAAAAACGCGCGTCTAAATGTGGGATAACAGTGCGCTCCACCGGAGCGCACTGTACTGTATCGGCCCATTAGTGATTATGGATGTAAAAGCCACATCAGCAAATTACCCCTATGTTTATTTGTTCCCCAATCCGTAAAAGTCAGGACCCTCATTGGTTGCTGTCTGAATGCAATTCCCCTTTTCCCCCACTGCCACTGAAGGAGAGAGCAATGATGGAGCTGCATTAAGCCTTGATACTGTTATTTGTTAAGGGTAACAGGTGCCACACCAGCAAGTTACCCCCACTTTTTTCTTTAATTCCATCCTCTAGCCTTTAGGCATCCACAGTCTCTCTCCCATGCCTCTGAATTCCTTCACTGTTTTCATCTTCACCTCTTCTTCTAGAAGAGTAAGGGGAAACCCTTTTATTAGTATTGAGATTGTTTTTCTAAAGCTCACCCTGATGTTAACGTACATTTACAGCAAAACTAACTTTGATGGCTACAAACGTATGCCCAGTGCTGGCTTAACACAAGGCTTCTTCTGGTAACTGAGGCAAGCTTCTTGGTACTGGACAGAAAAAGGGCAGGCCGTCTGCAGCTCCTCAGACTGGATGGGGAGAGAGGCAGATCTTCCTGCAGCCCCATAGTATTGTACACCAAGGGACTTTAGCAATTAATCCAAAATGTTGCATCCTCATCTCTAGCAAGAATTCTTGAAGAGGGTCCTCTATCCTAGTGCATGTATATATACGTATATGTATGTATACATGTATGTGTGCATATATTTGGGAGGAGAGGTTAATAGATGTTCTTGCTGAGCTCTTCTCGATGTAGCAAATTAGCTGAAAGCAGGTAAAAGAATTGTTTAGCTTATGCAAAATACATTTAGAAGGGGTAACCTCCATTATAATCGGTGCCCTTAGCTGCCCAGGATTGAAGAACTGCATAATTAGCTTGTTGCTGCATATTTTTAAATCTGCCATATAATCAATATTCCTGAAAGCTTTCACACCTCTTAATTCAATCTTTTGAACAAAGCTGCAGGGAGCCTGCCTGCATTCATTCTCTGCCCCAGAGTGTTCTCTCTCTCTCTCTTCTCCTGCTCTAGCCCCTCTTCCCTCTCAAACAGCCTAGAGAGAACCTTCTTTTGTTGTTTACACCACTTCCCATCCTCCTGTCCTGAAGTGAAAGGGGGGGGAAGGTGAAGTAGAAGTAGAAGCGAAAGTAATCAGAATGTTTGATCCCTCAAAGATCTCTTAAATCCTTATCAAACCAAAGATGAATTTGATATAAATTCCTGAATGGAGTGATGTTCCTTTAGAAGAAGAACTTCATCTATATGTAAAGGTTCTTACAATTGCATATGTGGGCACTCATACACTATTTGCGAAGACCTGGATTTGTTTTGGAAGTCTGCAACTGCTGGTGTCTCACAGCTGGCAGAGAGGATATTCGTTTCGATTCTGAGAAGCCTTGACGACTGCCACTACTGCTGGCAAGTTTCAACGTGTCCTAATTCAACCCCTGTTTGTATGTTACCGTCTGTCCAATATACAGTGTGTGCACAACTTTCTGTGTAATTGACAGCATAGCAAACCGCTTATGTTGCAGACATTTTTAAGCAAACATAAGCTCATATACTTGGAACGATGGCAAAGACTTTCTCAAGAAAATATAAAAAGAATGGTTGCACTATTTCAATTCAAAACAAAACGTGACATTTCACAGTTAAAAGTTTGTAAGTTATGTCTAACAGTTTTTTTGTTTAAGATGATTTATGTATCCTTGTAAACTGCCTAGTACAAACATTTTGCTTTAGGCAGTATATTAAAATGTTTAAATAAATAAAATCTTAAAAACTCTTCTCCAGTAAACCAGGGGCCACCATAAAGTATCCATCTAAAGACCCAGATTGTAGCACAGTAGTTCCCTTCTTACAGTAACACAGTCAGCTATCAACAAAGTACACAAAAGACCTAGTAAGGTCACCCCCCCCCCCAAAAAAGGATCCCCTACCAGCAAACTGTCTTAGTCAAAATAAAACCTAGGGTGAGCTGTTTAAAGGCCTTTCCACATCTCGTCCTCATCTAAACATGACCTACCTAATCCTTCAGGATTCTGATGGTCTTGATTTCCTCCTTAGACCTTAGCTGAGAAAATCTCCTACATTAGTTTGTGGTCAACATCCTATCCCTTTTCACAATAACTTTTTTCCAAACTCCACTTCAATTTCACTTGGATTCTCAGGACTCAGTTTTTTCTCCCCCTGGTAAATGTTCTACCACCTTTAAACAGTCTTCCAACTCTGTATTGTGATCTTTAGTCTTAGAAAGCTAACAACTTAGAGGCTGACAGCTGTACCTACTGGAGGAAGTATAAGGGCCTGATAAATGTCCATCTCCTCTCCATGTAAGTTGACCACAGGTCTTTCCCCATCAGCTTTTTCTTAGCTGAATGATGGAGGAAAATGCTGCAGTCATCAAAAAAACGTCCGACACTTGGTTGACAGGGGCAGGAGTCTTCTCTAACTTCATCTGACAGCTACTTTCGGTCAACTGCATGTTGATACAAATCTCTGAATCTGAAGAGCGTACCCAGTTTTTCCCCTCAGACTGCAAACACACAAATGTTTTGATGCTGCCTCTTCTCAGCGCCATCTGAACGTTCTTTACTTCCAAGTCGCTAGCATTGACATATGAACAGAACCCTGCAGCGTACCTTCCCAATGGCTTCCGTGTGATGCTGGGTGCAAATCTGGAGCCTGCTAACCCAGTGCTGGCGTTCTTTAGCATCCTTGGCTAACGTAGCAAAGAGAGAGAAATCATTACCAGCAAATATATTTTCAAAAATTATATATATATATATATATATACTGAACAAGCAACAGCACAAATTATTACGCCAGAGAGAACTGCAAACTGACAACTTTTAGAACTGTTAGATGTAAACAGTCAAGTTAGAAAGACTAGTCTGGAAAATATATTTAGAAGAGAATTTCTTTAAAGAAAAAGAAAAAGCTCCCAGGCTTTTGCATGTTAGGTGACAGCAGCAAGCTTTTTCAGAGAACTGTTCCCAACCTTTCGGGAAATGCTGCAAACAGCCCAGGCAGGCATCTACACAACTCATTACACTTCAGAGATGCTCCCCTGCCTTGACTTTTTCACCATTTGAAGTTTTAAAGCTGTGTTTTGATGGAATCCCTCCCCACTCCCCAGGACTAATATTTGGGGTTTCAAGTATCCCTAAAAATGCTGAGGAATACAGGCTGGGGGAGAATGTTTATTCATTTTTTACAGCAACCAAACAGATTCGCTACCCTCAGCATCCAAAACAACTTAAGGCAGCTGTGGCTGCTGCTTGCTGCAAAACTGAAAGCTACGGTAAGGAAGTGGCCAAAGGGAACAGAATGCTTACAAATACTTCCCGATCCAATTTTTTTTGTATATGAAATACCTGAAAAAAAGGCAAGTTGCTAAGCTAACTGGACAGCAAGAACAGAATGCTTATGCCTCTTCTAGATCATCTCTGCTGACCAGCTTTTGAAAAAGCATTTGCTGAGGGTTCGATTCGTGCCAAACTCCGTGAGTGGGAGATACTGTGGCCAGCTGGTACTGCTCTGGAATTTCTTTAATTCAGTAACTTAAAATTGTTTTGGTTTTTTTTTTTTTAATCACTACAGAAATTAGTGGCCAAACTCGTTTTATACCCACCGCTGGCTATGGGATTTCTACTACAGTAGTTCTGATGCTAAGCGGTCATGAAACCTGTTGGTAAAACAAAGTTATATGGTCAACCATTAGCAATCTGAGCAATGGCTTGATGTGATATGACCATGCAGTTTAACATAAAAGAAGACCATGAGAGTATTTTGAATCCTTACTCTCTCTAGTCACCCCCAAAATTAAAGGTCTGCGGGGAGGAGGAAACACCAGAGAAGCCTAAACGCAAGACAAGTAGAAGCTGCCTCTGGTGGAAACAGCTTTTTAGAGCAAGAATGCCAGATCCTACTGTACCTCTGAGCTTATACTGCTCCCCACTAGCAGCATTCACCACAAAGGTGTGCGAGTCTTCATCACTGGGCGAGATCACAGCTCCCGCCAACTGCAGCGTTCCTCGAGGCTTCTGATTGCGCGATTGCTCATTTACAAAATACTCCAGAAGGCCAGCCTCGTTGTTTAAAACAAAAAACCTGCAAGAATGCCAGGCATAAGTGAATACATTTCAAAACCTTAATTAGCTCCTGTGCTCTTTGTCATCTGCCTAACACAGCTACTGGAAGAACAGTTTTCATGATTAAGACTCAAAGTACTCTATTATTTACCAATGTGATATAAATTATTCTTTTGGCACGGGCAGTTCACAATCCCTGATACAGAGGCTTATTAATGTCTCTCAACAACAGACATGTTGGCCGAAACTGCATATGTACAAAATATGTTTGCTGTTTCAAACAGAACCTGTGTAATTTCAGAAAGCATTCATCAACTTCTGTTTCAAAGAGGCCTAAACAAATCTGGACCAGAACTAGGAGCCACTTTCAAAATTTAGACACCAGGACAGTTCCCCTCCTTCTGCATTCATCCACTCCTGACTTTTCTCCAACACACCCACCTATTCTCCCAACATACTCAACCCTCTGTGCCCTACCCATAATGCACTCATCATACTCACTCATCTCACCTGAGCCGCCCTTGATACACTCACCCCGATCTACACTCCCACTCCAGCAGGAAACATGTGAAACAACCTATTTCCCTCCTGCTAATCTCTGTCAACACCACCATGATCTAGAGGCCATGAACAGTTCAAAATGCGAAACTCTGAACAGCAGCCGGCAAGACGAAGAGAGGTCATCACGAATCCCAGGCACTACAAGATGGTTTCCAGGCACAATGGCAACCTGGTCCCTGGGATTTGTCCAGTCCTGGTTTCAGAGACTACTAAAAGGGTTGGCTGTCAGGTCATTTTCAAATATTCAGGAGAACCATTTGCAAAAAATAGTTCATAGCTATCATTTTTATTCTGAAAACCTGGAAATCAGAGCAGTTTTAGGAACCTGGGGACCAGAGTTTATTATGTCTACCTTAGTTCATGAAAAACTTCATAATATGTTTTTACCCTTGATGAAACCATTACAATAATATGATGCACTTCTCTAGCTGTTTGCTAAAGAATTCTGTGGAATTAGTATCTATGCCATCACACGATATATCAACCCTGTTACTTTCACCTTCCCAAGCAGCAAGGGTCTGATTAACAGTGCCACTTAGTAACAAGTCCATTACTCAAAGCTGTAGAAAGGGGATAAAATGGTAAACTCACCGGTACTGCCAGCCAGTGACCAGGTTGGTGTATTTCGTCAGGTAGCCATACACAGGTTCCATGTGATCACTGTTCCCAAGAAAGACAGAACAGGTAAATCACAAGCGTTCAGTGAGAACGCGCTACATATAACGACAGCAGCACTTAAAGGCCCTACGCAGCGCAGAGCTCGAAGATTTAGAGTGAGCAGCTATCAGAGCACATCAGGTAGAAACCTTTCTGGCATGTCTGCAACTCTCAGAATCTCAGAAGTTCAGATGAGTCATTCAGCCCAAAGAAATGAAAGAAAACAGCATTTGCATCCTTCGATCCATTCACATGGACAGGACCTAGGGTGGGGTGGGTAAACGTTTTGGCCTGAAGGCCTCAATACTGGCCTTGCCTAGATAGGGGGTTAGGGAAAATCTGGGGCGGGGGAGTGGGGGGGGGGGGGGGGGAGGGGAGTCGTTTCTCCTCTACCCTGGTGTAGTGGACCCCCTTCCCCTCCCACCAGCTCCATCCGAACAGCCTGGAAGACCCTGATGCGAGACATTTGTCTAGATGGTGACATCATCACTACCAGCCCACAGATGTCGCTTGCAGGCAGAGGCGATGCTCTCGTTACTGCGGCCGGTAGTTTGCCCACATCATCTTATCTACAATATTAGACGTGACACAAATGCAGCTACTAGATATACTCAGGGTAGACAGTTGAGATTTTTAGGACTCCTGCAAACAATAAAGCATGCCTACTCTATAAGACTGATTTTTTTTTTTTTTTAAACATCTTTTCACATTAGCAAAGGCAAAAACAAATCATTAATGAAGCATGATAGATTTCTGCCAGAGTCCAAGTTCCTGGCACAGCAGACAACTGCGCCGATAGAACCTGAGCACATTCCAGTGAAATAAATGGGTCACTCATGCTGAGATTTGTTTTCTCTGTGAAAAAGTCGTTTCCGATGAATAATTACCCTTTTCCTGCCATTCTCTTAACATAAATGGCTTCGGAGTACAGGACTTTTGCAGCTGGATTCTTGCATGGCCGTTCTCAAGGATTAACTGCATTGAAGATCTTACAATCTCTAAACATGATGCATTAGTAAAGAGCACAAACACTAATGTGTCTTCAAGTCACCTCCCTGCATTACAAATTGCTAGAAGAAAGATCATGACCCTTGTGTCTAATGAACAGTTATAGTAAGGACATGGAGAGAGTCCACCTGACTGTTGTAGAAGGCTAGAGATCACGGCAGGAGAGGGAGAGGAAGGGACAGGAGGCCTTGCCTGTGTGCTATTACTATTAAACCTTTATTGAGCGATACCTCAGGTCTCATCACCAAGGACCACCTCTAACCAAACCTTTTAACCACTTTTTATTTCTTTAATTTTACGCGGGGGCAGGCAGGTGTTAAGAAAACCAAATCCACAAAACAAAGTTAGGAAAAGAAATAATGAATATATTTAAGCAGAAGCAAATGTGTTTAGGTAATTAAGCTGGCACTTACACAACCATTAAGTTCATTCTGAATTTTATTTCACTCCTGAGGTGCTATTAGTGTTTAAAATCTCCACTCCTTGGCCACTCTCTCTCCACTCTGAACAAGGGTGCTGCTGTGCTGATCATCACTGAACCCCCACTCATCGCAGCCCTACAGGAAGCACCCAGGATGGTGGGAGGGAGTGTTCAGAAAACTCCCTCAGACTACCTTAAAGGACCGGGCGCAGCTGTCCCGCCCAGTCCTCCTTACGACTGAGACCCACAGGGAATCCTTCACCAGAGCATAAGACCTCAGGGCCTAGTAGGGTTGAAGGGGCTCCAAGGAGGAGACAGAGTCCCACCATATGAGAAGACCTGCTACCTTTAAAGATTTGTGACCGACATTGCTAAGACCTGCTATGTTTAAGTTTGGGACTTGCCTGAAGTCCAGGTAAGCTGCCTCCGACTGACTGTTTTGCGCTGCATTATCCTTTGTTATTTGTGAGATACCTGAAGCCAGCTGCTTAAGTTGCTTGGTTTTGCTGTTTGTTTGTTTTCACTGTAAATAAACTACACTTAAGGAACAGACAGAGCTTGCCTCCTATTTTTACCACTGGCTGTTCCTAAGCTGCTACCGAGCAAGTTACCACACAGGGCATCTGGAAAACAGTTTTATTATGGCTATGCCTCTGATATTTATTGGGTATTTATTTATTTATTTCAAAACTTTTATATACCGGTTTACATTTGAACAGCAGATAGAAATTACATGTTAACAGGGAGAGACAACTGGGGAATGGGGTCACACGAGAGCAGAGAAGAATGGTAGCTTAACTAAAACTTAGACAACAGGTGATGAAAAAAACGACCTTAATAGAACAAAAGAAGATTAAGCTTCAACAGCGGGTGATTAAATGCGTCCTTAAAAGAACAAAAGAAGCAGGATGGACCTAGATAGGGGTGGGCAGGGGTAGCTTTAAAAAGAGGAAGGAGAGAGCAATTAGGGTAGGTTGGGAGGGGGAGAAAGTGCAAACATTAAGGGGAGGTGAAAGAGGCGAGAACTAGGGAGTTGGACCTTTATAGGGGCGAGAGGAAGGGAAGGGTTAGTCCGGGTAAGCCTGCAGCCCTGGGATGAAAATCTGGGGTGTACAGCAGCCAGATCTGAGCTATCTGCTGCTTCAGTTAGTAGGGGGATTCTTTTTTTTTTTTTTTTATAAATCTAGAAAGGTTTTCAATGTGCGTAACCTCCCGAGTGGACTCTGCTATAGGTGCATGAGGCTGAAAGGCGCTTTCATTAAGGTTTTGAAAAATATATCTCCCTTACTCTGAAAAGTGCTGCACCCACATACAGTGATGGAAAAATAAAAATCTTAATTCCGGGCAGTCTGAGCAGCAGGCGGGCTCCTGCCACAGACAAGAGCCGATGGCAGCTGCAGTGCCCACGTCCACTGTCCTGGCACAACAGGAACCGGCTCTGACCAGACAAGACGATCCCAAGCCGCAAGCACAGCCTCAGTTCTCCATACAAAAGGGCTGTGTCAGACAGCCACTCTTCAAGGGCTTCTCAAACTCACCGAAAAGACCATGGATGGAGAAAGACACGGCTCGCTTACCAGTCTGAAGTATTTATCGGGAACTACCGATGTCTGGCCGTGCACGGATGTTAACCCCTGACTTTTGGGAGACGAGAACCATTTCCGAGGGGGCCACACAGATTAATTGGCACGAGCTGCTGCTGCCCTGGCTTGGACTGCCTGCTGGGCCGGGCACATCCCACAGCGCTCGCGTGCGAGGCGGGCTTCGCCAGCCCCCCAGACACAAGATGACGACAACGGTGGCAAGCCGAACATAGAAACCCTACTCGTTTTAAATGCCAGAGGAAAGTGAAGATGCAGATACACATCAAAAACTCTGCTCCTATCGGAAGCATTCAAGCTATATTTATCCCTGTGAGAGAGGCCTTCATCAGGCCAGAATTCCTTTTGGCAACACGGACATTTTTTTCCCAGATAACTACCCCTGTCTATGGCTCAGCGCAGCCAAGAATCTGCACAGACGACTGTCTCAAGACCGTGATGCCGCTGCATGCTTCATTGCTTAATAAATATGTGAAAGCCAAGTCCTTGAGAGACGTTGAACTGCTAATGTAACCCAACGAGTGTTAAAGGTTAAGGGCTGCTGGACCGTGCAACAAACTTTCACTGAAGCAGCAGACAGCTCAGATCTGGCTGCTCTACACCCCGGATTTTCATCCCAGGGCTGCAGGCTTCATGAGAGGAGCTTCCCTGGACTGCCAGAACCAAGGAGGGACCTGGGAGCTCCACCCATAGCGCCCCACGCCCTTCCACAAACAACCTAGTCTGAAGAACGAAAACTGGAAATGCAGTTAGGAATTACTGATCAAATAGGTGCAAACGCAATTATTTTTGTTTAACAGTGTAGGATAGATGTGCTGGTTTTAACACGGTATCACACACAAAAAAGCCTCTTCTGCCATGCAAAAAAAAAAACCTCTGGTAAGTAAAATTTGACACCTGCCGCTGGGCAGAGTAGCTTGGGGAGGGAACAGCAGCATCCCAAGTCACAAAGTCGGGCCAGGGCAGGGAGAAGCAGCAGCTGCCTTGGGCCAGGAGGAACTGCGGCAACCCCAATGAGCAGCAGTTGGTCCGGGGCCAGGATCCAGCAACCACCGGAGGAAGTGGGCGGGGGAATAAGTAAGGATGAGCAAAAGTTTAAAAAAAAAAAAAGCCCACAAAAAACACTTTTTTTTTCCCCTGGCTCCTAGGGATTTTGACTGGCACCTACGTTTTCTAAATATTTTTCCAGCCCCGGCCAAGCTCCATCACGGTCATGTGATGGGGGGGGTGGGGGGAGGGGGCTGACATGTCAAGGAGGCTTTAAGATACAAACATTCAGAAGAGACAAAGGTCAATCTTCTTTTCCCCCCAAGGGTGACCGTGTAGCAAGGAAGTGCATGGTCCTCTCGCACCGAGGATGTCTCTCCCAAGGCTACTACTGTTCAACTGGCAAATATAAAGAGTTTCATTTCATTTCCCTTATTCAGGAATCCTTTCTAAACATGGTTGATCAAAGCAGCCAGGTCTGCTACTTGCACCTCCTGCAGTCTCTAAAAGCAAAAGCAGACTGGTTTACAAAAATAATATTCCTACAATTCAACTTGCTGGTGTGTGTGAAAAAAATGTTCCTACGTGCAACTTTTTAATGAGCCGAGTTCCAATCTGTGTGCTATGAAGGCAACAATAGTGCAAATACCATGGGATCTTGTGAGATTTTGGCGTCACTGTTTCTACTGTCTCGTTCCAGCCATTTCAATTTAAAGGAAGTGCCGTTCATTTGCACTTTAGGCTGGCTCTAAATAGTGACATTTAGTGATGGATGTCTTAACAGACAAAGGGCTCCAGGGGAAATAACATTTCAAACAACTTAATAAGCTGCAAGTATAAAACAATGCCAGTAACTAAACAAAGTCAACTCAACCTTCCGATTTGAGGTTCATGTGTTCTTAAATAAAACTTCAGCTTCTCTTCACTGCACTGAACGTTCCTGTGCACACAAACAGTCAAAAATGAAGATGTGTCCTACTTTGCTGCACAGCGGAATAAATTATTTTTAGTGACAAATGATTCTTTTTAAGGTTGCTATAGATTTCTACACGGAACCAACATGGTAGCAGAATACCTTCACCTCGGTCACGCATGCAAAATATGAGCAGACCCTCACCAAATACAGAATAAAGAGAGCATAAAGTATAAACAGAAACGTGCAAACAAAAAATGAGAGGCTTCTAGGAAAAGTAAAAAGTCGTGGGATAGGTGGCGATGTCTTTTCGTGGGTTGCAAACTGGCTAAAAGACAGGAAACAGAGAGTAGGATTAAGTTGTCAATTTTCTCAGTGGAAAAGGGTAAACAGTGGAGTGCCTCAGGGATCTGTACTTGGACCGGTGCTTTTCAATATATTTATAAATGATCTGGAAAGGAATATGACAAGTGAGGGTATCATATTTGCAGATGAATCAAAATTATTCCGAGTAGTTAAATCACAAGCGAAGTGTAATAAATTGCAGGAAGACCTTGTGAGACTGGAAAATTGGGCACAATAAGTGCAAGGTGATGCAAATAGGGAAAAATAACCCATGCTATAGTTACACAATGTTAGGATCCATATTAGGTGATACCACCCAAGAAAGAGATCTAGACGTCATAGTAGATAACTCATTGAAATCTTCGGTTCAGTGTGCTGCGGCAGTCAAAAAAGCAAAAACAAACAATATTGGGAATTATTAGAAAGGGAATGGTGACTAAAATGGAAAATGTCATAATGCCTCTGTATCGCTCCATGGTGAGACCGCACCTTGAATACCGTGTACAATTCTGGTCGCCGCATCTCAAAAAGGATATAATTGCAATGGAGAAGGTACAGAGAAGGGCGAACAAAATGATAAAAGGGGATGGAACAGCTCCCCTATGAGGAAAGGCTGAAGAGATTAGGACTGTTCAGCTTGCAGAAAAGACGACTGAGGGGGGATATGATAGAGGTGTTTAAAATCATGAGAGGTCTAGAACGGGTAGATGTGAATCGGTTATTTACTCTTTCGGATAATAGAAAGACTAGGGGGCACTCCATGGAAGTTAGCATGGGGCACATTTAAAACTAATCGGAGAAAGTTCTTTTTCACTCAACGCACAATTAAACTCTGGAATTTGTTGCCAGAGGATGTGGTCAGTGCAGTTAGTGTAGCTGGGTTTAAAAAAGGATTGGATAAGTTCTTGGAGGAGAAGTTCATTACCTGCTATTAATCAAGTTGACTTAGAAAATAGCCACTGCTATTACTAGCATCAGTAACATGGAATAGACTTAGTTTTGGGTAATTGCCAGGTTCTTGTGGCCTGGATTGGCCACTGTTGGAAACAGGATGATGGGCTTGACGGACCCTTGGTCTGACTCAGTATGGCATGTTCTAATGTTCTTAAACTACTACAATTGGCAACAAAAAGAGCACTGTGCTGGTCCTGTAAATCAAACTGAGTATAACTAAAGGTACCTTCTTTTAGATAATTTTCATGTGGCTCTATCAGCACCATGAAACAAAGATTGTCGTGTGAATAATTATATTAGATCTTACAAATTTTTAAGAGTTTTTAAGATGCCGCATCAGCAAGCCTGACAACGTGTTCAACCATGGAGGGAGGAACCGTCCGGTCTTTTAATCATTTGCGGCTTGCTGATGCGGCATCTTAAAAATGCTTAAATTTGTAAGATCTATATAATTATTCACACGACAATCTTTGTTTCATGGTGGTGACAGAGCCACATGAAAATTATCTAAAAGAAGGTGCCTTTAGTTATACTCGCTTAAACTATGGAAAAACAGAATCACCACCATTCCTCATAAGACATCAAACAATAAAATCAAGGAATACAAATCATTAGTAAAACCATACTAATTAAAAGAACCCTGGTATTCCAGTCTTATGCAGCCCTCAGCACCAGCTCCCCTTCCCCCTACCACCCATCTTCACCCCCCCCCCCAGCACCAGCTCCCCTTCCTCTTCGCCCCCTCCTAACACCAGGTGCCCTACTCCAGCACCAGCTCCTCAGCACCCCCTTTCCTTGCCCTCCCCCCACCACAGCTCCCCTTTTCTTACCTCCCCTACCAGCAGTAGGAGAGGAGCTTGTATGCACAGGGTCCAGAGTCTTTGTGCGTGCACATACATCTTAGAGGGAACAGTGCTAGTCTCTGCTCCACCCCTCTAGTATTGGTTTTCCCTTTAATATATAGATCGGGAGTGCTTCTTTAATCCACTGTGCAATTGATACTTATGAGGCTGTTTTACCTCTGCTGGCCCCTTCGAAAAGCACAAATAATCCGTCTGAATCTCAAAACTAATTTGTGGCTTCCACATATCTCAGTAAGATTTGCCTGACATCTAGGAAATGGAATCCTTCCTCTGACTTTATAACAAATCTTTTTTTTGAAACCTAGTAAAGTGCCTACTTGATTCAAGTGGAAACCTGATACCACCTTTGGTAAAAAGGATGGGACTGGTCTAATCATGACTTTCTCATTACCAAAAGGAAAACAGAAAAGTCTCTGCAGGATAGCACCTGTAATTCCAAGATCCTTCTGGCTAAATAGATTGCTAGCTATGTTGTCTTTAAAGTTAAATCTTTTACAGAGGCTCTCTTAAGAGGTTCAAACAGTGTCGTTAACGCCTTCAAGACCAAGTTCGAGTCTCATGGTGGGACAAATGGTCTTACTAGTGGCCTAATGCAGCTTGAGCCCTTCAGAAAGTGGACTATAGCCAGGTGTGATACTAACGGGGCCCCTCTAACCTATCCCTTTTGCAAGTAATGGTGGCTATTTGAACCCTCAGCAAGTTCGCTGTTAAGTCCTTATCCAATTCATCCTGGAGGAACTGTAGGATCAAGGGTATCTGGGTTTTCCTTGGTTGCAAGTCTCTCTTCTTACACCATGCCTCAAAAATTCTCTAAACTCTGGTATAGGCCAATGAGGTAGACCTTTTTCAGGCACTCAGTAAAAGTTGATATCACATGAGCTGAGAATCCTCTTCTGCTGAATCTCTTCTTTCCAACAGCCATGCTGTAAGACAGAGATCTAGGACTAGTAGAAATTCTCCTTTTCCTACTTCTGCGATTACTGTCCTCAACATTTCCATGCAGAAATAGAGTATCATCAGGAACTGATTACTCCCTTTCAGGTCCAGGACCAGACAAAAGGTTCCTTCTTTCTTGGGGACAGCAAAACAGTGTACCTGCCCTTGCCTTGCTCCTCTGCTGGGACTAGTATATCACCTGCAGATAAAGTAATCTGTCGAGTGTTGCTTGCACTTCATCTTTCTTATATCCTTTACATGGAGATTGCACAAAAATGTCCCTCAATTGGAGTTCTCAGATCTAGGGCACATCCCAACTTGATTACTTCCAAGACCTACTGGTCCCCCATAATTTGGGCCCACTCCTTATAATATCACTGTAGCCATCCTCCTACTGGTGAGGGTAAGGAGTGGCCCTGTGCACCATCACTAGGAGCTCTTGGTTGGACCTGGATCTCCTTATCTGTACTACTGTGTCAGCATCCATGAAAGGACTGTGCCCAGCCCCAAAAGTCTAGAGCACTATAAGCTGAAAGATCTACCTGGTCTATATTGTTTACATTCCTTTAACTGAGATTTTCCTGAGCTTCTTCTAGGTCCTCATCCTGCCTTTGTCCTCCAGCAACCTTTAGGGCTTCGACTCCTCCAGGTCTTTCCTCTAACTTTTCCACCTCTTTTCTAAACAGCAGCCTGCCCTTGAAGGGAAGTCTACTTAATCTGGTTTTGGAGGCAAAGTCAGCTGCCCAAATCCTTAGCCACAGCAGGCGTCTCACCAATACTGTCATTGCCACTTGCTTGGCTGATGACCTCATGAGATCATAAAGAAAGGCTTTCCAAACTTTTAGCCAATGTAACCCCCATTTTAGTACCTGAAAAGTCACATGACCCCAGAACAGTGTTTCCCAACCTTTTCACACCCAAGACACACCCTACGTTAAATGCTGTTCAGCACACCAACCCCAACGGAGTAGGCAGTGCAGACACTGAAAGACTCATATAGCCAAGAAACCATCAGGGAAAATGCCAAATTTTAAAATAAAGGGAGAAAAATAAGGAAGACAAACATGAAATCATCACAATGGATCAGCTCCCTCTAGATACAAGTGCAGGAGAAAAGGAGAAGTCTGTGTGATTCAGCCAGCTGGCTCAGTTACTTTCCTTGGCTGCCACATGTGGCTGCCAGAGCTCCTCCACCACTGCTGCTCCCAGCACTTAGAGTGAGTCATATCCAGTACTCAGTGCATGTTCTCCCTGACTCACTCAGTCTTGAGATAAGACAGAGGCTGGAAGGTCTCAAAGAGGGGAAAGATGAAGATACACTTTGGGCAACGTGTGAACTGCACAAAGCAGAATCCAACTATCCATGCCCTGCATGCTGCCATTAATTCCCACAGTCTGGGGCTCATACTATAGCTAGGAAGAAGAGGTATGCATGATTACACATGTTCTCAGAAAGAAGCTCCTATATGTTTGAGAGTCATCGCTGGTGCATCCTGTTGCTGTGAGGTGCTGAGAGCAGATAACAGGTGCTGGTCTGGATCTGAGCATGAGGCAGTGGTGAATTTTCTGTTAAACACCCTATCAGGTCTGAAGAGACACTTCTTGGGAAACACTGCCCCCTTGAGGACAGCCAAAACAAAATTGGTAAGGGTGTGGTTTCCCTCTCGTAATCACTTTACTCTCACATTTCCTGCGCTCCAATTTAGCCCCTTCTCTTAACCTCCCCCTCCCAGTGTAACTCCTCTCTCAACCTCTGCCCCTCCAGCTAACGCCCTCTTACATCAACCATTTCCTTCCAATTCTTTTACATCACCCTTTTATCACCCCGACCTTGTTATAACCAACTGATCTTGTCATCTCCTCCCCACTCAATTCCAGCCTCACCACCTCCACCTCCACCTCAGTTGATCCTGCTCAACTCCCAGCTTCTTTCTTACAGTCCCTAGTCAATCTTTAGCCATTCTCCCTCTCTCATGCTACACGGGCAATTCTTCAAACTCCTCATGCATATGATCCCTCCCTTTAAACATACTCGCCTCCAAACATTCACCTGGCCAGGGTCAACAGCAACATTTTCCCTTGGACCCTGGTGGGAAGAGAGAGCAGGCTGATGACAGGGGTAACATTTTTCTCTTAGGTAGGTTCAGTGGTGAGTGAAGAGACAGGAGAAGTGGCAATGTACACCGGCCCATGAATGCTCGGGCCTCCCCTCCTCTCACGGTTGGTCCCAAGCCCAACAGTGATCTGCAAACTGCAGTAGCATTAGTAATGAAAGTGAGCATGGAGTCTGAAGATTAGCTCAAGCTCACGAGCCCTGCAGTGGCCTTGATCCCTCCTTGCATGCGGCTTCCCATTTCCATAGAAACTCATGTCAGGAAGTTCCATTGCAAGGCCTGTGCATGTGTGTTGGCTCACAGGCCTTATGCTGACTTCCACTACTAATGCTACTGGCACCTGTCAAGCACTGTCATTTGAGGCACTTGTGAAATCAGCTGAAGGTTCTGGGACCCCATTTGGGGTCCCGATCCACAGTTTTGGAAGCCATGTTATATAGTTTGCTACAAAGGCCGCTGCTGACTCCAACTGTGCCATCTCTGCCCTGCTGGCTTGTGATACTTATAGTTCCACCCTCTGAATCACCAAACCAATACTCATGCCATATATCCCCCATAAATGGCTGCCTGGAGCAAAAAACTAGCCTCAAAGGCTCTTAAATGCCAATTCCATCTTCTTCCCTTGAAGATCCTTTAAGGCCACATATCCTTCAACTGGTGTTGTGGTCTTCTTTGTTACCACGGTTGCTGCCACATCTATGCTATGGTGCCTAAATAGCTGTTCAGAGGCATTCCCCTGCTCTAGTAATGCTAGGGATGCCAAAGTATAGAGATCCTGCTGCTCTGTATGGCTGCTCTAGATGGATCTGCCTCCTCTCCTAGCACCGTATTCACCCCATCGCAGCTTGTACAAAAGGAGCCCATGATGCTGGGAACACAGTGGTCCCCGCACCTCCCACACTTCCTGCCATGCTCCATACCTGCTATCAGATGAACTCTGGCTGTATCAATAGAGTCATCACCACAAACCCAGTTCTTTGTATCCAAGTTCGACCACCCTGTTCAATGTAAGGCATTCTCATGTCATGGTTATTGTTAAAATGTGAACCGAAATGATTGGTAACTTTGTTACTTGAATATCAGTATATAAAAATGCTAAATAAATACATAAATACATAAATAAATAAACAAACTAACTAACTGTGGGCTGCTGCCTTTTATTTTATTTCTTTGGAGCTCTTGATCTGTACCAGGAAAGGGAAATTCAGGGATCTAAGTCCAGATTGCCCTGGGAGGGGGGAGAGGAGGAGGAGGAGGAGAAACAGCCACTTTAATTGACTGTCGCATCCCTGGCAATCACTCCTTGCTCGGCCAAGGCTTTTGCTGGAGAACGGCATGCCTTTATAGAGACCGCTGCCCCAGAGCCACTCCTCTACCTTCCTGCTGGACCAGATGTTACCTACCATCTGCTGGGAGCAGAGGACTACTGATGCCTTCTCTGCTCCATCAGGCTAAACAGGGAGGGACATCAGGACAAAACAGTTTCCCCTCTGTCTCCATCTGCTGGCAGGAGGGACAAATCACATTTGTCTAGACTAGTCTGGCAGGACAATAAGGAAATAAACATATTTCAGCAAAATGACAATGTAACTTTTCCACTGCACTCTGAGCTGGAATAGACCTGAAAAACTGCAGCAGATCAACTCTGGCTAAATCAGCTGCAAGCAATATCACAATGTCGATATAACGGATGCCGAATAAGACAAACAGTGGTACATCCATATTTTGCGCACACACAGTTTACTAACTACTTATGGGTTTCGCATCATGTAACATGTGCCACAGGAATTTTCCCACTTTTGTGTGTGCAAGTAACATTTTAGTACATCTGGCCCTATGTATATAACTAAAATGTCAGGATCTGAATCAGGCCCATCAGGTCATTCAGAGAGGAAGGAGCACAATCTGATTTTATAATTAATGAAACGTATGCTTAATATGACTTGCAGGAATATCATGAAAAGGCCTAGGAGATATTAAGGCACCTAGATGAGAAAAGATGTCAAAGCAGCAAAATAGCAGGCAGGAGAAAAAAAACTGATTTCAATTTAGCTTTTCTAGCATCTTTGTGGAAAACACAAGCATTGCAAAAATTAAATAAATAAATAAATAAAAGTTGCTCTCTGTCTATCCCCATTTCAATGAAGAAATGTAGGTAAACTGGCAGTGCTTATACCCAAAAGATTTATCTGATAGTAAATAATAGATGAGGTACCCACAATCCGATATTATTTAACTTATTTTGTGTTTTCTAATACTGGAGCAGTAACCAATATTCTGGGAAATAGAACAGGAGGTTGGAATATTTCATTTTCATCGCACTAAGGGAACTATTGTGGCCAAGATTAAAATGTCTGCAATACAGGGAGAAGAAAAAGGAAAAGCAGCTTAGGGTTAAGGATTTAAATTACTTTTCCCAAACGTGGACCGCTCTCCAAACCCTGATAACCACTGTGGATGGAGGGGTGGTCCCTTGGCAGGGTGCGTCAGGACTGGCCAGAATCGGACGGCGATGAAGGTGACGGCCGCTCCGATGACAGTCCCTGCCAGTCAGAAAGAGGGAGAGGGGAAACATTCTCGTATGGGAATGTAAATCTTTAGGGTGTATTCTCTTGGATTCAGGAAGACAGTCTTCCAAAGCATCCTGCTCTGGAGACTGCCGTTTCCATTTTTGTAATTAAACCCGTAAGCTTTCAAGAAGGACTAGGCAGCGGCACTTTTTCCCATCTCAGTGGGCTGCTCCCCTGAATTTCGCGATGTCACACCAACAGGCTGCTCATAGGCTTCTGTGAATCTAAAGTAGCATAAAATAGATTTAAACTTTTTCCAGCACTCAGGGAAGATTTCATCTGTTAACATAAAATCTAAAATTAATCAACTAATGTTTTAAACTGTGAGAATACGACTGTATCCTACATCTTGACTGCTGTGTTTAAAAAAGGATTGGAGAAGTCCATTACCTGCTATTAATTAAGTTGACTTAGAAAATAGCCACTGCTATTACTAGCAACTGTACCATGGAATAGACTTAGTTTTTGGGTACTTACCAGGTTCTTATGGCCTGGTTTGGCCACTGTTGGAAACAGGATGCAGGGCTGGATGGACCCTTGGTCTGACCCAGTATGGCATGTTCTTATGAGTCTAACCCCGGTTAGAAGATCCCAGCCCACATGGCCTTTATAATGAAAAGGCTAAGGGCATAAGTCATCAAGAGATTTCCCCTCGTGTGTGCCCAGTGGAAAAAGTGTGAGCAAGAGGAGGTCACGTGATGAAGTGGCTTGAATCCTGGCTCTCCAGGTTTCCCAGCTGGGTGCTTGCTTACTCAACACTCCACAGGGAAGACTAATGCATTCAGATTCAGAAAGGAATGCTTTCAAATACTGCAGTGAGAATCTCACATGGTTTACAATGCCATATGTTGAAATGAAGACCATATGCTGTGATTTTGTGTAGGATTCTGTATCGATCATGTTAGAGAATCAGTTTCAGGATGCATAAGCACCGCATCAGCCCACACCAGACATGTTCTCGCAATGGGCTGCTTGTACTCTAGCTCAATACCACTGGACTACCAGTTCTAATCCAAAAATCCCCTCATTTTGGTATTTTCCTTAACCACGGATGTTATTAGCAATGTTTCCCTGAACAGAGAAATTACCATAACGGTGGCTTTTTTTTTTTTTCAACTGACCCATTCCCACAGCTCTTCCTTCCTTGGCATGAATTCTGGGGGCGAGGGAAGGGAGAAAAATAAAACAGCTTGTCCAGAAGGCATGGAGTACAGACAAAAGCATGCTTCCACTTTTCAGTGGAGATCTTGTAGCTCTGTGACAAGCATAACTCATGAAGGACTGCAAGTCCATTTTGCTTTATTGAATGCCATTTTAGACCCAACTGAATTAAACTGTTTAGTGTGGAATATAAATGCAATGTTTTATGTAGGTTCAATAACTCAGTTGTGAAGACTCCTTTAGTAACAATTTAATTTGATGTTCATATTTATATTCCACCACCCACAATCTACCAACCTCTCTTTGAGGCAGAACTCAGAAATAAGATACGATCGATGAAGAGAGCAGAAACACCCAAGCAAAGTGCAATGGCATCTCTTATGCGAGAGACAACCCGTTGCATGGAACAGAACAAGTCCGCCACGCAACGTGCCAGAGCCGAAGACAACGGGCTGAAGGCGAGCCAGGTCGTGCACAGGCTGCAGCTCTTGTGAACACAAAAGCAAACATTTTGAGAGTGATCAACACCAACTTCCATCTTCAACTTCCTCCAGCTGTGCGCCAAGTTAACAATGAGTCATCACTTTTTGCTTCCTTCCTCAAACCATCTCTTGAACATTTTACTGCAGCTACTGTTGTTTTTATTTACTTAGAAAACATCAGCAATGTCCATAGTGCTGTCTGTATGCAGGAACTTCAGCAAACTTGTTTCACAATACAAAAAATAATGTAGGTGAAAATATGCTTACAAGCTATGCACACAAATCCATACACAGCCAGAGAAGTCTAAACTACTAAGTCACTACATTAAAAGCACAGTGCTCATGACAAAGACCCAAACATGCAGTATACAAATAGACTAACACTGAGCTTGCATTGCTCAAATACTCAAAAGGTGAACAGCCAAAAATCGGTGTCCATCCGTAAGCTTGCACAAGCCTTCCTACGAGTAGAAGGAATGAGTGAGAATCCACTAGCACCCAAGAGAAAAGAAGCAGCAGAATTTGAAAAACAGGTGAAAACTCTTTAAATTGGACTAACATCTAAGGAAAATCAATTGGCAAAAGCACAAACACAGTGTAACCCCTTGCAAGAAGATCTTGGATCCCCACAAGGGGACGATCAGTTGTAAGGAGATTCCATACTACAGGGAATCCGCAAGTCACCAAAAGCTTTCCCGTTACACCCTGCCTTGAAAGCAATGGAGTTAACAGAATGGCACATTCCACAGGGGGCTTAAAAGGCGAAAGGGTTATGAGTAAGATCTATCCCCTACCATTAAAGGATAAGGAAGCGCTCCTAAGAATTCTCAAGGTTGATGCCTCTGTCTCAGCTGTCACCTGCAAAACCTCCATACTGGTTGAAGGTGGGACGATCAGGATATGAAAATTGAGGCAATGCTCAAGCAGGCCTTCTCCACCAATGCCTTAGCCTTACAGGCCACTAGTTAAGAGGGATGTGTGGCACAGGCAGTGGGGCGGTGGATTCTGCAGCTCCCACAAATGGAGAAGACGGCAAGGATAGACTCAGGGGCGGCATATCTAGCGGACACCCTATGTGACTTAATAAGGATAGCATCCCAGGCAGTGGCCTCAGGAGCGGCCAAGAAAAGGCTTCTGTAGCACTGAAATTGGGCAACAGATACAGTATCTAAAGCTTACCTTGGTAAATTGTCTTTTATAAGAGGCCTACTGTTTGTGGAGGAGCTGGAAAAGCTTGTAAAAGGCCCACAAAAATCTAAACCCCGGAGACTATGAGCAGGTACATGAGGGACAAAGCGCTGGCACTTCAGGTAGTGTCATGGGTTTCGATCGGGCAGGTATGCACCACAGCAAATCAAGAAGTCCAAAGCCCAGTTTTTGTTTTTTTTTCAAAGGGCCAGGAAGACTAAAGGTGAAGCCCCCGCAGCTGTGGGCTCAGGGAGCCCTCATAATAATAAGCAGAGGGTTCCCTCCCCGACAGTGCCAGTAGATGGCCGCCTTTTCAGATAGTATGTGGAGTCACCCAAATCACGTTGGACCAGTGCGACAGTGCTATGCCTCCAAGTGTGCAAGACAGGTCCCAAGGAGTTTTGTGGGACCTACTTATGTCTCCACTCAAAAGAGAAGAAGTAAAGGGAATACTGTTAAAGTTACAGCACCTTCAGGTGATTGTGCCAGTACCCCCACAGGAGAGGGGGCAGAGCAATTGTTCAATTCATTTTGGGGTTCTGAAAACGTATGGCTCCTTTCATCCGGTGCTGTACCTAAAGAAAGTCAACAGGAGCTTATACATGTCCCACTTTTGAATGGAGATGTTAAGGTCGGTCATGGCCTCGGTGAGGTAGGGTTTCCTTGGATTTAGTGGAAGTTACTTTCACATTCCCATCCGGATCTCCTACCAGAGCCTTCTAAGAGTCTGTGTTTTAGGACAGGATTTTCGATTCTAGGCATTACCTTTCAGTCTCACGACCATGCCCAGGACATTCCCCAAAGTCACGGTTGTAATGGCAGCAGGCTTCTGCAAAAAAGGAATTATGGTGCATCCATACCGAGACAATTGGCTCATAAGAGCAAAATCGACACACAAGAGCCACACGTTTTCAGAAGTATTAGTCCAGCTCTTATTGCAGCTGGGATGGGTAATAAATCTTGCAAAAAGCAGTCTTTTTCCCCCAAACTTGTTTATTGGGTTACAATTACTGTACATTTAATCAACATAATCCATATAATACTCCTAAAACCACAGAATTAGAAAAAAGAAATTCTAGAAAGGAAGTCAACAGGTGCTTATACGTGCTCCCTAGCTCTGCTCCAGGCTTAACACTACTGAGTCCTGCAAAGCCTGCTCTAAACCTGGTCTATTACAAGTCATTCCATGCCCAAAACACACCTGCCCCCCTGCTGCCAGGGCTGACCCAGAACAATCATGGTAACCCGTCGTGCTGCTTGCTCACTCTCCTGCCGGGCCCTAGGATTTGAAAAATAAAACTGTACTCATGCCCACCTAAGTCAGACAATGCTAGCAGAGATGGCCCATTGCAAAGGACCTCGGTGTGTCCCCATTTATTTTTTCAACATTAATGACCCTTGCAATGCCCAGAAGCAGGAGAGGTATGGAAAGCAGGTGGGAGGAGGAAGGGGTGGGAGAGTAGCCCACAGCCCAGTTCCCAAGTCTATGGGGTGGAGGAAAGAGAGCCCCCTACCATGGTGCTCACCAGACCCCGCTACTGTGAGGGGAGCCAAGGAAAGCTCAACCTGGCTTTTTTTGGGGTTTTTTAAATGTCTCCTTCCCAGGAGTAGGCTACGACCAGGGGAGAAGTAGCCCCAAGAACCCGTTGACACCAGAAGCCAAATGGCTCGATCAGGATAAGAACAAACCAAGACTCTGGGAGCTTGAACACCTGCCCTCACAGACTATTGGGATTGGACCAGAACCACACCTCCCTTCTAAGCCCAGATTGAGATCATAAAAGAGATTTGTCCCTTGTCTCTGTCAGTGGCGGAGGTGGGAAATCCCATACATGACTGATCTAGCAATAAGATAAGAAATTGCCACTTACTTAGTGTACATGCAGCAGGGAATGTTAAGAGCATAATAGGGTGCATTAGGAAAGGTATCACCAGCAGGGAAGAGGGGGTAACATTTCTCTTCTAGGTCACTAGCAAGACTGCACCTCAAGTACAGTGCTCAGTTTTAGAAACCATGCTGTGTGTAAGTTGTTACCAAAACAGAGGGAGGAGCTGCTCAGGGTTCTACAGCACATGGTGTGCCGACAGTCATGATGCCTTCTCACCCTGACACCACTACCCTGGATTTCTTCATAATTTGGCCTATACACGGCGCAATACGGATTCCGGCGCAATACGGATTCCGAAAACTCCTAAACACCGAATCTCTCTTACTATCACTCACGGACACCATCCTCGTCAACCTGGAGAAAAAACAATCCTTCCTCCTTATTCTGCTAGATCTATCCGCTGCTTTTGACACGGTAAAACACACCATACTTATAGACCAACTAGCCAACATAGGTATCAAAGGTTCAGCTCTCAGCTGGTTTCAGTCCTTCTTAAGCAATAGATTCTATAAAGTCAGGATAAACAACAAGGAATCTCTTCCAGTCCTTTCTGATCAAGGAGTCCCACAAGGATCTTCACTCTCACCCACCCTCTTCAATATCTACCTCCTACCTCTATGCCACCTGCTCTCATCCCTCAAGCTTACCCATTACCTCTATGCAGATGACATCCAAATCCTTCTCCCGATTTCAGAATCCCTTCAAAAAACGATCAGCCACTGGAACAACTGTCTACAGCCAATTAAAGACTTACTCTCAAGCCTCAATTTAGTATTGAATGCCAACAAAAAACCGAAATGCTCATCATCTCCCATGATCCCCTCACCATCTCTTCAAGCTCCTCTCAACCAAACTCAATTAGCAAGTTCTCACATGACGTCAGGGATCTTGGAGCCTGGCTAGACAACTATCTAAATCTAAAAAAGTTTGTAAACACCACCACAAAGGACTGCTTTTACAAACTGCAAGTCCTCAGAAAACTAAAACCCCTCCTTCACTTCACCGACTTCCAGCTAGTACTTCAATCCATCATACTTTCTAAGCTCGATTATTGCAACTCCCTCCTTCTCGGTCTCCCCACAAATACCATCAAACCCTTACAAATGGTACAGAACGCCGGTGCCAGAATACTCACAAACTCTAATAAAAGAGATCATATCACCCCAATCCTTCGTAACCTACATTGGCATCCTATTAATCACAGGATCCTCTATAAAGTTCTCACAATCATTCACAAAGCAACATACAATCTTGCTCCGATCATGTTAAGCACCCAACTTCAACCTCACACATCATCCAGACCAATAAGAAGCGCATACAAAGGCACGCTGCAAGCCCCACAGGTAAAATCATCACTGAGCAAAAGAGCTCTATCTTCAGGAGGCCCACACCAATGGAACGCACTCCCCCCAGATCTAAGACTAGAACCAAGTCATCAGGAGTTCAAAAAAAAGCTAAAAACATGGCTTTTCCGTCAAGCTTTCCCAGACATGTAATGCTACCTAGTCAAGACTATAAACCCAAATTTAGGGATAACTCACTGTTTTTTGCTATTATGATTTTTTCAACTGCACCTTTATTTTGAGCGCTTTCATCTTTTGTATTTATACTGTATTTACACTATATTTATATATTTATATTTATTTTCTATATAATATTTTATTATTATATTACTATGTTTAATTAGTTATTTGTTCTATTTGTTCCATTGTTATTGTTATTGTTACTTTTCTATTGTTATTTGTTCTATTGTTCTATGTAAAGCCCCTACTCCTTTTGGGCATTTAAAAGTTATATGTAAACCGGAGTGATTTGTAGCTCCTACAAGAACTTCGGTCTATAAAAATAAATAAATAAATCTACCAGGAAGATGAGCTAGGCCTGCCAGGGAATGCGCCAACATTTGCTCCCTTGCCATGGACTCAGTTCTATCAATTACGATGATTAGCTCAACTCAGGTGACCTAAACATTTGGGGTCTGGCACCTGCCACTGGCTGCTGGTGGAAGAAATGCTGCAGGAGTTGGGGCTCTTCCCCTGCACCTGGGTCCCAGAATGAGCAAAAAACGCTGCTGCCAATGCTACCTAGGAGTATATGCGCTGTGGGGGGAAGAGGCAAGGAAGGAGGGAGAAAGGCTGGATGGGAAGGGAAAGCAAAAGAAAAGAAAGAAAAATAAGCAATAAAAATGTTTTTTTTAATGAAAAAAAAAAAAGCAGCAAGCAAAAAAATGCCGTAAAGAACTCCACCCTCCTCCCCACACTCTCCAGGCACATTAAGTTTTTTCTTGGCACCTAAATTTTCTGACAGGTTTTTACACCCCTGACATCAATCTCAGAGGTTCAATGCAGCTCTCTATTCCCATGGTGGCTTCATCTCAAGTAACGAAGAACAGGAGAGGCTTTCTTTGGATGCTGTCTCTCTGAAGGAGGTAAACAGGTTTTGTTTAAAAGCTAAACAGGTACTGGAGGGAAGCTGATCAAAATGAATTTAAAGGAGCAGAAGCTGAACCGTACTTCTGAATTTGCTTCAAATTTAGATCAAGGCCTAAAATGCCTTTTGGGATTACTCTGGTTCCCACGGTCACAAACAGCAGTAACCTAGCAATACTGTCCTTCATAAACAAAATGAAGTGTTTATTAATAAACTTAAATGCAAAAACATTAGGATATCTGATCTTCTTGAAAAAGGGGAGAACAAGGGTTGAGGTACAGCTACAAAGTGCACAACAGGCATGGATATATATATATCTTAGAAGTGCAGTCCAGATGTATTCCACACATTAACGAAAGGTGGGAGGAAGGTCAAACGATTGCCAGCATGGCTAAAAAGTGAGGTGAAAGAGGCTATTTTAGCATCTCTCAGATGATCCTCCTGCAACCACCTCTGGATTTCCATCTGTAAGTGGAGCCAAACTGCATAATCCTGAGCCTGCAGGTTCCAATCAGATAGCAGAGCGCGCTGAAGAGGAGCATATATGTGCCCTTGCCCACAGCACCACTTCCAGGGTAGCTGCCATCAAATTGAGTACCCGTTGTAGGACCACACCGTCAGGCGTATGGTGTTCATCAACTGACGCACGTGAGACATCAATCTCTGGATCCAAACTTGCAGTAGGAAAACTCTGTCCTGTCCAGTGTCAAACCAGACCCCCATATACTCAGACGACTGGGATGGTTGAAAATTGCTCTATCAGGTTCACCACCCAACTGAGCTCCTGCAATAAGAAGATCATCTTGTGTGTCACCAGGCGGCTCTCTTCCTGAGACTTGGCTCGAATCTGCCAATCGTCCAAATACGGGTGCACCAGGATTCCTTCTTTTCACAAGGCCGCCACTACCACCACCATAATCTTGGAAAATGTTCTGGGAGCAGTGGCAAGACCAAAAGGCAGCGCCAGAAACTGATAACAGTGCCCCAACAACGCAAAGCATAGAAAGCGTTGGTGTTCCAACCAGATGGGAATATGAAGGTAAGCCTTGGACAGATCCAAGGAGGTCAGAAATTCCCCCGACTGCACTGACATTATTACAGAGCATAAGGTTTCCATTCAAAAATGAGTCATCTTCAAGTGAACGTTGAGCCTCTTGAGATCCAAGATGGGACAAAAGGAGACCTCCCTCTTGGGCACAACAAAATACCATATTTTTCGCTCCATAAGATGCATCTGACCATAAGACACACCTAGGATTCAGAGCGGGAAAATTTAAAAAAATATATATATATGGTGGTCTAAACCGGCTCTGTTCCCGGGCATCTGTGCGTCTTATGGAGCAAATTAGGGGAGGGCATAAAATGGTATTTTGTCCCCATTCCCCATCTCAACCCTTTTAAATTTAATTAACTACAACCCCCCACCCTCCTGACCCCCCCAAGATTTGCCCTTGTCACATGGTAGGAGCACAAGATGGTGCCGGCAGTCCACTGCTCCTACCATGTGACAAGGGCCGACCAATGGCACCGGTAGCCCCTATGACATAGCAAGGGCAAAGGCTATCGGCGCTATTTTGATACTGGCAGCCGACGGCCCGAGTGCAGGAGATCGTTCCTGGACCCCCGCTGGACCACCAGGGACTTTTGGCAAATCTTGGGGGGGTCAGGAGGGTGGGGGGTTGTAGTTAGGATTTTTTTTTGTTTTTTTTAATATTCGCTCCATAAGACGCACAGACATTTTCCTCCCACTTTGGGGGGGAAAAAAGTGCGTCTTATGGAGCAAAAAATACGGTAAATGGAATACTGCCCCATACTTTGAGACATGAGCCCTGGAACCAAAGCCCTCAGACTGAGGAGCCTTTGAAGCATGAACTCCACTGCCTGCTTCTTTTCTAGGGAGTGGCATGGGGACACCATGAACACGCCACAAGGAATACTGCGAAAGTTTAGTGCATACCCTTCGCATATCACCTCCAAGACCCACTGGTTCGATGTGATCTCGAACCACCTGATAAAAGAGAGTGAGACGTCCCTCTATTTCCTGTTCCAGAAGGTGGGTCAGCAAACCTTCATTAGGAAGCTCAGGAAGGTCCACCACCCGAGCCTGCTCCTCTCTTGGGCTGCCAAGGACGAAAGAACTGAGACCTACCGAACGGCCGAGTTCTCTGAAAGGTGGTCCCTCTGCAAGGACGAAAATACCTGGAACCCCGGCAACAACCCCTCATACCTAAGGGGTGCTATAACTGTTTCTTATCCTCTGGCAATCACAGCACCGGAGACTCACCCCACTTACTGGCCAGTTTCTCCAACTTGCTCCCAAACAAGAGCGAGCCTTTAAAGGGCATTTTGGTAAGATTGGCTTTGGAAACTGTATCAGCTGATCAATTTCGCAACCAGAGTTGACGCCTGGCCGCTATCACCAAAGCCAACCCTCTGGCCGAGGTGTGGACCAAATCACAGCCTGCGTCTGCTAAAAAGGTGGCAGGAGGTTCAATAACCACTCTGGAATTCCCTCCAGACTCATCAACCTCCTGAGAGAGAAGCAGACAAGATCTCACCACTAAGGCACAACAGGAGGCAATCTGTAAATTCATCGCCACTGTCTCAAAGGCTTGCTTAAGAATAGCCTCAATCCTTCTATCGTGTACATCCTTCAAGGCCGCTCCTCCCTCTACAGGGATAGTCGTCCACTTAGAGATGGAACATACCAGTGCATCCACTTTGGGAAAACACACTCTCACAGCCAGATCCAGGGAGCACAGGCCTTCCAATGTCTGACCCCCTTTAAAATTTGCCTCTGGGGCATCCCATTCCAGATCAGTCGATTCCTGGATGGCATCCATCACCAGGAAAAAACGAGAGGCTTTATGTAAGGAAACCAAAATGGGATTCTTCCTCGGCCCCGACACAGCATCCGAACCAGGAACACTCAGCTGTTTCAAGGTCTGGGAAATCAGGGCCAGCAGTTCATCTCTATGAAAGAATCACAACATGGATCGATACGGTTCCAGCCCTGAAGAAATTTCCCCATCTTCCAGGGAATCCAGATCAACCTCATCATCAGTGTCTTGCGGATTCCTGTCGGGAACACGTGCAGGGAGCCGAGGCGAGCTCTGGTGCTTAAGCATAGGACTGGAAGAGGGAGGAGCCACCGGCTGAGGGTCCAACCGAACAGAAAGGGGGGAAGTGGAGGACTGCGCCCGAAGAAAGGCTTGTAAGCCTTGAAAAAATTCCATCCAAGAAAAAGCAGCTGGGTCCAGACCAAGCCAAGAAGGAACTGGAGCTGGTCCCACAGAACAGCCCATGCCAGCGGAGGAGCCAGTAAAGGGAGAACAAAAATCTGGCGCCCTTCCCAGTCAAGGCCGTGACCAACCCATCATCAGATAATAGAAGGACTAGGGGGCACTCCATGAAGTTAGCAAGTAGCACATTTAAAACTAATCTGAGAAAGTTCTTTCACTCAACGCACAATTAAGCTCTGGAATTTGTTACCAGAGGACGTGGTTAGTGCAGTTAATGTAGCTGGGTTTAAAAAAGGTTTGGGTAGGTTCTTAGAGGAAAGGTCCATTGACTGCTGTTGATCGGTTTGACTTGAGGAATAATCACTGCTATTGCTGGCAGCGGTAGCATGGGATCTACTTAGTGTTTGGGTACTTGCCAGGTACTTGTAGCCTGGATTGGCCACTGTTGGAAACAGGATGCTGGGCTTGATGGACCCTTGGTCTGACCCAGTATGGCAATTTCTTATGTTCTTAGAATGAGAAGAGGCCAGCTTAGCAAAATCCAAGGAAGACAACTCTCCCTGAACAACTAAGCAGCGCTAACACAGATTAGAAGCCAGGTCAGGTTAGGAAGCCCTAATATGACAGGCAACACAAATAGGAAGACACTTAGGCTTCTTACTTACCGGCGCCATCACTGCAGTAAACGTGTGACGGAACAGCTCGCACTCAAATGAAATGCGCCCAAAAAATAAGTGCGGCAAAGCGCACACCAGAAGTTTTTTATGCACCTACGTGAAGTTAGGCGCATAAAAAAGTTCATCGCATAAAAAGCACGCTCAAAAACCAAGCACACAACATATGTGCAAAGCCAACACACTGCGTACACAGACTGCCTACAGAGGGCAGCAGAACACACACAAAGCACGTGAAAACAGCTGCTGCAGCCTACCACACGGCATGCAAGAAAAAAGTCTAAGTGCGGGGCCTAGCCCACCAGGGACTGCTCAACCTGCCAGGCTGTCCAGTTCCCCAACCCCAACGGGAGCAGGAATGAACATCGGCACAGTGCACAGAGAATGGAGACCAGTGGAAGTCCTGAAAGCCCTCTGTCTCTGATTCAGGTAAAACCTTCTTTTATTTTTTAAACCTTACCTGAGTTCAGCGCTTACTGGCTGAATACAGAGACGGGCTCTGGCTGCGGAGGGGAGGGAGAGGGCATCTGCCGTCACCGCTGCACTTGGCCTCCTGCACCTGCTGCCTTTCAGTTGAATTAGTAGCTAAGTGCACTCCGGGAAACCCAGCTACTGGACCAAGGCACACTTCTGAGAGACCTCGGAAATCACCTCAGGAATTCTCAACTGGGGGAGGGATCTTTAGGTATGACAGCAGGAGAGCCGGGCTTTCCTTTTCCTGAATTTAGAATTTCACCTTTCAAAAAGCTCAAAGCAATCCCCATAGAGAGATGCACGTCCACCATCTCCTGGAGACGAAGAATACTGGCAGGCTGGGGTCAATGCAGGGTTATATATATTGTGACATTAGATTGCTCCGTCTCCATCTGTGGCAGGGGAGCATAAACCCACTGGTCCTGAGTCCACGCTAGGACAGTGGTTCTCAACCTTTTTTCTATTAGGACACATCTGACAGATAATGCTTACATGCATGACACTGAACACGACCATCATGGGGCTAAATGTAAACATATACTCTGCATACACAGGAAACCCCCATCCCCACCCCCTCCCCAGTTCCCCAAACAATGGATGCAGAGGAGATTTCCCCATACAGCTCGCCATCGCCACATAAAAAATATATTCTGATTCTGGTGCTATCTCAGTAACAGAATCAGAAACTCCCTTACTACCAGGCACATTGTAAAATATAATACCGTAGCGATACTAACTCCAAGAAATCAGACAGCAATATCTCTACCTATGAAAGGGCAGCAGTGCAGCACCTGTGCATGACCTATTGAGAAGGGGAAAACCCAACAAATAAGACTGAGACAAAACCCTACATACGAGTAAAATACCTCACCTCACTCACACACACAGTTCAACGGTCACCAAATGAAGAATAAAAGACCACAAATTACAAATGTGAAGACAAAAACTGTGATGGACACCTCAAAAAGCCTTTCTACATGCAGTGCAAAACTGGAGAACTAGAAACAGAAATACATTTCTTCCTACGCTAAGAACAAAGATAGAAGAAATGCGCATTCCCCAAACTGACAGATTATGGCTCTCCCTGCACATCTCCATCATCCTTCACTTCTCCCAGTTATTCCCTTTCAATCATCCGTTCACACTCGCATCCTTGTCCAGTATTCCCGACCCCCCATCCTCTTCCGAGTGCTCCCTCTCCCCTGCTTGACTCTCCCCCCTCCCTGCCCAGCTACCCGACCCCCTGTTTCCCATCCCTTCCTGCTCAGCAGCCCCCACACACCCTCTCCCACTTCTGTCTGCCCAGCATCCCCAGCCTCCCTTCCCCCACCCTCCTCAGGGTGAAGAGATCAGCAGCAGCATCACTCCCAGGCTCAGCAGGGGAAGGTAAAGTTTGTGTCCCATCCAGGCCCAGAACAGCAGGAACTGGCAATATCGCGCTCTGATCTGGGTGAAAGAGGAAAGAGCCTCCCACTGGGCCAGAAAGAAGAGAAGGAAGTGAGAGTAATCTCCCATCAGGCCAAATATAAGAGAAGTCCAGCAACTCCCACCCGGGCTGATAAGGAGGCAGCTGGCCCTGCAATATATACCTCCCATAACCTCGTGACACACCAGTGTGTCCTGACTCACCTGTTAAGAAGCACTGTGCTAGGAAACAGTGGCTGTCATAACACCTCTGTATCGCTCCATGGTGAGACCGCACCTTGAGTAATGTGTACAATTCTGATCACCACATCTCAAAAATGATATAGTTGCATGGAGAAGGTACAGAGAAGGGCTACCAAAATGATAAAGGGCATGGAAGTGTTCTCCCATGAGGAAAGGCTAAAGAGGTTAGGGCTGTTCAGCTTGGAGAAGAGATGGCGGAGGGGGATATGATAGAGGTCTACAAAATCATGAAAGAACATTGAACGGGTAAATGTGAATCAGTTATTTACTCTTTCAGATAACAGGACTGGGGGCACTCCATGAAGTTAGCAAGTAACACATTTAAAGCAAATCGGACAAAATTCTTTTTCACTCAATGCACAGTTAAGCTCTGGAATTCATTGCCAGAGGATGTAGTTAAGGAAGTTAGTATAGCTAGGTTTAAAACAAGTTTATTTATTTATTTAACACTTTTTTATACCGACCTTCATAGTAATAACCATATCGGATCGGTTTACATAGAACAAGGGTATAACTGAGCAAAAAACTAAAGTAGTTAACAATAGAGCTGAATAAGGCAAAGTTACATTTAACAAGGAGTAAAAACTTGGAAGCTTAAGTAGCTGGAAGAAAGTAGAGGCAGGAAGTAATTGTAACATGATACAATAAAGAATATGGGTTAAAGCTTAAGGTGCTTTAACTTGGAGGTGCCAGCGTCCATCGTTCGAGAGGATAAAAGTCCATTGGACCAGGTGAGAATAATGGCGACTAGTGACTGTCTGGCGGATCAGAGAAGGCTTGGTGAAAGAGCCACGTCTTGAGTTTTTTTCTGAAAGTTAAGAGTCAGGGTTCCAATCTGAGGCTTGAGGGGATGTTATTCCAAATTTATTTATTTATTTATAGATTTTTCTATACCGGGGTACGTAAAAAACATCACCTCGGTTTACATTCAAACAGTAATATAGCATTGCGCTTTACAATTTAACATGGTAACTGAACAAATACAATACAGTATATAACTATGTATTAAAAGAATATAAGCAATATATGAGAGATTGTGGCGGATAGGAAGAGTAGTTGAGGATACAGATCATTGATAGTAGGCTTTTTTAAATAGCCAGGTTTTAAGGTTTTGTTTAAATTTTTTGTGGCAGAGTTCCTGGCGTAATTCAGAGGGCATGGTGTTCCATATAGTTGATCCAGCAATGATGAAAGATCGTTCTTTGTACTAGAGAGTTTAGTCAGATTGGGTGCTGGGATATTTAGTTTGGCTAAATTCTGGAATCTCGTTGGGCGGGAAGACATTTTGAATTGCAGTTGATCTGTGAACCAGAGCATTTCTCTGTTTTGAATGGCTTTGTGTATCAGCGACATAGATTTATAAATTATCCTGTAAGCCACGGGTAGCCAGTGCAAAGACTGAAGAGCTGGAGTGATGTGATCATGGCGGCTTGTGTCAGTGATAATGCGGGCAGCTGCATTTTGCAGCATTTGCAAAGGTTGAATGGTGGCTTTAGGTAGACCCAGTAATAGAGCATTGCAGTAATCAATTTTTGACAAAATAGTTGCTTGTATTGCTTGTAAATAGATGGACCTGCTATTGAAAACGCTCGGTCTTTGGTCGAGGAAAGGCGTGTGGCTTTAGTTGGGGGGAAATTCAGAGTACCTTTATGAATATCTCTAATTGGTCTGTTGGAGGAGTGTAGTTTGAAGGGGATTTCGAGGTCGAGTTGGAGTTGATGATGGATGGATTTGTGTATTAGGGTGATTGATTTGTAAAGAATTCTAAAATTCACTGGTAACCAATGTAGGTTTCTGAGGATTGGTGAAATGTGATCTCCGCGGCTGGTGTATAGTTTGATAAATAAATAGATTCAAACTTAAAAAGGTTTGGATAAGTTCCTGGAGGAGAAGTCCATAAACCGCTATTAATTGATAAGGAATAGCCACTGCTTGTTACCAGCATTAGTAGCTTGGGATCTTTTTAATGTTTGGGTACTAGCCAGGTACTTGGATTGGCCACTGCTGGAAATAGGATACTGGGCTTGATGGACCCTTGGTCTGACCCAGTATGGCATATATTACGTTCTTAAGTGTGTCAGGAACAAAAATTACTGCTTAGTTTAGATTAGAACTTCTCTCAACAACTGAAAAGTAATAATTATTAAACCAAAGGGTCTTCAGCTATCAGGGATGGATTTAAGATTTTAGTGTCCATAGGCAGAGTGCCACGACTATGCCCCTTTGAAGCTGTGCCAGCATGGCCCCAATGCAAACCAGCACATTTGGATTTTTCGCACCCATAAGCAGAGAGCAATGCGATAGATAGAAGACAGAAGCTTGCATGATAAAAGGAAACCTGGGACTCCATTAGTAGCCATATTTTTAGGTAAATCAAAGAGTTAAATCATGCAGTTGGCGAAGAACAATTCTTTTCAAAGATTAAGCTATAAAAAATACCAGGAGACCATATGAGAACACCATGTCTTCTATTCTCATGCAAGGCTTGATGAACTGCCTACATTTTCATCATCATCTATCACTGTCTTGAGCAGATGACAGTCTAACAGGGAAGCAAACTTCTTGTAATGATTCTGGGAAACCCAAGAAAAATCTGAGAAAACGTAGCCTCGACACCCTCAGAGAAAAAAAACAGATGTTTACTTAGGTATAACTACTTGAACACCTTTTGTTGGCACTGTCCTGGTCCCAGTTCCCCTGCAGAGGCAGCACTCAGAGCCCATATGGGTGAGGGAGTCGTAGTGCTATGCGTAATGGTGACAACTAGTGAGCAGAGTCAGGACCCATGCAGGGTTACAGAAGGAGCACCGAATCACAGCTCCTGACAGAGGATGGTGGCTGCAATGAATGGACCAAAATGAGGTGGGAAGGAGATATAAAACAGAAATGAAAATGAAGGCTTGCGATACCTGGTTTAGACAGAGGTTGACCTAAAAGGGGCAGGAAGAAAACTGTTGGGTCCAAAAACCAGAGAAATCTGTGTGTTTGTCTTGATTGCATAAATCTGTAAAATACATGTCTGCCTGCATTCTCTCTCTCTTGCTTCCTCCACAAATGAGTGGGCGATTTTCCAATTGACAAACGCACGTGCAATCTCATTTTGTGAAGACTCCGATGACAGGTTGCTACTGACTTTTCAAACAGACCTTCTCATACCTGGGAACTGTTTAAACAAAAGATGCTGAGGGCAGCATGAACACATCAGAAAAGAGAGAGTGAACACACGGAAAAAGCTCCAGATCGAGGTCTGTGATATTTTTAAGAGAGAAAAACAGAATCTCCTACAAACCAAACACAGGCCAAGCCAATAAGATTCCAGAGCTTCCGAGTGGATATGAGGAGGAAGACGCAGTCAGCCTTTCCCGCACGACTGCTGGTGACTCGGCCTGTGTGTCAAACTATGAAAGGGTCAAATACCCGAGGCCAAATCAGAGGCTTCTCCCCCTTACTTCATGGCCATGCAGGGACCCACTCTGGCCCAACACCCCCTACTTTCTCATCTCTCCGAGCTCCGAGGTGAAGGGTGGGGGAGGGTCCTCCACCCTCACCCTTTGGCCCTGCCCATGGGTGCCAAAACTTTAATGTAACCCTGCTGCTGATGGGATTTTCTCTGAAAACAGAATTGCAGATTATCGTGCGCTGCTGCTGTCTACCAACTATGAACAAAGCAGCACAGCTGCCACATTTGTCCACTTAAGAGACACAGAAATAAGGCTTGACAAACAAGTTGCAGGTGAGACTTATTCACTAGACCAACTTCAAAATGTTTGTAACAAGTTTTCAAGAGTTACGCTCCCATCCTCAGGTAAGTGCAGAATGGGTTAAGGAGGATGCAGCTGCCTGCATAACTAAATTGTAGCCTGGTGATATAAAGGTCCAATAAAACTATAAAGTTAGCAGGACCAAAATATGAAAGATGCATTTCAGCTATGATGTAAGAATACTTACAGAAGTCGAAGGCTAAGTGAAAAAATAACTGAGATCAGACCTCTTCAAGTATGCCCACCTCAAACATTAGGGCGATTTGCATGTTCCCGAGAGTATCAAGCACATAAATTCTGTGCTACATAACAAAGAGAAGAAAAGACATTTTAAATTAAAAACGATTCTTCCTGTGATCTGGGGCTTAGCACATGCAAAGAAAAAGCTGGATCCCTCCCTGGGGACTGAGAGAGGAGGGCTTCACAGCAGCCCGAACCAAGCCCCAAAATCTCAGAGAAAACAATAATAAGATGATTTTTAAATTGGTGGGATGCAGCTCTGTTTTAGTGTTTTGCGAGAGGAAATCAGTTTCCATCCTTCTCTAACATGGAGTCCGGTCCAATTTTAACTTCACCAGTAAGAATCAGCCAAGTTGAAAGAACTCTTTGAAGGGTAACTTTCAAGCCCGTCACAACGAGCCCTCTAGCATTCTAGGCAGGAGGGCTTTCCTGGCAGGATGCTAGACGTTCACAAGGGACGCAACTTCAAAAATTAATGAGCTTTTAGCCTGGAAACACTTGCACCTGGATGAGCGCAAGATCTTTCTTCCAATGGCCTTTAAACTCCTGACCAGTGCAACTGCTTAATGCGCCGCTCAGAAGTTAATCTGGCATGCCAGTCTGAGTCATGGGACAGGAAGTGAAACAGCGCAGTTACACCACAAAAGGCAGACGTTTGCTCTGAGAACACTACACTTCGTAGATCAGGGCTTCCATACCCTGTCCTGGTGATCCCAAAGCCAGTCGGGTTTTCAGTATATCCATAACGAATATCTAGATATCTGACATAAAGGATGCTGCGCAGGCTGAAACCTTTATCAAGTCCAGAGGATTTTCGTTCTGTGCTACAATCACTCGTTTTCCCATCCATCGATGACTAACTCCCTTTTCCTAACGTTCTGCAAGCGCTGCAGCCGCCCGGCTCCTTTCTGGGACATCTAGATTCGAACACATCACTCCGGTCTTAGCTGCCCTGCACTGGCTCCCAATAACACGGAGAATCAGATTCAGCGCAATGCAGTTTTAAGACTTTATAGGCCAGCTCGCTCTCCTCTCTTCGCTCTACCAGTAAAGGTTTATTGGAAATACACTCACTTAACCGGGACAAGGGATCGGGCCTTTTCCCTGCCAGGCCTATCCCTATGGAATTCTCTTCCTGATCACATTAGATTACTCACAGATTTGAAAGAGTTGAAGCTGCTTCTCTTCCGTAAAAGCTTTCCCTTAGACCAGTGTACCCAGACATTGCACTCAAGTTATTTTGCTCTGCTGCTCCAGTGTAGCTTTTGTTCTTTTTATGTTTTGTATGATTGTAGTGTAAAATCAATAGTTTTAAATCTGTCCCAGTTTTATGGATGTTTTAACCTGTAAACTGCGGGACATAAATAAAATATAAACATTAAATGAATAGAACCCAAGCTACTAATCCTTACTGATTAATAGCAGTTTATGGACATCTGCTCTAGAAACTTATCCAAACCTTTGTTAAACCCAGCTACACTAACTGCTGTAACCACATCCTCTGGCAATGAATTCCAGAGCTTAATTATGCATTGAGTGAAAAAGAATTTTCTCTGATTTGTTTTAAATGAGCTACTTACTAACTTCATGGAGTGCCCCCTAGTCCTTATATTATCCGAAAGAGTATATAACCGATTCACATTTACCCTTCAAGTCCTTTCATGATTTTGCAGACCTCTAACATTTCCCCCTCAGCACCTAACAGGAAACCATACACTACAGGTCAGAGAGCGAGCTGGAGCGATTCCTCTAGTTGACATGGAGTGGCTAGCAGTGTGGCATGTCAGCATGGCTGGCAAGGGCAGCAGGAGCGTTTCCTGTGGCAACTGCAAGGCTTTTCTCTTGTGGCTAGTAAGAGAGACTATCAGCTGCAGAGATTTGTTTTTTTACCAGCTCAATGGAGGGCACAGAAAAGCCAATATAGCATATGGTTAAAATCTAGTTATTTAGGGAAGCTTTTGCAGAATACGTTTTAGTGTACATGAATATGTTGAGTCTTCCAGTTTTGGTGGAGATTGGGTTGAGATGTAGAATTATTTTTAAGAGAGAATGAGATGTATTGTTTTGGTGACATTTATTATTTTATTAGGTTAGGTTGCTTGCTTGTGATTTTCAAATGTTATTTCTTTCTGGTTGAGAGCGTGATAGATCTAATTCCTTCTTTGTTTATTCCCCTCTTACCCTGCCCATCTCACATCAACACTTACAGACTTGCTTACAGGCTGATGGAGCACACTTTTAGCCTGCGCGTCGAAAACGCACTGCCAACCCCCCCCCCCCCCCGAAACTACTAGCGCCCGCAACATGCAAATATGCATGTTGATGGCCCTATTAGTTATTCCCACGCGATACAGAAAGTAAAATGTGCAGCCAAGCCGCACATTTTACTTTCAGAAATTAACACCTGCCCAAAGGCAGGAGTTAATTTCTGCCTGCACTGGGGGTGTACAGAAAAGCAGTTTTTTCTGCTTTTCTGTACACCCCCAGACTTAAAATCACAGCGATATTAAGTCAGAGGCCCCAAAAATAAAAAAAAATTTTAAATGTGCCCACAGGTTGGAAGACGGACGCTCAATTTTGCCGGCATCCATTTTCTGAACCCGTGGCTGTCAGTGGGCTCGAGAACAGACGCCGGAAAAATTGAGCATCAGCTGTCAAACCCGCTGACAGCCGCCACTCCTGTCAAAAAGGAGGCGCTAGTGTCCTTAGCGCCTCTTTTTACCGCTGGCCCTCATTTAAATACTTGATCGCGCGTCCAGGAGAGTAGCCTGGGTACATGTTGGGAGAGCGCGTGCTCACCTCGGAGCGCCGGCTCTCCCACAGGATTTACTGTATCGGCCCGTTAATTAGGTGGCAGGGAGAACATTTACATAATAGAAGCAAACTACTACTTCACAAAATAAGCCCTCACTCAGACTTGGTATACAGAGTACTGCCCAGCATTTAGGATAATAATTTTTTATAATAGTATCAATTAGTGTCCTCAAATTCAAATTAGACCTCTCTCTCTTAATTTTGGTCAGGGTTATCAGAGAACATAGGTACACAATTAAGATCAAGGATTAGGATAAATTACTAGTCATAAATTGGAGAAAGTACTGCTTTGTACCAGAAAGGGGCGTTAAATTATTTACTAAGTCACATTTTTGTATTCTGCAACTAGAACAAGTAATTAAGTTAAGGTGGAGCTTGACTGGTAAAATCATATTAGGTCTTTGTGGTAATTTTTAGTTGGTCTGGTCTACTTCTATACCTTAAATAATAATATACAAAGGGAGCTACACTAAATTACACACTTCCATAGATTTTTAAATACATATTGTAGTCTGACAGAATAAGATAAGATATTTCATACTTCAAAGCAACAAGTGAGCAAGCAAACAGGGCTACAAATAGATTCCGAGGGCGGAGATGAAAATTAGATTCCACAGGCTGGTTAATTTTAATTGCATAACAGGTCAAGTAAAAGTAGGGACTTTGGTAGGTCTTTCTCATTTCTTTCAACAAGTACCAAAAACTCCCAACAGCTGAAGGATGCTGGGAAACACACAGTCACCAAAGCTGTCACCACTTCTACTGCTGTCCAGACAGATGTCCTGAGCCACCATGAGGAAACAGTGAAAGATGTTTGCATCTCCTCTTCCTCAGGAAACAGCTGGCGGAACTCAGAAAGGAGGTGACAAGCCTGAGAAACATCCAGGAGAATGAGGACTGCGTCGATTAAATGCTTATCACGGTGCCAAAGAGAGAAAACTCAAGCAGAGGGAAAGGTGTAACTGGATCCAGATTACTATGCCCACCCAGAATGCTTACTATGCTCACCCAGAATCCAGGTTTCTTCAAGCTGAAGAACTAGAATACAGTTGTGACAGCAAAGGAGGAGAAACCATCCCAGAATGAGGAAGAACTAAAACTTGTAAATCCCAAAGTTATGGGATCAACAGTTGTTGCATCTAGAAGGTGGTGAGTAATGGTGGTTGATAACTTGCTTCGGAGAGGCATGGGGGCATCCATTTACCAACAAGACATGTTGTCTCAGGAAGTCAGCTGGCTGCCAAGTGCCAAAATCCAAGACAATATGGCAAGATTGCTGAAAATCATCAAACCTATTGACTATTGCTCGATACTGCTCATCCATGTTGGCACAAATGATACTGATAAATACCACATAGCGCATGTCAAAAGTGACTTCATGGCTCTAGGCGAGAAGGTGAAGCAAATAGGAGAATATTATCTGTGCACCTCAGTCCCCCTAGTCAAAGATAATGGTCCAGGCAGAGATGCTTGCATTCTGGAGATGAATGAATGTGCAGATGGTATCGGGCAAGAGCTTTTTGGCTTCCAACGCTATGGGATGATGTTTCAAGGACTGCTGAGCAGAGATTGGGTCCACCTGTCAAAGAAGGGCATGGTGTCTTCCAGAACAGACCAGAAAGCCTACTGAGGAGGGCTTTAAACTAGGGGTGACATGACTTTTTTCTTCTTTTTAAGATATGTTACTAAAAGGAGGAAGTGCAAAAATAGCATTGTGAGACTCAGAGGTGAAAGGTAGGAATATGTAGAGGCTGACGAGGAAAAAGCAGAGTTGCATAACAAATATTTCCGTTGGGTGTTCACTGTGAAAAGGCCAGAAGCAGGACCACAGAAAATGTACACAAATAGGACTGGAAGGAGGTAAATCAATCAATTTTCAGAAATGTATGTTCATGAAGAGCTAAGTAAACTTAAAGTAGATAAAGTGATGGGGCCAGACATCCAGGAGTATTAAGGAAACTTAGCTCCAATGATTGATCTTTTCAGTGCTTCTTTACAGTTGAGAGTAGTTCCAGAGGACTGGAGATAAGCAGCTGTGATTCCTCTTCACAAAATTGGAAGTTATGAGGAGGAGGAGGCTGGGAACTACAGGCCAGTTAATATGACCTCAGTGGTGAGCAAATTAATGGAATCCCTATTAAAACAGAAAAGTGTAGTTTCTGAAATCCAAAGGATTACAAAATCCGAGGCAGTATGGCTTTACCAGAGGAAGGTCTTATCAGACGCATCTGATCCATTTCTTTGACAGGGTGACCAGACAGTTGAATCAGGGGATAGCACTAGATCTAGTGTACTTTGATTTTAGAAAGGTCTTCGACATAAGCAGCTCAAATAAAATGAACACTATGGGCATTAAAGTGAATGACTGGGTTAGAAACTGGTTGGGACAGCGATAAATGGAGATCACTCAGAGGAGAGGGAAATAACTAGTGGGGCACTATAGGGATTGGTCCTTTGGCCAGTTGTTTTCAACACTTTCCAAAGCAACATTTCAGGAGGATAGTCGGGAAGAGTTTATCTTTTTTGCAAATACTAAAATTTGCAATATGGTAGACAGCCAGGAGGGTGTGTAATACGAGGAAAGATCTAGGGAAGCTAGAGAAAAGATATAGGGGTAAATATTCAGCTACTGAGCTGTTAGTTAAGTTAGCCGGATACACATATCTGGCTAACTTACTAACTGAAATATTCAGCAGTATAGCCTCGCCACTGAATATACCCAGATTAAGTTAGTTAGCCGGATATGTGGTATCCAGCTAACTTTAGACCTGTCCTATGGCAGGAACACCCCCAACAACCATATAAGCTTTTTAAATATGCAGCTAAGCAATTTAGACAGATAACTTTCCCGTTACCCATCTAATGGCTTTTGATTATGTACTTCATAATGCTTAAAATTGCAGTCATGTATTTGGGCTACAAAAACCCAAGGGAGCAGCACGGTTTAGGGAGTGAAATTCTTCTAAGCATGAAAGAAGAGTGGGATCTGGGGAGATCATATCCAATGATCTTAAAATGGCCAAACAGGTGGATAAGGCGATGGAAAAAGCAAGAAAGATGCTTAGCTGCATAGGGAGAGGAATGATCAGCAGAAATATGGTGATATTGCCCCTATATAAGTTCCTGGTGAAACCACATGTGGAATCCTGTGTACAGTTCTAGAGACTGCACCTTCAAAAGGATTTAAACTGGTTGGAGTTGGTCTAAGAAGTAACTATTGAAACGGTCAATGGCCTTTGCTCGAAAGCACGTGGGGACAGACTAAAAGATGAAACACGTATACCCTAGAGCAGAGATTTCCAAACCTGTCCTGGAGAACTTCCAGGCAGTTGGGTTTTCAGGATATCCACAATGAATATGCATGAAATAACATTTGCATGTTATGGAGGCAGTCATGCAAATTTATCTCATGCATATTCGTTATGGACATCCTGAAAATCTAACTGGCTGAGGGTCCTCCAGGACAGGGTTGGGAAAGAGGAAAGTCAAGACAAGGGACATGTGATAGAGACATTGAAATATTTATTTTATTTTTGGTTTTTTATTTAAAATCTTTTCTATACCGTCGTTAAGCGGGTGCCATCACAACGGTTCACAATATGGCACATAACTATATGTTGTATAGAGTGTCTAGAATTCTAACAATTAAATAGGTGCCATCAAAATACTGTAACAGTTTCATAACAAATATTATTTGGTGGGTGTTATAGTCATGTCCAGTTTTCTCTGTCTCAGCTATAAGATAAAGTACTATTTAACTAGTTCTTTAAAAATAAAAAGAGAATTAGAATATAAAAATGAGAAACACACGCATTAAGAAAAAAGGTGTGTCTGCGTGGGAGTTTGACTGACCGCAACCAACATTTTCCTGGGTTCTCCTCTCAATTCTCTTTGTGATATGCTTGCTTAAATAGCCATGTCTTTAAACTTTTTCTGAAGGTTTTGATGTCTCTTTGCAGTCTGATTTCTAAAGGCATATTGATCCATATTGGGGGAAACAATACATGCAAGGTTTCCATGCACAAGGGGTGAGCCTCTTTCAAAAGAAAGGAGACTCTAGAATGAGGGCTCCATGGGATGATGGAGAAAGGGGGTACACTCAGGAGTAATCTAAGAACATATTTCATACAGAAAAGGTGGTAGATGCAAGGAACAGCCTCCCTGTGAAGGTTGTGGAGCCAAAAACAGTACCTGAATTCAAGAAAGCATGGCACAAGCACAGAGGATCTCCAAGGGAGTGGTAGGGATTGTAAAGCTGAATAGTTGGCATTGATGGGCAGACTAGATAGGCCATATGGTCTTTTTCTGCCCTCATGTTTCTATTGTGAATATGTAACTTGTGTTTATTATTGATATGCTTTGGACATCTGGATGGAGACAGGTAAATACATTTTATGGTGATGATGGTAGAGGATAACAGACTGCTCTACTTCAAGCTCTGGGTGGCAGAACAAAAACTGTAGGTGCCTGTGCAATCGCACACCTTAGAAACGTCCAGCCCTGTTTGTAGGGGCAAGGTGGAGCATCTATGAGGCGTCCTTCTTTAACATGCCCTTGGTATCTGCCTTGGATTGTGACAAATATTTCTTTTTGCTGATCAGATATCTGCTTTTAGGACAGGGGCTTTTTTGGGGTGACTCACGTCCTCAGTGTGTGATATCACTTTGTTCTGTATAGTTCTACCTGTGGCCTTGGGCAATTCACTTCACCCCCTGTTGCCTCACGTACAAAACTTAGAATGAGAGCCCTCTGGGGACAAGCAAAATATCTACTGTGCCTGAACGTAACTTGGCTTGAGCTATTACTAAAAAGGCATGAGCTTAAAAACAAATTTTAAAAACTAAAAATGTCCAATGCTGCTTTGTTTGTGCATACAATGCGCCACAGAACAGCGAGCTCGGTCAGTTTTAATTTCTCTGTATAACCCACCTATTTATAGGGCATTTCAAAGCTGCTGTGATGACACCCGTGGCTTGGAACTTACATTCTGAAAGCTGGCGCACTGCCAGCGGCTGGCCAAGGCTGCAGACCTAGGCACAGAGAAAAACCCGCTCGCTAAACCAGACCCCTGGTGGTTCCCATGGAAATCACTCTGCTAGGAGTACTCAAAGCAGCAAAAATAAACCAAATTTAAAAAAAAAAAATGCATTTTCTATTCCCGACGGCTCTGGGCAAGCTTTTCCCGCATTTTACCTCAGGACTCGGCTTCTCCTGCTGGAAACGTTCTCCCAGGAGGCATGACCTCCTAACCATGTCTTTGTAAAGCGGTGAAACACAAAATGCTTCATTTACATACACGCTGTCTTAGTACAAAATGACACACACAGCGACTCTCTAAAAACACTAAAACTGTGATCAATAACCGTTTCTTACGTTTAATCAACTGTTTGTCAGACACTATGTTTGTTGGTGCTGGATCAATCCCCACTTCTAGCTCAGATTTATTTATTTTTTTTTTTTGTGGGGAAAGCAGACAAAAAGAAAGGGGCAGTTACCTTCTTTACTGGACGGACAAATTACATCACACATCTCAGGCAACTCTGCGAGCAGTAATATAGCAGATGACAGCCGGAAAAAGAAAAAAAAAATGACCAATTGGGCCATCCAGTCTGCACAGTTATCCCGTCCACACTTTGGATACTCCCAGCAGTCAGTCGGAGAGGTCCTCGGTGGTTCTCCATCACCCTGGTTAAATGAACACACAGGTTCTCAAACGTAATCCGGTCCCCAGTCTGGGGGTGATTTCTAACTTGCTGTACCAGTCTGCTTACCCCATGGGGCCTGTGGTGTCGCTAGGTAGTGCTTCCTTTACCTGCCCCTTGGTTTCTCCTTAATACCTTGCTGGATAAGTACCTGGCCACCACCCACCTGCCTTCTGAGAGCTGTAGCCTGCCGGCCCGCGATATCTTTTTGATAACCCTCACATAAGAAAATCTGTGAAATACTAAAATAGATTTTCCAGCCAAGAGAAAGAAACAGTGTATGGCAGACCAACAACATCAACTGAGTACAAACCCAGGAGAAAAAAAAGAACAAGGAAAAAATTATTAAAAACACCCTTTCAGAAATCTGTATGTCATCTCTGCCATAAGAAACGTAAGAAGTTGTCATGCTGGGTCAGACCAAGGGTCCATCAAGGCCAGCATCCTGTTTCCAACAGTGGCCAATCCAGGCTACAAGTACCTGGCATGTACCCAAAAGCTACTGATGCTAGTAATAGCAGTGGCTATTTTCTAAGTCGACTTGATTAATAGCAGGTAATGGACTTCTCCTCCAAGAACTTATCCAATACTTTTTTAAACACAGCTATACTAACTGCACTAACCACATCCCATGGCAATAAATTCTAGTTGGTATTCTGTAAAGAAATATGAACGATAACTCTCCCCAGTGAACAACATTCAGGATAGAAAAGCCAGGAAGCTGGGATGGACAACAAAAAGCAAAAGCATTCATTCCTCGCGCCAAATACCAGGTCAATGTATTAAAGCATGTGGACCGCGCTAACTTAACCCAGGGATTTAATAGGGAGGGTGTGCGCTAGAAAATCCACGCAAACCCCATGTAACAAAGGCATTAGTTAGCACTCAAGCAATGCAAGTTCAGACTGCTTAATGCAAACTTTTTTTTTTTTTTTTTTTGCATTTTCAAACAATCTTGATAGCAATACACGCATATCAAAAAAAGTGGGTTATTAGGAATAACAAAGGAAAAGCAATATCCAGACTTTTTCACTGGATATATCTGTTAACTTAGTTCTAACTCAGGCAAAAAAAAAAAAAAAAAAAAGAAATTAACCCATTATAAGGTAATCCAGGAGGAGAATCACTATAATACAGGGAGTAATATGTGGCATGCTTTTTTTGTTGTTTTTTTTTGAAAGAAAAAGAGAGGTACAGCAATTATACATTTTTAAATCCCAAAACAAGTTTCAGGTAGAGCTATGATTACCCAAGGAATATTCTCAACTGTGATGGAACGAAGAAAATCTCTCTCACATTATTTAATCTAAGAATACATTTGCAGGGATACCATATGGTAACCTGCGCACCTATACCCCTGGCCTCCTGACACATTGCCAAAAATATTTTTCTTCTCTGCTGAGTTGTTTTCGTCAAGTCTGGGAACATCCATAACTTTATACCCCAAGTGCTTCTTTTCTCTATTTCTTGAGAAAAGTTCCAGAATCATGTCCCTCTCAGAGACTAGTGAAAAACTTACTAACAACGTCCCACAATAGTCAAGCTGTTCTTCTGACGGTTGTTCAAGGAATTCTGTTAAAATTTCCAGGTTGATGACATTGCCCTTCCTTTCTCTCTGTTTTTATAAAGTAAATTTCTACTATAGTTGGTATTGATTCTTTAGACAGCAACAGAGTTTCCAACAGGTATTTCTTAAATTGCTCTAATGGCGAAATTAGGGCAATTTGTGAGAAATTTAAGATTCTTAAATTTCTTGCTCTCAATTCGTTTTCCAGACTTTCAATTTTCCTGGAGTTGGTCAATTCTCCTTGTATTAGGGTATTCTGTGTAGTTTGTATCTGTGCTACTTGTTTTTCCAAAACTTGTATCTTATTTGAATGAGATGTTAGTAAAGGTTCAATTTGACAAACACGTAGTTGTGTGTCCATCATAATATTGTTAGATTCCCAATAGCAGATTCCATGGAGGTGAGAGTCTTCCATACCAATTCTAAAGTCACATTTTGAAGATTTATCTCAGTTGTAGTGAAAGGAGAGGAAATAGCTCTTACCACTTCTTCTTGTCAGCGCTCCTTTCCCATTTCTGGGTCTGCCGAGAGACCTTCCGCCCCCAAGTGTAAAGAAGCTGTCGGGTTCAGTTCCAGATTTCTTTTTGCACTCGTTTCCAGCTTCAGCTGTTCCGTGTGCTGCAATGAACTTTTACTTCCGACTGCCATGGCGATTCGTTCCAACCTCTGAAGGTTCCCTCCCGAGAGAGACAGAAAATCACTCGGCAACTCTGGTCGAGTGTTCGGTCCCGGATCCTGCATCGAGACTACTCGCGGAGGTGAAGGCGTTTTGGGAGCCCCGGGGCTCAATGATGTCATCATATCTAAGGGCGTTAGGCCAAGCTCCCCGCCAGACGCCACAGCGGATCACCCCTCCTGGGTTGAATTTGCCGTCGGTGCAAAAAAGGTTCTCTATATTCGTTTGAGAAAGGGTTTGAGTCGGGGTGGTTGGGATATCCACCCGCAGCTTACTCTTTCGCTTCGTATGAGGCAAGTCTAATCCAGGTAATCAAGAGAGCTCCTTAGCACACAATCTCTCTGTCCGCGGCCATTTTGATTCTCCCCAACAGGTATCCTTCTCAATGCAAACTTTTTCACAGCGTAAATTTAACTCACACTTCTGGTGGCCATGTTATTCTACTGCGGTGCCCAGTCTGGCAGCATCTGGCTGCTTCTCTGTGCGCCAGCATGATTTACACGTGCTTTATCACGTTGCTCGCATACCATTTGCGGGTAAACGCAAGAAATCAAGCAGTGCAAGCCGAAGAAGAAAGGCGAAAAGTGCTAGTGTCCCTTATTGGTTGAAAAGGGTGAGCAGCTATGGGTGTCCACCCCAGAGAGCTTCTGCCTTGAATTAAACTTGCACCCATTCTGTTTGGCATGCCAGCTATAATCAGAAGAAACACGATTCATCCCCTGCCACGTCGTACACTGCTGAGGATACTTAATGTAGTGCCAGACCCTTTTCATCCTGGACTGGCATTTTCTTGCCACTGGCTCATTCCCTGTCCCTTTCAAGGCATTTCAGTCAGGTCATGATGAAACGAGTCAAGAACTTCATTAAATAATGGATGCTCTCACCACCCTCCACAGAGAGAGAAATTCATATCACGTCAGGAAGCATTTGCTAAACCAAAGGGTAAGCTCTCTGGCGCATGCACCTACAGCTAAATAGTGAGCACTTTGGCACAGTGCATCCCAACTTTGCTCACAATCTCACATGCAAGACCATTTTGGCAAATCAAGTTAAATCAAAGCACAAGCTCTCCAAAGTAGGCACCTATGGCTGGTCACATTTTCCAGCCAATAAGGGACAATTTATCAATATTTATATTCATTATGATCACTGTGCAAACAATGCATACATATATCTCACGTATATCCATTGCGCATATCCAGACAACCTGTCTGGCTAGGTGTGCTCTGAGGACTGGGTTGAAAACCCCTGCAGTAATCCGATGGCATGTAAATGATCAGTGAGTTAAAAAAGAAAATGTATTAAACAGAAAACCACACTGAAAACGTGAGTAAAGGTGACAATCTGTTCTAAAAACATGAGCCATGCAGAAAAGTGCAGCACAATGGACGTCAAGTGAGGCAGGTGCTAGAATCCACTTTTTTTTTTTAGCTCACGAGTAAAAGAAAATCTGCGCTAAAAGTCAGCATGGATTTTAACTCCAGTTTTATTACATCAGCTCCACGGGGATGCAAGTCATCAAAATATCTTTGCTGCATTTCATATACAGCCAAACTAAATCTAACTTATGCAAAGCACATTAAGTTACATTTTGAAATCAGAGTACAGCCAACCTCCTTCCAAGGTAAGAGAAACTCGTTCCCAGCCCACTATTTGCTGAGTACTACACTGGAATATATAATCTTATTTGTTTCTGCTGTGGTTTGATTTCAGTAAAGTCAACTTAAATCCCACTTTAAAGCTTTATATCAAGGGCTTGGAGTAGGACCACAGAAAACTGCCACAAGCAGGAATAGAAGTGATGCAGACCTCAAACAACTTTCAGAAGACACTCGTGGTGAGCAGCTAGCAAAACTAAAAGTAAGCAAAGCAATGGGGCCTGCCAGGGTACATGTAAGGGTATTCAGGGGAGTTTCTGGCAGCAATGCGTCTGCCCTTTTCAATGCTTCTTCAGAATCAGGAGTCTTAGGACTGGTTCCTCTCACACAGAGGAAATCTGGATGAGGTTGAAAACTACAGGCCGGTTAGTGAATTACTGCTTCTAAAAACGGAGGAGAACGCCGTTTCTGGACTCCAGTGGATTGCAGGATCTGAGGCAGCAGGCTTATCAGAGGAAGCCTGTCAGATGAATCTAATCAATTTCTTTGACTGGGTGGCCAGAGTGCTAGATCAGGGGAGAGCAGAAAATGTAGCATATTTGACCCGATTCCACATAGATGACTTATAAACAAACTGAGGCACCCTATGCTTGCAGCCCTAAAGTGGCTGAGAGGAGGTGATAACGGGTAGTGGTTGTGACGCGATGTAGAAGGGACAGTTATGCGGAAGAGATCTCGGTGTAACACGTGATGAGGGAAAGCAGAGCCCCATGAGAAAGGAAAACTACAGGCATAATGATTTATAGTTATAGGCTCAAGTTCTCTGTAAAAAAAAAAAAAAAAACAACTTAGTGTTAGGCAGACCTCCCTTCTTCTAGACTGATAAGGGAAGCAAGCTGCAAACTTCAAGGACATAGACAGAGAAACACAGAACACAGTATATTGGGCAGCGTGTTGCACACATATAACAGCAGACAGACAAATCGAGTGTGACTGTGAGAATACAAATGCAAAGAGCTTCATAATGTTGTAAGCGTTAGGGACCTAGGCAAAGACACCGTGCCCATGTTTAGAGCAAATATGCCGATTCCCCAGAAGTGTGGCTGAACAACAAAGAAGCCCTTGCTGGACACCTTGCTCTCCGATATTTGCTGCTATTGGACAGAGGTTACTGCCAAACCAGAAACATCACTGCTGCTAGAAGCAGAAACTACTTAAGCACGGGCAGGCAGATTTCTTCGCAGCCCAATGACCCCCGACAGAAGCTGCATGATTGAAGACCCCTGGCCGTCCAGTCCTTGCCAAGAATGAACTGCTTGCTACTTCCCTCAGGTAGGGTCCTCAGAAATTTGAGGACCCTACCTGAGGAAGTGATTATTGATTAGCATTTGCATGCATCTTAGCTATTATTTTATTATTATTAGTGCTGTTTTCTCCCTGCCTGGTGCTAATTCTCAAAAGTGAATACCAGGATTTTACATTTCTGGTTTGAGGAAGCTGTTTTTAGCACAGTACATTTTGCATCTCAGTTTATTCACACCAGTGTCTGGCTCCCATGGTCTGCTTGTCTGCTCCATTTCTCTCCACCCACAGGGACCCACAATACATTATGTGTGGGAAGAAGAAATTAACTCCTTTTTGTCTTGCCTCATAACACCACCTATCGGTTCCATCTGTGACTGTGATAAACCAAGTTCCCTGTAAATAAAGGCAGGTTGCCAGTGGTGCGCGTGTGGGAATTGGTCCTTGGCCCGGTTCTGTTGAACTTTTTTGTAAGAAACATTGCAGGAGAGATCCCAGGAAAAGTGTGGCTTTTTTTTTTTGCAAATGATACCAAAACCTGCAATACAGTAGACAAAATGGAAGGTGTAGCAAACATGAGGAGGGATCTAGTGACGTTTGGAGAAATGTCTAGAGTCTGGCAGCTAAGTTTTAATGCTTAAAAATACAGAGTCGTGCATTTAGGGAGCAGTTCAGTCTAGGAGGTGACGTTCTTTTGTACACAAAACAAAAACAGGACCTGGGGGGTGATCACATTTGATAATTGGTGGCCAAACAGGTACATAAGGCACTGGCAAAAGCAAGGATGATGACAGAGTACATAGAGAGGGGAACAGTCTGCAGGAAGGAGGCAACACTGCCTTTGTATGCCTCTAGTGAGATCTCATTGGCGTCCTGCGTACAACTCTGGAGACCGTATCTTCAATAGGATATAAACCAGACGGAATTGGTCCAGGAAGCAGATGCTAAAATGGTGAACAGTCTTCATCGTAAACCATATGGGGACAGATTTAAAGATCGAAATATGTATTCCCTGGAGGAAATTAGGGAAAGGGGAGATACGAGAGAGACATTTAAATATCTCCAATGAATAAATGCACAGAAGGTGGGCTTCTTTCATCACTACTAATGATATGGCATAGACATAACACATAGCACCCCACAAACGTCTTTCAGACATCCACAAAAACAAGTCAACTAGGTAAATAAGTGAATCTGTGGTTTGTAGATGCTTCAAAACAACCCTCTGGGTCCCTTTCTTGTTCTGGGATAGAAATGTGAAGGCTCCCTGGGTTTCACTGGCACACGTATCTTCCCAATTTACTCCCAAAGTCAAACCCTTGAATCCATTTGTTGGACAACAAGCTCTCCACGCCACCTCCGTTTTCCTCGCATTGTTATGCCAGACAGGTACAGGCAGTGGATAACACCAGACGGGTGCCACAGACTATCCTGGCTCTTCCTTCAGCCTCTTACATCAGATACTGGATAAGAATCCTCACCTTCATCTTCTGCTTCTGCTGCGTTGACACTGACTCTCTCTGGCTGAGAGAGAACCAGAGGAAAAAAATAATAACAGGGTCCAAACGAGGAAGAGGAGAAAGAAAAAGGTGAAAAAAAAACTTCCTTTCCAAAGAAAGTCCAAAACAGGGACAATATTCTCTCTCCTCAAAAAGGGTAAAATAAAGTCTCACACGTTCAACCTCCCTTGTCACCAAAGACAGGGACTTCGGTGTCTCTAGGGGAGACATGATCAGAAAAACACACTCCTCTTCCTCTGACATTCAACAGAAAAATCCACAACTTCTCTAGGCCTCTTTATCTGATACAGACTCAGGAAGCAACTTCACAGGGGGGGGGGGGGGGGGGTGCTGGGGCCCAGATGATCTGTTCCTCTCCCTTGCTCTAATGCAGGGCCCTTCTACAAGGTCCTACTAGCAGGGACTCCAGTAGGGCCCCACAAAAGCATTTACAATATTTTTAAACAAAAAAATTAAAATTTGCTGGTTTGTATACACATAAAAGAAAAAACTCAGCATCTGGTTTACTCTGAAGAGGTCAGGCCATCCAAAAAACTAGGGATGACAGTCACTCTGCAAATTAATGTTTTTTCAAGTCCCAAATATACATAATTTTGAATACTGCACCAAGAAGAGCTGCAGGAGGCAGCTGCAACAGAAACAGGGAGCTAACCACTTAGGCTCAAAAGGTAATTTTGAAAAAGGATTTACACACATAAGTGGATTTTGCATGCGTAAATTGGCATTTGAAAACTATTTTTGCAAGTGTAGCTTCTTTGAAAATTTATTCCATAGAGCTGAATCGTGCGTGTTAATGGGCTTTTGAAATCTGCTACAATATATCCTACTTTCATTTGTGGAAACCCTTTAGAAAATTGCTGCTTCAGTTTTTAATCTTGCTACTACTAATTTTTAAAGCATTACTGCACATACACAGTTCTGTACAGAATCATACTAAAAAAGCCAGTCCCTGCTTTCTGGAGCTTATAATCTAGTCAAGGAAAACAAGAGTCTGTTAGAAGTATTTGTATTGTAGAGAAGTGTTTAGGATTTAGAAGCAGACTCAAAAAGCTGAGTTTTTAGACTGGAGAATATGATCAAAGGAGCAGGACATGCTTTTCTGTACACCCTCCGACTTAATATCATGGCGATATTAAGTCGGAGGTCCTAAAAGTTTAAAATAATTAAAAAAAAAAAAAAATTAAAAATTGGCCCGCGGCTTGAAAACCGGATGCTCAATTTTGCCGGCGTCCGGTTTCCGAGCCCGTGGCTGTCAGCGGGTTTGAGAACAGACGCCGGCAAAATTGAGCGTCGGCTGTCAAACTCGCTGACAGCCGCCGCTTCCGTCAAAAAAAGAGGCACTAGGGACGCGCTAGTGTCCCTAGCGCCTCTTTTTACCGTGGGCCCTAATTTGCATGTTTGTCCCCCCTGAATCGCGCGCGCACAGGAGAGTGGCCTGTGCGCTCGCCCGCGACCTTTACCGTATTGGCCTGCTAATCAGGAAGTCTATTCCTTGTATAAGGTACAGCAAGGTGGAACGCGCAGGGTCAGTGGGGCCGGCTTTAATTTGTGGGTGCCCATATGCAAGAGGGCCCTCCAGATCGTCCTCTCTCCAGGTGTTCCCTCCACCCACATCTCACTTCAGAGGCACCCCTTCTAATTAACTGCAACAACTCTGGGAAAGGAAATGCAGCATAGGGCTTGTCAGTCCTGGCACATTAGGAGGCCATGTCTCGCACGCTTTCCATGGTAACTGGAAGCCCAAGCAGGAAGAGGGATGGGGACCACCATGTAGGGCCTCTGAAGATATGAGGGCTGGCAGCCCTGCGACAAATTTCCTTTCCCAGAGTTGTCATTGAGCTAAGGCCGGCAGGATAACTTTGCAGCTGCAGGCCTGAATCGGTGGCATGAAATCAGTGACGGCACTGTGTTGCCTGTGAAAATTTGGCGCCAGAGGCAATTTCGCCATTAACTATACCTAAATCCAGGCCTCAGAGTCGGCGATGGAGAAAGACAAGAGCAACTTCCCTGATGAAGGGGGTTCATGAGGAAAAGTATAGGGAGAAAAGAGAAGATAGGTAATAAGGCGCTGCAGGGTAAATGCAATTATAGGAGAGTAAGAAAAGCCAGGCATGACATTCATGATGACATCTTCTAGAAAGAGAGAGAGAATGACATCTACTCCCTTCAGTGTTTCAACTTATTACACTTAATATCAGAGTCCTCATAAGATCAGATTCAATAAACTACATTATCTCTTGTGGCCTACTTTTTTTTTTTTTTAATTTAATCTCAACAGTTTAAAGGAATAACTTTTTTGTGGTTCTTCTTATAGAAAGAAAACTTTTTTAAAAAGATCTATTTAATACTCATTTTCCTCTTTTTTTCCCACACTCCCCAACCCCTTATTCAGTATGGGGTAATAGCGCGCCAAAAACAAGCATCCAACCCCCCCCGAAACAAATAGCGCCTGCAACAAGCAAATGCATGTTGATGGCCCTATTAGATATGCCCGCGCGATTCAGAAAGTAAAATGTGCAGCCAAGCCGCACATTTTACTTTCAGAAATTAGTGCCTACCCAAAGGTAGGCGTTAATTTCTCTCGGCACCTGGAAAGTGCACAGAAAAGCAGTAAAAACTGCTTTTCTGTACACCCTCTGACTTAATATCATGGCAATATTAAGTCGGAGGTCCCAAAAGTTACAAATAGTTAAAAATAAAAAAAAAAATTTTTTAATGGGCCCGTGACTTGAAAACCGGATGCTCAATTTTGCCGGTATCTGGTTTCCGAACCCATGGCTGTCAGCGGGTTTGAGAACCGACGCCGGCAAAATTGAGCATCAGCTGTCAAACTCACTGACAACCACCGCTCCTGTGTAAAAAGAGGCACTAGGGACGCGCTAGTGTGCCTAGCGCCTCTTTTTACTGCGGGCTCTAATTTAAATAAATTAATTTACTGAATCGCGTGCACAGGAGAGTGGCCTGTGCGCCCGCCCACTCTCCCGCGATTTTTTACTGTATCGGCCTGCAAGTGAGCAAACTGAAGTCTCCCTCTGAGACTTACCTTCAGCACTGCTGCTTTGGTCAGCAGGGATGAACACAGACGTGACAGCTGTTTCCCTTCACCAGAGAAGACCTATCACCTCCATAGGGCACCAGACCCTTACCTGTCTGATTCCTAACAGACAGGAGGCTCAAATCTAAGTTTGCAGCAAAGGGGCCAGTTCAGAAGCAGCCTCAGTTGATAAAATAAAGGTGCCGAAACCATGAGCTTCTAAATTTGAATGGGTTATTATATCTTTGGGAATTAAGGTTTTTGTATTCACTTGCTGCAGATTTGTTTCAACCAATTAAAATGTTTAAACTATTATCATTTTAAATAAAATATTTATAAAATCAATTTAAATTTTCAAAAACAGGATTAAAGAACTAAAATATAACAACTTTATTGTATCCACTATTTCCACTTTAAATGTACAAATAATACAAATGCACTCTATACTACTGGACAAACCTCACTTTCACAATGAATGATTAAAAAAAAAACAAACTCACTATAACTTTTCCTAACATAAAGCAACTTTAACAAAGAGTAATTAACCAGCTCGGGAAAAAGAAACAGGACTATCCCTCTTCGACTAGATTATTATTTAAATTGGTTAGCCACCTAATTTGAGAAAATCACTCTAGGCAACGTACCATTAGACATAAAAATATCATAATTATGACTAATAATAAGCAGACAAAATAAACATAATAGTAATAAAACAAATATAAACTAAAACAGATATTTGCAGAAGTCTTTGTTGGAGGCTAAGCTCTAGGGTGCATGACATCAAACACCCACGCGCGCACAAACACGCCACCTGCTCCCGCACTGGCACGTAAGAGACAGGTCCCATTCCCTCATGTTTGCATGACGATCGCAGCTCCCCCCCTGCACTCACATGACCCCTTCCCCAGCCGGTACCTGTACTGCCAGCTCTTGGTGCTCACTCCTTTCACCACCGCCGCCACCTTATTGTTGCCACCGCCGATCAGCTCCGGCTTCCCCTCACCATCGGGTACTTTCATAGTTGAGGTCTCTGTCTGCATCGCTGCTTTCCTTTACCCCTCGTCCTCCGGAGAACAGGACGGGAAGGCGGGAGCTTCACACACCAAGGAGATCGGAATGGAGGGGGGGGGGGTTAAGGAAACCGTCCCCCGACTCCAGCGATGCCCTTCTCTCCTCCCTCCTGCCGGTGCTACAGACCACTGCCGCTGTCCCCCCGGGGCCTGCCCTCGATCTCCATCCTCTCCACACGACTCTACCGCAGCGCTTCCAAACGAAACCCGCGGCTCCACACTCAAGAGCCGGAGCCAGAATGCCCGCCCCGACAACTTCCGCCAGGGCCCGGCAACGTCAATCTCAAGTCACTTCCGGGTTAGCAGTCCGAACTTCACGCACACGAAGATGAGTGAAGCTGAGCAGGACGCCATCTTGGTAGAGGGCGAATTTAGTTCCAGACCCTTTGGCTGAGTAAATTAGCGCCTCCCTATGGTCGCTGGGTGGAACGTCTGCCCTTAATCCCTTCTCGCACTTCGGTGTAGGCTGGTCCTACTGCTACTATTATTTATCACTGCTAATGCTAAAGCACTACTAGACATAGGTCATGCTGTATATCTATACATAAGAGAAGTCCCTTCTCCGTGGAACTTACAATTTACGGTAATTGATTCTAAGCAAAAAGCTTGTAAGTTGTGAGGGAGCTAGGGTTGCTAACTGCCTCCAGATTTTCAGGACAGTTTGGTCCAGTCTTGGTGGTGCAAACATGTCATTCACTCTCTCCCCCAACTTAACTACCAGTAGCAATTGCTCCAGCACAACACTTTGATGATATTGGCTTTGGTATGTACCCCCTAGACATTTTATATTCTGCTGCCTCCACATTATGTTCTAATTAACCCATACCTGTACCTGTTAAATATATCCTTTCAATCAAATGTTATTGCCATACTCTATACTTCATTGATTATTAATACATTTGTTGTGAGGGAGGATGGTGGTTTCATATTTTTCAATATCACAAAAAAGGGGGATCAATACGAAAAACTCAGAAAACGTTGCTCACTCATAAGCTGACAAATATATGAATGGATGCTTCTAAGCCATTTCTTATGTTTTTTAACTTTTTGAAAATAAAAAATGTATGTATAAGTCATGTGAGTTATGTATGATTCTTTGGACCGCATCAGCAAGCCAGACAGCGTATCTCCTACAATAAGTGAGATCGCTCCGTCTTCTCAATCATTTGCGGTGCTTTGCTGTGAAGAGATTTTTCAAAAATAGAAAACAATATATCAAACCAAATTGTCCATTAAGTCAATGGGTTCACTGTGCAGATGCATTTCATAAAAGAAGAAACTGTTTAATGAACAATATCAAAGCTTCCAAAAGGCTCATTATAATAGCTTTCTTGGTGAACACGAGTGCTGAATCCTTACTTGGGATCGAAATGTCTCCCGCTTATTTTCAACGCCGAACAGAGACCAATACAAAGAACAATCTCTGTTTAAATCAAGCGTACCGCTAGATCACGTAACCAATGGGGGCAGTCCATGTCAGGGATGACGTCATCTCGCGATGATTCCAAAATCTTCAAAGGAACATCTTTAAGTCTAAACTAGCGTTTAATCCAAGGGGGTGTACAGTATGTAGGCGATGTATCCATCGTTGTTCGGACCGAAGTAGTTGAAGATTTAGATCTCCCCCACGCCAGCAGGGGCGGATGTATTCTAAAACACATACACGCAAATCATCAAAGACATGTGAGAAATCATTACAGTGGCTTACCAACAAGACAGGAATGGTGTTCAATCAATCTGGTTCTTAGAGAATGCTTAGTTTTCCCCACATAAAATTTATCACAGGGACATTTAATTATGTACACCACCCCAGATGTCATGCAAGTCGGTTTGGTATATTGTTTTCTATTTTTGAAAAATATATTTTCACAGCAAAGTACCGCAAATGATTGTGATTTAATGGACAATTTGGTTTGATAATATTGTTTTCTATTTTTGAGAAATCTCTTCACAGCAAAGCACCGCAAACGATTGAGAAGTCGGAGCGATCTCCCTTATTGTAGGAGATACGCTGTCTGGCTTGCTGATGTGGTCCAAAGAATCATACATAACTCACTTGACTTATACATACATTTTTTATTTTCAAAAAGTTAAAAAACATAAATGGCTTAGAAGCATTCATTCATGAGTTTGTCAGCTTATGAGTGAGAAACGTTCTCTGAGCTTTTCATATTGATCCCCTTTTTTGTGATATTGTTTGCTTTTGGGATTTTCTTGCTCTTTTTTTCGTTCGGTTTCATATTTTTGTCATTGGGCACTCTCCATGTTGCCTCACCTATTTAATCATTAACTCACCTTCTAACCTCCATTTATTAATCAAAATTTTCTTTTTAAAAATTTTTTAAGTTTGGCAATAAAATTTGCTCTGTGTATCTTACTTTATTTATTTTATTTATTTAAAGGCTTTTATATACCGATGTTCATGTAATAGTACATATCGCGTCGGTTTACAGAGAACTAAGGTTAGAAATTACAATGAACATAAGGGATATACAGAACATGGCGTACATAATAAGGATTGTAAAGAACCAAAGTTAGCATTACATCGAACATAGTAAAAGCATTGTATCAAAACATAAGAACATAAGATTATACCAGTAAACAGATAAACAATTGGGCAATTGCCACAGAAATTCTAACCCGAGACCATGGTTCGAGAGTAATCTAGCACAAGATAGATAAATGAATGAATAACTGAGGGTAGCAATCAAAGCTGAGGTATTGGGGTTGTGAAGGCTTTAAGTGAAGGCTTTTGTGAAAAGCCAAGTCTTAAGCTTTTTCTTAAACGTCCGCAGACAAGGTTCTAGACGAAGGTCCGTGGGGAGAGCGTTCCAGTGTGTGGGACTGGCTATCGAGAATGCGCGTTTCTTGAGCAATGACTTTCTCTTTTTTTTATATTTTTTACGTAATTTATTATGTGCACATACACCTCCTAAATATTATCTCCATCAGTATAGCACATTAAATTGCTATACATGAATTTTGTTACTTAGCTTTTGCGTTCTATGAGTCAATGGTGTTAAATGGCGGCAATTTCCTTCTAAAAGATGGTAACCAAGTCCTCCTTGTGAAAGATAATGACAATGTTCTGTTCGACTTGTACAAGTTTCGGCAAAAATGCCTTCTTCAGGAATTGTCTCTCTGGTTTTATCTTTTTTCAAAGGACTAAATGTCGCAAAAGACCGCTACTGCTCCTTCTTTGGAGCCCAAACGCCTCCGTTCAATGCTGTTCTGACGGTTCAATTCCACTGACTCTCTCCTATTCGTTTTTAAAATCACCAAGGAATACTGTCATAACCAATCACAAAGCTTCATGTTAGTGACATCCAATCAAGTTGATCGTTCAATCCCCCAGGTTGTTCTGTACGTAATTTAAAGATCCACGCTTGCTCTCGATAGTTTAACAAGGTCCGATTCCTTGTTTTATCTCCCACACTCTCAATGACTGTCCATCTTAATTGGTCAAATGCATGACTTTTTTCTATGCAATGCAGAACGATAGGTGCTGTTGTAATAGCAGTGTTTAAACGGGACCGGTGCTCGGTAATTCTCACTCTTATTGTTCTGCTAGTCCAGCCCATGTAAATCTTTGGGCATACAATAACGTAAATGACTGATTTAGTGGTACAATCTGTATCCTTATTTCTATACACCGTGTATTCCGTTTCTGGATTTGTCCATGTGGGTCCTTCAATCGTCGTATGACACGCCATGCATTTCCCACATTTACTGTGTACACCCCCAGAGTGTACTGTCATTTCTCTTATTTGAGCATGCACCACTTTATCCCATATATTCCAGCCCCTCTTCATGGCTATTAATGGTTCCTCTTCAAAAATCTCATGCAACGCTACAATGTGCCAATGCCTTTTTATTGATCCTATAATGGCTGAGGTAGAAGTGATTTGTGGAAGTACACACACAAGTCTGTCCTGCTCCTTATTTGGTTTGTACTGCAGTAAGTCCTCTCTGTCGCTATACCTGGCCCTTTTGTAGGCCCTTCTCACCACGCTCTTGGGGTACCCTCTCTCAAGAAATCTTTGGCTCAATAAATCCGCCTGCTCGTTAAATTCTGTGAGGGTGGAATAAATGCGACATATACGAAAGAACTGGGATACTGGGAGACCCCGTTTAAACCCTATTGGATGGTGGCTTTCATACCATAATAGATTGTTTCGGTCAGTAGATTTTCTACTGGCTGTGGTACACAGTGTTTCTCCTGTGATCACAATAACCACATCCAAATAAGCAATTCAGTCTCTGCTTTGATTGTGTGTAAATTTAAGATTAACGTCCAATGTGTTAATTCACAACATACATGCATTTAATTGCTCCTCAGTACCTCACCACACAAAGAAGATGTCGTCGATGAATCTGTACCAATACTTCAGTATTTCCACCAATCTGATGTATATATGAATTTGGCCTCAAAATCTGCCACATATAGATTGGCTACTGCCGGTACCAACGATAACCCCATTGGGATACCATGGTCTTGATGATATATTTTCTCTTTAAACACAAAATAGTTGTTAAACAACACCAATTTAGGAAGTGTAATGAGAAACTGATCAGGTATTCTTTTGAACCCGCTATGGTGTAATATTTCATTGGTTACTACTTCCAACGCCGATTCCTGGGGTATTTGAGTGTATAACGATTGGATATCCATCATCACCAAAAGTGTGGAACCTTGTGTTATTTTAACCTCCTTAAGAATGTTTAAAAAATGTATCTTTCAAATATGAAGGTTTGCTTGTCACAACGTCTGGAGGTGACGATCAACGAAGATAGCCGGAGGTTCCAATATAGATCCATTCAAGGATACTATGGGTCTGATAGGTGGGTTGGTTAAATTCTTGTGAATCTTTGGGACTGCGTATATTACCGGTAGCCTGGGTTCATTTTGCACCAAAAATGTTTTCTCCTTTGTAGTTAAATATTGTGCCTTCTCTACAAGCTGTTCAATGTAATCTTTCAACATCATGGTGGGATCCTGATCGATCACGGTATAATACCCTGCTTGGGTTAAATGTTCTATCATTGCTTTTTCATATATCTCACGATCCTGCACTACAATGGCTCCACCTTTATCGGCGGGTTTGATCACCACCTGATCCATCTCTCCCAATGCTTTCAAAGCTTGTCTTTGTTCTTTAGTAACATTTTGGTGAACCCACAGTTTTTGTTGTTGTTGTTCAAAAGACTGTATATCATTTAACACTAGCTGGAGAAAGGTTTTAACATGGGGATCCATAGGTCCCAGGGGATTCCAGTGGGATTTCAGCTTGACAATTGATATATCCGAAACTTCAGTGAGGTTGTTCTGAAAGAATAATTTCAAATTCAGTTTTCTTATGTCTATATATAGCTATCCGACTTTCAAAAGTGTCATGATATGTAGTCGGGACAAATGATAGCCCGTTGTTTAATACTTGTTGTTGTATTTCCAACAGAACCACTGAAGATAAATTGATTATGGCTGATGCCCCTTGGCATTCTGTGTTCTGGTCGTGCGCTCTGATATTCGATTTGTCCCTTGAAATTTTGGTTTTGTTTTTCTTGTATATCTCCTCTGTGTTTGCTTTTGCCGTTCGTCCCTAAAAAAATTTTTTTCACGGGTCTGTTCTTCATTTCCCTTAGCTTGATCTTCATAGTCATCCGATCCATTAGAAATGTCTCCTGATGAAAATTCAAAATGGACCTTTCTCCCCTTGTCCTTAGTTTTGTTATCCATCCATAAATATACTTTGTTGGTCAAATAATCGTATTGGTCTCTTTAAAATTTCTTAATTTTAGCCTCTTTGATGGTACTACGAAACTGGTCTAATGTTGTTTTAAATTCATTCAACTTCTCATCAAAAGCCGGTAATGTTTGAATGGCCGTTTGAACTTCATCAATCTGTGCTTTAACTTCTTCAACTTGTCTTTTGCCCTGATTTATAATTAAAAGCATAAGATCCATAGAACATTTGTTTAATATGGATGGCCATAAGCTGACAAATTCTTGATCGTCTGAAAACAACATCGGTGCCTTCTGTATTCTAAGGCCTCTTGGTATAATTTGTTGTTTTATATACTCTATAAGAGTTATACGTGTAAATCCAACCTGATCAATTTTTTGTTCAAACGCATCCAATCATCCCATTGTTGACTTTCACTTGATATGGTCTCTTCAGAGAATAACGATGCCTGCTTTCTAATGTTTGCAATTTGTTCCTCTGTGTAGCTAAAGATGTTTTTCCAAGTATCCATGATGACTTTGTATTAATTATATAATCTCCTACTATATAACACTACTGTCTATACTAGAGATCAATCACCCAGGTTTTAATGTGCTCTAATTAACCCACATTTCTACCTGGTAAATATATCCTTTCAATCAAATGTTATTGCCATACTCTAGACTTCATTGATTATTAATAAATTTGTTGTGAGGGAGGACAGTGGTTTCATATTTTTGTCATTGGGCACTCTCCATGTTGCCTCACCTATTTAATCATTAACTCACCTTCCAACTTCCATTTATGAATCACATTTTTCTTTTTAAAACATTTTTAAGTTTGGCAATAAAATTTGCTCTGTGTATCTTACTTTCTCTTTTTTTTATATTTTTTTACGTAATTTATTATGTGCAAATACACCTCCTAAATATTATCTCCGTCAGTATAGCGCATTAAATTGCTATAAATGAATTTTGTTACTTAGCTTTTGCATTCTGTGAGTCAATGGTGTTAAATGGCGGCAATCTCCTTCTAAAAGATGGTAACCGAGTCCTCCTTGTGAAAGGTAATGACAGTGTTCTGTTCGACTTGTACAAGTTTCGGCAAAAATGCCTTCTTCAGGAATTTTCTCTCTGATTTTCTCTTTTTTCAAAGGGCTGAATGTCGCAAAAAACTGCTATTGCTCCTTCTTCGATGTTACTGCTCCTTCTTTGGTGCCCAAACGCCTCCACTCAACACTGTTCTGACGGTTCAATTCCACTGTCTCTCTCCTATTCGTTTTTAAAATCACCAAGGAATACTGTCATAACCAATCACAAAGCATCATGTTAGTGACATCCAATCAAGTTGATCGTTCAATCCCCCAGGTTGTTCTGTATGTAATTTAAAGATCCAAGCTTGCTCTCGATAGTTTAACAAGGTCCGATTCCCTGTTTTATCTCTCACACTCTCAATGACTGTCCATCTTAATTGGTCAATTGCATGACTTTTTTCTATGCAATGCGGAACAATAGGTGCTTGTGTAATAGCAGTGTTTAAACGGGACTGGTGCTCGGTAATTCTCGCTCTCCGTGGGCCGGACTAGCAGAACAATAAGAGCAAGAATTCCTTACTTCCTTTTTTCCTTTTCTTTTTGTTCCTTCCCCATGCCCTGTTCCTTGTCTCCTTTCCATTATCCTTCTTACTTACTTCAGCACCTTCTTGACTGGGTCTCTCTGAGCTCTGTGCTTTGCATTCTCTCATCCTCTGACTGTGCACAGGACCCACGGCTGGGACTGAGGGGAGAACTCACCGGCTTCTTTTGAAGTTTCCCTTAGAAAAGGCCACTAACTAGCAATTCATAATCTGGTTGCCTTAGTTTAAACAAGTTTAGAACATGCCATACTGGTGTTGTGTCCAGTCTCAGACGGCTTCAACCTCTGTGCCTCACCTTTCTTCCTTCTCTCTCCTCAAGCCTTGGGAAGATGGCTGCTGCCGCAGCTTCATGCTGAAGGAGTTCGATTCCATGAACCCCTGAAGACTGCACAGCTGTGATGCCTCTCGTCTCATCATGCTGCAGTGAAACGCACAGCCATCTTGATTTACTAACATTTGCAACGCAAATAACACGTAATGACGTACTTACGCACTAACGTTTAGTGAACGTGACTCCATTTTGGATTCATATTTTGTATTGTATTAATACGAACGCTGTCGCAAATATCTAACCCGTCAATTAAATGACGAAACAATAGTCTGATCATAAGCTACACCTACTAGAGACCACGCTAGCTATTGCTTGCTCAGCAGTTTGTAAAATGTTTGTTCAGCAAAACCAGAACGCATGTGTGAAAGATAAGAACTGTAAAGTGTATAAAGGTTTGCTCCGAAGGGGGCGTGGCATGCAGTTGTACTAAGCCGTTGTCTTAGCTGCATCTTGCTGGCAATAAAAGTCTATCTTCACGGATCAGTTGTCTGGGCCTTCTTACTGACAGAAAAAGAGACGGTTACATTGGCGAGCCAGCCAGGAGGTACCGGAGACGCTATTTTAGCTCTCCAGAAGGTCCGGTAGTTTGGTGGCGGAGCGGTCCCCCTGATACACCTGGTGAGTGGCCACCGCTGAGTTCAGCGATCAGGTTTCTAAGGAGATCGTTCCACAGAAATTCTGCCGGGACCTCTGGATTGATGATCCGGGAAGAAGGCTTTCCTGACGATCGGAAGACCCCTGCAGGCGAGTATTATGGGAATCTGGAAATAAGTAAAGACTAGCTAGCTCAGGAAATAGCCCGGTCTTTTCTGGCTGACCGAGGGGGCCTTGATCACACCCCACGCAGTGTGTTAGTAGGAATTATGCTCCGAAGACCACGCGGATAATCTGTATGGAAATAATAAGTAACGTATACGACAGTGGGAATAGGTTTCTTGTTGTGTGAAAGAGAGTGAATGGCCTCGCAGTTCTAGACCGGGCGACCGCGTTCTAGTCGGGGCAATTGTGACCCTTTGTGTCTGACGGATACGGACCCCTTACCTATCCGTCTTCCCTTCCCTCCTTTGTCTGTGAACTCTATCCTAATGGGAGGGAGCGGGTCGACTCCGTTAAAAGTCATGACGGAACACTATAGCGAAGTGTTCGATGAACATAAATGTACGAAACCCGGAATGATTCAACGATGCACCCATAAATGGCCCGGTTTCTGTGTAAATTGGCCTCCTACAGGAACCTTTAATTTCCAAACGGCCACACGGGTCCAGAAAATAGTTATGCGAGAAGGGAATCCGGGTTGCCCTGAGGATATACCATACATAACCGCGTGGATCGCAGTTATTGAAAATCCTCCATCCTGGGCGAAGAAATTAGTGGAGGGAGCCGCCCTCGTAATGGTGGCTCAAGCATGTAAGATGGGAGACCGGAAATCCCCAAACCGGAAGAGAAAGGGCAAAGCGGCCATATTGGACTCTACAGAGCATGCGTCAGCTGAGGCGGCCATATTTGTAGTACAAGGGAATCCACGGACTCCAGAAAAAAAAATTAAACCCCTGCCGCCTCCAGCATTGCCCGACGCTGAAAATATTTTGCCGCCGCCATATGCCCCTTCCTATCCCCCCACATATCCCATGCCACCAAGCCCCCCAGTCCCCTCCAATGCGCAAGCTGATCCAAGAATGGCACTAGCTCATGAAGAACGACCTGGAACGGCGACCGCGAAGGAAGAAGGCGGCGGCGAGGCATCCGTATCAGACGGAACTCGCAGTAAGACCCAAGCCGCAGCTAGTTTGCAATTACCAATCAGGGAAACATCAACTGTTGTTCCCGTAGTCCCAACTGAAGAAAACGAGCATCGTACTACGCAAACAATAAGATTATTTACTTACATACCTTTTACATCCAGCGATCTTTTTAATTGGAAACAGCTGGGGCCATCATACGCTGAAAAGCCAGAACAGATGGTAGACTTTTTACGGGGCATTTTCGCTGCCCACAACCCTAACTGGGCTGACATCCGGCACCTAGCCTCTATTCTTTTCACCACTGAAGAACGCCGGCAACTACAACTAAACATGGAAGAGGCAGCTCGATTAGGAGCCGGATCAGACGGACGTCCCGAAGACGCAGTAAGGGACTTAGCCCCGACTGCGGATCCTAACTGGGATTTCCAGACTGCGGCAGGGCGGGAGCGCATAACCGCCTATCAGACCGCGTTTCTTGAGGCTTTAAAGAAAGGGAAGCAGAAGGTTGTAAATATGGGAAAAATCAAAGACGTGGTGCAGCAGAGAGATGAATCCCCCGGAAACTTTTTGGAGCGATTAATGGACGCATATCGTCAATACAGCCCATTTGATCCTGAGGATCCCAAATATCAATCTATCATACTGATGAGCTTCGTTAGTCAGTCCTGCCCAGACATCCGCCGGAAGTTGCAAAAGCAGGAAGGGTTCGAGGGCATGAATATCAGCCAATTAAAGGTAATGGCTGATAAAGTGTATGTAAACCGAGAACCGGATGGAGACAGCAAGGAAAAGAAAGAAACTAGAAAGTTAAGAGAACGTGTTAGTCTGTTAGCCGCAGCGTTGGAAGAAACTAATTTCGGGAACCCGTCTAGGCAGTATAACGGGTATCCCGGATTCCGAGGAAGGGGCAACCCACCATCAAGAGGGCTGCCAAGAGGACGAGCGAATAGAGGAGGATTGGTTAGAGGTGGAAAAATGCCATTGGGAACCAACCAATGCGCATATTGTAAACAAGAAGGGCATTGGAAGTCTGAGTGTCCGGTGCGCCGGCAAGCAAAGCCGGGCGAATACGCACCGCCCAAATCTAAAGAAGCAGAATGGCAGATGACTGTAGGCGAAACTTCCGGCGAGGATAGCGAAGCATGACTAGAAAGGGGAACTCTTCCTCTAGACCCCCTTGTGGAGATAAAAGTGGGGGCTGAAACGTTCAAAGGACTGTTGGATATGGGTGCTCAACGATCTGTGATGACCACAGCCATCACCACGCCTACTTCAAGAAACATCTCTATAGTTGGGGCTTCCGGAAAACCACTAACTGCTCCCTTCCTTCAAAAACGGCAAGTTACAATAGGAGGACAGTTAGTGTCCCATCAATTCCTCTACGTGCCAGGGTGCCCAGTACCTCTCATAGGAAGAGACCTCCTATGTAAATTAAGGGCTACCTTGTAATTCGAACCTACCGGTGAAATCAAGGCATCCTTTGCCGATAGCCCAGTTTCCCTGATATGTCCACTACAAGAAGAATGGAGACTGCATCTCCCCATTCTTGAACAAATCACTCTGCATCGATACGAAGGGGACACCCCTCTTAACGAACAGCGCAGACAACTGATGGATAGTGTGCCCCAAGTATGGTCCGAACAGAACCCGGGAGGAATAGCTATCGACGCTACCCCCATATGGATAGAAATGAAGCAGAATGCACAGGTGATCAATCAACCTCAATACCCCATTCCATACATGGCCAGAGAAGGAATTGAAGTACACCTGCAGAGACTGTATGATTTGGGAATTCTCAGGCGAATCCGATCTGCTTGGAACACCCCTCTACTGCCCGTAAAGAAACCCGGTTCTTCTGATTACCGACCTGTACAAGATTTACGGAAAGTGAATAATCAAGTAGCAGATCTAGTAGCCCTTGTACCAAATCCATACTCAATCTTGGCTCAAGTTTCTCCTACCTCCAAGTGGTACAGTGTCATTGACCTCAAAGATGCTTTCTTCTCCGTTCCAGTAGCAGAAGAATGCCAGAAGATCTTTGCCTTCACATGGGAAAATGCACAAACTGGAATCAAGCAGCAGTACACATGGACTCGCTTACCGCAAGGATTTAAGCACTCACCCACGATGTTCGGGGAGCAACTGGCAAAAGACTTGAAGATGTATCAAGTCACGTATGGGCCAGTCATACAGTATGTGGATGACCTTCTGTTGTTTCGTGAAACGTATCACGAATGTGCTATAGCCACACTCCACTTATTAAAGACGTTGTACTCAAAAGGATACCGTGCAAGTAAAAAGAAGGTGCAAATTTGTGAATTGGAAGTAGAATACCTGGGATTCCAAATCCGGGAAGGTACCCGTTGCCTTGGAATATCCCGTACCAGTTCAATACGAGGTCAACCTGTACCCACTTGCAAGAAAGAGCTCCGAGCGTTCCTTGGAGCTGCAGGATACTGTAGGCTGTGGATTGCTAACTACGCTGTTATCGCCCAGTCCCTGTACGACAAGCTGCGGGGAAAGGAGGCAGAATCTCAGCCTTTTCAGTGGGAAACCCATGAACTGACAAGCTTACAACAACTGAAAGATGCCTTGATTGAACCACCTGCACTAGGATTGCCAGATGTAATGAAACCATTCCATCTATTCGTTGATGAAAAGAAAGGCATGGCCATTGGGGTATTGACTCAAACTCTAGGCTCATGGGAAAGACCTGTTGCATATCTGTCAAAAGGAATGGACAATGTTGCAAAAGGATGGCCAGGTTGTCTAAGAAGCATTGCTGCTGCATGCTTACTAATTCCAGAAGCAGTCAAATTAACTTTTGGACAACTCTTAAATGTAACAACCCCCCACACCATCCAAGGACTGCTAGAAACCCATGGACCAAAATGGATGACTAATTCACGTCTTGTAAAATATCAAGCTCTGCTATGTGAAACTCCTGAAATCCAAATACAGGACAGCAAAAACTTGAACCCGGCCACTCTTATGCCGGCACCTGAACCCGTCGCACATGACTGTGAGGAGGTCATGACTACAATACATTCCAGCAGACCAGACTTGAGAGATCAACCATGGCAGGGAGCATGGACATTATTTACTGATGGAAGCAGCCAAGTTATTGATGGAATTCGAGTTGCTGGATATGCTGTAGTTTCTGAAGACGACATTATTGAAGCTGAGCCCCTACCACCTGGGACATCAGCCCAAAAAGCTGAACTAATCGCTCTCACTCGAGCTTTACAATTGGCAGAAGGACAGACTGTGAATATTTATACAGATTCCAAATATGCTTTCCTCACAATCCAGGTACATGGAGCCCTATATAAGGAGCGAGGGTTCCTAACAGCCGAAGGAAAGCAATTGGCCAATGCATCTGAAATACATCAATTACTAGATGCTGTGTGGGCACCACAAAAGGTAGCTGTCATGCATTGTAAAGCCCATACCGGAAAGTCAGATCCCGTTGCAAAAGGAAACCAATGGGCAGATAAAACAGCAAAAGAAGCAGCCCGTGCACATTTATTATCAATCCCAACTACAACATATCCACTTCTACAATTCCCAACAGAAACTCCTACCTATTCGACAGAGGAGAATGACTGGGCACAGGCTGAACAGATCCACCATCACAATGGCTGGTGGATTCTGCAAGATAACAGAATATGGATTCCAGAAACATTAGCTTGGACTATTGTCAAGGAAGCACATAACAAAACCCATCTCGGACGAGATGCACTGGTAAAGTTGCTGGGAAAGACGTATTACATCAATAAAATAATCCAACTAACAAAACACGCAATCAGCCAATGTGTCACATGTGCCAAAAATAATCCTAGAAGTGGACCTGGTCCATCACCTGGACATATTTTAAGAGGAACTACACCTTTCCAAGTTTGCCAAATTGACTTTACTCACATGACTCCGTCCAAAGGCTACAAAGCAATGCTGGTGGCTGTCTGCACCTATACCGGATGGATCGAAACCACACCAACACGAACTGAAACCTCCAAAGAAGTTGCGTCCTTGCTCCTTCACCAAATCTTACCACGCTACGGATTACCAAGACAAATCAATTCAGACAATGGACCAGCATTTACCAGCGATGTTATCCAAAGACTAAGTAAAATCCTCGGTATCACATGGCATCTGCACTGCGCATGGCGACCGCAGAGCAGTGGATCTGTTGAACGGGCTAACAGAACGCTGAAGAATCAGATAGCTAAACTATGTCAAGAAACAAAGACCAAATGGCCAGACATCCTACCCTTAGCCTTGCTACATCTCAGATGCAGTCCAAAACGATCAGGGCTAACACCGTATGAGATGATGTATGCAAGACCTCCACCTCTCCCTTCTTTTCCCGAATCATTGCAGATACAAGGGGAGTTGTCACTAAGTAATCAGCTCAAAGGACTATATAACACAGTCATTGCAATTCAGGACTATACATGTGACGTTGAACCGTTAGTTTTGTTAACCCCAATTCATCCATTCCAAGTTGGAAATTCTGTATGGATGAAGGACTGGGATGAATCCGATTTCCTCAAACCACGTTGGAAGGGTCCATACACAGTACTACTCACCACTCCTACTGCTGTAAAGGTCTCTGGATGTCCTTCCTGGATTCACTGGACTCGCCTAAAACCTGCTGCCTCCAATTGGCAAGTCTCCAGGATTGGAGACCACAAATTAAGATTCACTCAAAACAGGCAACAAGATAGTCCAGATTAGATGATTATAGTACTTTGCTAAAGAGTACTAACATATACATTTTTTCTTCCTTTCAGAATTAATCTACTGAACTACTTACAATTCAAGTCCAACGTGTTCACCCTCAACTTTCGGCTATGACAACCAGACTACTACTAGTTATTCTACTGATTTCCTGTTCTACAGCTACATCTCTTGTTCTACCTCTAAGCAAAAACTGCACTGAATGTGTCAAGTTAATCCGTACCACTACTCTAGATGGATTCCAGATTGTCTCTACCATTATACACCAATCTCAGCCACCCGACTCATGTGCAGCTCAGCCTGCGTGCTCATTGAATACTACTCAAGGATACCAGTCTTTTCACCGGTGCCTACAAAATGACAAGATCATTTGTCATACACCTACAACTCCCAAGTACTATAACATCACCCTGACCGCCGGATTACCAAAGAGCTATACCTCAACCATCGTTCCGGAAGGAAAAGGCATCCTGTACTACATCAACTCGACCAAAGTCCTTATTGGAGGAGAATCTACTGCCACCATTACCTTCGACGCCTGTGAAGCCATTGGAAAGCACCCGAACGCCCTCCACTGCGGATCCAAAGCCTGGAAACAGGCCTATGCTCACAACCATAAGTACCTTTGTCCTTACAATCGGGTGGCCAATCCATCTCAATGGCTACCCTGTCAAGGAGACTTAATTTTATCAGGATGGGCTCTGGTATGTGACTATACAGGAGGAGGATATCATGGTTGCCATGGAATTGGCCGGTTAACTGCAGTAGCTGGTAATACCATGTCCATACAATGGCCCATACGGGGTGAAGGATATCCCTGGCAAGATACTTGGGGCTTTGGAATCGATGGAACAGGGAAAGACCCCATGACCTATATAACAATTACCCAGCGTCGAGACAAACCTCGACCAATCATTCATCAGACTACTGTTGTAGGCTATCAGTCCTTCTTTGATGAAATATCCCACTCATCAGAAGAATTGAAAAAACATGCATTCTCCAATCAAGCAAAGAATATGTTTGTCAATCTGGCTGAGAATATAGCTCTCTCTCTTGAAGTTAAAAATTGTTTTGTCTGCGGGGGAACGCACACTGGAGAACAATGGCCATGGGAAGCCAAAGAGGTCTTCCAAACCGATCTCAATCAATTGAACACGACTATAACTTACAAACGGAAACCACACCCATATGAATGGGCTCTCCAGACAGATGTCATTGGCAGACATTGCATATCTCGACAACATTCCCGAGTATATACTACCTCTGTTGGTAATTCCCCATGTACGGGGGTGCTTACTGCGAACCTAACCAAACAAATCTGGTGGCAAACTGAGAATTTGACAATGCCTACTACCATGTGGACTGAAACAGTCCTCAACAAAACATGGACTGCTGCTGGAGCGCCAACTACTCTCTTCGCTGCACCAGACGGTTACTACTTCGTTTGTGGCCGCCGGGCATATGAATTACTGCCGCTCAACTGGTATGGCACCTGTTTCCTAGCCACCATACGACCAAGTTTCTTTCTCTTACCAATCACAGCGGGTGAAACATTGGGTGTACCTGTCTATAGCCCTATGAAGCCAAACAAACGTCGCAGAAGCCCTAAAGTTTCTATTGGTGATTGGAAAGATCAGGAGTGGCCCCCTGAGCGAATTGTACAATACTACGGCCCTGCCACATGGGCTGAAGATGGATCCTATGGATATAGAACTCCAATATACATGTTGAATCGCATCATTCGCTTACAAGCAGTACTAGAACTCCTGACCAACGACTCTGCTATGGCACTCAATATCTTGGCCAAACAAAACACCAGAATAATAACAGCTGTCTACCAAAATCGTTTAGCCTTGGACTACCTCCTAGCACAAGAAGGTGGTGTCTGTGGCAAATTTAACCTCTCAAATTGTTGTTTGCAGATCGATGATAAGAGCAAAGTTATCGAGGAGATTACTGATCGCATGATCCGATTAGCTCATGTCCCTGTGCAAACATGGACCGGTATCCTTGATTGGACTTCCTCACTACCAAATTGGCTTACTTCAATCCCCGGATTGAAGGACATCTTCATTCCTCTTTTGTTTTTTATTCTAACTTGCATTCTGTTCCCTCTTTGTTTACCTCTTATTTTCAGAAATCTACGATCTATGATTGAAACCATTGCTGATCGCAGGGCTGCAGCTCATATTATGATGATCAATAAGTATGTGTCGATTTCTACTTTCCCTGATTCTGAAGCATCTGACTCTGCTGATATCTCTTTTAATTCTGATAATGATTATTTTGATACTAAACTCTAAAACCACCTAATTCACCGACAGGACCACTTTTGTTACTAGGGAAAGCCGGGCTACAAAGGGGGTTGACGCCAGTAGGGCCCATCCGTCTCAAACCCGTGAAGTAACCAACGACCTAGTAACATTTTAGGGTCCACCTTACAGTTATTAGTATTGATTCTTGCTTCTCTTTTCAGTTACTTAACAGCTGCAAATGATACTTCCACTCTCCATCGGCGTTGAAAGTATCAAAGGGGGGAATGAAGGAGTTCGATTCCATGAACCCCTGAAGACTGCACAGCTGTGATGCCTCTCGTCTCATCATGCTGCAGTGAAACGCACAGCCATCTTGATTTACTAACATTTGCAACGCAAATAACACGTAATGACGTACTTACGCACTAACGTTTAGTGAACGTGACTCCATTTTGGATTCATATTTTGTATTGTATTAATACGAACGCTGTCGCAAATATCTAACCCGTCAATTAAATGACGAAACAATAGTCTGATCATAAGCTACACCTACTAGAGACCACGCTAGCTATTGCTTGCTCAGCAGTTTGTAAAATGTTTGTTCAGCAAAACCAGAACGCATGTGTGAAAGATAAGAACTGTAAAGTGTATAAAGGTTTGCTCCGAAGGGGGCGTGGCATGCAGTTGTACTAAGCCGTTGTCTTAGCTGCATCTTGCTGGCAATAAAAGTCTATCTTCACGGATCAGTTGTCTGGGCCTTCTTACTGACAGAAAAAGAGACGGTTACAATGCCACTCTCTCAGGTGTCCCTGGATCAGCAATGGTGACGGTGTTCACCATGATTTTCCTGAGGGCCTCCTAGGATGTGTGCACGCACACACCACCACACGTCTATATTCACGTCATGGCAGGAACCTCTGGGGCGTCTCCTCCAAGTGACATCATCACATCCTGGTATTTAGCCTGCCCTTTGTTTGCTAACAAACTGAGTTAGCAAGGATTGGAATGCCTCCTGTCTAAGCTGCTCTGCCGCTTCCCAGCTGCCACAAGAAGCTCTCTCTGCCCTTCGGGGTAATTCTTCACTAACCTGGGTACCCGCTCCTTGGGGGCCCTTCTGCTCTATTTCAGGTACCTATCTTGGGACATCGGTTACTCGCTCATCGAGGGCCTGCTCTCCCTAATCTGGTGCCTGCCACTGAACTACTTCAGTGGCAGGCACCTGTCCCTGCCACGCCGCGCTGCCTATCATCTACTCGAGTGTGAGACTGGTCTCCTCTGCTGAGGACCCCTGGACTACTTCACTAGATCACCTTCACTATGTCTGCGTGTATAGAGTCTAGCCTAGTACTGCGGTTCCTCACAGGGCTCCTCCCAGTGGGAGTGGCCATCACCGCAATACCCAAGAATCCACTCTAACACCTCAAAACCATAACAACTGGGTCAGACCAAAGGTCCATCAAGCCCAGCATCCTGTCTCCAACAGTGGCCAATCCAGGCCATAAGAACCTGGCAAGTTCCCAAAAACTAAGTCTATTCCATGCTACTGATGCTAGTAATAGCAGTGGCTATTTTCTAAGTCAACTTAATTAATAGCAGGTAATGGACTTCTCCTCCAAGAACTTATCCAAACCTTTTTTAAACACAGCTACACTAGCTGCACTAACCACATCCTCTGGCAACAAATTCCAGAGTTTAATTGTGTGTTGAGTGAAAAAGAACTTTCTCCAATTACTTTTAAATGTGCCACATGCTAACTTCGTGGAGTGCCCCCTAGTCCTTCTATTATCCGAAAGAGTAAATAACCGATTCACATCTACCCATTCTAGACCTCTCATGATTTTAAAGACCTTTATCATATCCCCCCTCAGCCGTCTCTTCTCCAAGCTGAAAAGTCCTAACCTCTTTAGTCTTTCCTCATAGGGGAACTGTTCCATTCCCCTTATCATTTTGGTAGCCCTTCTCTGTACCTTCTCCATTGCAACTATATCTTTTTTGAGATGCGGCGAGCAGAATTGTACACAGTATTCAAGGTGCGTTCTGATAGATTCAGGGCTGGCTTTAAGATTTTGGCACACATAGGCAGGGTTGGAGAGTGGAGGGAGGGAGACTCTGGACATTGGAAATGGGGGAGTCCCTCTCTCCCCCACCCCTTTACAGTGTACTATAGCAGCATCCCCTTGGAGTGGATAGCCGGGGCAGGCTTCTACTTGGTACAGTTGCCGTTACATTCAGCGGCTTGCAGGATGGCCCCTGGGAGCCGCCTCACTCACCCCGGGGCAGCTGTCGGGTCTTCGCGGCTGGAATGCCGCCAGCTTCTAGGCCCTGCTGGGCAAGGCTCGGGACGTCGCCATATCGCCTCTCCTCTGGCCCCACCTGGGCACGTGCGTGCCCAACGGTCAGCCACTTAAAGGGCCCAAGGTGGGGAACTGAGCCTCGGTGCCCTTTGACATTTTTCCCTGTCCCAGACCCTTGGCAGCAAGAACAGCGGCGTCCCCTCATGGCCTGGAGGGTCACAATGGCAGAAGCAGCTGCAGCAGTGTCTCTTCACAGGCTGGCGGTGTTTTTTCCCCAGCCATTGTAAGGGTTGGGATAGCACCAGGCCATCAGGCAACCTGGCATTTTCCCAGTAAAGCCCAGGTGGATCGCCTCTTCAAGAATTGCACTCCCAGTTAACGCTATTTAGCCCACATAACATCCCACATCATTTTATCCCATGTAAGTTTACTTACCCACGTATCTCCACATTATTTGGTGCTTCACTTTCTAAATTTTGACCATATAATTTTACCAGCATAAAATGAGCCTGCCTATCTCTGCGCTATTTGGTTGCATTTCACTTCTTCACCAGTTATCTGGTTTCAGGCTCCTGTTGAAATGCATTCTCAACACATGAGCAATGAAGTCTATGCAAACCAAACAACAAAGTAAGGGAAATGCAATATCTCTCCCAGACTTGCACTGCCCTTGTAATGCTACAAGCAGACTCTCATTTTTAGTCTCTATAGGGGGAAATCCCCAGAGCTGGAAGTTTGCACTCATTGTAGCAGCGCCGTCTTACTTCATTGTAAGGTTTAATCCAATCCTGGAGTTCTCATTCTTAGATTCTGTCTTAGAAAGAGAAAAACCAGAAAAGGAACACAGGCTAAGGATCTGTTCTTGGAAGTAGAGCCTGTTTTGAATGAAAAGTTGTGGGGGAAGTATTCATTTTAAATTGGCATCTTTGAACCTTAAAAGAAAAGGTCAGCTACATGTGTAGCGTTAAAGCAAGCATACCATGACATGAAATCCCGCAGTGAGGACGATGGCTGCAGTTGAACCTCTGTTTTGATACCCTGCTACCAGTATTAAATGGCCCTTAATAATGTAATAAGGGGTCATACTGGGTCAGACCAAGGGGCCATCAAGCCCAGGATCCTATTTCCAATAGTGGCCAATCCAGGTTACAAGTACCTGGCAAGTACCCAAACAGTAAATAAATCCTATGCTGTTAATGCAGGTAATAAGTAGTGGCTATTTCCTAAGTCAATTTCATTGATAATGGTTTATGGATTTCTTCTCCAGTAACTTGTCCAAACCTTTTTGAAAGCCAGCTATGCTAATTACCTTAACTACATCCTCTGGCAATGAATTCCAGAGCTTAATTGTGTGCTGAATTAAAAAGAATTTTCTCCAATTTGTTTTAAATGTGCTACTCGCTAACTTCTGCAGGAGCATCTGCATTTATATTTGTTTATTTATAAAGATGCATATCCTGCTATTCAGTACAATTCACAGTGGCTCCCACAGTAACATTGGCAGTATGTTGCAGTGTAAATGTGTGATGTTAGTGTTGTTATATCACACTGTATCATGTTGCAGCCTGCAAGAAGCACTCATGTTTCTGATACAAGCAGTAAAGAAAGCCTTGGGATATATGCAGTAAATAAAAACTGGGGACTGTCCAGGGTTCTCTTACTTTCATTTTCAGATACTGGTTTGGAGTGTCTCTTACTTTTATTTTGTGAGAAGTGTTGTTGCCAATGAATGATATAGTTTTTTTTTCCTCTCAAACTTCATGTTTCCTCAAGACCGATCAGATCAACTTACAAAGGATTGCTCCATGCCCCACCAAATAAATCCACCACTCATACTTCCATCCTGAAACGAACCTTGTCCACGGCCGGACCGTATTATTGGAATCTTCTTCCCCCAGAACTTCGACAGGAACAATGCCCGCTTTCTTTCAGAAAGAAATTAAAAACGTGGCTGTTCACCCAAGCCTTCCCTTAATGGACACCGTACGAACAGCACAGCTATGCAATCCATTCTCACATATCCCCTCCCTCCCCCTCCCTCACTCGCACCGGCAACTTTATAGACCTAAAGACTAATCTATTGTCTAAGCCTGCTACATTCGTTTATATGTTAAACTCCGTTATTTTAAACTTAGTTATGTATAACTTATTATACTAATTGTTTGCTTTCGCTCTCTACTCTCCCATCCTGTAAACCCCTTGTTCTTTGTAACTTTATTTATTTTCATAGTTAATTGGTTACCCCTTGTTTCAATGTAAACCGGTACGATAAGACACCAGTCTTGAGTATCGGTATATCAAAAGTATTTAAATAAAAATAAATAAATAATAAATAAGACTTTGAATTTTATTAGAACACATTTTTGGACTCACGTTGGGTGGACATGAGGCTTAAAGAAGGCTGGGGTTTTGGTTTTTTTTTGTTTTGTTTTTTTATAGCTATGATGACTCTATTGGCCCTTGGTTCAGTGAATTGGTGTCGAAGGGAAAATCTAAGGTTTTCCCTTTGACCAATTTAAATAGTGGTTATGATTTGTTTTAGACTTTTTCTTTGTGACTTTTCTCTGCAAAAATCTCTCCTTGTTTGTTGGAGATCTCTTCTTTACCAACCCAAAGTCCTAGGGAGATTAGGGTTTCTTGGCATCTCAGCTTCAGGCGCTTCCAGAATGGCAGTGGGATCAAAGGTTAAATGTTATGATATCGAGGTGTTTGGTGGATTCTCAGGGGCAACGGTGATGTTATCTCCTACGGGGAGGAGCCCTGTAGGGAGACTGATGCACCGGGCTAGACTCAATAGCACAAACACAGAGATAGTTTCTTTTATTGTACAGCTAGGATGACCACCAGAGGTGGCAGTAGAGAGCAGGTTAGCTGGTAGCAGTCTGTAATCCTTGGTGAGGGAGACCCGCCCCACAATGGTGGTGTAAGGCGCCGATGCAGATGTCCAATAAGGCATTGTAGGAGAGACAGACAGGCAGATGTTAAACACACTCCCATAGTTGAGTAGAGAGAATCCCAATGAGCACTGCAAAAGAGAGGATAACTGTTAGCAGTCTGTGGTCCTCGGCAGAAGAGACCCGTTCCACAATGGTGGTGTAGAGCCTGATGCAGAGAGGTAGCGAGGAGCTGATGAGAGACAGACTGGTAGAAGTTATACTCACTCTCTGTAGCTGATAGATGGATTTCCAGCAGGTTGAAGAATGGAGCAGGCACCAGGATAGACACACAGGCCCTTGAGGAGCGAGTATCTGTAAGAGGATAGGCACCTGTAAATAAGCAGAAGGCCTCTGAGGAGCGGGTACCCAGGTTAGAGAACCCCGAAGGGTGAAGATAGCTTCCAGTGGATAGAAGCGGCAGAGTAGCTTCAGACCGGGGCATACCGATCCTTGCTAACTCGGCGAGAGTCAGCAAATGGGCAACCTTAAATATGCGGAAGCAGTGACATCACTCGAGGGGGACGCCCCCAAGGTTTGCGCCAACACTGCTACAAAGGTAGGGTCCTGCACACGCGCGTGCCTTAGGAGGCCTCGGGTCAAGATGGCTAAACGCCGTGCCAGAACTCCAGGGAAGCCGGAGGAAGTGACGTCAGCCACGAAGCTGGCTGCTTAACTTACGAGCTCCCGGTCACTTTCCCTCAAAAAGCTATCTTTAGCCTGACAAACCGCAGATTTCGAGTGCAATCTGGATATAACCCTGAAGCGATTGCTGGCGGACAACTATAGAGATGACAGCGAAGAAAAAATCTGTGGATTTCCACTGTTTCTCATATCAGAAAGCAGGGGGCGCGGAGGCGGAGGCCCGGGACAAAGCCGCGGCGATGGATGCTGCGTCGGAGCCGGCAGATGGAGACGACGAATTTCATGTTACCTCGGAAGAGGCACCTTCCCGTTCTGAATTTCGGGACTGGTTTTGCAGCATACGCGCCGATTTAAAAAGCTACAAGAAAGAGCTACGCGAGATGATGGATGACTTTCATGAAGAGTTAAACGCGCTGGGACGACGTGTGGATGATCACGAGTGCAGAATGGATGAGCAGGCTGAGAATACCAAACAGCTTCATGAAATGTACACCGAGCTGCAGGGAGAAAATGCGACCATGCGGGCCAAAATGGCCGACCTGGAAAATAGAGCGCGGAGGGGGAATCTCCGTTTCCGGGGCTTCACAGAAAATAATGATAATTCTAATTGCGAACTGCTGGTTACTAGATTTTGTTCTTATCTACTATCCTCAGGAGGCTCCGCGGATCCGCAGGTCATGGAAGACATAAAACTTGACAGAGCACATAGGGCGCTGCGTCCACCGAGAGCTAATGTCCCAAGGGACATAATCGTCTGTTTCCACAATTACCAGCAAAAGGAGAAGATTGCTTCTGCAGCACGGAAGCAGCCTAACTGGGTGTGGGAGAACCAGGAGATCTCTGTCTACGCTGACCTCTCCCAGGCAACGCTTCAGAGTCGATTTGAGTTTCGGGAGGTTACTCAATATCTGAGAAGGGAGAATATTAAGTATCGTTGGATGCATCCGTTTGGACTTATTTTTACCTGTGAAGGGAAGACATGTCAGGCATCTACAGTGACGGAGGCAGCATCTTTTCTGAAAGAAAAGGGATTCCATCCCACTAACGCTGCAGTTGCTCCTGCTCGCAAGCTTCATCCACAAGGGCAGCCTCCTAGATGGCAGAGGGCCACCTCACGCAACAGCAGGCTGAAAAGACATTCTGATACTGCCAAACCCACTGAGGGGGCCACCTGAATCGACAGAACTGTGCGGGTTGTTTTTCTTTTTGCATTGGCTGTCTCTGGCTTGCACTTACGTATACCAAAGTCTGCTATTTTGAGTTGTCTTGCGAGGTTTTTATGTTCAGCAAAGGTTTCAAATGTCATATGTTGGTTTGTTCCTATCTTTTCTGACTGATTTGGGGGAGGGGGGAGTGCAGTTTGTTATCTTTTCCTCCACAGGTAGAATACAGATGGATCTATGGGGGAGTGTGAGTAGATCCCATAATGGGGAGGGGAGGGGGGTGAGAGGGGGAGGGTTGGGGCCAAAGCAGGGGGGGGGGGCGGAGACCATCACTGCTAGTGTATTCCTCTATCCATGTTGGAAGTATACTCAAAGGATTGTGAGTTGGATATGTATGTTGCAGGCGGGGGAACTGCTTCGGTACGCATTTGGGAGGGCAGGTGTTGGTTTGTTCTCATGGTTAACATATGCCTAGCCTCTATCAATGTAAAGGGGCTGAATACTCCGCATAAGCGGCGCTTATTATATAAAGAATTGGGCTATTTGAAGGCGGATGTTGTCTTTCTTCAGGAGACGCATCTCCGGGCTCGTTACGAATCGTTAATGACTTCCTCTAAATATCCCTATCAATACTATGCAGCTAGCTCTAAGAAAGCTAAGTATGCAGGGGTGGGAATATTGCTGGGCCCCCATGTGGTCTTTGAACATCAATCCTGCATTAGAGATCCAATGGGTCGTTATCTAATTCTGGTCATTAAGATTGATGGGGTGGATTATACGTTAGTGAACATTTATGCCCCCAACAAGGAACAAGGACTGTTCTTTGACCAACTGAGTGCTCTTCTTTTGTCTCATAGCAGGGGATACTTATTGTTAGGAGGGGACTTCAACGTAGTTCGCTCGCCGCATATAGATGCCTCAAAGGGCTTTGTGTCGACCTCATGCAAGCAAAGGGGAAAACTAGAGGCTTTGGTTAATCAGTGGCAGCTTCTTGATGTCTGGAGGGTGCATCATCCTACCTCGAGGTCGTATACGTTTTATTCCACATCGCATCTATCCTATTCACGTATCGACTATATATTCGCAGATAAAGGATTGTTTCATCATATCCTTTCCTCGGATATACACCCGGTAGTTTGGTCGGACCATGCCGCTGTAGTAGTAAGGGTAACTTTACGTGGGTATGACGCAGGAGTTCGCTTCTGGCGCTTAAATGAATCACTGCTGGGGGATGAGGATTTTCAGAAAGCCCTAGTAGATGATATAAAATGCTTCTTTCACAATAATGGGGGGGGGGACGTGGCTGCTCCAGTGGTCTGGGAGGCCTTCAAGGCTTATATTAGGGGTATTCTAATTTCCCGGGGCACCTATATTAAAAAGCAGGAGACGAAGGCTGCACAGGCATTAAGAGATACGATAAAACAATTATCCCACAGACACCAAGCTGACGGTTCGGGAAAGATTTGGCTGCAACTTACCAAGGCTCGGGAGGACCTCATTAGGTTAGAATCTAAACAGATAGCTCATCAAATGTCTTTAGCGAATCAGGCCTTTTTTGAAGGAGGCAATAAAGCCGGGAAACAGTTGGCCAATAAGTTAAAACATATACAATATCAAAACAACATAGCCAAAATAAAAGCAGACAAGGATCGTATGCTTACCAATAATACGGACATACGTAAAAGGTTTTTAGAATTTTATTCCCACTTATATGCCCCTAATGTTAACATTGCACAGGATAAAGTGGACGAGTATTTGGCGGACATATCTTTACCGTGTCTCACTGCCGAAGCGCAGGCTGCGCTGGAGGCTGAGATTACAGTAGCAGAGATATTAGAGAGCATACAAGATCTGAAGGTGGGGAAGTCACCGGGGCCAGATGGTCTGACGGCCAAATTTTATAAACTTTTTGGGCCATATGTTGTTGCACACTTACAAAAAGTATACAATTCTCTCCGACTGGGCGTCTCCCTTGGTCCCCAGGCAAACTTGGCGGGTATAACGGTGCTTCCCAAGCCGGGGCGTGATCCTACCATATGCGGCTCATACCGCCCCATATCCCTGATAAATTTAGATCTCAAGATATTGGCCAAAATTCTAGCGGGACGTATAAATACCTACATCACTAGTCTTATACACCAGGACCAGGCTGGGTTTATTCATGGGAGAATGGCAGGAGATAACATTCGCAAATTGGTTGATATGCTATGGATTGCTCATGAGAACCCTGGTGAAGTGCTCCTTCTTTCCATGGATGCGGAGAAGGCCTTCGATATGGTGCACTGGCCATTTTTGTTTGGGGTGTTGAAGAAAATGGGGTTTGGCCCGTATTTCCGTGAATGGTTGCTTAAATTATATGATCGTCCAAAAGCGTGCCTCAAAATCAATGGGGGGCACTCTGAATGCTTTGAAGGGGGGAGAGGAACGCGACAAGGGTGCCCTCTTTCGCCCATACTTTTTGCGATATTCTTGGAACCTCTAGCAATCAGTATACGGAACAATCCAAACATACAAGGATTGCAAGCAGGTGGTCTCATGCACAAATTATGTCTCTTTGCTGATGACATTATATTTATAGTCAGAGATCCTCATTCTTCTTTATTAGCAATCGAAGGGGAGATCCGATGCTATAGCGAGGCGTCTGGTTATAAAGTGAACTGGGAGAAGTCGGAGATACTTAATGTTACTTGCGCTGCAGCAACAGTGGCATTCTTGCAGCCTTTACACCCTTTCCGATGGGCACATCACACGCTTAAATATTTGGGAATTTATCTCACTAGCCACCCGAAAGATCTCTTTAGCTATAACTACCCGCCTCTCATTAAGAAAATTTTTTTTGATTTGGATAAATGGCATCGCTTGCCAATATCGTGGATGGGACGTATAGCTACTGTAAAAATGTCCATTTTACCCAAACTACTTTACTTATTTCAATCTCTTCCTATTGCTATCCCAAATGCGGCACTAAAACTATGGCAAAGGCGCATCTTTAGTTTTATCTGGCGCAGGCGGCCACCGCGCATTCGGAGACAGGTGCTGTATCAAACTAGATTGGAAGGGGGTCTTAGCGTACCTAACTTTCAATGGTACTTCGTGGCAGGCCAAGTAAGACCAATTATTGAATGGCATGGGGAGCCGGTTATGAAGCACTGGGTCCTTATAGAGCAGGATAGGGTACCAGAGATGAAACTTGATGCAATGCCTTGGCAACCGCGTTCCACGTGGCTGGAATGCAAGGCTCTGTTGCCTACCACCAAACATACTTTATCCATGTGGGCTCAGTGGAAGACACAGTTAGTGGGCTCTAAGAGATATTTTCACTTAACTAGTCTATATCATAATAAGGACTTTGGGTCGGGCCTCCCAGCATCAGCATTTCATGCCTGGAAAGCCAGATCCTTAACTCGGCTGGCACACATATGGGGGAGTGATAAATTGCTCTCTTTCACTTCCCTACAGGAAAACTCGGGGTTACCGGTCACTGAGTTCCTAGCTTACCATCAGCTTGCACATTTTTGTTCCACCAATGGAGTGTCAGCGGACCTGTCTAAGGGGAAAACTCTCTTTGAAGGGTACTGCTCTACTCCACAGCGAACGAGGGGGTTGCTCTCAAAGATTTATAAATTACTAAATACTAGGATTCTGGCAGACACTGGTCATATCTTGGCGTGGAGTGTTGATCTCAAACGGGATATATCTACTCAGGACTGGGATCGCATTCTTTTATGCATTAGTAAAGCTTCAGTGTCCGCATTGCTTGTAGAAAATGGTTATAAACTTTTCTATCGTTGGTATATGACCCCTGATAGATTGGGGAAGATAATACCTGGGCATGATGGGAAATGTTGGAGGGGCTGTGATACCAAGGGTACGTTTTTCCATATGTGGTGGGCTGGGGACTGTATACAGCCTCTCTGGAGGAAGGTGGAATGTTGGATCTCTGAGGTGCTTGCTTCCTCGATACGTCTAGCAGCTGAGGGTGCCTTGCTGAGTGACTTTGATCGGGAAGCTTCCAAGGCTTGTTCGGCCTTTTGTACACAAGTGTGCATCGCAGCGAGACTTGAAATTGCGCGCCAATGGAAGAATAAGACAGGTGCATCCTTGGCTGCGGTGCAACATAGGACGGACCAAATTTGTACCTTGAATAAACTCACAGCGGAAAAATACGGGAGGCTGAAATCCTTTCACCGCATTTGGAACCCTTATCTGGCCTGGCGGACTTCCTGGACATCCATATCTCAAGTGTGACTGTCATATCTGTTGTACCTGACCATTGTTGCTGTGTTCTCTTTGTCTGTAGCAGTTTATCCCTGCGAATTCTGGTGGTTTGTTTCTGCAGGGCTGGGTGTGGACCCAATGTTATTCTATTCATACATGACACTTTTATCCAACTCGTTTCACTGTAACATTGATTATGCATACTGTTGTTAATGGTGGTGATGGTGAGGGCTATACCTTACTTAATCTGTTGCGGACTCATTTAGCAGAGGATCTCTGAGGGGGGGGGGGAAGGATGGAGGGGGCAGAAGGGGGACATAAACCTGTGATGCATTCTATATATTTTCTGTATTTTAAGGTTGTTGATGTACACCGTTATATGCATCAATAAAAATTGTTAAACCTAAAAAAAAAAAAAGAACTCCAGGGAAGCCGAAGGATGCGGCAGGGAGGGCCACGGACGCCATACTCCCGAGGCTGGTAGAGAAAGCTGAGAGAAAGGTGAGGCATGTCGGGCGAAGTCGTCTGAGCCTGATGGATGTAACATTAAACAGTGCGCATGCGTTCAGCGGAACTGATGGAGTGAAAACACCACTCAGATGTTTTTTATGGCTTCCAAAGCAGTTGAGATCTTCTAAAAATTCCACTATTTTTATTTATTTACTTTGATTTATATTCCGCCTTTCAGCCACCTCAAAGTGGATTACATTTAAGTACTATATATAGGTACTAATCTGTATAAATGTCTTGATGATGGGAAGTTGGTAGCTAGGGGAGGGTTTTCACAGCCGATGCCTATCAGGCATAATAAAATCTTTCTCCCAGGCTTAGATTCTTCATTGTTTAAGAGATGGGAGATGAGAGGATTTATCCCTCTTGGGCAATTATGGGATCCTACACATTTTTATAGCACAACTCCGTTTATTGTAACGCCTCACCGCGATTGTTTTGTTTTATGTAAACCGACCTGATTTGATATTTGTATCGAGAACGTTGGTATATAAAAATGCTAAATAAATAAATAAATAAATAAATAAATAAATAAATAAAATAACAACTCCAGTCCTGGTTTTCTAGATTCCATTGCACTATAGTCAGGACTTGGCCATCCCGGAAGATAGTTAGGGCCAGGACACTGAACAGATAAAGCCGAATCTGGGGCCAGCTAAGTGGGTAAGTGATGATCTCCTCTGCTATGTGGAAGGTCCCCAGCTCAGGCCTGGAGATGCTGCAGAAGCAGTCTTCACAGCTCCAGTGGGAGTTATGGTCATTTCTAAAGGGAAACACCGAATGGCTGGATTCAGAGCCCATGACTGCAGGGTTCCAGAAGGAGCTCTGGTGCATGTACAGATTATGCAATATGTATGTATTTAAATAAATATTAATAAATGGCCTTCAGCCCGGGACCATCACTACAATAACTCTTATTAGATCACTGGAATGCCAGGAGCAGGTAAAAGGTACCTCGCTCCCAGAAGAGGTTTTTCAGGTGCAGAGGGATGGAAAGAATATGTTCTCAAGTTTGCAGGTGGGAAGGGAAGCAGGAGGGAACCTTAAAAAAAAAAATACAGGTCAGGGCCATCCGCCACCCCAGAATTTTTTATTAAAGGCTTCAGTGGGGGAAGGGGCTGCTCAGCACAGCTTGGACAGTTAGTACATATTGGGGAGATGGTGGGAATCAGGCCACAGGTCTGCAAGACACTGTTTTTTAATTCTTACTTAGCTGGATATCTTTGAAGATATCCAGTTAAATAGCAAGTTATGCTGCCATACAATCTAACCAGTCATATTCAAAATTAGCTGGTTAGCTTTTATGTTATTCAGGTATATGTAGCCAGATAACAGGTGACTATATTCAACGGGATATACTTCCCGCTGAATATCTGGAACAGATTATCGAGCTAACTTTAGCCGGATAACTTCTCTGCTCGCCGGCTTATTGGCTATGGACCTCTTAGGCCCCCAAGTTTGGTTGAAAATAGGCACCTAATTTAGGATCTCAGTTGGGTTTTTTTTACTGTGGGCCCCAGAGGGCTCCTAGTTGCAGAAAAGGGAAGAGAAAGTGATGCACGGCCTAGCAGCACATGTTTAACATGCCTTAATGGACATGACAAGAAATGCTGGGGCTGCCAGAATGAATAGCAGAATGGGTAATACAAACTGTATGAAATGCAAGCAAACACAGCAGCTGGGTCTGTCTGGCAGGCTGTGATAACAGAACTAATTAGCACTCGAGTCTGTTTGGCAGGTCCAAAGGCAGCGATATCTAGAAATCTTACTGGAAACACAGGTGCACAGCAGGGCGGCATCTACTCACAGTGCCACATGCGTAGCTTTCAGAGTCTTTAATAAGCAATTGCCAGCCAGCGAGCTGATGCGTTTGTCACTGCTGCCCTGTAAACCTGTGACTTTGTACTTTCGCTTTCTGTTTGTTGTTTGGCTTTTCTAATTGCCCTTGGGTGTGAGAGAACTGAAAGTATCAGCACCAGAAAATCTTAATACCAGCTGCTGCAGAGTGCTCCTTCGCCCATTAGGTGGCAGCATCGGCCAGCAGTTTTGTAGCCAGGCAAGCATTACAGCGTGATTGTTGGACAGGAGAGAAAGACACGTGGGCAGGTTTACAACTTGCAAGAGACTGAAAAAGCACTTCTGCTTCAGCTTTGGCTGAAGACTACTTGAAGAAGAAGTGAATTCCTCGTGTAGTTGGAGAAACCAAAGTGCCAGCTTCTTCAAGCAACCTGTATTGTCCTTAATATTTGCTTCTTCCACAGGGCGGGCAGGAAGGCGGATTCAATTTCTTTTTTTTAATTTTCTTTCTTCTCTTAGGTGCTCTGCTTCCTCAGTCGAGATAAATTGACATTAGCAGTACTCTTGCAGCCTGGCTGGTTAACCACATGCTTTAGTCACATAATGAAAGGCTAAATTTGTTATGATCGTGGACCCTTGAGCCGGCTAGAAGATGATGAGAATGAGCTGAGGGGAGGCCCACAGCGGAAGTCGGAGCCGGGAGGCGGATCGGAGCCAGGAGGCCAACAGGAACTTCACCACTGGAAGCCCGAGGTCCCCCTGGGAGGAGCCCTTGGGAACCCGGGCCGCTTGGACTTAGGTGAGGCCTCCTGGAGAAGTCCGAGTCGAGGCAGGCAGCAATGGAGCAAAACGTGGAGACGGACCAGCAGTCAGGGCAGGCGGCAGTCAGCAGAAACCAGAAACAAGCCAGGGATCAATACGGGCAGCGAAGCAGGAAACCAGAGGACGTCCCGAAGTCAGGAACTGGGAGGACGAGCCAAGGGGAATCAGGAACAGGAGCAGGCGAGGACGGAGCTGGAAACAGGAACAGGCTGGAATGGAGCAGGAGTCAGGAACAAGCTGGAACAGGAACAAGCAACTTGAGAACTCCAGGGAGCAAACCTCATTGCAAGGCAAAGCAGAGGTGAGCTGGGACTTCCTTAAATAGTCCCCAGCTGATGATGAGTCATTAGGGGCCGGGCCGAGGTTTCCCGCCACGGCCCCTTTAAATGCTGCAGAGGGACGCGCGCACATCTAGGGGGCGGAGCCAGGCAGGATGAGCAGCCAGTGTCCTCCTCGTGGAGAGGACACCGAGAGAAGGCCCCGATGTGGCCGACTGCGGAGCGGAATGGGCCCGCCGTGAGGTGAGAGGAGGGTGGTAAGCGGCTGACCGCGGCCCCGATTTATAACAAAATTACCCCATGCAGACATACGGCAGGTATGGAAATTCCTCGAACACAGACAATAATAAAATTACACAGAAGGACATTCAAGCAAGATTTATTTCCCTAGACATAGAAAGGGCAACTTATGAAAGCAATTTACCTGGTAAACTGTCTGTCTATAAATTGCCCTTATTCAATTTGGCTGAAAGGATGCACAGGGTTCCGCAGGGCACATATCATAGCCAGACTGAGGGAAGGCATTCCAGGGGACTTTTATTAGAGTGGGGCTGGAAAACAACTTGTTTAGATTGGATTTTCAAATCCTCGTGCCTTGCTTTCCAGCAAAACTCTGCCCACAAAAAAAAAAATAGACAGTTTTCAAAGAGAAACTACGAAATTTCCCTTCCAATATTAAGTGAACCTAACTTAGGAAAGCTTCAAAATTGCTCCCCAGAATGTGAACATTCTTTCTGAATAAGGCCCAAAGTGACACAAATCATTCTGCTTATCGAAAGGGTGGTAATTAGACAGCTGAGAGACTGCCTGAAAGAAAGGGACAGCTGAGAGCAATCCCAATCAGGATCCCACACAGTGCCCAGTACAGAGATGGTTCTCATCCCGCTCACTGATGACATGTGACTACTGATGGATCAAGTAATGATGGCAGAAAAGGATCAAATGGTCCATCCAGTCTGCCCAGCAAGCTTTTTATGGTGGTATCTGTCAAGCCATGCAGGATACCCCCATGTTTCTCTTATGGATATTAACTGTCACTCTGTGCAGTTATCCCCAAACTAGAAATATTTTTACTGGATGATGAGCCTCCTTGAAAATTTAGACAGTGCTACTTGACGTGCTTTGCTTATGGGCTTGACCATAGAAGCAGTCCTGTGCTTTTTCTCTTATGTCTTCATATCAGTATCAGTACCTCAGGCTGTAAAAGTCAGGGCTCATGTTGGTTGTCATCAGAATCCAACTCCTCTTCCTCCCCCTCACTACCCGCCATCAAAGCAGAGAGCAATGTTGCAGTTGTACCAAAAGCATCAAGGCTTATTGGTTAAAGGTAGTAATCTCATGCCTTCTGTTAAGGATAGTAACTGCTGCTCTGTGCAGGTTAACCACATGCTTATCAGTTCCCCAGACGTAAAAGTCGGAACCCTCGATTGTTATCTGAATCCAATTCCCATTTTCCCCCGTCATTGAAGCAGAGAGCAATGTTTCAGTTGCATCAAAAGGTTCAAGGCTTATTGGTTAAGAGTATTAACCACCACACCAGCAAGTTACCCCCATGCACCCTTTTCTTCATTTCCATTCTCAAGCCTTTAGGGATCCACAGTGTTTATCCCTTGCCCCTTTGAATTATTTAACTGTTTTCGTCTTCACCATCTCTGAAAGGGCATTCCAGGAATCCACTCCCCTCTCCATGAAAAATATTTCCTGATGTTGGTTCTGAGTCATCCCTCCTGGAGTTTAATTTCATGACCCCTAATTCTACTGATTTATTTCCAATGGAAAGAGTTCGAAGTTCTTGCATTATTAAAACATTTCAGGTATCTGAAATTCTGTATCATATTTCCCCTGTTCCTCCTCTTTTCCAGGGTATACATATTTAAATCTTTCAGTCTCTCCTCATAAGTCTTCCAGTACTGCCCCACACCATTTCGGTCAGCCTTCTCTGAACCACCTCCATCTTGTCTCTATCCTTTTTGAGATATGAACTTCAGAACTGAACACAGTACTCCAGGTGAGGTATCACCAAGGACCTGTACAAGGGCAATATGACTTATTTTTTTCTTACTGGTTATTCCTCTCTGTATGCAGCCCAACATTCTTCTGGCATTAGCTATTGCCTTGTCACATTGCATTGACATCTTCAGATCACCAGACATTATCACCACAAGATCCTTCTCTTGATCCATGCACATCAGTCTTTCACCCTCCATCACATACAGCACTTTTGGATTACCGCAAACCAGATGCATGACTCTGTACTTCTTGGCATTGAATCCCAACTGCCAAATCTTCAACTACTCTTCAAGCTTTCTTAAATCACTTTTCATTCTCTCTCCTCCTTCAGGCATGTCCAATCTGTTGCACAGCTTAGTATCATCTGCAAATAGACAAACTTTACCTTCTATCTCTTCCGCATTGTCGCTCACAAAGATATTGAATAGACTGGGTCCCAAAACCGATCCCTCTGGCACGCTACTTAACACTGTTCTTTCTTCAGGATAGGTTCCATTTTCCATTATATGCTGTCTCCTGTCATTCAACCAGTTTGTAATCCACTCTACCACCATGGCACTGACTCCCAAGCTTCTCATTTTATTCATGAGCCTCCTATGTGGGACCGTATTAAAAGCTTTGCTGAAATCCAAGTAAATCACATCTAGCAATCTTCCTTGATCCAATTCTCTAGTCGCCCAATAAAAATATTCAGTTAGATTTATTTTGAAATTCAAAACTAGGGTCTTCGTGTGACTTTTCTGTATCTTATTAGCAATAACAAACTATACCATCTGATGATCACTGGTGTTAAGGTGAGCCCCTACCCAAACATTAGAGACATTATCACCAATAGTAAGCACTAGATCGAGTATCACATCCCTCCTTGTGGGTTCTATTACCATTTGTTTGAGTAGATCCCCTTAAAGGGCATTCACTATCTCTCTACTTCTTGTAGATTCCGCAGAAGGGATACTCCATTCCACATCCAGCAGATTAAAATCTCCAATCCACATCGAGCAGATTAAAATCTTCTTCCTTGTTTCCTTTTGGATGTCTTCATCTAGATCTCTGTCCAATTCTTCTGTGTGAGTCGAAGGTCTGTAGATCACACTGATGTAAATGGAAGCCCCATCCTCTTTTGTTAGAACGCCCTATAATGCTTCTTCCCTACACCACATCCCTTGCATTTCAGTTGCATGGATATTGTTTTTGATAAAAAGAGCTACTCTTCCCCCTTTTCTGTCCTCTCTGTCCTTCCATAACAAGCTATAGCCTGGGATGGCCGTATCCCGATCATGTAAATCAGTGAACCAGGTCTCTGTAACAGTAACAATGTTTCAAGTCCACCTCCATCATGAGGGTCTGCAGATCTGGGATTTTATTGCTCAGACTATGAGCATTTGTGGTCATAGCTTTCCATCTTTTCTCCCTTGGCTTGCTGCTCTTCCTAGACACCTTTTCTGCTATTTTGAGCTGATTGATTTTGTTGTTTTCTCCTCCCAATTGCTTGGGGGTGACATGGCAATTTTACTGGCCACCTCCTGCCACCCCCACCCTCTAGTTTAAATGCCTGATAAATCCTCCTGCCACATTTGATGTGGTCAGTCACCAAATCTTGCTTAACAGACCAGCAAACTTAGGGTGTCCTAAACTGGTGAACATCCTTCCTGACTAGCAGATACCTGATAACAACCTGGTACACGGTATCCTCGAAATCTTGGGTCCTGTGCTGGGGAGTCTTACAAGGCTCCCCACTATCCTTCATTCTGTTTAATTTTTACCTCCAACCCCTTGCCGACGTCATCAGAAGCTTTTGACTCAAACTATATATGACCTACAGATCCCCTTTCCTAAACAGGACTCAAGTGACCATACAACAGCACTCCTCAGCCAGTGACTCAAGACAGTGATAAACTGGATGACTACAGATCAACTTCAATCAAACAAACAAAGTGCAGCCCTTGCTCTGACTTCTTTCTGGGCACAAGGGCTCACTGAGAGGTTCATGGGTCAGCACAGGACTCATGCCGCCTGGATTCTTCCCTCATGGGAAGAGAGAGTCAATTTTTCAAGGCCCTTAGGATTTCTCTCACCTCTAAAGGTCTTCTGCACACCGATCCAAAGTAAAAAAAAAAAAAAATCAAACCTACAAGCACATGGTAGATGTTGTCCAAAAATACAGTTGTTTACTGGACACTGATAGCAGAAAAACAAAATGCACAACTAATACATCAATGCCCAGTGCACTGGTCAGTTCAGGAAAATAAAATCCAACAGCACAAAAAATAACTCTATCCCTTACAGTAGCAAAAATGCTGCACATCCTTGCAGGTAAGCTCTCTGGAATAGGAACACCCCTCTTGGCTTTCCCCCTCGTACTTGTTTCTGGATGTACCTTTACTTCTATTTCTCTCAATTTCTCTCCCAATCTACAAAGCAGAGGAGTTTCTGACTGATTCCTTTTGTCAATCAGCAGGACCTTCCTCTTTTCGGAAGTTTTCCCTCTGAACTCCCTCAAAGGAAAAATTCCCTTTCTGCAACTTCAGAAATACTCTTTTTGGACAGATGAGGAATAGGTATTTACAACTCTCTTCCTTGAGACTACCTTTTGTCTTCACCAACTCTCAAGAATCACTCTGGGACCTTAAGAGACTTTTTTCCACTCCTGGACGCCTGGGCACCACAACCTTGGGCTCCAGGCACCTTCCCAGGTCAGGCTACTCCTTCAGGCCCACTCTATTGAGAGAGGGCCCACTCAAAAGAACTCAGACCTAGGAGGAAGAGACTGAAACCTGTACCTCTGTTGAGAGAGGCACTCCAACCAGCAATTTTCTGTTGGGAAAAGCACCCCCCCCCCATACTCACGTGGACACAGGAGTTTTGTTACACCTATGATACCTCCCACTAGGGAGTGCCAAACCTCTCTAACCATTCCTACTCTATTCTAACATCACACACAGGCAGGGTCTTTTGAAACCACTGACTCTACAAGGGCAAGTTTAGGACCACCCTTACCAAGTATAAGATGGAAATCCTATGGGTGAGCAATGCACCATGGCCAAACAAGAGTCCCACCCCTGCTCTTACTCTAAATAATGCTACCCTATACATTCAACAAGAGGTTAAAGACTTAGATGTCATCCTTAAGTCCGCCCTCGCTATGGAGAGCCAAGTATCAGCAATTAATCAAAAAGCCTTTTAATGTCTCCACATTGTAAATTATGCCCCCTTCCTACAACCAACTGCATTAAAAACAGTCATGTAAACAGTCATGTAAACAGTAGACATTGTAAAGCCATCTACATAGGTCTGCCTCAAAAAACAATCGCCAAACTTCAGAAAGGACAAAATGCCTCTGCCAGAATGGTTATGTCAAAGAGAAAATGGGAACGGACATCCCCTCTAATAAACCAATACACTGGCTCCTTATTCTTCCATGCATTAAATTCAAAAGTTTTTCTCTTACTTTCAAAACATAGAAAAGCATCAGCCCCTCTTATCTGACAGAGAGGAAAAAGGCATACCATCCCATCCAAAACCTTTGTTCATCCACAAACCAGCAACTGATCACCACATCCCTCAAGACTTTCCAACAAACAGAAACAAGATCAAGAACCTTCAAGATTGCAGATCCTGACGTGTGGAATACACATCTCCTCTCCCCCCTCCACTTGTGAGTATATGACTTTCTGTCACCAACTAAAAAACCTAGCTCAAGGGGAAGTGACATCACCTGAAGTCGATGGACGTCTGAGCTCGCTGCTCCCCACTCCACCCCAACAACTAACATAAAAAACAGCATTTGCCATGCTTACTACTTCTTTATTTAGCGTGGGAACGACGAAGGAATGGCCACCAGAAAGAAAGCAATCAACCTGAAACTTTTCTCCTATGAATCGAGCGGCTTGAGATTCGAAGCCCTACGAGACACGTCAGACCCTGGAGAAGGAAACATGGCCACCGCTCCTGTGAACATCCTGGAGGAGAGGCATTCCCCAGCCGCGGACCCGGAACTGACCAAAGCGGATTTTAAGCAATGGTTCATGGAGATCCTAGGTGATATTAAATTGCTCACATCAGACATGCAAGGGCCCTCAGTGAGTTCAGGTCTGAATTGCTGGAGTGCGAATGGCGTATTGAGGATGTGGAGGCCACGGTGGAGGGACAGAGCACAGAGATCTCCTCTCTATGCTCAGAGGTAGTTGGCCTACAAAAAGGCAATTTGGAAACAGCATTAAAGCTAGAGGACCTTGAGAATCGATCACAGCAATCTAATATCCGCTTTCATGGCATTTCTGAATCAGAGGCCTTTGAAGATGCGGGCAATTTTAAATGCCCTGGAAACCGGAGATGTACCTGGCGATGCTGATATAGTTTTAGACCAAGCACATTGCTCCCTTGGCGTGCCGAAGAAAAATGTCCCCAGAGACATTATTGCATGTATCCACAATTATAATCTGAAGGAAAAGATCATGCAACAGGTACTGTCCATGGGAATATTTCATGGGAGGGCCACAACATTGCTTTGTATAGTGATTTAGCACCGTCTACGCTAAAGAAACGGAAGGACCTACAAGCAGTGACCACACTTCTATGAAAGGAGAATATCTGCTATCAATGGCTCTTCCCCAGCGGATTGACATTCACTATCAGCGGGACTAGCTCTCGGATTACATCTGAGGAAGAAGTGCTGCCTATTTTAGCACCCTTGGGATTTACCATGCCGACTAGACCTGACGAGGAGCATCCCAAATTGACTGGAGGGAAGCCAAAGTGGCAGAGAGTTCGCAAGAGCGGCTCCCGGCTGCAGTGAAAGTCTCAAGATAAAGGCTCTACCCAAGCAGACGATGTCTGATGCAGCACCCTCACATTCCTGTAGGAGTGGGACATTACTTTGGATATCATTGCTAAGTCTCTAGCGGTGTGTAGGTTTCCCGGATATTATTATCAGGGATACGGCCGAATTAAGCAGGATAATTATTTCATGCTTGTTGGGGGAAGTGGAGAGGGGAAATAGGTGCCCATTCCCTCAGAAGAGCGCCATCTTAGCAATGGCGGATATATGATGGGGGGAAAGGGAGGGGAGAGAAAACCATAAGAGTATGGGAGAGGGTCAGGTTCATAGAGATGTTAGGACTAAGGTGTCTATCTCCTCGGCAGATATTTCAACATACCCCCAGCTTTTATACTCACTATATTTAGGCTACATTGATTGGGATAGAGATTTTAGCCATGGCTGAAGTTAAATTTGTGTCACTGAATGTTAAAGGTCTAAACTTTCCGTATAGAACTAGAGACTCAATTAAATAGAATTAATAACCTGGATTGTAAAAACGCCCTTAATGAATGGAATACAATTATCAATTAAACCGCTAACAAGATCAACCCGGAGAAAGTTAAGGTTATTTCAAACAAAAATAAAAAATATAATCCATGGTTTAATAACGAGCTAAAAGAAGTAAAAAACCAGCTACGCAGAAAAGAAAGAATTTGGAGAAGAAATAAAAATGTGGAATCTTTAACTGCATACAGAAAACATGCAAATTTTTTACAAGAATTTAATTAATAAAACAAAAAAGGACTACTACAGTAAGAAAATCATTAGCTATACCAATAATCCTAGAATACTTTTCCAAATTGTTAAACAATTAACAAATGACCCTTTAACTGCACTAAATTCAAATAATAAAGAGCTTAGCCAACAGTTAGCAACTTTTTTAAAAAGTAAAATTGATAAAATTAAATCAGATCTGGATAACACCCCCACTCAAGAAATTAAATTAATACCAAAAGATACAACCTGGGCTTCCTCACATGAAATTGAAATAATTATCAATAAACTAAATCCCGCCAATCATCCAAATGACGCAATCCCTATTATGACTTTGAAACAAATATCTGCATTAATAGCTCCATACATAGCAGATATAATTAATAAATCCCTGCTTGAAGGATTTTTACCGGACCAACTTAAACAGGCTATTATAAAGCCTATTCTAAAAAAAAAAACAATTTAGATCCAGAGATTCTGAACAATTATCAACCAATTTCTAATCTCTCTTTTATAGCCAAAGTAATAGAAAAGTGGTTTTAAAACAATTTAATGATCATATAGAAACAAATGACATTTTATATCTTAGTTCGGTTTTCGGAAACATTTTAGCACCGAAACCCTTCTTTTATCTTTATCGGACACAACATTAAAAGAGTTTGATCAGGGACAATGCTACATATTAATCCTTTTGGATTTATCAGCAGCATATGATACAGTGAATCATAACATCTTATTAAATAGACTGTCGGAAATTGGAATTCAGAACAAAACACTGGAATGGTTCTCTTCATATTTAACTAACAGATCATATCAGGTTTTCATTAATAATTCTTATTTGAAAATTTACCAACTCAAAACAGGAGTACCCCAGGGCTCAGCCCTATCGGCTACCTTATTCAATGTGTACATGTTACCCCTGTGTCAATTATTGTTGGGTCTGCAACTTAACTATTACATCTATGCAGACGATATCCAGATCGTCATACCAATAAATGACTCCATTGACAAAACTTTTAAAATTGCTAATATGTATCTAAATATTATTAGACAGTTATTAAAGCAAATGAAATTGAGTCTTAACTGTGAAAAAACAGAAATCATGCTGTTAGAACATAAACTCACGGCATCTGATCAAACCAAAGTTTTTAACATGGAAAATGTGTCTATTTCTCTAGGGAATAAAATTAGAGACTTAGGTGTGTGGCTTGATCCCGAATTTACATTAAAAAAAAAAAAATATCAACAAAGATACAGGAAGGCTATCACAAATTACTAATTTTTAGACGTTTAAAACCCTTACTGAACCACAATGAATTCAGAACTGTGCTTTAAGAGTTACTATTCACAAACTTAGATTACTGCAATTCTTTAAGGCTTGCTCTTCCAAAGTCATCACTTAGATCTTTATAGGTTTTGCAGAATTCCGCTGCCAGGCTCATTTCTGGTACGAACAAAAGAGATCATATTATGCCCGTCTTTGCAGCATTACATTGGTTACCAGTTGAATTTAGAATTAAATTTAAGACATTATACTTAATACATAAAGCAATTTACGCGGAGCAAGTCGACTGGATGAATGCAGTCATACCCATTCACACTCTGCAACGAAATTTACTTTCAGTGGGTAAAGGTTTCCTTACAATTCCGTCTATCGCCACTGCCAGACTTACTTCTGACAGGGAAAGGGCTGTCTCATTGGCTGGTCCAGGATTATGGAATTCATTACCTACTGAATTAAGGCTCCAGAGAGATTTAAAGGAGTTTAAGAAAGCACTGAAAACTTGGTTGTATGTACAAGCATTTCAAACAGAAGCCAGTTAGTAATTTGGTGAGTTTTTATTGTATGTTAATTAGGGATGTGAATCATTTTTTGACGATTTAAAACAATAGTCAGATATATTTTAAATCATCAAAAATCGTTAAGAGTCGCAATACAATAAAAAGTCCCCCGATTTATCGTGAAAAATCATAAATCGGGGGAGGGGGAGGGCGGGGAAAACCGGCACACCAAAAAAAACCCTAAACCCACCCCGACCCTGTAAAACGAATCCCTTACCTTCCCCCACCCTCCCGAACCCCCCCCCCCAAAGCTTTTTACAAGTACTTAGTGGTCAAGTGGGGGCACGGGGACCGATCTCCCGCTCTCGGTCCATCGGCGCCATTTTGGCTGCCACTCAAAAATGGCGCCGATGGCCCGATAAAAAAAACCCCCACCCGATCCTTTAAAAACGACCCCTTAGCTTCCCCCACCCTCCCGATCCCCCCAAAACATTTTAAAATTACCTGGTGGTCTAGTGGTGGTCCCGGGAGCGATCTCCCGTTCTTGGGCCGTCGGCTGCCACTCATAAAGATGGCGCCGATGGCCCTTTGCCCTTACCATATGACAGGGTATCCGTGCCATTGGCCGGCCCCTGTCACATGGTAGGAGCGCTGGCTGGCTGGCGCCATCTTTAAAGATGGCCGCCGCCATCGTAAAGATGGCCACCGCCGTATTTAAAGATGGCCGCCACTGTATTTAAAGATGGCCGCCGCCGTCGTAAAGATGGCCGCCGCCATCTTTAAAGATGGCGGCGGCCATCCAGTGCTCCTACCATGTTTTTAAAGGGTCGGGTGGTTGTTTTTTTTATCGGGCCATCGGCACCATTTTTGAGTGGCAGCCAAAATAGCGCCGATGGCCCGAGAGCGGGAGATCGGTCCCCGTGCCCCCACTGGACCACCAGGTAATCGTAAAAAGTTTTGGGGGGGGTTCGGGAGGGTGGGGGAAGGTAAGGGGTTAATTTTAAAGGGTCGGGGCTCACTAAAAAAAAAAATAACGATGTGAATCGGAACCAATTCCGATTCACATCACCCACGATCAGATTTTTTCCCCCCTCTAGCCGAACCCGATCGTTAAGACGATCAGGCACATGATTCACATCTCTAATGTTAATAATTGTTGTTTTTACATTTGAGTATTTTTATTTGTTATGTAATCTTACTTTATTTTAATTATTTATAAGATTGAGGTTTATTTTATGATTGGTTTAAATTTTATTGTATTTTGTTTTATTAAGATAAATTGCATTTTATGTTTTTTATTTTATTTAAGGATACACTGTAAACCAGTGTGAAGGTATTTACCAACATCGGTATAGAAAATTAAGAAAATAAATAAATAAATATATGAGATGTTTTGTTTAAAGAATTGCTCTCTTTGAAAGCGTCAAGAGCATTTATACAAGAGATCCATTTGCGTAAGCGGGATGAAGGCCTACTACGTGCCCCACAATTTAATCCCATTCTTTTGGCTGTCAACATTCCCACACATAGATATCATGGGATTGGGATACTTATTTCTAAGGACCTGAGGGCGAAAGTGGAATCAGTACACTGTGATTTGCACGGACGTTTTATAGTTGTACACCTCCGTCTAAACACCGAATTACTGATACTGGTAAATGTTTATTGCCCACAGTGACGCAGAGAGAGCTCTTGGATGACATCCTTTTGAAATCTGAAAGTGGGAAAATAATCATGGGAGGAGATTTCAACTTAGTTAGTAATCCTATGGTGGACTGTTCCAAACCAGGGGCGTATCGATTGGGGTCTGACAGGAAGGCACTGCAATGCCTTACAGCCCGCTGGAATCTCATAGATATTTGGCAGGAAAAACACTATGCAGATAGAGACTATACCTTTTATTCCATACCACATGACACCTATACTAGAATTGATTTCTTCCTTATTGATAGATCGTTGATAATGTCAACTACTGCGGCAGGAATTGGCAACATCTCCTGGTCGGATCATGCCCCAATTTGGTGAGTAATGAAAGGGCACCAGGGACCCACAGGTCAGCACTTCTGGAAACTGAATGACTCCTTGCTCAAGGACTGTGAGACAGAGCTGCGAATCAGGGCGGCTATTGATGAGTATTTACAAATTAACCGATCCGCTGATGTGAGCCCTGTAGTTCTATGGGATTGCCTTAAACCAGTACTGCGAGGGCGATTTATCTCAATAGCTTCTTTCAATAAGAAAGTAAAAGGCCAAAAGAGGCATGACATACTCACCCAGCTGCAGTGCTGCGAGCAGGAGCATAAGCGGCATCCCTCACTTAAGCTTTTATTAAAGCTTCGGGAGGTTCGCTGTCAACTACAGGCCCTTGAGTTAGAAGACATAGCATATAAAATGGACCTTTTGAAGCAGAACCATTATGAACATGGAATTAAGGCCAGCAAATTGCTAGCACACGCCTTAAAGACAAAATTTACCCAGTCTCAAATAGTACAGATTAAGGACTCAGGGGGTTCCATGCTTACAGAGGAGGAACAAATTTGGGATAGATTTAATCAATTCTATTCTGAACTTTATGCCAAAGACTTTAATATTGAAGACCCCCACTATAGACACTTTCCTAGTGGAAGTTCCACTCTGAGTCTAGATAAGGAACTGGTGGGATATCTGGGTGAACCGATAACTACGGCGGAAGTGCTAGCAGCTATAGAAGAACTGAAAGCAGGAAAAGCTCCTGGTTTAGATGGCTATACCCCCTTTTTCTATAAGAAATTTAAAGACATACTAGTGGGCCTGCTGGTTGAAATGTTTAATTACCTCAGAACAGACGACTCATTATTACCCTCCTCCAATAGGGCGGGCATAACCATTATTCCCAAACCGGGAAAGGATGACACCCAATGCGGTTCATTCAGACCCATATCCCTTATAAATGTTGATCTGAAACTCTTAGCTAAGGTGTTGGCGAAAAGGTTAAATTTGGTCATCCCGTTATTAATTCATGCTGATCAGGGAGGGTTTATGCCCGGCCGAACGGCGGGCGACAATGTCCGGAAGGTTATCAGTCTCATACATATTGCTAGAAGAACTAAGCGCCCATCAATTCTATTCGGGTTGGACGCAGAGAAAGCATTTGACCGGGTGCATTGGTCATTCCTTGTTTAGGTAATGGATAAAATGGGGATAGATGCATATTTCCTTCGTTGGGTTCGGGCACTCTATGAATCGCTGACGGCATGTATCAAGATCAATGGGGGATACTCTAAGGACTTCATAGTTCCGAGAGGAAAGAGACAATGATGCCCTTTGTCACCCCTTCCGTTCGCCATATGTGTGGAACCATTAGCTGAAAAGATCCGATTGAATAGGGCAGTCCGAGGTATTTATCTTTATACGCAGATGACATCCTATTCACTTTAACAAACCCTGAGGAGTCCCTTGCCTCGGTAGAAAATGAAATAACAGAGTATGGAAAGGTTTCGGGTTTTAAGATTAACATTGAAAAATCAGAGCTGCTACCTATCTTTTTTAATAATGATTTGGTGCAGATGCTCAAAGGACTTTTTCCATTTCAGTGGGCCCATAAGGCAGTAAAATATCTAGGGATAATGATCGGAGCTGAGTATGCACAGCTATTTCAACTGAACTACCCAGCCATGTTTACAAAGTTGGACAAAGAATTGAGCTCTTGGGAAAGGTTGACTATATCATGGTTGGGCAGGATAGCAGCAGTAAAAATGTCCCTCTTGCCAAAAATAGGGTATTTCTTCGAAACGCTGCCCTGTCAAGTGCCTACCAATTATATCCAAACCTTACAGAGGAAAGTATTCCTCTTCATTTGGAAGAGAAAGCCCCCCGCATATCTGGAGCCATCTTATATCAAGCAAAGGCTAATGGCGGGTTGGGAGTCCCTAACATACTCAAATTCTATATAGCCGCCCAGTTGAAGGCAGTGGTTGAATTCCACAATCGGATACATAGCAAGCAGTGGGTGATAATAGAGGAAGGAATGATGGGAGATAAAAATTTGAGGGATGGATTTTGGTCTGATGGCAAACTAGCACCTTATGTGGCCAAGATTTCCCAATGAACGGCACACACCATGTCACTATGGAATGTGGGGTGCCCCGTCTGGTGGGCATTCGGAAATATGTCTTCTCTATGGCTATCAGGCGCTGTGAGACCTTCCCCATGGGGAAGGATAGCAAGACGTTCTTACAGCGGACTGCAAAGGGGTTGATTAATATTGGGCAGGTTTGGCAGGGGTCCACTATATCACCCTTCAATGAACTTCAGGCCAAATATCGACTACTTCCACAGACCATTATGCATATGGCCAACTTCGACACTTCTTGCACTCCAGGAGGGTGATGAATGATTTATCCAAAGGGAAATCATTGTTTGAAGGTATATGTGAAAAAGCACATGTGGTGATAGGGGTCATTTCGAAGTTATATATAATATTGATTGCAGTAGGGGAATATAATGCTAAATTTATGCTTGCATGGGAAAAAGATCTGGGGATGGGATTTACCACAGAGGATTGGGATACTTGTTTCTTGCAGGCCAGCCGTAGTTCTGTCTCGGCTTCCTTATTAGAAAATAGTTACAAGGTACTGTTCCGCTGGTATATTACACCGGTAGAGATGCACAGGATGTTCCCCACCACTAGTAACCTATGTTGAAGAAAGTGTGGAGAGGTGGGTGATTATGTGCACATGTGGTGGTCATGCCAGGCTATCCAACCTCTCTGGGTGAAGATAGAGGGATGGTTGCAAAGACTGATGAACGTCCCGATAGTTTTGTCACCCCAAATCGTCTTATTGAATACCCCCATAGCTAATGTATCAAAAACCTTAAAGCTGTTTTCCAGGCGGGGAGGGGTGCAGTGGCTAAGGACTGCAGGAATGCCACTGCCCCCTCTTTTGATAATGTTTTGAGGCGCTTACACTGGATCTACTACATGGACTGCACTTAAAAAAGATAGGCTACAGAGATTTGATGAAGCGTGGCAACGGCAAACCACTGATGGCTGTGCACCTATGAGCCAGTTCATTAGAATCTGACTGTATTCTTTGCAAAACTCTGTGGAGTGATTTCGTGAATATAAGGCGAGGCTACACTACTTGGAGAGGACAGCAGGCTGTTGACACCCGTTTCGGAGATCTGACAATGAACATTACACAATGTGATGAAGCATACATGGCTTTCTCTTCCAGGGGGAGGGAGGGAGGTTTTAGGGGAAATAATGAAAACAGAGAAAAACAGCCATTTTTGCAGATCTAAACATGTTTATTTCTTGTTTTGCAATATGTGCACATTCTAATGTTGTATACAGTTTACTTTTGTGTTCTTTGAATAAACTATTATTTACAAAAAAAAAAACCAAACAAACCTAGCTCTTCACCCAGTACTTTCCATCACTAAGTGAAAACCTGGCCCCAAGTGAACAAAACCAGGGGCTGAATAAGACAGCCTTGATGGCTCACAACAGATGGCAACCCACCAGACACAAGACAATTAATGCCTGTGAGGATGATTGAGTGATATCGTGTGAGCTGGAGCAGGAACCATGCTGTCTCCAGCCTTTTATGTGATTTCAACTTTTATTAACATAATCAGCAAACAGCACTAGCAATAACTGCCTACCTTTCCAGAATATTCCTAACTTCTCAGAGAGGGTCAGGAACTCCTCCTACTCCTGGAGTCGTGGGGGCCTCCTGATCCCAGCTGGGCTCTGCCTCTTAACCTGCCTCAGCAGAGTCCGGCCCACAAAGCTCTCTTCCTCTATGAGATTTAAGGTGGACTAGGCATCTAGCATGTCCCGCATAGGTTAAGGAGGGGTAGTAAAGCCAATCCTTCACATTCCCTCCCCCTCAGCTTGGACCCACATTATTCAGAAATAAATTGTTTCGGCTCCTGCTGGCCTTTTTTACTCCATTGCTGGCATTAGTGTGGTTTTGTGTCTGTGCAGTCTTTTCCTCGCTGGCTGCCCGGGGCTGCTCGGCATGGATCAGCCCCGCTGGGAGAGAGCAGAGCCGGGACGGAGAGACCGGGCAATCTCTGGGGGCTGCAGACAAACGCTGACATCGCCTGGAGCCGCAACACTTTCACTTAACTCCTGCCCTGACCCAGGCGCTAAAAAACCCACACTAACCGATCTCCCTGCTAGCGCGGCTCCCTACATAGCTTGTGATAGATAATTACCTCCTTTACATCCCATTTCCATGCACTCGTGCAAAACCTGCCATGGGTTATTGCACGGGTATGTATGCGCTTTTTTCCCGCGCTAAACACATTATTACATACGTGCATATGATTAGCATGGAAACCCGTGCAAAACCTCACAGCAGGTTTTGTGCAGCTTATTTCAACGGCCCCAATTTAACAGTGGATTGGACAGGTGGGAGCACATCAGGAAAGACTATTCATTGTGCACACAAACATCACGTGCCTTTCCTTGGATTGCAACAGGAGACCGCACCCAAAGCACAGAATAGAAACTGCACCATAGCAGTCATGTGAACACCCAGGAACAAAAACAAAAACAGTACCATAACAGAGCACTTGCCAGGTCAACGTCACCACACGAAAGCACACATGCATCATCCACACACAAGCATTCATGCTGCACGTCAAGAGACTGCAACATGGAGATACTTACAGCGAGTGACTGTCAATCAGACAGGGCTGATCTCTCAGATCCTTGGATAACTCTGGATTGATTCAGTTAAGAACATTCTTAAACCACATTCCCGATCTAAAAATAGTTCACCAACAATACAAATAAACATTAGACTTGCAAACTAAAATCATAAATGAATGGTCAGCTACCAGTCGTTTTATATAAAGGCAAAAATCTTCCTGTATCCAACCATGACGGGAAAAAGCCAAGTGTTTACCCTCTTCCTGAACCTCAGATAATTGGATTCCAGCCTGATATTGAAGGGGAGCTAATTCCACAACTCAGGTGCCACTCCTGAAAACATACCGGCCCGAGATCTCAACTTCCTAACAATCTTGTGGGTAGGTACAAACAACAGAGCAGCCTGTGCAAATCGTAAACCCCCTGAGGCTACATACCACTGCAAACAATCCCTCAAATACCTATGCCTAGACTCATACAACATTTTGAAAGTCAACATCAGAATTTTAAAGTGTATTCTACTTTCTACCGGCAGGCAATCCAAACGTCACATTAAAGGGGAAGTTCACAAACATGAACTCTGCCACTACATTCTGCACAACCTGGAGTCAACGTAACAGCTTTTCTGGAAAGCTAACCAAGAGACTATTACAGTAATTTAAATGGGCGTACCATCACCTGCAAAGATTTTCTATCCAACAAATACAGCAAATGAATTAGACTTTCCTAAAAATACAATAGTTGAGCTGCATAAGAAATCTGACATTCGAAAGATAGTTGATCTTTAAACTTCTCTAACAGGTGCAAGCCAAGATCAATTTTTGGAAGTTGTAACCCCACAGGAGCCATCACCCAGCCAGAGAGCCTCTGTTTATCTCTCCATTCAAGACTAATTTATTGCCCTAAAACCAATCAGACAAGATAAGGCTCCCCACCAGTCTTTACCCAGAGGATAAATTAGCTGAACATCATTTGCATATACAAAACATGAGAAACCCAGATGTCGAATCGGCATAAATATATTAAATAAAACAGGTGAAAGAGAGGAACCCTGGGGTACCCCCACTGGGCAAAGGTCCAAGAGCATCCCATTCACACATACTGACACCCGTTGTTCTGCTAAAAAAAAGATGGAGGCCATTCCATTAATCTCAATAGGATCGAGTGATCTACCAAATGGAAAGCAGCTGACAAATCCAGCATAATCAAGAGAGCCATCTGCCCCCTGTCCACCAATCGAAAGAGCTCCTCTTGTACTGGCAATGAAACAGTCTCGTACTATGGCCCACTCGGAAACCTCCTTTCAACAACTCAATGGGGCACCCATAACCCCAACATTTGGTAGCCAGAAGGCTGGGTTGTCCTTTCTGACCCCCGGACTAGCAACAAAGTGATGATTGAGCCTGGAACATTCTGAAAAAAAAAAAAAAAAGGAATGACTAATAATGTCACAGTCTAGAGAAAGTGACAGCTTAATACTAATCCACTAATACTGGGCAATTTCATCCTGGCAGCCTGGATTGGACCCATCAACAACGTGTGAGAACCATGCAGTGAAATGGTCAAAGAGATGGAGAACATTGGATTTGGCAGTAAGATGCAGTAGGGGTATTCATCTGATCAGATGCAGGAAGATAGGCACAGGGGGACTGGCAGCAGCTGCAGCCCTGGTTGCTATCTCGGCTTTCTTTCAGGCAATGAGTATGAGCATGCAATGGCTGTCTTTCATAGTGTCCAGCACCACCACCGGGGGAGAGGCATTTCTGAGTCTTTAAAGGGACCACATCTGTTTATGTTCCTGCAGCAGAGCTGAAAGATGCCTTTTACTCACTTCTGACAAAGAAAGGGCAGACATTATGAAAGTCTTCTGGCCCCAGATGTGTACAATCATTTGTGCAGGTCATGCAGAATGCCTATTGTGAAGATGTGTTCCACCTCTGGTCTCCCATGGGTTGTCTGGAGGGCTACGTTTCAGCTTCAAGAAAGCATGCAGTTAATCTCCACTCTGGGTAACTCCTACCTAGTGTGTTCATCCTGTCCAGACACTGGTAATCTGGTCTGGACAGGATAAAACACACGAGGTATGAGAATCTCGTGCCTCTGAGTGTCTGTTCCTGCATAGCTGCTCTCCAAATATAGAGGATTTCAAACTGCATGCTCCGATAGATTCTCAGCCATGGAATGTCTCTGACAATACCTCCGACGTGTTCTGGCTCCTGCTGAAAATTGCTTGTCTTCTGCAAGCACTGGGTTCCAAGGACCCTCTCTCTCTCTCTGGACTGGGCTTCCTGCTTTCTTCCTTTCTTCCTTCCTTCTCTTTTCCAAGTCATAAGAACATAAGAAACTTCCTTGCTAGGTCAGACCAAGTGTCCATCAAGCCCAGTATCCTGTTTCCAACAGAGGCTAAACCAGGCCACAAGAACCCGGCAAGTACCCAAAAACTAAATAGATCACATGCTACTGATGCCGGTAATAGCAGTGGCTATTCTCTAACGGGTAGATTTTAAAAAATTGCTCGTTCACGTACTTTTGTTTGCGCACCAGGCGCAAACAAAAGTATGCTGGATTTTATAAGATACGCGCGTATCTTATAAAATCCAGGATCGGCGCACGCAAGGCTGCCGATTTTGGGCAGCCTGTGCGCGCCGAGCCACACAGCCTGCCTCCGTTCCCTCCGAGGCCGCTCCGAAATCAGAGCGGCCTCGGAGGGAACTTACTTTCGCCCTCCCCTCACCTTCCCCTCCCTTCCCCTACCTAACCCACCCCCCGGGCCCTATCTAAACCCCCCCCTACCTTTATCCATGGATTAACGCCTGCCGGAGGCAGACGTAAATCCGTGCACGCCAGCGGGCTGCTGGCGCGCCGAGACCCAACCCGGGGGCTGTTCCGGAGGGCGCGGCCATGCCCCCGGAACGCCCCCGGGCCGGCACCACGCCCCCGGGCCCGCCCCCCAAACTCCGCACCACGCCCCCCAAACGCGGCGTCACTCGGCGACGCCCCCGACATGCCCCTTTTCAGAAACCCCGGGTCTTATGCGAGTCCCGGGGCTCTGCGCGCGCCAGCGGCCTATGCAAAATAGGCGCGCCGGCGCGGGAGGGCCCTGCTCGCGTAAATCCGGCTGGATTTACGCGAGCAGGGGGTTTAAAATCCGCCCCTAAGTCAACTCTAGCTATAGCATTAACAGCCACCTCGTACAATGTTATTATTTACATATATAATTATCTGATCTTCTTTTTCCTTCTTAATCCAAGTTATTGTTTCCCTGTTATATGTAACTGCTTCTCTACACTACAGTTCAAATTGTAATGTTTATTATATTTACACCCCTGTTCTTTGTGAACCAGCATGATGGGACTTCTGTCTTGAATGTTGGTATATAAAAAACCTTAAATAAATAAATAAATAAACTTGATTAATAGCAGTTAATGGACTTCTCCTCCAATAACTTTTTTAAACCCAGCTACACTAACTGCACTAACCATATCGTCTGGCAACAAATTCCAGAGCTTAATTGTGCATTGAGTGAAAAATAATTTTCTCCAATTAGTCTTAAATGTGCTACTTGCTAACTTCATGGAGTGTCCCCTAAACCTTCTATTATCCGAAAGTGTAAATAACCCAATCTTCTGACTCATCAAAAGGGATCCCATCTCTCCCTTGCCATAAGATTCCCCGCACAGGACCCTGTAGGTTTTTCTTTGGTTTTTTCTTTTGTTAATCCATCTTTTCTTCCATCCCTGAGGGCCGATTGACTATGTCTGGATTTGGCTTCTCGAATTCTGGGTCTCTTTTTGATATGCAGCTCTGGGTGGGGCACACAAACCATCACACCTGTACAGGGCAGAAAAATTGGGAAGTTAGAAGGGCCGCCTGTCATATTGTTTAAGAAAAGTGGATCTGTATACAGACAACAACCAACAAGGACAGAATTACATAGTCTGAGTAAACAAATAAGCATGGGTGTAGCTTGCTTATTTCGGGCGGTTACTACCCCTAACTAATTAAGCTAGATATTTCACTTTGATGCAGTTTTAACACTGCTCTCTACATTAATTGTGGGGTGGAAGGGAAATAGAACCAAAAGGTTACTAAGGGCCAAGAGTAACAGATAAGTATGAGAAAAAAAAAGTGCGAAAGCTTGCTGGGCAGACTGGATGGGCTGTTTAGTCTTCTTTTGCCGTCATTTCTATGTTTCTATGTTTGTTGCCTTTCTCAATGAGCTGTATAGAAATATACAGGGTCCTACCAATAGTGATACCTACGAAGGCCAAGCCTCCTCTGTTAGTATGGGACTGCTGTGGGGGGAGTGTGTAAGGGCAGGCGGTGAAGAGATGGAGCCCTTCTGCGGGGCAGATGAGGCTCCCTTTCCCACTGGCCTTACCTTTCCTAACCCACGCTGAAGTGTGAATGGCTTTTGCGAGCCATCAGGCCATGGAACCAGTTTACACGATGACTATTCAATGGTCTGTGTAGGAGAAACGTGTGCTTTACCAGGCTATTATCAATGCTTTAATGGGAAATGCAGAATAGATGTCATTGCACAAAGAGAAAAATAGATTGCAAAGATGAGAAATTGAGTTTTCTAATGTTAAAATAAAGGACAGTATATAACTAAATAAACTCTTGTCTCAAACAGATGAACCTAATAGTCTCAAAAAGACTTAGTGTGGTATCATACAAAGCACTGTTCCACCACTGGGAATCATCGCATCCTATGGTTAAGATAAATTGGATTTCTTAGTGAGCCAAGACGCTAAGCCTTAGTTATACAAACGTGGGCTGAGCCATTATGTTGAACTTTAAGAGGTTCATAGGATGTTGAATTATGGTTTCGTTCCAATTTTAATTACAATTTCTAAAACAAATTAAAAAACTAAAAAAATAATTTTTGCTTCAGACATTGCAATGTTAAGAGATTGTTTTATTCGGTACCACTGGTACACATTTATATGTGGTGCGTTACAGCCAGTCCCATTGGCAGAACAGTTCTTTCTGTGACACCAGACCAACATTTTTAAGCCTTTCTGTTTGAAACGAGAGTTTAATTAGTTATAAACTGCCCTATTTTTGTCTTTTATTATATTTACACTGGGTTGGTGCTTTGGCATCTTGTGGGAATTGTTATATAATGACCTTCCATGTCAGAAGTAATTCATACTTTGTAGCTTATGAAGTTAGTGCCACTTTTTTGGATCATAAAAAACATAAACATACGTGTGGCTGCCCTTCCTTCCCCCGTTATAATCCTAGAAATCTTAGCTGAATAAGTGTTCGGAGTATGTAAATGAGAAGATGTGGTGACTGAAGTGTGGGCAAGCATTTTTGGCTCTTGCCTTTAGTCCATAGGTGGCCAACCTTTGGCCCAGGAACCACATGTGGCTCTTTCATTTCTAAATCGTGGCTCGTGTGCTCCTGTCCCATTGTCAATTGAGCATCACTGCAGAGGATAGGAGGGGAGGGACTGTCAATGCAATGACCAGATTAGGTATATTGGGGGTGGGGGGGGATATAAAAAAGGGCACAATCCCAATGTAGCTGTGAATGAAGGCTCATGGCACCAGCAACCAGCCCTGGGTCTGATGGAGCTACAAAAACAACTTACACTCCACGTGTTTGCTCCATCTGTTTCTACAGGGATCAATGCCATTGGAGCAACTCTGCTTGTCCAAAAAGTGGCAATCTATTTTGTTAACCCCAGGGCTGGCGCATCCCAAATAGGCAAACTAGGCAGTTGCCTAGGGCACCAGCCATTAGGGGGCGGCAAAGAGCAGCCATGTGAGGCCTCGAGCAGAGCCCATCCCATTGAAGGCTGAGAGGAGTAGAGACGCGGCGGGCCGCAAGCAGCACCCATCCTGTTCATGGCCGAGAGAAGCAGAATCTCGGTGGCCCACGAGCAGTGCCTCTGTTTGTGTGTGTGTGTGTGTGTGTGTGAGTGAGAGGGAGGGAGCCTGTGCAAGGGTGCGTGTGTGAATGAGACAAGGACCCTAAGTGTGAGTAAGAGAAGGGACCTGTCTGAGTGAAAGAAGTTAGGGCCGGAGCCGGGGTCTGGATGGAGGGGGCAGGCACGGGCGCAAGGTAGAAGGTTCGCCTAGGGTGCCTAATACCCTTGCGCCATCCGTGGTTAACCCTTTCACTCCCTCAGGTTTATGCACACAGATTACCACAAGGCTTATGCAGATTTTAATGAGCCTGATAATGCATTTCATGGTTCATATTCCAGGTAGGCCTTACTACCTCATTATACGCTCATTAACAACCTATTCACCACTATTCAGGCTTCTGACCCAGGATAACACTTAAAATACGTGATGGACCCTTCTGAACTGCCACTTGCCAGAGCCACTTTCCTGACCTCAAATAGGGGGGAGCGTGAGCCCTTAGAAAAGGTTTTAACTGGGGCAAACATTCGCAGCCCACAGGGAGAGGGAGAGGGAGAGCCGGCCACGGTGCATCTATGGAAACTATTTCTAAAGAGCTCCCTCTCTTTCCCAAGCAGCGCTGGGATTTTATTTGATGAGGGAGCTTGCTTTTAAGCATTTCCAGCTTTGTAAATTATAGCCTGAGGGACGGGAGTGACGATTTCTACGGGAATTTTAATTGCATGACATGTTTCATGCTCACCCTTAGAAGCTGTCAGGCTTATCCTACAATCACCTTATTTCCCCCTCTCTTCACTCCTGTACGTTTTGTTCATTTTGTCTGTATTCTTCCTGTGTTTTGTTCCTTCGGCTGATCATCTGTTTCATACTGAATCCGTCTCTCTCATTCCCCTCTGACCGTGCTCTTAATGTGATAGCTCATATCGGTAGTTTGATTCATTGCAATTGGCAGGCAAAGGCACTGACCTTGTAGGTTTATGAGCAGAAAGGTTATTTTGGGGCTGGGCTGACGGCCCAGGGCTTCCTGCTGTGCACTTCCATATGTATGAATTTAGATTTATTTGAACTTATGGGCCACGTTTTCTTAAAAAAACAAAAAGGCTCAAAGGAGCGTGTAGTCTGAATCCTGTCTACGTGGCAGGCTCAGGTTCAAGGTCATCCGTTGCTCTTGCCTCACAGTAACACAGCAGACGTCTGCAGATTAAGATCATTTAGCTCACCTTGTCTCCATGGTTGCCCTTGCCTATCTTGCTCTAGATAAGGATATCTCCCAGCTCTCAGCTGTACAAGCTTGACCACTTGAGGGAGATCATCCCTTCTCCTTTGTTTGCTCTTAACTGGGGAAGGGTAGTCAAGACAGTCTGCTGCCCAGACAAGGAAACTTGTCACTTCCCCCTGATTATATTTGAGAATATACCAAGGGCCAGCCATGGCTGCCTTTTAATTGACCTTGCTTCATCTTTTTTTTTTTTTTGGAGCTTGATGGGGCCATACCTCTCTGTGCAAGTCAACTTTCTCATCTCCCCTTCCTGGCCCTCTAATGTTCTGCAAGGAGTGAGGTTAAAGTGGATAAGAATTTAGTTTTTGTCTGCATATTTCTATTTATAATTTGTGGTCCCTTCCTCTGGGTAGATAAGCATATACATTTGCATACCTAAGTAATGGTAGCACCAAAAGTGTCCCTTGTTAAACGCGTCAGAGCCTTCGCAGACCCTGAGTGTGATGCCAGAGAGAGAGAGGAGCCAGCTTTTCCACTAGGAATACTGGTCAAACGCCTAGAGTGCACTAGTTTTGGAAGCGGTACCAGGGGGCTTCTATGCATGAACACTCAGAGCTCTGCTGCAGACTCTGATGATCAGTCCCCAATTTCAGGCAGCAGAGAAGCAGCTGCAAGGTACAAAGTTGAGAGGAAAGAGCATAGAGCAAATCAAGGAAGACCCACTCTGATCCCTAATCCAGCTCATCTTCCCCTATTGCTTCTTTCCTTCCTTCCTGTCATACAGAGAACAAGGTGGAATGACAGAAGGCTAGAGTGGACAGAGCAAAGCAAAGGAGAGCCATTCTGCTCACTAATTAAACCCATCCCCTCCTGTTTCCCTGTTCCCTTCTGCAAGGAACAGGAGGGGAGGAAGAGAGGTTAAAGTGGATAAGAATTCATTTTTTGTCTGCGTATTTCTATTTATAATTTGTGGTCACTTACTCTGTATATGGAGAGAGTTTTTTGGGCTCTCTGTATGTGACCAACATGAGGTATATTCTGCTAGCATATACTGTAGTTTCTATGTATTCTAACTTGCTCTTTGTTTTTCCAATAGGAAGTAGGCTAAAAATATGGATTTTTAGCCCACTTTTCCAAATAATGCTCAAGTTGGCTTATGGCACTTTAAAATTCAGGTACAGTATGGCCCTGCCCCAAACAGCTTACAATCTAAGTGTTCAAGGTCTCCAGGACTGACAGTGGGACAGGTGGTTTCCCTGATCCTCAGACCCTTACTGTAACCACTAGGCCACTCTTTTTCCCTGCTGGGAAAAATAGTAATGTTGTTCTAGGGCCTGGTGTAATATTTGCATTGCTGCCTTTTCATAGGTAGTGTTGTTGCTGTTTAAATTTTGGCAGTTGGTACTGTTTTAATATGGGAGGTTTGGTATATTCATTCTGAATGAATTTTTGCGGGGTTTTGTTATTACACCTGCTTGATAATGGAAAGAGTTTGTGTGTTACTGAGGTGACACAGAATTTGTTTTGCATGGTGAGTAGTAAGGGGAAACATCTCAGTACAGCCCAGCCAGAATTTCAGAGATTTCCTTCAGCCAGTGCAGTATGGATTTCTTTTAGTTTATAAATTATATATATGTCTTGATTTTTATTTTTTATTTTTTTTGCTGTCTACTCCTAAAAATCACAGATGATATTCATCACTGTCAGGGGTAGATTGGCCTATCGGGGGATTGGGCATCCCCCGGTGGGCCGGTCGCTCTGGTCACGTGGTCTGCCGAGCGTGGCCGCGGCAGAGCTACGCTCGGCAGACCACGGAGTATCTCCTGGGCTGGCCTGGGTGAAAAATCCTTGGGCCGATCTTTAACCGGAATCCACCCCTGATCACTGTGACATGATTTCTCAAACATTTGTAATACATATATACACACACAAAACAAAGTATAATATTTAAAAGTAGGGGGCAATTTTCAAAACTGTACAGTTTGGTTCAAAGTCTTTTACCCAGGGGCTTTGCACCAATAGCTCCAAGGGGAAATCTGTGCGTAGTTTCCCTTTGAACTGTGCACATTTTTAGCACTTCTACAGGGGACATTTTTCAAAAAGCCCCTTTACCCAGGTAAATCAGTATTTTCCCATGTAAATGCTGCTGCACAGACTGCGTTATTTAAGTTACGCATGTTATGGCAGCTGGAGCCGTTCCTTGGTTCGGAGGACTTTAGATCAGTTTTGCAGGCACTGGTGATCCCTGGGTTGGATAACTGCAGTGCTGTCTCTAACCTTGAAACCATTACAGACAGTTCAAAATGTGGCTGTGCGTGTCCCAGTCAGTGCACACCACATTCATCACATCTCTCCAATACTTTATGCTCTGCACTGGCTGCTTGCGGTTTGGCACATCCGCTTTAAAATGTTAATTCTGGTGCATAAGTCGCTCAATGCAAAAGGGCCATACAGTTTGAGCTCGGCACTAAAGATATGTACATCACCAGGGCTACTGAGGACTCGAGAAAAGAAATCTATTGGATATTCCTTCCTTGAGAGTAACACACGTGTGAGACAAGAGAAAGAACAATTGCAGTTCCTACCTTCCTGATGATGATGTAGGGCTTGCCCTAGTGTTCAGGAGCTGAATCGTTGTTTATTCAGGGCAACCAGAATGCCCTTGAAAGAATGCAGTTGTAACCCCACCTTTGTCTGGGGTCATCTTCCCAGCCTTGGGGAACATTGTGGTTACTATCCTGAGGTGGGGAAATAAATCTCCAGGGCTGTGAGCTGGGAGCAGAATAACCTGCAGGGCCAGTGTCAGGCTGAGAACACGCCACAGAAATCAAACAGAATTACAGTTCCAGCAATCTCACTCTTCTCCTTAAAGCTCCTCTCTTTAAGAACATAAGAACATGCCATACTGGGTCAGACCAAGGGTCCATCAAGCCAAGCATCCTGTTTTCAACAGTGGCCAATCCAGGTCATAAGAACATGGCAAGTACCCAAAAACTAAGTCTATCCCATGCTACTGTTGCTAGTAATAGCAGTGGCTATTTTCTAAGACAACTTAGTTAATAGCAGGTAATGGACTTCTCCTCCAAGAACTTATCCAATCCTTTTTTAAACACAGCTATACTAACTGCACTAACCACATCCTCTGGCAACAAATTCCAGAGTTTAATTGTGTGTTGAGTAAAAAAGAACTTTCTCCGATTAGTTTTAAATGTGCCACATGCTAATTTCATGGAGTGCCCCTGTTGGGAAGGGGGCCTTGAAGGCCTTGCATTCTGTTGTGTTCGGGGTGTTTAGTGTGCCCATGGGCCCCGGCCTGGGCCCAGACCTTCAGGGCCGGGCCGAGGGTTGACGGCATGCTCCAGCATGCTGAACACGGTCTTACCCTCTGCCAGGCCTGCAAGCTCCCAGAGCCAAGAACAAGATGATGTTGGAATGTGAATGGTCCTCCGACCATTCCGAGCCCTTTCGGACCTGCTGCATTGAACAGCATGGAGCAGCAGGCCTGGCCTGAGGTCGAGGGCAGACGGGCCTTGACACGAAGACATGACAGCAGGATCGATGCAACGGCATCGCGGACGAAAACATGACAGCAGGATCAATGCAGCGGCATCGCGGATGAAGACTTGACACCAAGGCTGATGCGAAGACATCACGGACCAGGGTCGATGCGACGACATCAGGAACAAGACATGATACCAAGAGTGATGCAACGGCATCCAGGACAAGACGAGGGACTGACGAAGTCCAAATGAGACGAGAAGCTGGGCGGAAGGACATTGGCACTGTCTCTCAGGGTGCCCTACTCAGGCCACCCACGGGACTGAGTCGCAGACCACCCTGTACCACTGCGCGCCCTACACAGCCTGAGGAGGCTGGTCATGGACCACGCTGAGAATGGGACAAGCGCAGGGAAGGAGCCAGTCGAAGCAGAACTCCAACGACGGAGCTGATGTCGTCCGAAGCTCCACCATCGGCTGGCAGGACATGACGGCTCAGGAGCACAGTACACTTGTCCACCTATAGGCTAGTCCACGCTCGGGCACACATCATCCGAGGGACCCCCAGCCTAACAGGTACCAGAAGGCTCAAGAGCGTTGAAGACGAAGACAAGGGATCAGGACATCAAGGAACCAGGAACAACAGGAATAGAAGATCAAGACGAGACACCAGGACACCTGGACGGGGACCTCAGACAACGAAGACATAACTTGACGTAGCGAGACAACAAGAACTCCATGGAGAAGACGAGAAGAGCTGACGGAGCTCTGGCAGGCAGGAGCCTCCAGAGTGAAGCAACTCCGATGCAAGGCGAAGACGTACTGACGAAGCAGCCCTTTAAAGGGCTAAAGCAGGGAGTCCACTCCCTAGGTGGGGCCAGCACACTTCCTGTGCCTGGCCCTTTAAATACAGACAAGAGGCGCGGCCGTGCGCCTAGGAGGAGCAGGAAGCTGGCTGTGCAGGACCATGGACAGCGGCCTGCACAGCGTCGACATCGGGAGGAAGCAAGCTGGCCTGAGAAGCAGGCCCGATGACAGCAGCAGCTCCAGCCGCTGCAGGAGGCCCCGGGGGCGGCTCCAGCCGCTACTCGAGCCTGGGGCTTGCGGCCTCCGTGCCGCGAAGATGAAGTGACGGCGGTGGCGGCGGTTCCATGTCGCAAAGAAGGCAGGAACGTCCGCGGCTACTGCCGTGGTGAAGCGTGGAACCAGGGGCAGCCTCCAGGCCGCGGGGAGCAACAAAGTCCGCGGCTCCGGCCACGCTGGAAGGCCCGACGTCGGTGTCCATGCCACATCGGGTGAAGGCTGGGGTGAGTGCCTGCTCACAGGGGACCCGCGGGCAGCTATTCATAACAGCCCCCTAGTCTTTCTATTATCCGAAAGAGTAAATAACCAATTCACATCTACCCGTTCTAAATAACAGTTTCTTCTTACAGCAACACAGTAACCCTAGTTACTTTGTTTCTCTTCTCCTTAGTCTTTGCACGAGCTAGCCTGGTACTCTCTTTAAATAGTTACCCCCAAAATGTCCTGTTCAGCTCAACTGTCCCTCTAGGACAGCCTCAGGATCCTCCAAGCCCCAAAACAAGTTCCCTTGGGCATAGATGAGCTCCTGCTTTAGTTAAGTGCAGCTTTTTATCTTTTACTCTTTTAACTTCCAGGCTGTATTACACTCATTACCTCGGCTCATCACCAAGCCCCAAAAGCACCCCCTCTTGTCTGTCAAGAAGGCAGCTTACATCCCCTGACACGTAGCTGACCCAGGGCTCTGGAATATTCCTATGCTGCTTGCAGACTCATCTCTTCCCCCATGCACATCCTCTGCACTTCCAGCAGGTGTTTACTCACTAATCAGCACCATTCAAGGTTCCCATAAAGAGGAAACCTGCATTTTACCATTAAATTTGTACAGCACTTTTAACCTCTATGCCCTCTCTGTGGCATAGGTGCCACACAAGAGTTTTTCACTCAACACACAGTTAAGCTCTCGAATTCATTGCTGAGGGATGTGGATAAGGCAGTTAACGTAGCTGGGTTTCAAAAAAGGATTGGACAAGTTCCTAGAGGAGAAGTCCATAAACTGTTATTATTAACCAAGCAGACTTAAGAAACAGTCATTATTTATCACTGCACAATAGCAACATGGAATCTATTTACTGTTTGTGATCTTGCCAGGTGATTGTGACTTGGATTGGCCACTGTTGGAAACAGGATTATGGGCTTGATGGACCCTGGGTCTGACCCAGTATGGAAACTTCTTATATTCTGTGAAGGGCGGGCTAGTCAGAGTGCCAGGCTGCCCAGGATAATGTGGGTACCAGGCCTGACCTCGGGTAGCTTGGGGTGGGGGTGAGGTGGTTGGAGAGAGTACATCAGGGTTTAGTGTAGCTGTTAGGGTAAGCGGTGGGAAGTTCATATATTGCAGAGAGGGAGTTGGTAGGTGATTGTTTGGGGGGGGGGGGGCGCTTGTGCTGACGGGAAAGTTTGGGGAGGAGTTTGGGGGCAGACAGCACGCAACTGATGGGTTTTGTCACTTGCCTGGTTTGTCTGGCGGCAAGCTGCCTCCATTGTTGGTGCTCGGGATGTTGCGGCATCCAAAGCATAGCGATGCCTCCGTCTGGTTCAGGTGGTGCTGTGGAGTCAGAGGAGGCTGTGATAGTTGGCAATGGTGGCTTTTACAAACCAGGAGGTGGACCCTTAGTCCGAGGTAGGGTTAGCGCTACCTATGAGAGAGTCAACTCTCTTAGGTTCCTACCATCGGAAGGTGAGGCCTAGCAGACTGGTAGTCACACCGGTACTTCACCACTGGAATCCTGCGATTCCCCCAGGAGGAGCCTGTAGGAACCCTACCGCTTGGACTTAGGTGATTCGAAAAGGACTGAGGGGAGTCTGGATGCAGGCGCCTCCTGCAGGTCGAAGAATCCAGACGGCTGGCGCCTCCAGCAGGTCGGTAGTCCAGTCCAGTAGTCCAAGCCAGAAGAATGGTCGGAAGCCGGTCCAACGGTGAATCCAGGAGAATGGTCAGAAGCCAGTCCAGAGGAGAATCCAAGAGAATGGTCAGAAGCCGGTCCAACGTCAAGCCAGGGAAATGTTCGGAAGCCGGTCCAAGAGTCAAGTCCAGAGAATTCGTCCAAGAGGGAGAGAAGCAGAACACAGAAGAACCGGAACAGGAATCAGAAGTCCAACAGCGAGGAACAGGAACACCGAAACCAAGCAGGCCTGAAGTCACGATACCAAGGCAAGTTCTGAGGAGCAGACCTTGCCTTATATACTCAAACTAGGGGAGGAGTCCTCAGGGGGAGCCACGACAACTTCCTGTCGTGGCTCCTTTAAATCAGAGCTTCAGCCGCGCGCGCGGCTCTAAGCAGAACCAGAGGGGGAGGAGTCAACCCGGCAGAGAGGAGAGCCACGCGGCCGAGCCCGGTAGCGGCAGCGGCTGCGAAACCATTCTACAGAGGCCTGCCTGCCCCTTCGGAATCTCCAGAGGCGGCCCGACGCTTGGGGTAGATCTTCAGCCCCGGTCGCGGACCACCGCAGCCGGCGGCCATGACACTTGGTCCTGGTCGCATCCCGCTGCAGCCGGCGGCCATAACAGTGGCTTTGGTGATAAGGAGAGAGCGGTGGTGACTGAGGGCCCAAGACTGGCGAGTGTGATCAGACTCGCATCTTGATCTCTGCAGCACTGGCACGGGTGAGCATCTTCAGTGGGGGAGCCACTGATAGGGGCTCGAGTGTGCCTTGTGGGGTCATTGCAGGAGGTTCGAACCTGGTGGCACTGTGGTGGGACCGGGTGTCGGTTCTGTGGTGCAGCAGGAAGAGCATTTCTGGGCCGGGATTAATTCCACTTCCTGGGGCATTCGGGGGAGGGAGAGGTGTCACGGTTGCAGGTGGTGTTTCGGTGGGGTGAGCTGGGAGTGACGGGGCCGGCAGCTGCTGAGGCTTGGCAGTGTGCACAGGGAGGTGTCGAGGCAAGGTGCCATGCAGGCAGCTATGGGGGGGCAAGCATGGACGCCGGGTTATCTGTGCGATCGGGTGGTGCGGTTGGTTGGGTCACTAAGGGGATATGGGCATGTGTTGCTGGGTCTGGTGAAATGGGGTTTGATGTGTGTGTGTGTGTGGTGGGGGGGGGGGGGTGTTATGGGTATTGCAGATTCCTCTTTAGGAGGGTGACACCAGGATTGGGGGACAGGTGTTCCGGTGGTGGACGGTTTTCAGCAAGGGGGACCTCAGCAGTTCATGGGCAGTTTTGAGGGTGGGCTGCCTCCATGGTCAGGGATAGGTTACCCAGTTGGCCTTACACTGCGGATGAAGAACAACAGGGATTTTACTCAAGGTATTGGCAGAATGGGTGTGGGCCAGAAGGGGAAGATTTTTGGACAGGCCAGCCACCCATGGAGGGATTCGGTGACTGGCGTTCAGTGGCCATCATGTTCCCCAGAGTGGCTGGTTGGGTGTTGGGGCCTCATCCTGCTGGAAGTGGGGGTTCTGGTTCTGTTGCTTCCCCTGCTGCGTCTTCAGTTCTTCCTTCACAGAGTCCAGCATCTAGTAGGGTCCTCGATGGGGCTGGCCTTTCTTGTCAGGAGGAATGGAGGTGCAATCCTGTGTCAGCAGAACTGGTCTCTTCTTATCAATCGTCACAGGGCAGCGGGGGTCAGGAGCCAGTGGTGGTGCAACAGGGTGAGTCTGGGGTAGGGCAACAAGGTGAGATGAGAGGGGAGAGGGTGCCAGGGGAGGGAGATACTGCGGGGCAATCAGTATCGGTTCCTTTGGGGAGAGTTTCTGCTGATGGGGATGCGGGTGATGGGGGGCAGACTGGTTTTGGAGTTACAGTGGGCGAGGTTTCAAAGAAAAGGAGTCGTAGGAAGTCTAAAAGCAGGAGGAGGCAGGCTAAAGCTAGTTCTTCTGGTTCATCGTCATCTTCTTCTTTCTCTTCTTCTTCTTCATCTAGTTCTGGTTTTTGGGTGAGGTACCCAGTTACAATGGGTGGGGCAGATAGGAAGGAGGAGAGAGGAGCTCCTGCTTTGGATGTGATGTTTGAGCTTTGGGAGGGAATATCTCATTCTATGAGAAATAAGATCCAGAGGCAGAAATATATTGCCATATTAAAGTTGCTGGAGGGTCGTAGAGGTCACAGAAAGGAGAGTAAAAAGAAAAAGTATAAGGAGCGATTTCAGGGGTCACAGAAGCGGATGCCGCATACAATTTTGAACTGGATTCAATGTTTCTTTAGGCTGGTCAGCGTGGTTAGGCATTATGACACTTCACAATATTGGCCCTTATTGGCCTATGCAAATGCGATATTGGCGACAGTAAGGATTATGAGGGTTGGGCATGGCTCAAATATGATGAGCACTTCCATGATAAAATGGAAGAAAATAAATTTATGTCCTAGAGCACCCTGGATGTTGGTTTGTGGCTCACAAAATGACTAATAAGGCTGCTGATGCATGGGGGGGCATTGACCACACGGCCCTTTCGGGGACCGTCCGCACCTAGCAGCCTGGCAAAAGGGGGGGTTGCATTGTCTGATATCTGCTGGTGGTTCAATAGATCCATGTGCAACTTCCAGGATTGTAAATTCAAACATTTGTGTTCGAATTGTGGGGCAAATCATTCAGCCAGTAAGTGTCCAAAATGTGCAGGTGGGGGCGTTTCGCGGGGGGGGGGGGGGGGGGTTTACAGCAGCTGAGGTTCTTCCAAGTGACAGGAGGGTGATATTCTGGTGTGGTAATATGGGGATGGTGAAAGTTATTAACAAAGGTCTGTGAAGTATCTGATGGTTTCTGATTTGTTGCGTGAGTTTGTGCTGCAGTGCATGGTGTTGAATGTTACTGCTTGGGTGCGGCATGTATCCGGTGTGGCTAATGTCCTTGCTGATTCTCTTTCTCGTTCCAAGTGAGTGCAGTTCTGGCAGCTTGCTCCAGAGGCAGATCGGTGGAGGGAAGGTGCCAGATTTCCTAGGGAAGTTTGGTTCCTGGAGTCATGGAAATGCTGCGAGTATCCTTAGCTCCATCCACTTGGTTGAGAAAATTGAAAGGAGACAACCAAGTGGCATCTTTTCTTTGGGTTGGTGTTGGGGGTCCTGTTTTGGATGTCATGTTATTGCAGTATATTGAAGGGATTAAATCTGCAGGTAGGACCAAGGCAGCAGTATCGTGGCACCTGTCAGGGTTTTCCTTTTTTATGCAGACACATGGCTTGGGTTTTCCTGCAGGACAGTTCATGGTGCAATGCTTACTGCAGGGTTGGGCTCGGGGTTCTGTGAAAGTTCTGGACGGGTAGTTGCCCATGACACATGATATTTTGCTTTAACTAAGTACCAGTTTGAGATGATTCTAAGAATGGTTCTGAGGATGGTTAGTCTGGATGTGGGTCGGTTTTGTACCCATTCCTTCAGGATTGGAGCGGCTACTTCAGTGGCACTTTCTGCCCTCTCGGGAGGGGCCATTCAGAGGATCGGGCGTTGGAAGTCCGATGCTTTTGAATCATACATCAGGCTGGCGGTGGGTGATTTTTGAATTGTTTTTTCTTTTCAGATATCGACTGGTGGGGGCACAACAAGTGGATTGTGGGGCATACAGGCATTTGGGTCGGTGCCCTTACGACGTGCACTTGGGATTGGAAGCTCATGGAGTGACTGTTCCTTGGTTGGGGTGGCGGGGTATGAGATGGGATGAGCTATTACCATGTTTGTTATACTGGATGAGTCGACTGGTTCATCCAGTGGGGCTGATCCTGCATTTTGGGGGGGGATGATTGGGGTAGATCAACTGCTTGACATTTTATTTGTATAGTTTGCAAGGATTTATTGATAATCACTGCTTGGCTGCCCAATGCAGTTATTTCTTGGTCTGCTGAAATGGAATGGCTTGTGTGGAGGCTCAGTAGGGCCAAGGCTAATCAACAGATTGGTTCTTGGTTGACGATGTTGGGGGGGGGGGGTGTCACATTAAGCATGAGTGATCCTGGGGTGACGGTCTTTTTCAAAGGGATGGCATGCACTTGTTCTTTATTTGGCAGGATTTGCTGATTAACACATTTTAGGAGGCCTTGGATGGTATCCTGCTTTAGGAATCAGAGCTGCATCTTTGGGGGTCATGAGACAGATTCATCTGTCCGTGTTTGTGGCAGGTTGCCCAAGCCCAATTAAGCTTTCTGTGGTTCACTTTGGGGGGTTTGCTGACTTGATAGTATGGTCAGGTTGGGAAACTGGGTGCAGTTGCTCCAGGGACGGCTCCTTGCTGGACTGTGGTGGGGGTTGTGCCATCAGATAGTTTGGAGCTGGCAGTAGCCTGCAGGCCGGGTGGCCTGGGGGTGTTCATTTTGCTGGGGTGTGGAGGATGAACACCGGGGCTGGTTATTTGGGTGGTTATTGGGCTTGGGCTTATTGATATTTTGGTTGATTAAAGCTGAGGCTTATTTGATTCCCATGCAGATGCGTGTATTTATTGGCGTTGAGTTGTTATTGTAAAGGGGCAGATGCAGAGGTCTAGGTTATCCATGTTATTATGTTTGATGCTCTCCCTATAAATTTAAGACAAAATGCAGATTATAAGTATTTTTAGGAAGCTTTAAAGGCACAGTTGTTCAGGGAGGTTTTTCATTCAGTATAAAGATGGACTTGATGTTTATTCTATCTGTGTTAAAATTTTAATAATGTGTTTTACAGATTCTTGTTAGATTTTATTGTGTTATACTCTGCCATGAACAAGATTCTGGTAATTATGGTGGTTTATAAATTAATGTAAATAAATAATTGCATGTTGATTATGTTTATGAATATTTGTTGTTCCCTACCTAATATTTTAAGACAGAGCAGGTAAAAAATGCATATTTATATAGGGTAATAGCTTTTGAAAATTATAAGAATCATTTCTTAATTCCACCTTTTGTGGCACATTAAAGCAGATTACATTCAGGTACTGTAAGTATTTCCCTATCTCCAGAGGGTTTACAATCTAAGTTTATACCCAAGACAATGGAGGATGAAGTGACTTGCCTAAGGTCACAAGGAGCATCAGTGGGATTTGAACATCAGTTCCCATAGCTCACAGCCTGCTGCTCTAACAACTAGGCTACTCCTCCACTCTCTGTCTGCTGTCTCCCCGATCATCTGTTTTTACAGGATTATTCTGGGAGGGATGATGACGAGGTCATCATGACTGTTGAGTTTATCAATATCTCAGAAGAGCGGGTGAGCTAAGAATCTGAAAGTTTATGCAGGGTGAGGGGTGCAAGGCTAAAGGTTTGCATAGGGTGCTTAATACCTTTGTACCAGCCCTGAGTGAAAGTAGGAGTGTGCAGTGGTCCCTGACACTCCTCGGTAGGAGGTGTGCATGTTTAACTAAATTCATGAGCCCACTGTGGCTCGGGTCCTGCTCCTCTCGTCTTTTGTCCTGAGAGGATGACTGGGGCCCAAGAGGGTTCAAAGATCCTAGGACTTGGGACAATTTCTTGGGATCCAGGGAGAATCTTCAGGGAAAGAGATCCTGAAGAAGAGGGGAGCTTGTCCCCTACTCCTTGTCTGCTTCAAGAGAGAGTTCCTCATTATCTGTATTCTGAGAAGTGGAATCCTGACTGGAGTCAAAGGAAGAGCTGCCTGCCAGTACTGAAACCTACTTCTGAGCTGCTGTGAGTGAGGGAAGTCTGCAGGAGTTCATTCTTGCAAATGCAAAAGAGATTTCCAGTGCACTACTGCCGGACTGCAAGAGTTTACACCTAAGAAAAGAGGGGAGACAGGCCAGAAGAGGAGCCTTCATGGCAGTCTAGAACATTCCAGAGTTCAGAGGATTTCTATTTACCAGTGACTGTATCTAAGTGTGTGCGGAATTTTGGACTTTATTTTCTGTATAGATGGCAAAAGATCCAAGAATTTTCTTGTAACACCAATAAAACTTTTATTTAAAAAGTGAGGCATATAATGATACCACATAAATCATGTGTATAAGATGGTAGAGCTCCTAACTAACAGCGCAAATAAGGAATAAAAAAAAAAAATCACATTCCACAGAATTACGCAATGTAATTACACGGATATCAGCTCCCACAACTTAGGCTCTAAAGCAGAGCAATACAAATCTATTGATTTGTATAATCTCAAAATTTCCCCCCAATTCCCGCATATTTATCCGATTTCTCTCACAATGAATAAATAATTTTCTTAATTAGCGCTATATCTATTAATTGCAGCAGCCAGCAAGTAATGCTTGGTGCAGTTTTACATGACAGTGGCTGCATGCAAGCACTGAGTAATAAAACTGTAACTGCCCCGACTCCCCATCAGAAAAGAACGGAAGGGCGAATAGGATATCTACGTACCCCGCTGATCCTGAATCTGTCCCAGAGTTCCAGAAGCTGATGGAGCAGGGGCTACACCCAGTTCAACATCAAGACTCTCCCTTTTTTACACTACTGTCAGGGCCAGATCTCACTAGGCAAAGCAGACACCTGCCTAGGGGCATCTTCCTTCTGGAGGTATTTTTAAGAGGGTGGGTTCACAAGGTGGGAGGGTTGCCCAGAGCAAGGAGGTGCTAACCTTTCATTGCATAGTGTCTGTGTAGGGGACTCCCCCTTTTCCCCAATCCTGAAACTTCCAAAGGTTTCTCTTCCCCAAGATGTTAGAAGGGGTGGACAAGATGGGCATGTGCCTGGGGCACCATATCTGGCAACTGGCCTACCTCCCCCCCCCCCCATTGCTCCTGCACCTAGGAGCACATGAGAGGTAAATCCAACCAGGCCTTCTGTTCTCCTGTCCCGAGAATGCTTAAATTCTGTCTTTGTTTTGCTTATTATCACCTCTGCCAGTAAGTTATTCCAGGCGGCCACGTCTCTCTCAGTAAAGAAGTATTTGTCTCTGAATCTCCTTCCTGCCAACTTCATATCTCATAAACCTTTCCCTTTATTTGTGTGTGGTTTAGCAGACATTGCTATAACAAACTTTTTTTTTGTTTGTTTCGAAGGTCAGTTTTTCCCAAGAAGTACGTGTGGACAGCCATGGGAATATCTCTGGCTCCAGATATCAGGGATGTGAATCGTGTGCCCGATCGTTTTAACGATCGGGTTCGGCTGGGGGGGGGGGGGGGGAAATCTGATACACATACCTGGTGGTCCAGGGGGGCCGCGGGCAGCAATTTCCCGTTCCCACGCTATCAGCTGCGCTAAAAAAAATGGCGCCAATGGCCCTTTGCCCTTACCATGTGACAGGGCAAAGGTAGCGCCGGCGCCATTTTGAATATTGGCAATACGGCCCGCGTGCAGGAGATCGCTCCCGGACCCCCGCTGGACCCCCAGGGACTTTTGGCCAGCTTGGGGGGGCCTCCTGACCCCCACAAGACTTGCCAAAAGTCCAGCGGGGGTCCGGGAGCGATCTCCTGCACTCCGGCCATATTGCCAGTATTCAAAATGGCGCCGGCGCTACCTTTGCCCTCACTATGTCATAGGGGCCGACGGTCGGGTCGAAAACCGGACACTCAATTTTGCCAGCGTCCGGTTTCCAAGCCCGTGGTTGTCAGCAGGCTCGAGAACCGACGCCAGCAAAATTGAGCGTCAGCTGTCAAACCTGCTGACAACCACCGCTCTGGGCCAAAAGGAAGCGCTAAGCTTCCTCTATGCTTATGGCCAGGGACATAAGAACACTTAGACTCAGTAAAAAGTATAATGTATTTTTATTAGTCAATATAAGTGTTCTCGGGAGATGCTGGGTACTGGGTGCCCTTCGTCTTACAATCTGACCAGCATCTCATCATATACAGAAAGTGATCCTTGTTTTATAGATAACATTCAAATACAGGGTAGAAGGTTCTAGAGACTTGCATGACTGCCCAAAGGATCATTTACATAAGTTGTGATGTCAACTGCATGATTAAATCATCGCTAACTATCCTGATTGGCTTCCCAGGATGTGT